>NC_142860.1:6877500-7502500 GCF_061612785.1 Hesperophylax consimilis | reverse complement strand
CTCTATTTATATACAACTCAATGATTTTTGTTCCTATCTCTGCTCTTCGCTATAAGATGAATGATTTTGATTGTATTAGTTGACTCCTCTGACGTAAAGAAATATTGTGTTTTGTTTTTACCTTTGACCTATGCAAACAATGCAAGGTAATAAAAACAGCATTTGTGTTTTTTCTAAATACTTGTTCAGTCCTGAACAAAATAAAAGATCCTTTGTTTAATTTTGTTTTGACGAGTTTTTTTTGTGATCGAATCATAGTGAGTAAAACATCACGTTGTAATATTTCATCATTGGAGACAATATTAACGACTCTCAAATGTAATTTTTTTAACAAAAAAGACAGAAAAAGATTCAGTCGCAACTAGGAATTGAATTCAGGACATCTTCCTTACCGGGGAAGTGCTCTGAGTGCTGAGCCAATTAGACCATATCAATTTTCGTAATTTTTAACTGTATCCTATTTCAACTCACATTATTCTCTTTAAGTGTATTTTTTTACTGCTGTATTTATGTATGATTGCAAGATTCTACCTGATCTAAATGCAATCTAAATAGTTTTTTGGATAAATGTATCCTTTTTTATTTTATGTGCGACATCCTTTGAACATTGAAGACATTCGACTAAGAACCTCGATTATTTTTCTTTCTTTTGAGAGTCGCTGATATTGTTTTCAACGATAAAGTTAATTTTTTATTATGTAATACTTATTGTTTTATTATTTTGCAACCGATTGCGACACATCAGTATCATTATGAAAGTGAGTATTGCTAATTTATTGTTATCCTGTTAAAAACGGGACAGTAGGCCGTTTCCTAATAAAATTTGAGTACTTTCCGAATATATCGAAATACGTGTTCATGAACCTGCGTTTACCTTATTATTATATAATGACGAAATGCGAACATATGATGAATTTAATAACACGTGTACCTACATCACGTTAATACATAAAACCTATCAGTTTATTCGTTAACGGCCTGCAGTCCTGTTTTTAACAGTATTACGAATAATTTAAATAAATTAGCAATATTTTGTATCTGTACGTTTTCTCCTTGTAGCGTTTTTAAAAACTATGCTGTTACAGATATAATTAGATCTTGTTAGATGGGGAAAATGGGGGTGGAGAGTTGAAGGGGGAGGGCAGGGGGAATCAAAATAAGGAAACATGAATAGCAAAGCTGATTTACAGGGTGCTATTATTTTGTTAACTTTATTAATTTAAGATTTTATTTTTATGTTAATTTCGTTTGTTTAATATTACCAAAACTCGTAAAAAAAACAGTTTTTTTTTTCAAAATTAATTTCTAAAATAATTTTTTCGGCTTACTTAGTCACGCAAAGAATCGCTTCCTGAAATAGTATAAATTTATTTTTAAATACCATTTCGTAAAAAAGAAAAGGCTTTGAAATATTCCGAAAGACGAAAATGTTGAAGGTATTAATTGTGTCTTCAAACAAGTAAATACTTCAGATTACTTACTTTCAAGACAGTTTTTGCCTATTTTCATAGATATATGTCATTCTAAAATCGAACATGGAATTATCAGATGGGGGTCTGCTATACGTAAGAACATACATAACCATAATACAATCCAAAAAGAAATCATAAGAACGCCATCGATTGAATTTTTCAATAGTTTTGTTGTACTAAATATGCATTATCTATTAAAACTATTCAAAATACAGAATCTTCTACTAGACCGAATAGTCATCACATTAGATCAAATCAAAACATTCCAAGATATAAAACCACATTGTATAAAAGAAACTTCACTTATTATGCAACAAAACTCCACAACGTCCTTACAACAACCAACACAAATTTAAAACTAACTAACTAGTACAAATCAAGAATAAAAATATGGCTGAAAGATGTCAATGAAAAAAATTAAAACGACATTTATTTGTTTATTTATACTGGGTTTTAACAGATGTTCTCACTTACGTGAGAACTATCCAGTTACAAAAACTCAGTTGAGTTACAGACAAAAATCTACAAATTACATAGACACAGGTAAAAATGCAATCAAATACAGGTTACGTACAATTAAAAAACCAAACAAATAATAATATAAAATTATAAATAAGCTCAGTAAAATGAGAAATAATACTAGAAGAGACAAGAGACACGAGAGTTACAGTGATACATAATATAATTTTCTAAACATATTATTAGCAGCAGCAGATTTTTGGGGCGCATTGGATGCCCTCTCCAGCCGGACTCTCCCAGCCTATCGCCTAGCACCGCAGTGGGTGGGCTGGAACCAAACGCTCATCACTCCTGGATAGCCTGAACCCCATATTCCTACCCACCCCTCATACCTTTCCATTCCAGACCTTCCTTTCACTTCATACCCTTAAAAACAAAAACAAAAAATAAAACAAAAAAATTAAAATCATGAATATACATAAAAACAAACTTAACATCTTTACAGCGGCGAGTAGCAGGCGTCCCCGGTGCGGGCCAAAACTGTTGGTAAATTTTGCCAACATTCGCGGCCTGCACACAAATTTAAATTCCGTCCATCACCATCTTTTGTCCCAACGTCCCAACCTTCTTTTCCTATCCGAAACTCAGATAGCCGAGCCGCCAGACTCCTCCTATCTGGACTGCCCGGGCTTTACCCTCGCAAGCAAATTCCGACTGAAAGGAGGAGTCTGCCTCTATAGTCGAGCTGACGTCAACTGTGTGCGACTATTGAGTCTGGAAAACTCCAGATTCGACGTAATGTGGGTGCGCGTCAATCTTGCCAGTACGGCAAGATTCTACGCATGTCTATACCGCTCACCGAACCATAGCGAATCAGACACTTCCGAGCTCTTCAAACATTTGAGCGATACTATTGATGATCTCTTGCCCCGCTACCCTTCGGCCGAGTTTGTTGTTCTGGGGGACTTCAACGTTCATAACGAACCATGGTTGAAGTTCTCAGGCCCAACGGACTCGGCTGGCCGACAGGCGGAATCCTTTGCCATTTGCTACGGATTAGAGCAATTGGTTCAGGAGCCTACAAGGGTTCCTGATGTCCAGACTCACCGCTCCAATCTGTTAGACCTATTCTTAACTACTGTGCCACACGGTTATAAGATTGACATCACAGCGCCTCTGGGATCATCTGACCACTGCCTAGTGACGACATCAATCCCCGTTAGCCTCAGACCAACCAATGAGAGGCTGAGGAGAAAAGTGTGGCACTATAGGTCAGCAGATTGGTTCGGTATGCGGGCCCATTTCAATGCTTTTCCGTGGTCAGCTGTTTGTTTTCGGACTTCGGACCCTTCAAGATGTGCCCAGGAGATTGGTGAAGTCATCAATTCGGCGATGGATGGCTTCATACAATCGACTACTAAAGAAACTGGTGTGGGCTCAAAGCCGTGGTTCAGTCGACAATGCTCCGAAGCAGTTCGACGAAAAAACGCGGCTTACCGAGCCTACAACACATCTCGAACGCCCGAAAGCAGATCAGCATACAACAAATCGGCAAAGGAATGCAAGAGAATCATCAATAGGTCAAAATTCGAACATGACCTGCAGATCAGCAAAAAGCTGGCTGCCTGCCCGCATGGCAGCAGAGCATTCTGGTCGCTTGCGGGCTCAATAGGTCGAAATTTTTGCAAACCCAGTTTGCCACCTCTTACCAGACCTGACGGCTCACTAGCAAACACCACCACCGAAAAGGCAAACCTTTTAGGGAAAATGTTTGCGGAAAACTCGACCCTCGACGACGGGGGTGCTGTTCCGCCGTCGGTTCCTCACTGCGGCTTCTATATGAAAAAGCTGAGGATCCGGCATCGGGATGTACTCCACGTCATACGGGGGCTCGATGTTAACAAAGCTAGTGGACCTGATGGAATACCTGCCCTGGTATTGCAGAGGTGTGCTGCGGAAATAGTTCCAGTTTTGACAAAGCTCTTCAAAATGTCCCTGAAGTGTGGCACTGTGCCCTCTGGTTGGAAAAAAGCGGTAATTCACCCTATTCCCAAGAAAGGTGACCGCTCCAACCCGGCCAACTACCGCCCCATAGCGATCACATCAGTTCTGTCCAAAGTGATGGAACGTGTGATCAACGACAAACTGCTCACATACCTCGAGAAGAACAAAATTATGAACGACCGTCAATACGGATTCCGGCGGAACCGCTCGTGCGGTGATCTTCTCGCGTATGTGACGCATGTTTGGGGGCGGTGCCTGGAACGTCACGGTGAGACCCAAACGGTCGCACTAGACATATCCAAGGCCTTTGACCGGGTCTGGCACCGAGGACTTGTCAACAAATTGCATTCTTACGGACTTCCCGCATCCCTGTGTACGTGGATTGCTGACTTTTTAAGGGATAGGTCGATTCAGGCGGTTGCTGACGGTTTCACCTCTTCCTCGCACTCCATAAATGCTGGCGTCCCACAGGGATCGGTTCTGTCTCCAACTTTGTTTTTGTTGCACATCAATGACCTTTTGACATGTGCACCGATTCATTGTTACGCGGATGACAGTACAGTTCATGATAGCTTTTTGTTTGACAAGCCCCCAAAGGGCACACAAACTCCAACGGCTCGGAGGGCTTTGAAGCAGAGAATGGACGGTTATCTCGAGAGTATTTCCTCCTGGGGTAAAAATAATCTCGTCGAATTTAATGTTTCAAAGACCCAATCCTGTCTGATTACGTCTAAAAGGGATCCAAATGATAATCTAGTCTCCTTCAACGGAAGCAATCTTCCGAACAGGCCTTCCATTGATATGCTTGGTGTAACTATAAGTGACCAGCTCAGGTACGGGGGCTCCATCGAAGCTAGAGTAAAGTTGGCCTCTCAGAAGCTGGGCGTACTGTACAGGGCCCGCAGATACTTTAATAGTACACAACTGCTCACCCTGTACAAATCGCAAGTGCGCCCTACTGTCGAATTTGGCAGCCATCTCTGGTCTGGAGCCCCAAAATACCTGAAAAAAACCCTTGACTCTGTGCAGAAACGGGCGGTCCGTTTGATAGATTCCCCAATCTTAACAAACGGACTGCAATCTTTAGAGCACAGGCGTCAGGTAGGTATGCTGTCCTTGTTCTATCGGTATTACAATGGAAGATGCTCTGAGGAACTAGCGTCATTGATCCCTTCGGCACCGGTGCGTAGTCGGGATACACGCCAAACGCGCGCCCAACATTTGTACACAGTTGACACTTGTCACATGAGAACGGGTCGCTTCTACGATTCGTTCTTAAGTTCAACAGCTCGGCTGTGGAACGAACTGCCGGCCTCTGTGTTTCCTCCCTCCTACAACATGGGACTCTTCAAGACCCATGTTCACTCCTTCCTCTCCACAAAAAGAACTTCCACACAGCATCCCCAAAGATGACATAGGCCCTGAGGGAAATTATTTTCTTCAGGGCCTCCTGTGTGGAGTAAATATAAAAAAAAAAAAAAAAAGAACATTTTTTTTAATCTGTATAGATTATCGACGAAAATATCTACTTCAGCACACTCAATCTTATTATACAGTCGACACATTTGGGTCAGAGGGCTAAAATATGCCATATTATTTTTGAATATATTCAGGTGAAAAATGCTATGGTGTCTTAAACGATGGGAATTGGGGACATTTATTTCAATATTGCTAAGACATAATGAGGTATCAAGATGGCCGTGGATAATTTTATGCAAACATATTAGGTCAGTCAATTGACATAGAAGACAAATAAAATAGAACTAAATATCTTTAGTCGGCCTCAGAACAAGACCCCCTAGTGAGGTATACATAATAACTATACATAAATTCACTATTATATTTTATGTGTACAGTGTTTAAATAATCGCTAAAATAAATTTAAGAAAGAAAAATAACTAGGTTTATATTTTTTTAATTATCTTATTCTCATCGAACATAACAAAACCAAGCTATTTGATTGTTGGACCCACCTGTTCGTAACTAATAACCAGCTAATTATTGAGTGTTTATGCGTTAAGATACTACAAACACCTCACGAAGATGGAGAGAGACGAGTACACCACACAGATCACCACTCTCTCCCTCTCTAACAACGTGCAGCAATTCGATCTAATTATTCACCATACATCATTGATACTAGAGACTAGAGGCCATTGCGTTAAGTAGGTACCTAGGCTCGCGGATATTAGAATTAACCGCGATACGTTTCATTCACCCACCAATTCTCATCATCAATGCTGGTCACTACTTCGTGTCTTAATCATTGTACATATCTCCGAAATGTTACGCAGAAATCATAGAAAATCGTTGCATGCTAGATTAAAGAATTGGCTAAAATTATACATTTTTCAAAAATTACTGTTTTTTTCAAAGATACCTACAGTTTTTTCCAAATCTAAAATTTCAAGAAAATGTTGACATTTTCATATGAAAATCTTTTTCTTTAAAAATACGTCAATAAACACTTTTTTGAAAACTCTATGGCTACCACTGAAATTGTGGATTATCTATTATATCTGAAGTCCACGGCGTTCAGACTTGGACAGTAATCTTCCTCTTATTTTGAAGATCAAGTGTGAAAAAAATCATCAATTTCGGAATAAAACTGTAGATTCTTTAATTAAATTTCATGTAGCGACTAGGAACCAACGACAAAATGTTAAATTCTTCTGCAATACATACATAACCAACTATCAGACATACTCACTAACCAATAGGATGCATGATCGGGGCAACAATTTTTGCGGTACTATTGATGTATTTATTGAAAACATTTATATGGGGTTTTCCGATAAGAGGTGTTATTTTGAATAGCCCGCTATTTCGGTAGATGTTACTTTTAAAACTGTCATTTTTTGTCATTTGACAAATAGAAACTACGCCATTAATAAAAATGAAACGATACACGCTTGAACAACCCATTTAATTTATTAAAATTCACTTGAGTGAATCAAATGCAAATCATCTTGAGTGATGAGGCCCATTTCCACCTCAGTGGCTTCGTCCACAAGCAAAATTTCGCATCTGGGGCTCGGAAAACGGAATTATTATTGAAAAGCCTCTCTATCCTCAACTTGTGAGTGTTTGGTGCGGTTTATGATCCGGCGGAGTCATTGGATCTTACTTTTTTGAGAATGAGGCTGGAGCAACAGTTACGGTGAATGGATTGCGCTATCGAGAGATGATTAATGATTTTTATAGCCGAAATTGGATGGTATTGATCTGGACAACATTTACTTTCAACAAGACGGCGCTACGTGCTACACAAGCAATGAAACCATTGATTTTTTACGATTGAATATCAAAATAACACCTCTTATTGGAAAAACCTGTAGAATTAAGCGTTATGAATTAAGAGTCCTACAAATTGTAATAGCATTGGTAATGTTCTTTAGGTGATTTGTCTCATTTGTAGTATTTGTGTACTTTCTATTTAATTTTTCTGTTGTTGTTTTACATGTTTTACTAATATTATTTCGCATTTAGTTTATCAGTTTAACGTTATTTTACGCTGTAAACACTCTGTTTCCTACTTTCGGTAGCTCACTAGGTATTTTCTGTTCTTATAATCCATGTAAATGAGCTGGACGTAAAACCAAATAAAATAACGTATTTATTCAAAATTTAACTACCAACTATCGTGGGTTGATCTACCCTGGGCATATTCGTAATACTGCAAATGGTGACCGGATAAAGCATCAAAATGATAATTCAGCACATCTTTAAAGAGTTATATAAAGTCATGGAAAGTGATGAAACAAAAACTTTATTAACTGGGTTTAGTAGGTTAGGTTAGATTAGGTCAAAAAAAATTCATCATGTTTAATGACTTTATATCACTTTTTAAAAGTGTGTTGAATAGTCACTGTGTTGAGTTAGCATGGGACCACTGCAAATATTAAACATGCAATTAATAATGATTTTTGATCGATTGGGTTCTGAGTGCAAGCTTTAGTTTTCGTTATACACATAATACATGGGAACTTACATACAGAAGGATTTTAATACAGTGTTGATACTGCAACAATTCAAGCCTCCCTGCTAATACCTCACATTCAGGAAATCCTCTAGGACTGAAAGTGTTCATCAACTACAAAACTCGAACCCCTCTTATGAATAAACGTGTTTTAAATTTTACGCAACTGTTAAACAACCATTTACCGTTCAATAACAGTTGTTTGACCGTTCCATTAGGTTCCAAGGTGTCTAACCTTCGAGACATTGATTGAATTATTTTTTTCAATGATGTAATTATCTGAACTCTAATTCACAAGAAAATTATAAATGATACACGGTGTCCGTCAAGTTGCAGAAGAAGCAGAAAACTGGTGAATCTACAACACATTTGGAGTTGATTTTGTAGAATAACTTTTCGTTTTCGAGTAAATCGAGTCCGAATACCATTTTTTTTTCAAATTAAAATAAAAATCAATCAGTAGAGGATTTTATATCAGCTCTTTAATTTATTAAAAAATGCGGCATCGCGTAGATCCGGCTCCAAAAAATGTTTAACTGCTTCAGTTAAAAAAAGTTTGAAAAAAACTAAATTCCCAGATTGCAAAAAACAAATAGAGTGCTCTATGTGAAGTTGTTTCACCGTTTGTACTACGAGTGTCCGGACACCGTGTATACACAGGCTACTATTCCTACAGTGCAGCGGTGCCTTTTCGTACTATTGTAAGAGGGAAGTTCAGGGAAGTGAATTTCTTTAGAAAATGGAACAAAATGAAGCATGTCTCTTCGAATTGTTTGATATCAATATGAAGAGATCTGAGAGTTCAATCAAAGATTTAATTGTTGTTGTTTCAACATAGTATTTTCTTCTGCTTCCTCGAAGATAGTATAATATCTATATAGTTTCATCTGTTTTGTATCTAGTGATGTAGTGGTTCTCACGTTGTTACTTCGTCACGTAACACTGCCGTATGATGTTTGCCATAGTTTTGAAAAATATGAAGGAAGCTATCGAGTAGATACATTGGTATTGTTAGTTTTGAACGAATCTTTGTACATCTCGAACCAATCACCTTCTCATCATCTCATCAACTTATATTCTGTCACGCCTTTCAGCTGTTGTCTCTACCTACTAGAACTTTTATTCCCTTAATAGGTCTAATGGTCTTTCTTCAAGGCGATACCTACTCTCAGTATTGGTGATTAGATCTAAATAGCTAGGTATCTTCTCCCCAACTCCTCCCTTTCACTACTTCTTAGCCTTAAAAGATGCACAAATTGGAGTTGCAATGATCCCGCATGCTCTGTAAATAACAGTATTTTTTAAATTATGTTTTAGAAATTTCACCTTATAAAGGGTACGCATGACGTCATACGTAAATATTTAACAAGATATCCAAAAACCATAAATTCTTTTTCAGTAATTTGTATACCGCAGTAGTGAACCGAGTCTACGCAGCATTATTATACATGTATATACCGTTCGAAAATGAACCATGTTATTACATAAAATCTAGTTATGTTGGTACCTGCTGACAAACTAAATAAGTATCTTAGCAAGTTTTAATGTTAATAAATAGTAAATTTATAAAAGTTACTTGCCCTCAACGAAAAGCCAACTACACAGAAAGTTAGCGAATCCTAATCAAACTGATCAATGTACAGTTTCTAAAGTTATCAAAATGTTTGCACCTCGGCGTTTAAAATTCTGAATCGGGTAAAATTCTCGCTTAGCAAAAAACATCGTCAAAATGCATGTTTTATTTTATTTCGTGAAGTTTAATTCCAATTATGATCAAATATTTTTTGATCATAACCTACAGATTTTTTTCCACGCTGAAATTTGGGAATGTGGTAGAAGTGGCCAGGAAGACAGCTGCTCAGTAGGCAGAGAGCAGTCGCAGAGCTCGCAGGTTGGTCACTTGTAAAACTACTGATTAATGATTGACTGACTGACTACGTCATGCCCGATGCGGCCCGTTTTATTGGCGTCCGTTGCGTCGAGAATCTCCGGGCGTATAGGTAGATGCGTTTTGCACGGACGAACGTTCCGGAAAATTCTAGTAGCATCACTACAGAACCATAAAACCATATCCGGAAAGGGTCCCTCAAGTCGAAGATTTATCAATTCAAATAATTTTTTAGCTTTAAATTTTCTAGGCTTATAAAAAACTTGAAATGGCCAAGATGTCTGTATTTAATTAAAGCATGTATAATGTTTCTAAGCAATCATATTTTAAACACATGATTTCGCATTACTTCGCACTGTTCGCAGTGCATCGCCAGAAGAAATTAGTTATCCGATACCTGCTTACAAATAAAACTCCCATATAATATATAAAATTTCCCTTGATTTCCCACTGGTTAATCCACGATGAAAGCAAAATATTCGTATTTAATAAATAATAATCGTTAAAATCGAGACCCATTTATTTTTTAATAACCTTTCAATACCGTATCAGACTTTCGAATGAGTTTTTAATTGAGCCGGGAACAATGCAGGTGTTAATAAAAGAAAGAAGACTTATTGCCGTGTTCTGAGCAACATGCTAATTGCCTCACAGTTTGTGAATTACTTTTTCATTTATCATCAAGTGAATGCACGTATTTTGCATACAATGGATTTATTGTCAGTACGTGTGATGCACCAATATATGTGGATTTATGTTACTTTTTTATTACATGTGGTTTTTCGAGGAATTGAAAATTGAAAAAGAAAACCAAACGAGGACAATTACCATAATTTTTCAAAAAAAAAAGTTCAACATAATTCCTTTATTTTGTCCCCGCATTTTAAAATTCTCTTTTACTCGATTGAAAAAATACAATATAATTTTCTTAGAATCATTATTTGCAAAGGGTATCGCTCTGATGAAAAATCATAATTCTAAATCAAAATGCTGTTTTTATTTATTTATTTCTTAATTTAAACGCCCTGATGGGCTTTTACATGGCCCACATATTTTACATAATTTACTGCATAATACAGTGACAACAGAAGGTTTTTATTTTTAAAAGATCAACACAAAAATAACATTTTTTTTAAGTTCACAACATAACTACAAGAAAACAACAAATATTCGCAATCGCTCTTTAAATATGCTACATAAAAATGTCATTCAGGTATCTTTTGAACACATGCAAACTTATATTAAATATGTCGATGTTTGAGGTGAATTTGTTTCCAAGTGTGGGAAATCGAGAAATAGGTGCATGTATGTGATGGTTGGTACTAAACTTATGGTTGCAGAATAATATATTTTACCTAGTTGCTCGATTATTATTATTATTTTTTTATTTTTTTTTATGTGACACCTCACAAGAGTGTCCCTGCCTGTGCAGTGTACAGACAGGGGAACTATGTCACCACCCGGTTGGGCAGCGTTGTGAGGCGGAATAAGGTAGGGGATGTAGGAAGGGATTTGTTAATGCGGGCCTTGAAGAGGCTCGTATTATAGGAGGGAGGAAAAACAGATGCCGGTAGCTCGTTCCACATACGAGCCGACTTACACAAAAACGAGTCGTAAAAACGGCCCGTTCTCATGAAGCCAACGTCAACCGTGAACGGGTGTTCAGTTTGTCTCCGTCGAGTTTCGCGCACGTGCACCGGTGCATCAGGAATCAATGCTGCTAGCTCCTTGGAGCAGGCTCCATTGAAATACCTGTAGAACAGACACAGCATGCCTACATTGCGTCTATGCATTAGAGAAGGCAATCGGTCTGTTAACAACGGATTGTAAATCAGACGGATCGCTCTCCTTTGCAGAGATTCAAGCAGGTTTATTAAGTATTTTGGGGCACCAGCCCAAAGGTGGCTCCGAATTCAATAGTTGGGCGGACTTGAGACTTGTACAGGGTCAGCAGCTGGTCACTGTTGAAGAATCTCCTAGCCCTGTAAAAGACGCCCAACTTTTTGGAGGCCTGATTTACTCGGGCTTCTATGGATCCCCGATACTTGAGCTGGTCTGACATAGTAACCCCAAGCATTTCAATGGAGTCCCTATTGGGGAGAGCGCTCCCATCAAATTGCATCAGACAGTCATTGATCTCCCTCTTTGCCGAAATCAGACACGCTTGGGTTTTTGAGACGTTAAAACTGACCAAGTTGGCCTTACCCCAGGCACGAACCATCTTGAGGTGGTGGTCAATTTTTTGCTTCAAAACTTCCCGAGCTGTTCAGACATCATAGGTGGAAGGGGGCCTGTTAAAAGGATAACCCTCGTTAACGGTGCTGTCATCAGCGTTATTGATTAGATCTGAGTAGCCAGGTACTTTCCATTTTTCTACTTACAATTTCTTTCCTCTCCCCACTCCCTTCAGCCACCAAGCATACCCCAAACAGGACTTTAAGTTAGTTAAAAGCCTACGTCAATTTACGAAATGACACAACTCCTTTAGGGTAGGATGATAATTTATGATCATTATAAAAAGGTAGTCCTGAATTAATTTAAATTGAAATTCTTCGATGTTATATAAAGGTATTTCTCGTCATCTCTAGTCATAAGTCCCGAATCTACCTAAGCACTTTTCATTTCAATATATTAGAAAATGAAGAAAAAACAGTTTTCAAAACGGTTGATCCCTTTTTAAAATTGAAACAAATTTACCCTTTTAACCGAGTGTTAATATTATTATTCTGAAGGGTTACGCACAAATACATATCTGAATTTCCATTGTTGTGGTGAATTCAATAGAGCTGCATTTCTGCATATCTCACCTGACGCATTGTAAGCGTTTTACAAAAGAACTTGTCTGTGGAAACGTCAAAAACAAAAACAATGGCGACGACCACAGGCCGCACAACGCACCTAGCCGCTCCCAACAAGGAAATAAATGATTAAGCAGTCAAAAGGGCAAAATAGTATATAATCTTGCTCCGAATCGCTTTTTCCAGGTCGCGGCTAGTATCCTGAAAAAGGCGAAGTATGGTTTCTTCAAAATAGCTATATATGTTTGTGCACAAGGTCAAAATAACCTATAAAATGATTTGCGACCGATAAAACATTCGTTTTGATTGTTGAAAGCGGCTCGGTGCATTGTGCAGCCCAATGTGGACGTGTACAATTAATGATTAATCCACGTGGTTTGCTCAACGGCTCGGATTTGGAACGATTTGTTGACTTTTGTGTTTCTTCCCACTTGTAATGTATGGGCGTCTTTAAGACCGCGTTTATACCTTTTCTTTCCACAAAAAGATCGTTCTCACAGCATCCCCAAAAGTGACATAGGTCCTAGGGCATAAATATTCTATTTCCTTTAACACGTGTTATGTATTCGTATTTTACTAACATTTTATTAGGAAACCTCTTAATTTATTCGTTAACCTGTAATCTCGTTTTTAGCTGGATTGCCAATAATTTGAAGAGATTCTTAATATTTATTTTTTAGAATAACTTTATTGAGTAAACCCTCAAATTGTAATATTTAATTATTGAAAACAATATTAGCGAGATTTCTCCTTTTCTGATTTTTCTGTTTCAGATTTTCGTTTAGAAATCGCTAATATTGTCTTCAATAATTAAATATTATAATGTGAGGGTTTGCTCAATAAAGTTATTCCAAGAAATGAATATTCAGCGTTTTTACATAGGTAACACTTGCAGAAATTTTGAAACGAGGCTTTAGGAACATTTCAAATGTCTAAATAGCAATAATTATTCGGAATTTGCTAACCATCTAATTGAATTCAACCATTCATTTGATATAAATACAGGTTTAAAAATTTTACACACTAACGTTAGTGGTTTTCACTTTCATCTTTTAGAAATATTAGAAATTAGGGAAAATGTCAATAGAAATTTAAATATTATTAATAATCAAATTAATTTTGTGAACAACCCTATACTAAACATATTTCCATTGTAATTTTTTGTCTTTGATCTAAACAAAGTGTTTTAATTTATTTCGTAAATAAATATTCAACCTAGACTTGCAGAAAAGTCAATAGATGTCGCACATTAACAAATAAAAAATAAGATAAGCTGTCTAGATTGCATTTAGTTCCGGTTGAATCTTGCGATCATACACAAAGATAGTTGCCAATAAAAAATTAACGACGAAAAAATGAAGGCAATGTTGGTAGACAGTTAAATGTGACCGAAGGGGATAGGGTCTCATTAGCTCAGTGGTAGAGCGGTGCCCCGGCAGTGCAAGGTCCGAGTCCTAGATGTGACCGTATCCTTTTCTGATTTTTCTGTTTCAGATTTTCGTTTATAAATCGCTAATATTTTCTTCAATAGTTAGATTCTTAATAAATTAGCAATACTAATTTCTCTCTGTGTATCACATTTGAAAAATATATTGATTTGTCACTCTTCGAGTTGTTCGGTTACCGCTAAAAGATGCCTCCATCTTCTTTGTCATTCTCGTCCGAGATCTATAAATCATTTTCCTACAAATATAACACACACTCAGATGTTCTAAAAGGATCCAGTTTGCATTTAACTTTCACTTAATTATTATGGAATGGCCTTTCAAGTCCCAACTGCGAATTCATAAAATTACAAGCACCTCTTAGACATGCAGCGACATCGACTATTGGAGTGACTGAAGGAACCAAATTGCCAAAACTATACTAGTTAAATTATTTTGTTAGGTTAGGTTGTATCTCCGGGGTTATTTCAAACTTTTAATAAAAAACTCCCACTTCAACAAAACACTATGGACTTTTGCAATAGATTGTCAATGGGCTGTGGTATCTTAATTTGCTAATTGCGGTTGGAATAATCTGGACCTTGACCTTGAGGTTGCCGTCTTTTTTACTACCCTATTATTCTCGACAACTGGTGCCTAATAGACTACTACAAGAGTCATCTATGGATGAGTTATTATATTAATACCAAGTATATCACGTTAGGTAAGGCCATATTTAACTGCCTTTAAACAGAACAATTGTTTTTCTTTAATCTAAATTCTTCTCTAAAGTCACTTTAATATAAATATTTTTTTAAATATTCGCAGATACTTGCCGCTTTTCTTCGAAGTTAATTTTAGTGGAAAATAAAACAAATGTCAAAAATGATTTACTTTAATAAATGTTCTCTATTGAACTAACGTGTTGATTTTCCTTTTGTGAAAGATTGACGTGTTCCCCACAAAATAATCAGCGGTGCTCAACCTTTAATATTAGGTCAATTTATTGATTGCTAAAATTTTCACCGACTATAAAAGTGTGAAATACTCATATTGCTTCGGAGATGTTACAATATAGCAACATCAACACAAGTAATGTTTAAATAAGAAAAATCTCACAATATACTAGCGGCGTTTCAGAAAAGTTGATGAAAGCAATTCCAGATGCTGTGCGAGGGGACTTTGGGCCAACAATTGTTTTTTTTTGTCCTATGTTTATTTTACTTCTTTATTTTCACTAGGACAAAATATTTAAAAATTTTACGTCATAACAAAAATAACACTAATATATTGATAGAACAATATTATTACATTAATGTTTCTGCAAATTGGGTACCTACTAAGCTAATTTATTATAATATAATCTAGTAAACATGTATGGTGACCATGTGTTGATGTTTGATTGAAAAAAACTTAATACTGTTAATTTATAAAGAACCATGATGAAGGAAGAAAAAAAAATTACATTATAAAAGGACAAGGAAGTAAAAATATACATATACAACATATTTTGCCATTAATTTAAAATGACAAATGTTGTTCAAAAATGTTCACAAACTATGTTAATAGGCTAGCACAATTTAATTTAATTTAATAATATTTTTGAAAGTGCACAAGAAATTTTACTACTTAATTTCTTCTGGAAGGCTATTAAATAGAAGTGTAGCCTGTTACAAATAATTTCTTTGACTAAATGAAGATTTAGTGTGAATTGTCACAAAGTTCATTCAATTCTTGCAGCTTGTAGTAGGAATTTGCTGAATTTTGTGCAATACTAATATTATTAAAAAACCTGCAAAGCGTTTATGTGTTCAATAGCTGTTTTTAATTCGTGACATTACATTCCTTATAAAGTAACTGTGTTGGATATCTGAATTTTTTCTTATTCATAACTTTGAAAATAATTTTTGGTCAATGGACAGAGACCGTCGAGTTCGCCCGGGACAGGAACCCCTGAATGCATATTATCGATGCGATGGGTCGCCTACCCGACGAAGAAAATTTAAACAAAATTGATGAAGGAATAGACGTGTAAAAATTAAAAATGCCGCTGGTTACGCATCACTGCCATATACACAGATAATATTCGCCGAGAGCGTTTTGCCGAATTACTTTCACTTATTTATTAATTGGAGTTAATCAAAACTGCGTGGCTTTGTGGGCCCACAGTATCATAAATCGTGAGCGCCTCAAACAACTTCATAACTGGACCACACACTGCTCTGCTCTCGTACATTACACTATTACTTTCGTATAATCTCACTCCGCTGAAAGTCGTCGTGAAAAAAAAAGAAAGATTTTTTCTCTTATTTGGTGTTGCATCAAGAGCGAATACGTAAGGAGCTCGTTGTAGATATTTAACACTACTATTTTACGAAATGATTGTGATGTTTAATAATTACAGTTGTAAAAGAATATCGAAACCAGCCGAATACCATTGGGAAATATATAATATGAAATGCCTGCTGATATTGCTATTAAAATTATTATTTCGTAGCGATGATTTCGTTCACTGGAAACCTCAAATGTGTTATCAATACCAATTAAAAATAAAACCTATCTCTATAACTTTAATAAGACCATTCGACTCCTACGAATCGAACAGGCTTCAAGAAATAATTTCGGTATGTTTTAAGATTTTGAGGCAGATTGAGTATGGTTTGACTTGAGGCAGAACGGACGACCTCTAAAAGGATATCAGAACATTTTCGAGCATGTAAACTCTGCCATCCTGACAAATCGGCAATAGCCGAGCATTTAATAAAAACCGGCCATTACTTTGGATGTTTTCCTTAAGTTCTGGGAAGACCCAAAACGCACAGAGCACGCCCAATTGAAATTCACAAAATCCTATTAATATTAATAAAGACGACGGTGCTATGCTCAATACTATGATGGTTTCCGGTAATTGATGACTACACCAAAACTAAACGCAAAAAACTATTTTAAATCATACCAGCCCTTAATGGAGCTGGGAACACGGTATAACATCTTTATACATACGCTCACACTTCAACAAAATCCAATTCACATCTGATGTACAATGAATGAGGTAGCGCTGCATAGCATAATACCCCGAAAATAAATCACTATTGAATTTCGGTATTTGAAATTGTTTTATCAATTTCACTCTAAGTACAGTAAATGGAAATTAACGTAACTTTATAACACAATTCAATAATATCAGTTTATCACGTCAATCATTCGACAATATTTTTATACATGGTGAATGGAAACTCATAGTATGATAAATTTGAAATTCAGTAAGAGTTATATTCAAGTTATGTTATTATTTCACCGTGATAATAACTAAATAACTTTGAAATTGAATGAATTGTTAAAATTCTTTGAAACAACCCGTCCATAGGTTACCGAAAAAAAATATCTCACCATTTCTATTTTTCGACGCATTTCAAAATACATTAAACAGCTGATATTGACCCCTAGCTTTTTTTTAATTTGTACTGAAAATTCGACTCGATTTATTCGAAAAAGAAAACTTGAATCAAAAAAGTTATATAACAAAATTGACTCCAAACGTGATGTCGATTCCGGACATCGTACCTACTTCTATATACTTCAACTAGGATATAAATACATACCTACATACCTACTACCTACTTATTTCTAAGTTACATTCTAATAGAAAGTTTGCGGTTTGACATTAGAAATTAATGTATTATGTACTTAGTTAAATCTATTAATCTACTAGCAATAGTTTGCCGATACAAAACTACGCTATTCATAGTATATTAACTGCTTTACATAATATTTTATGTAATTAACGATCGTTAGTTTTATAAAGACTTATTTAAACTTCAGTATAAGCTTCTCTTCAGATAATCAAGTCCTTAAAAAAGCTTATATTATGTTTGAAAATCTGAGGTTAAGGTTAGCCAATAATAACAAAATAATAAACCACACAATAGTCCCATCTGCTCCCAACCATCTGCAGCCAGTACTATGGCATCCTCAATTTGGTTATGTTGTGAGGCTGAAGGTAGTGGGAAGGGGAAGGAGATGCGAAAGAAGAAGGTATGGAAGTACCTGATTATTCAGATCTGGTCACCAAACACGGCTAAAGCCATTTAAAGCAACGATTCATTTCCGAATGGTGGTCTTACACCAGGACGATACTGAGAGTATCTTCCACTCTGGAACGTGCCGCAGGTGTACTTTATATATTATTTTTAATTAATAAATATTAATTAACAATTAAATTTACTTGCGCACGCCTTTTATTCTTTATTTTTTCCAATAAGTTTACAGTATAATTACACATATTTTTAGAAAAAAAATATTATATACGTATAAAATATAAAACAAATGTAAGTATAGGAAACCCACTAAGGCACTGCCTTTATCTATGTATGGGTAATGTAAAAAAAAATAATAAAATAGTTTTTAAAATTTAAAAAAAAAACTTATAAAATAATTTTAAAAATTAATAAAAAAAACTAATAAAATAGTATTTTTAAATATACTTTTAACCACTCGAGCGATTGGTATCATATTTACATTATTTTCCATATTATTTTATTAACAGCATTTCTCAAAATATTAATATGGGAACATACGAAACTGCTTACTGCGGTTTAAAGCCAATAAATCCACCTAGATTTCACCGCTTTACCCATATTTTTTGTTCTATAAATTTGGCACATTTTAGCAAGCGATCGCTCAAAACGTTTTGCAAACTTGGCGTAATTTGCCAAAAATCGCTCGAGTGACTAAATAAAATAAAATACAACATCAAGCAAGTTATAAAGTAAATTTTAAAGTTACGTGAAGTAATGTAATATTTTTCCAAAAAAGTGAAACATAAAGTTGTAAGGTTTATATATATGTTTACTTATTTTTTTAATATATATATATTTTTTTAAGTAAGAATATAACGTAAATTTTTAAATTATGACAATATACAGATGTACGTAATACTGTAGAGAAAAATGAAAGTTTGCAAAGAATTTACAGGAATAGTGTTTCAACATCTAAATCATTCGGCCATAATTTTAATTATTTTACATAGTGCGTGACTTTATTAGTCATTTTAATTTGTTTTAATTTAAGGTGTGATTAAATTGTTATTGACTTAAGGGGTGTAAATACATAGTCTTTTCGCTTATTCTATTTTCAAGTCGCGGTGAACCAAATTGGATATTGTCGTGTCCCCATGGTTTTCTCTTAATCTCTCTTATTTAATAAAACAACAACAACACTTGTACTTTTATTGCGATAGATTGACAAGGGATATATATCTCACCTTATTTATTCTCATTTCCGGGAGCTAAAGCCATCAATTGTAACCTAATAGAATAAAAAAGCGCGATATATGGGTGAGCTCATACACGAATATCAAGGATATTACAGATATATTGTAGGTAACTTCATTAATGATGGACTGAACGCAGTTGGCGCTAGCAAAAAATTGTCCAAAGAAGCGAAGTTGGCAGTCCACAATGGAGGGCTGGTACATACCCTGATTTATGGAAGTGAGGCATGGAACTGGCAAAGAAAGGATGAAAGTAGATTCAATGCTGTTGAAATGAGATCCCTGTGACGTATGTGTGGTAAAACCATGTTTGATCGTGTGAGGAATGTGGAGGTCCGCAAAGAGTGCAAGGCTGATGTAAGCGTTAATGAGTAAGATTAAAAAAGGGACGCTTAGATGGTTTGGGCATGTAGAGCGAATGAGCGAAGATAGGAGTGTAAGGAGGATATATGATGCAAATGTGAATGGTAGCAGAAGTCGGGGACGCCCGAGGAAGAAATGGCACGATCAAGTGAATCAGATACTCGAGTCGGGCCATGTCAAGAGTCAGAATAATAGAAGAGTATGTATGAGACGATGTATGAATGTGAATGAGGCAAGAAGTGTGTACTAATACCGAGTTGTTTGGTGGTCCGTCCTCTCCCCCTACCCCTGCGGGGAAACGGCGTGATGGTTAATTAGTTAGTTAGTTTAACGAACACCCGCTTCAATAGTTCCGTCCGCACAACAGCTAGTAAGTTAATAAATACTAAATTAAATATTGATGCGAAAGCCTATATATTATAGTCACAATTGATTTCGTATACTTCATTTTGCCCTTTACAGAGTTAATTTTGTATTTGATAGTTTTTTTTAGTTGATTATATTTATTGTTGCCATTATTTGATATTATATTCAGAAAGGTATAAGGCTATTGATTGAAAAAAATGACTTTACTGGATTTTAGTGTGGAGCAAAATATGTAATTAATTTCTCCACCAAGAACAAAATGTTGCAGGTTCGGCCCTGCCAACAAGGAGTGGCTACTAACTATTAGATGCAATCCTCGAGAATGGATAAAATACCAAGGATAACTCTTCACAAGGATAATCGCAGATAATCAAAGATTGCGATAATATCAGGTTATTTCAACCTTTGAGCGCGAAGTATCGGAATTCTAATCGTTATTGTTATCTGTAATTTGCAGATAAATCTCTACTTTAATAACTTATTTTACTTCATTACTGTACATTTATTATGAAGGTTCTATTTTCATCCGTCTATCGTTAGGAATAAAAAAACATTAGTCAATAACTTGACATATTGTAATATTAAATATAAAGGCCCCGTAGTAAGCGTTCAGGGATGGTTTGAAAGGTAGATATGTAAATACGAATTTTAGAGAGAGTTAATATTAAAAAACGATGATAATTAATCGGAAATGGTGAAATCATTTAATAAAACACGAATCGTTTGAAATAGAGCAAAAATCACTTGACAAATGCTTTAGTTTCATTTAAAGATACACTGTGAATTTTCATACCTATAACAAATGAAATAACAGAACAAAACGTGTTTTTAATTATTTTAAGAGCTTATTTTTTTATTTTTTTCTATTGAGGGAATTTCACATAATTACCGTTTCGGAATTACAAATGTATAGATATTATCTTCAAAAATAACATTTAAAAACTTAAAGAGTTAAAGAGAAATACTTTATAAATCGATATAAATTTAATCGAATTCGGGGGCTTAAAGTATTAAAACAGTAATGAAGTTGGTGAAAATACACATGAATCAAAAAAAAATGGACACAAAGATGAAAACCCATCCTAAATATTATTTTATTTTTTTAATTCGAAACAATATTATCACAATATTTTCAAAACTATTTATATTCTTTCTGTATTCCATTCCCTACATTCCCTTATCCAATTACCTGTCCGTGTCTGAGAGTTTGGATTACCTACTTGAATAACAAATGCAACATTTTATCTATACACACTCACTCTATTTAAGACCAGTTGTGCAGTGTTCAAGTTATGTGACCCTCAAAGTGTATTTTCAAAGTTTGCTAAGAAAACCATCAAAGTTTACATGTGCCCTCACAAGACGTGTTTCAAAGGACCAGGGCGAAGTCAGCTTCCAATTCTAACTAAATGTTATCCAGCTTCCCAAATAGTTGTGTCATCAATCCACAAAAATTGATTCACATGCAATGTGCGACTACAATTTCTTTGCAATAAATTATGTAACTGCATTTTTTTCAGATGACCGTATTACATCTACCGTACTGTTTTTGCATTTATCTCAAAACTATGTTTTTGTAATTTCACCCATGTGATTCTAAACCTCCGATTTGAAATAAGTTTAATTAAATATAAAAAAATTAATTATATGAAACTAAAACGTAAAATTACTTCATCGTAAATTCAGGTCCTTTGTCAATAGGATAAGGTATTTTTAAAACGCTGTGCCCACATGATGCATAGGTGGGGCTTTAAAGACTCGGCGATGTGTGAATGCCGTGCGGTGCAGACTACCACATTAATTCTGAGGTTCCTTGATGAGAGCGACGCCTGAGGCCCTAAATTATGGCTCAAAAACCTACATGTCCCCTTCTGACCCCCCTCCTCCCCCTTTTGTTGCTAAATGCTCCACCTAGTTAGAGGATTACGAAAGAAATCTGAAAAAAATATATCGTGGTGTTTTATTCCTTTTTAAATAATTATTTATGATTTCTACATGTACTTATATATATATATATATATATATATATATATATATATATATATAAATCCCGCTACCGATGTGGCGACCTTTCACTTCGCATCCTTTTGACTACCACCACTTACGGTAGGTTTAGAAACAAAAACGCTGTGAATGTTCACTTATATATAGTTATAGAATAAAGTGATCGTAACAGAATTTGCCAGAAATCGTGTTTTAAGGGTATTCATATTTTTGCAAGGTACATACATTTTAGAGTCTTTTGGACACCCTCTCATATTGCTGCCCTTTTGGTAACCGCATATATCTTACGAATATCACAGTACATTACGTTTTTAATAAGGCGTCCGTTCATTACGAACATTTAACGACTTCCGTATATTCCCGTATGCCATACGTTTATATTCCGATGCTTTCAGAATCCTTTTAATTTGGTCTTGATTTGGCACCGGTGTATATCCTATGTATATAACGATACGCTGTCATTGAAAAGACGAGTCCATACAAACAAAGGTTAATTTGACGACATAATACATTAATTTAATTTGCTTGTCTAGAATGATGCAAATTTAATTTTAAAAGAATAGCATTCCGAAAATTCAAAATGGTGGACGATTTTATGATACATTTTATATTAGAAATAACAGAAAATAACGTAATTATCTCCCTTCACGTCTGTCAAAATTGACTATCGATTTTGGCTTGTATTTTAACGAACCGCTTTGGCTCTAGCGTTATGTTTGTCACCAATAAGTATTCTGACTTAGTAGCTGCCTTTCTACGATGGACGACAATTGCGAAAAGGTTTATTTCTTAAAAGAAAGATAATCATTCTCGGATTTCGTAAAACCTATCACTATTTAAAAATCTCCTACTACCGTCATTATAAGCGGCAGATGTTGGTTGCTTATTCAGTGACTGAGGACTTAGCCAGCCAATGAAACCAGCCAGGCCTTGACTGGGTGGGAACAAATGGTATTAGCCAAATGAATTGAATTCACTGACAGTGAAACCGTAAGGTTGGTAGAAAAGTAATTATTTTTTTATGCTTAGAAACAACAACGAAATTTTGCCAAATTTCATAGTTAGCGGCGGTCATCTCAAGTCAGGTCTCCAGCGACAAAATGTTTTCAAAACATCCGACAAAAACAAAAAGATTGGGACAGGGCCTATATATCCATCTACATGCATAATATACATATAAAGATGTTTGGTTTGGCTTTTTATACAAATCTACAGTTTTATTCCGATGTTGATGAAATTTTGCATACTTGACGATAAGAATAAAATAAAAATTACTACCTACATCCGAATTCTAAAAATTGTGTGTAAAGCCCGGCTAATCTAATATAAATATGTTTCAAAATTTTATTTTAAAATCTGGGAACCCTTTTAAAATTAATCTCGCGATAAAGGCAAGATAATCTCTCTATATATCTAAACAACACAAAATCCGCATTAGTAAACTAATCATTTTCTCAACTTGTTTGGCGAACAATAAACTTATCACCGTAAATAAACAAGTTATTGTTTAGATAGAACTGAGTTGGATAAAATTATCACGTAATGGTCATATTATTATTAATTTGATTGATCCCCCTTATATTTATTGGAATCGGTTTCGTCAAAGCTAACAACATCTGACATTAGCGCCCTACCAAATGTTTGTTGGGCGATTGCAATTTTTTCTGATTTTAGATAAAACGATTTCGTTCATTGATATTAGTAATTATCACGAATATTATGTACCTATTTTATGACTCTATTCTACCATTCTAACAAGAAAAAGAGTTGAGTTAGTAATTTCATAAACAATTGATTAAGTAAAGGGACCATCGTCAATATTACATCTACTGTCAATAATCATTTTTCTTTTCATTTAGGACATAATTTTTGTTTTAATTTCCGGCAAATAATCATATTATGATGGTCCGATGCTCTGAAAGGAACCCGCTTGCACGGCGCGGGTGTAAACTGTGCAACCTAAAGTTTAAGTTTAGACTTACGGATTTCAATACTTTTGTTTGTGTGAAAGCACTATGAAATAATACATGATTTTACTTCAATGACAAGCCATAGATTATTAAGATAAATGTAATGATTACATAATATAAGTACTACAATAATATCCTGTTATTATCATATAACGTCATTCGATGTGAATTATGCTGACAAATAATAATATCTTTTGCATTTATTTTGAAAAAAAGTTATCCATCTGTTATATAGTTGGCCATCTTCCTAATATATTTATATCTGTCGCATGATTATTAGCTTTTCTTTAATTTTTTTGTGGTCTCGTGCTCAACAAATTGTTTTATTTATTTTAAGTGTAATAACACTTTTTCATAATAATATATGAAAATCACTGAGGATGCGTGTTCAAAGAATAGCTGGAATGCTTATAATAATTTCTCTATCATCATAAATAACATGAATCTTCGTAGACTCTACCGGCTACCCAGATTTCAACTTGCCAATTAAAGAATATTGTACTATTATATCTATCTTTTACGTATCATATTTTATTTTTTATGTACTTTTTTTACACAGTTATTATTATATTATGTACTTTAAACTTGTCATACTACTTTGCACTACTTACCTATAAAAACGTACCTAAATTTGTAAAAGACTTTATTGTGTTGCATTTAAAAAAAAACAACATAAGATGAAATAAATGATCTGTCTTTGAAAAAATATTAATGTCACGTGATATTTTAAGATATAATAAACGAATAATCCTGCCATAAGCTAGTTGTAATTTCAACAAGTCCTGGGGAAGGTTACTTGCTAATTCATCAGTTATGCTAATCCTGAAAATCCTCGAAGGGTGTCGTTGTAAGGATATGCCAAAGTATCACCATACCATAGTTTCAGCGCCCATGAGGTGATTTTTCAAAATACGATGCTCTAAATATTATCCAATTATTATTATGCACTCTTAGGACCGGTTGTTTCGGAGAATTTGAATAATTCATCAAATTTCAACGCTCATTTTCAAGTTCTGTGAAAGATTTTTTCAAGTTCTGTTTTTATTTCAGTTTTGTCAAGCAACTAGCCTACAATCATATAGTAAAAGAACTTGAATAGGACTTTCACAGAACCCGAAAATGAACGTTGAAATTTGATGAATTGTTCAAATTCTCCGAAAAAACCCGTCCTTAGTGTACACTGTTCACACTTAAGCACGTAGGAACTACCTACCTAGTAAAAAAAATATTTTGATTATTTGTAGAGTGTTTGTGAAAAACCACTTCAAGGGCCTAAGATATAACTTATTGCAGGAAAAAAATGTTTACTTTACTTAAACCCATTTTTTACATTGAGGCCCTGAGGAATATAATTTACTTCTGGGCCTGAACATGTCTTTTTGAGGAGAGGAAAGACTGTACATGGGTATTAAAGAGACCCACGATGCATGAGGGAGGAAAAACAGAGGCCGGCAAATCATTCCACAATTACTCAAATAATGTATTGATCAATAGATTAATCAGTAGATATATACACAATGCAATTTGCATACGTAAAATATTTCTCATGTAGAACAATAAACACATTAGGGAATACAGGTAGGTATACGAACCAAGTTTTGAGGTTATTTAGAGTAATTAAATATATATACTGTTTTTACAATATTATTCAATAGAAAAATTCATATTGTCATGCTATGCTATGCTTGAAAATCTATTCTGCAGTTTGGTATCTTGAACAATTCGTGTCATGATGACGACTACCTACTGCTCAAGTTTTCAGGCACGTAAATGTCAAATAATTCCAAGAGTAATAGGCTATCAAATAGAGATACGCACTACTTTATTAAAACTAAGTATTGCAAGATATGTATGACGATTTTTTCAATTTTTTTCAATGTACCTACCTGCCCAGCTGCCTACCTACCTAATTAAAGTCAACTCTTTCTTCGGATATTTCCTTAACCTCATCTGTATGATTGGAGGTTGGCTGAGTGTTTTACACCCGCAGAGGGAGGTTTTCCTTGAGCAGTTAGAGACAAGAGTTTAAGTTCAAAGTGTCGCTTATGGGTGGATTCATTAAGTCTGAACTGTACGCGGCATTGCACAGTGCTGAAATCCCATACATGAATAGGTACAAAATTAAAAATGGAAACACAAATTGTCGCATAAATAAATAACACTCCAGCAGGTTTGGTGACTAGTGCATGGCGCTAATTAGCAAAGAACTATTTCTCAAAAATAATCTTAGGTAACTATGACAAGGTAATTAGACAATAGTAAAAGTTAGGTTGCTTAACCATTTATTTTACAAAATTCAGAGTTCGAGCATCAGTGTACTTATATTAATATTTGTTTTTTGTATTTAGTTTTTGAGTATGGAGGCTACTAACAAAGAATACCCATATTATTAACTAAGACTACCAAAACATTAACCAAGATTAACTTAGATAAACCAAGATAAACTAAGATTAATCAAGTTTAACCGATAATAACCATGATTAAAGAAGATTTTTGTAAACCTCTCGGTTACAAATTATTATAAGCAATATTATTGTAAGAGAAAAAACTTACAAATTGAAAAAGCTCCCGAGAAAAAATACATGTCACCAATGGGACTCGAACCCACGGCCTTCTGATTACCGGTCGGCAGCTCTACCACTGAACTATGGCGGCTTATTTAATACCCACCAAATTAGTCAATTAATCAAGACATATATCTCGACGCCCTTAAGTGGGAGAATTAAGCACTTATAATTCCTTTACCTACAAAAATGAAGTTGGTTTTTTCAGGTAAGAAAAAAATTAATAAGCAATAATTTTGCTTGCAGAACACTAAGTACACATTGACTAATTTGGCGGGTATTAAATAAGCCGCCATAGCTCAGAAGTAGAGCTGCTGACCGGTAATCAGAAGGCCGTGGGTTCGAGTCCCATTGGCAGCATGTCACTTTATAGGTGACGTTTCGATAGATAATTTTGCCTTAACTCACTTACGGTAAAAAAAAATTCCAAGTGTAACCGCAGCCTTACAATAATTATTGCTTATAATAATTTGCAATCCTTTGTGCTATGCATAAACCTTACCTTATAAACATTAAGTTAATTCAAAAGAAAATTAATAACCTCTCTGTTTGCTGTGTTATTTTAATTTTTTTTTGTTGTATTTGTTTATCTAATATAGTTTTATTTTTATTATTACTAACTTTACTTTGTTTTAAAACTTTCTGTGATGTTAATATTGTACTACCTACATGTAAAACCCCTCAGGACGCTTGTACACCCACTTCCAGTTATATTATTTTGTTCTTCTACTTTTTACGTCTATTAGTACATTTTTTAATTGAATACCACACAAGAGTCTCAATCGCTCCCGTCTGGAGTCAGTGAGACTATGGCCTATCCCCAATTGGGGAATGTTGTGAGACTGAAGGTAGGTGAGGGGAATGAGACGAGGAAGAGGAAGGTGGGGAAGTACCAGGATATTCAGTTCTGGTCACCAAACACAGCTAAAGCCATTCCAAGCTAGCTTAACACACTTTAATCGGGAAGGGTAGTTCTTCCCGTTCGCGTTCGGTCGATTGATGCTTAACGTCGGAAGTGTATTTCTACCTTCTGCGCCCGCCTCATTTCAATGGCAGAAAAGAAGAAATTATCCGATGTTTTTATATGAATATTATAAACCAATCTCTCTGTAAAGGTTCCAACTATACGTACGTAATTATCAAATTGTAATGCAAGTCTTTTTTTAGTATTTATCTTGGAGTCTTTTGTGTACATCGATATTTCAACTAAAATGACCTATATTATTAACACCTGACACTTGATAGGTATTGCGTTTGAAGTACAATGAAATAAGTAATTTAGATAACATATTCTGTTATTATAATAGTTCAATTCCTGGAACGAGAGTTTTTATGTCCCTGGAACTCGAAACAAATCTCTCTATCTCGGTTCCGCACCCACTCAACTACCGAGTGTCTGGCGCATCTAACAAAAGCAGGTATCGGCGAACACAGTAAGGCGGACCATAATAAATATTTACAAGTGCATAGCAGTTTTTAAAAAGCAAATTGTCCTACGGTTGTGTACCGAGGAGATTATTTTAAATTTCATTTTAAAAAATAACCAATATTATTAGCATGTTCCGATGGTTTTTTGGGTGGCAATTGCACACGTGGTATTTGAATGGGTAATAATGTGTTACTCTGACGATACTAGTGATGTGGCAATTGTTTTTGTTTTTATAATGATTTGGGCTTGGTGAAAATATAATAATTTGTAATTTTATAAAATTGAAACCTAGTTTATACTTTAAAAATTGAACCCTAATGACCCAACAATGATTTTGTTTTCGATTTATTAAGTTGCATTAGAAATAATACTTGGTTTTCGGCTAGAAATTTTATAGCTTGGGTATGCTGAGTTAGTATGTAGAAAATTTTATTAAAATATTTCCATTATTTTCGAAGATATAGCGATTTAAAACAAATTAAAGAAATTCGCGCGGGACCTTTATTTTCGCCCATTTTCAGCGGTCTGCCGGCGAAAAAATAACCCGATCAAAGTGTGTTAATAAAACACCAAAACATCATACAAATAAGAATACTGAAGGGGTAAATAAAATCATATAAATAAGTTGCCTTCGTGTGGCGTAGCTGAAATTTTATAAGTACTTGAACCCCGAAACAGCCGTCACAATAATAAATACAAAAATATTTGCAAAACTCAGTTAGGTATCTGTTTTTTCCGGAATGCGACAATTCCTATTCCAAATAGTTTTTGTCATAAGAATTATATTTATTCGTCATTTCTTTTTTAAAAGTAGCATAAAAACATTTATTATATCCTCACATGTTCACAAATAATGTCATAGCCTTATATTGTAAAGTACAGTAATATTTTTGGCATGGTATATTTATAAACACGGTGTCTTACAACTATATTATGAAATTCTAAAATGTTGCATTGTAAATATCATTTTTAGGACTTATTTTTAAGTGTTAGGTAAACTACTCACTGAAACCCTTATCTATTGTCTATCTCAAGTAGGAAAAGCAATAAATCTCCAACATTATATGGCAGCTTAAAATTAGAAGTGTTGAAGTCCCACCCGCTATATCACCGTCCGAACCATAATAAAATTAAATTTGCATCTTCCGAAAAAAATATTTACATTGCTAACGTCATGTTCAATATCTTTTATATTATTATTTCTGTTTTACTCTGTACCCACTTATATTGTACCTACTTTTTATTTTCAACTTATTTTTTTAAAATTGTTTTTTATTTAAATTTATTTAGGAAACTTATAGTCGTACAGTGAAATATAACAATAAACATGAATATGTTATAGACCAATTAAATTCCATGAAATGTTAAAGAAGTACATAATATTATTAAAGATACAGTTTTCGCATGGTTATAGGTACTAATTGAAAATAATAAAACAAACTACGGAAGACAAACGAATCAGTTAATTTATTAATTATTAAATGTGCGAGGAACTTTTGATTTCATCACTGAACACATTTTATTTTATTTTATTTTAAATACATAAACGGCTATACTGCCTTTTATAAATAAACATATAATAGAGTACAAAGTAAGAAAATAATATTATTACATTATAGTAGTTTTAAACTTAAAAATAACATACAATTATTTTGTGTATCACAACCAAAAATAACAAAAAAAGAACAATGAGAAATATCATCATTTCATTTCAACATGTCCATATTGCGTATATAACGTTACATTATGGAAAAATAAGTTTTGAGTGCATGTTTGTATTGCGCTAATTTTAAGAAATAAATGTCGCCGATGTTGGCATGTTCATTTCCCAAAATGTGTAATCGACTGATTGGTGAGTAATAATGTGATAATGTATGTGTGTTATTATAGTAGAACGGTAAAGTCAGTCTATTGTTAGCGCGACCAGGGCAATGAAATCGTATTAGTTCTATTAAATCAGGGGTATCCAGGACCGAGTGAATTATTTTATATAATATTAATAGATCACAGATTTTTCTGCGATCTGATAAATTTACGAGATTAGTCCAGTTCAATAAAAAATTATAGTCCACGGATTCTCTTGGAATACCTAATTTAAAATTAATATACCTAAGGTATCTATGCTGGACTTTTTCAATAGCTTGAATATGGATATTGTAATGTGGAGCCCAAATCGTAGTGTTATATTCCAAAATGCTTCTCACTAGCGTTATGTATAAAATGCGAATAGTATCAATGTTACAAAATTGTTTGGTTATTCTAATAATAATCCTAAAATCTTCATTGATCTATTAATAATATTAGTTATATGGCTAATAAATGTAAGTTTTGAGTTGAAAATAATACCTAGATCATTTATTGTTTCTACTGAGTTTAATATAATTTTGTCAAGATTGTATTCATAAATTGTCGGTTTCTTTATTTTATAAAATCTTATTATTTGACATTTACTAATGTTAAGTGCCAGTTTATTGCATATACACCAATTAAACAAGTTGTTTAAATTTTCATGATCCTTCCTGAAAGATTCGTAAGTATCTTCGACTCCACACGAAGTAAAGTTCCCTCCACATAATAGTATAATTTTCCCAAAAGTAAAAGTATTTTTAGTTATTAATTATTAATTTAGTGAGTTGCAATTTATTTGATTTCAAGTTGAAAATCTCGTAAGGTATTAGAAGTTTCACACATACGTCCTATTATAGAGTTTTGCGCGTATTTGGATTTACAGTGAGATATTCTAAATAAATCGTTCGATCTGGTGTTTTGTTTGGGGCAACGAAATGCAATCTTTTCTAACAGATATGATGAACGAACAAGACAGTTCACGATTTTGTATAAGAATAAAGCATCATAGATTTTTATGCGTTTATATAAAGCGATAGGGTCAAACCGATGATCACTAAAGCGATACGATAGGTGTTTTATAAATTTGTTTTGGATATTTTCGAAACGATCAATATACATATGTTTGATATTGAGGATTCCAAATGACTGCGGCGAACTCAAGTTGTGACCTTACATATGACATATAACATAATTAGGGTGTGTGCTACGGGAAAGGCTTTGCTATGCTTATAATAAAGACCATTTGTTAATAAGCTTTTTCTAAAATATTTTCAATATGATCCTTAAATAAAATTTTAGAATGTAGTATTAGTCCAAGAGATCTGATTGTTTCTACCCATTGTAATGGTACAAGGTTTAATTTGTAAGTATAATTAATTGGACATTACATTTGCTTAGGTTTAGAAATAGTTGATTGTTTTCGCAATATTGTTCAATTTTGTTAATGTCATCTTGTAACTGGTTGCAGTCATTTACGGAGTCAATGCATTTATATAATTTCATGTCATCCGCGTAAAATAAGAAACAAGAATGACTAATATTACGTTCCATGTCATTTATATGTAAATTAAACAAGTGTTATGTACTAAATTATATACACCTAATATTGTGATCCTGATAAAGTATCCTTGTAAACGTGTATTCATGTAAAAGCCTTCAAGGCGTCAATTAATAAGTAAATAAATAAAAATAAAACTATTTTGTAAAGGGTGGTTATATAAGTACAGTGGAACCTTTCATAACGAGACTAATTCGTTCCAGAATCTTACTCGTTATGTGAAACACTCGTTGCGAAATAATTTTTCCCATATAAAACAATGTAAAATACAACAATGCGTTCCATACCGAAAAAATAATCAATTTTTATATTTTTAACATTTATTCAAATAAAATTACATACTAATAAATTGTTAATGATCCTTACCCTTAGGAGTACAACCTGGAATGCGATTTTGATTTAAAAAAAACTATAAAAAGATCGAAAAAACTAGTTTATTACTTGTGAATTTATGACAAATAATTGCAGTACAACCCTAGTATGCTATTTATATTTATGAATTAATAATAAGAATTTTGTTATCCGCCAACTTGTCGATGTAACGGTTTTATTTATTTTTGTTTGTATGATCATTTTGTATTTTACTTTAAATCTGAGATACTTGCCAGTATTACCAGAAGCATTCAGAAAGGTGATTGTATTGTAAAGACAGTTGTTAGGTACATGCGTACCTATTGTTTAGTATTATTGGAGACGCCATGTGAGACTTTGTAGAGAAATTGAAATTAGTTTTTTTTTAATTTTTTTATTTTAATAAATTGAATACAAAGAAGATGATACCATAGAATTAAAATGCTGTAATTTAATAATAAAATATAAAAATAATGGACTGGAGTTCCTTATGGTTGTTTGTTTAATGTTTACCAGTCAATTGTTTTCTTATTTGTACATTTTTCTGCAATGTTATGAAGGGAAAGGAAGGTCTGGGAAGAAAAGGGTATGAGGGGTGTGTAGTAAACTAGGGATTATAGTGGACAGTAGTGATGATTGGTATGAACCCAACCCACCCATTGCGGCGCAAGGCGATGAGCCGAGAGAATCCGGCTGGAGAGGTCACCCCAAATGTCCCCGAACGCTGTTGCTGGGTCCGTTTCGGTCACGAACCGGCACAACAGTTGCCCAACTAGCTGATGAGGCAGCACACCCTCAGTCGTCAGTCTGAGGCTCAGGCCCCGGCATTACCAAGCGGCCCTGACCGCGGTAACCGGTTGTAAACAGTCATCGCACCCACCACCCAGACCCGGGCAAACATTACCCCATGAAAACAGACACACCTGCTAAATCACGAAACGTAGCCAACCACTTGGTGTGGCCTATGTCAGGGGTGTTGTGTCATTAAATGGTTTCCAGGGAAGTGCTACCCATACCCACCTTCTAAATTTCTATTTGTGCTTTTTAACTTCTATTTAGAACGAGTTGCTTTCATTGTATCGACAGTAATCAATACTGTATGTAAACAAGACATTCAAATGGTTGGTCGCCAAATAAACTCTAAAACGTACAGACGTCAATACTCGGTATTAAATTGAAAATAGATACATTTGAAATAGTAAGACATTCGGGACCACTGGCAAAACATGTGCTGCAACGTCGCAAATAACCAGCCACCGCGAGTTGAAACGAACCGGCAACATTGTTTCCTGTCGCCACTAGCTATGAAATGCAAAAAAACGTACCCTTCACGGTCACCACAACAGGCTAGATATGAAATGCAGAATACGTCGTTTCCAGTCGCCACTAACGGCTAGGAATAAAACGCAGAATACGTCGAACACGGTCGCCATTTTAGTCTAGTTATGAAAGGTCGCCACTTTAGGCTAGATATGAAATGCGGAATACGTCGTACCCAGTCGCCACTAAAGGCTTGTTGTGAAATTAAGAATTCGTCATACCCAGTCGCCACTAAAGGCCAGGAATGAAATGCGGAATACGTGGCTGTGTATATCACCTAGCGCCAAGCTGCCTGGCGACAGACTCCGGAACTTAAATATTCGAAAACGTGCACCCCCAGCCCAATTTGGCGACCAGGACTAATTTCGCTGAGATGCTTGTAACGACATCTATTATTGAACTCTGTAAAAATTTTGAGAAAACAAAGTGGCAACCGTATATCGGTCGCCAAATGTCGGTGGTCGCCACTTTAAATGCATATTTTCCCATGCTGGTCGCCAAATAGGCGGTGTGATATATATATATATATATATATATATATATATATATATATATATATATATATATATATCCCGCTACATTTGTTGCGTCCGACCCCTAAAAACTCCATAGCATTGCAGCGTCCACCGACTTACAGCGTCCGATATACGGACGCTGCAATGTTTTGACCTCAAAATTGGCCAGAACGATGCTTACCCCATGTAGAATCGTATGGCAAAAATTTTTGTGGAAGCAAAAAATGTCTCAGAATGTCTGGAAACGAATATCGAACGTTTGACATTTTGCCGACAGGTTCGCTACACGATGTATATATCGAGCAGTGTATGTTTTTATTCATTTCTACGATCTTGCCGCGTCCACGAAGTAATATAATTTTCGATACATAACGACGATCATGCTGCGTCTACGCATTACATCGTTAGTATTGCGTCCTCAAGACCGATTACGAGTAGATATTATTTTATATACATAACGACGGTCGTGCTGCGTCCACGCATTACGTCGATAGTACTGCGTCCCCGTAGCCGCTCATGAGAATATACTATTTTTAACTCATAATGACAATCATGATGCTTCCATGCATCACGTCGATAGTATTGCGTCCCAGTGAACGATCACGAGTAGATATTATTTTGAATATACAACGACGGTTATGCTGCATCCACGCATTACTTTGATAGTATTGCGTCCCCCTGGCCGATCACGTTGAAATATTATTATGAATACATAACGACGGTCTTGCTGCGTCTACGCATTACGTCGATAGTACTGCGTCCTCGTGGCCATTCGGAGTACATTGTTAAATATTATTTGAGCGTTTGGTTGAGTAAATCATCAGATTTGGCAACATTTGGTTAATTTACAACGATGCCGCTTGATACTCAGAACTAAGAATCGTCTTGCGTGGTTTTTAATGCATAACGACGATTTTGCTGCGTCCACGCATTACTTCGATAGTACTGCGTCCCCATGGCCATTCACGAGTACATTTTTATAAATTATTTGAGCGTTTGGTTGAGTAAATCATCAGATTTGGCAACGTTGGGTTAATTTACAACGATGCCGCTTGACACTAAGAACTAAGAAGCATCCTGCGTAGTTTTTAATGCATAACGACGATCGTGATGCGTTTACGCATTACGTTGGTAGTGTTGCGTCCGTTGTTGTTTTTTTTTAAAGAAAAAGCGTTTTTTTTGGGAGCGAAACCCGGTCGGCACAAAGTATAAAAAATAAACGTGGTGTTTACAAAGTTATTGTTTTATTTTAAATTAAATATTGTTGTCAATTAAACAAACAATTTATAAGTTCCCGAATATTATCTGAATATAAAATAAATCTTATAGAATAAAATAAAAACCTCAAGATATGAATTGAAATCTAGCAAGAATATCGTAACACAAATTGTGAGGATTATTATTAATATATTTATAGAATTATAACTATATATTTTATCACACCTTCATAAATGCAATGAAAATTTAAACTTAAATGAAATCAACAAAAAATCAAAATATAGAAGAATACGTATGTGAAACATACAGCGAATGCACTAAAATCTAGAACAATATAATAAATCTACTAACAATCTTGCACTTAAACATAAGGAGTATAATTTGAAACATGGACGAACTTCTGGTATACCTATGTATTTAACATTATGTCCACAACCAGATTTTTTAATACTATCCGAGGCACACTCGCATGCAATACATAAAAATATACCAAGTATTCCAAACTACAAACAATATGTCACAAATTATCACAAAAATAAAAGTAGTGGAATTGTAATCTATGCTAAAGAAAAATTTACTGATATCAATGTTAACGAAATACCAATATGTAACGCAAACTGTTTGTCAATTAATGAATCTAAATAATTAGCTAATTAATATAATCGCATGTATCGAATACATAGCTCTATTATACCCTTATAGTCCAGTAGGTACCCAAGCGATTCTTTCAGAAACTTGATCAGGGTGCTAATGCTGTGAACATCTTGGAATAATTATCGATAATAACATCAAATGGAAAAGTCAAATAAACTCCACAGTAGACAGAATGACAAAACTCATCTTTGTGTTTTTTAGACTTAGAAATACTGTATCATTAAAAATACTTAAAGGTATTTATTTTGCACTTGCACATTCTACACTACTACAATATGAAATCGTGGTTTGCGGGGAGGGGGTGCGTATAAATCATACCTACGTCCACTTGTGACAATTCAAAAAATATTAATAAAAATCATATTTAAAAAACCATATAACTATCCAACAATAAATGTTTTCCAAGGTTTCCCGGTTCCCCTTCTCACAAAAATTTATGACAAAAATACTCGTACATTAAGAACTTCAATTACATAAAGATTTATTTGATAAAAATAATATTCCATAATTAATTTTAAGCTAAATAATTATTTATATTGGAGGACTAACCGTACCACTTGTTCGAACTACAACAGCAAAACATCATTATTTATTTAACGGTATAAAATTATTCAATAAATTACTCCTGGATATATCTGAGGAAAATTATGACAGTTACAAAAAAAAAACAATTTAAAATTCTCTAATACCACCTAATAAATTTTCTTATTGTTTTAAATTATTTATTTATTTATTTTATTTCAGGGAAATCAACAGTTTACAATGTGGTTCATTTATACACGTGTAATTTACCTAACTGAGAAACCAATTGCAGATTTCCGCAATATTCTATTCTATTATGTATGTAAAAATTTAAAAACTATACATACAAAAACTAAAAAATATTAAATTTATCGAAGAAAGCAAACACTTAGCGGCTTGACATTATACAAAATGAAACAAATACTTTGTTTTAAACCACTTTATTTCATTTTATATTTCGTCGACCGGTTTGGATTGAACCCAAATATTGTATAAAATAAATATAAAGTGGTTTAAAACATAGTATTGTTTCATTTTGTAAAAAATATAACGTTATTCAAGAGGGAGATTATTATAACATGAGATTATTTTAACTGGAGATTATTATAACAGGAGATTATTAAAACAGAAGATTATTATAACGTAATACTACATAATATATGTCATTACATAATATAATAACATTTTATGCAGTTTGGTACACGTTTAATACATTTTTAATATAGTTTTTATATTTATTTTGGTTACATTGAAGATAGAATCAGAGAGAATGTTATTATACATATGTTGAACATATTCTTCTAAGACAAGCATTTTTTATTTTACTAGATTACATGAGCGTGTGTGCCGTGTAGGTACTTTCAAATCAATTCTGCTTAATAAACTCCACATATTATGTTTCTGCTTATCATTCCTTGGTATTATTTATAACTAACCTGTTTTTATTACTTTTATTGTATTTTCTTGTAAGGCTATTAATATTTTTTGTAATAATATTTGCAATATAAATATGTAAAAATATATTGTTGTCCTCTCCTAAGCACAAGCATCTTACTTATCAGAAAAGTGATTTAAATGTTATTTAATATTATGTTGTAAATATTGTAACACTAAAGATGTTAAGAAATAAAAATAAAAAAATATATTTTTATTTTGAACTTAATGGTATTAATATGTTTAACTCATTAATTAAAATATTGCAATTTGAGGTTGAACTAATTAAGTTAAATATAAAAACAGATATTATTATATTGAATACGTAACGACAGAAGTTCTGCGTCGATGTTATTGTATCCTCGTGACCAATCACGAGTAGATATTATTTTGTATACATAACGACGGCCGTGCTGCGTCCACGCATTTCGATAGTATTGCGTCCCCATGGCCGTTGGCGAATTTGTACATTTTTATGTATTGTTTGAGTCCTTGGTGAAGCAAAACGCCAGATTTGGCAACATTCAGTTCATTTACAACGTTGCCACTTCGCACTCAGAACTAAAAAGCGCCTTGCGCGGGTGGACATTTTTGTAAAATGGTTTACAGTGGACGGTAAATTGATATCCCGACCTAAAAATGTCCAACCGCCCTCTGCAATGGAGCGAACTGGCGCGTTATGAAATGATACATTTTTACTAAGGATATCGTTGTAAAAAAAATTGTCGCACGCCTGCGCCCAGTAGGTACGTTTGTATACAAGGTGCAACATGATATTCATTCAAACTTCTCACTATCAATAGACAGTTTGTTGTCAGGTCTGGTGTGTTTCTGGATGTCAAAAAAATAAAACATAAATATATATATACATATATTTTTTAAATACCGCACAAGAGTCTCAACCGCTCCCGTCTGGAACAGCGAGACTGTGGCATCCCCAATCTGAGTACTAGGGTGAAGGTATTGGGGAGGGGAAGAAGATGAGGAAGAGAAATGTACAAAAGTACCTGGCTATTTATATCTGGTTACCAAACACGGCAAAAGCTTGGAAATAACGTTTCCATTCGGAATGGTGGTCACACACCAGGGCGATACTGAGAGTATATTTCACTCTGAAACGTGCTGCAAACACACTTTATATTATGTTTAATGTATTAATTGTGAAATAACACAAACAATTAAAAAATTATTATATTACGCCGGGTTTGACAGTCAGATTACGGGCTTCGGATTGCGAGTCGAGAGCCTTATCTCTCAACCACAGATGCTGTAATTAATTAATTAATTCACTATGAACGTGAAAACTTCACTAGAAAAGTAAGAAATATTTTGTGTTGTTTATTTATTTGTTAATTTATTTATTACACCTAATAGACGTTTACATTCTAGTTTAATAGTTGAGTATCGCAGTTATTATAAATTCTTTAAAATTAAAACAATAGAGAAAACAAAATAGAATGAAAAAAAAAAAAATGTTATAACAAAAGCGTATAATAAAATAAGACACATTGCTAAAAATGATAAGAAGTCTCACATAAGTAGATATTCAAAATAAAGAAAAGATTGAAAAATTATAGATGTCTATTTGTCTCGATATACATATAAAAGAATTAAAATAAACAATATTTATATTGATTATTTTTAAGGTGAAATATATCTCCCATATCAGAATAAGTCATGTAATCCTAAGGGGTTTAATAATATAAGGGGCATAACAACGGCCTAAATTTACCTTTTGAAACTCTCAAAACAAATCCAAGAGTCTTAAGGGCCTTATATACGGAAGACGTAAAAATTAAATCGACCTTCAAAACGCCATGTAACAAACAAATAATATACACTCGGACGTAAGAATATATTATTCAGTATGGACGTGAAACCTTTATTAGAATAGTCAGCAATATACGGCAGACGTAACAAATAAATTAGAGTGAACGGACGTGAAACCTATATTAAAAGGAACCTTCAATATACAAAAAATATACACCCGGACGTGAGTATGTACGTGACGCTAGAAATGTATGAAAGTGTAATAAACATCAAAACCTGCATTATTATGAATATTAAAAAAATATGATATTAGCGATTATCGTGAGTAAAACATAGTGCAATATTCACAAAAACAATCTAAAAAAAAGAACTAGAAGTGCTGGACGCCCAAAGACGGATTTACGCACGGACGCAATAAATGTTGTGGGACCTATATATATATATATATATATATATATATATATATATATATATATATATATATATATATATATATAATAATAAAACTAATATGATATTCAAAATCGGCGCTCGTTTATCGATATAAATATAATTATATGTTTTTAAGCCATAATATATATTTCACTTGAGTTTCTTCCATGACTCCCACGACCGATTTTTCAAACACAATTCAACCTACTGAAATCAAGTTAAAATCCACTTAGATTCTTCGAAGAACAAAATGAGATAAATTATAATTTTTCTATATAGGACCTACCTAAATAAGAAAGTAAGAAGATTATTCAAAAGAAGATCTGTCGGAGAAATATTCTACTACTCGCATTAAACTCTCCCAAGTCTCATTTAAAATCACATCATATTCAAATTTAGCCGAGGCGCAAACCTATTTTCAAGATTAATTTAATTTAGTTTTATATTAATAGATGGCGTTAACAGACAATTTTTCTGAAGCTATGAAAATACAACTCTTACATTTCGGGACTTGCAAAACACGCCCAAACTCGCGCATATAATTATAAAATTAACATAGTTTGCGAAGGTGGTTAACTTATAATATATATAACATATAAATATGTATGAAAATACGTCATGTAACAATGTAGATTTGGAGTAAATTGTATATTTATTAAGGCCATTGGAAACTATTTTCGGTACTAGGAGAAATCTTACATCCTCTGAATTCATTTTAATATTTATGAACGTGTATTTGAAAAAAATCGGTGATTATCGTACAAGAGCCCAAATTGCGCAGATCACGTGGAACAATGCATCCTTAATTCGGGGAATGTCGTGAAGTTGACAGAAGTGATAGGGGAAGAAGAAGGAAGATGTGGGTTTTGGCGCTGAAAAATCATTTTACAAGATGTATATAATATCCTCTGTATAACTATACTAATACTAAAGATAGATAGTTTCTGAAACTAAAGGACCGACGTATTTGGTTTCAGAGTCATTAACTATGTATGAAACCTGCAAATATACATGGTGTCCGTGGGTGAAGTGCTCTAATTTCGGGGGGTGATTCTACATGATTTTAGAAGTAGAAAAGATGGATAACTCTTTTCTAAATTACAACGTTTTAAGAAAGTTTTTGGGTTGGAAATTTAAAAAAAAATATATTTTTTTTACTTCTACCATCATATTGAATCACCTCCCGAAGTTAGTACACTTTTCCCCCGAACACATTGTATTTGCATAGTGGTTCCCTGGTGAAATACCACCACTCAGAATGGAAACGTTCCTTGAAATGGCTTTAGCTGTATTCGGTAACCAGATCTGAATAGCCAGCTACTTTCCGACCTTCCTCTTCCCATCCTTTTCCTTTTCTCACTTTCTCAGTCTCACAACCCGATTGAGGATGCTATAGTCCCACTGGCTCCAAACAGTTGGGACAGACAGTTGGAACAGACAGTTGGGACAGACAGTTGGAACAGACAGTTGGGACAGACAGTTGGGACAGACAGTTGGGGCAGACAGTTGGGATAGACTCTTGTGCGGCATTCACATAAAATCAATATTTTTAAATGTAGTATTCAAAACATTATTATTTATTTTTAAATAGCAACGTCAAAACAACACTCGCGAGTGTTGATAGCATTGCTTTATTTTATTTATTAAGCCAATACAATTATTATGGAGTTACTCATTTAGAGATTGTAGTTTATGTGTCAAATGACAATTCTTTTGCCTTGTAAAAATGATCTACAAGCAATCAAACTGAGTAGGTATTCACTTTTTAAATTTATAATATAATATATCTGGTAAATGGGGCTAAAATGGAATGTTCATAGCGCGGGGAAATAAAAAGCTGGTACCTACCTATCTACTATATTTTTAAGTGGAAGTCCTACATATAGCCTCAACATAAGTAGGTACCTATGGACATGGACCAACATTCAGAATCGAAATAACTTTAGTGCCCAAGAGTCCTGAATACCTACTCTGCGATCTTAATTTGTCTCTTTTCCTTCCCATCCCTCCTTTCACTTGCCTCACAATATACCCTAAGTAAATTGAAAGCCTCACAATATTCCCTTATTAAATCGGAAGCCTTATGGTAGCCTCACAATATTCCCTTAGTAAATTGGAAGGCTCAAAATAGCATCATAATATTGTCTAAGTAAATTGCAGCCACACAAATAGCGTCGCAATATTCTTTAAGTAAATTGCAAGCCACACAATAGCGTCACAACATATCCTTAATTAATTGCCAGTCACAAAGCAGCCTCACAATATTCCTTACTTAAATTTAAAGCCGCTGATAGGTACCTACATAATTCAATTTGATTAATAAAAAACTTTCATAAATTAACTACTTCTTTCTAAACCTTCTGAAATCATTTACAATTTAACAAAAATCCACATGAATACTTGATCAAATTAATAACCTAAATCATTATATCCGCGAATTCTTCATTACCTTTTAACAATTTTCTGATAAATTCATAATTAAACGATATATACGTACATTACAATTTGATAGTTAAATTGCAATGCCTTCAGAAGTAAGTTCCGCAAAATAACCTTGTCGTGTTCTTTCAAGCGTTAAACGAAAATACTCTTAGATTCATAATAATAATATTCCTCAAGTCTGACCGCCTCGCCTAAAGCAGGCAGGCATTGCAGGCAAGTCTCAGACTGTATCGGGGACTAGTTTTTTGTACTCGGTATAATATTGAGGTACCTACGTAGTTGCGCGGACTGGAGCGACTTTCATTTGCCAACTAACCGTTAGTTAAGACACGGACAGAGGTGGATTTAGTGTTGACGCCTCCTGATGACCTAACCTAACAACCATCACAAAGCACAATCAATTCTTGCTAATTTTGCTATGCACGATTCTTAGATGTAATATAGTTGACACAATAAGTGTCAGAAAAAATAATTGGATGTCTTTAAATAATTTCTTCGCTAATCCAAATAATACAATTTATTAAATTCAACCAGAAATTGCTATAGTGAGCAATAACCCGTGAGGAGGCGCTACTTAAAAAATTACATGTAAGGACGCGCACAAACACACTGCTCGCATGCTATTTCCAATGTAATTCATTACCTAATTTTACTGTAAATTGACAAAAACTGATATAAATAAAGGGACATCTATTTATTTTGAAAAGGGGACGTTTATTACAACTAAGTACTTAACATAAATGCAGCTTTCAACACAAATAATAAAAATTCTTTTAAGCTTTGGCCTAAACTTTTGTCAGTATTTAGATATGCGAGCTATGATCAAACTGTCGCGCGATGGTACACAATCCTTACAATAACTTCGCCAAGCGGTAATATTACACTACCAGAATTACACGCGGACGGAATTACTCATGGACAAAATTACACGAAAAGAAGAAGGCATACTTAAATTGTGGCTTCTGTAATTACACACGTCAAAAATCCCTAACCTAAGTATTAACTGATGGTAACCTGTAAACAGTGTGTGGTAGCGGACGTCCATACAGGGCGATTTTGCATAGTAAATAATATCATAAAAGTATGTGTATGGGTGTAGTGGCCCGCCATTACAGAACTGTCAATTTTTATATTTATGTGTTTGCTTTCTGAATGTGCAAATGTGAATACTGCAGACGCATTAGTCTAGGGGCATTTATTTTTTAATACTAATGTGTTTGTATTACATTCATAAACGCATGTTCTATAAATGCGTGTAATTCTCTATGTGTGTAATTTCGTCAATGTTTCCGTCCATGTGTAATTCTGCCAGTGTAATATTAGTCATTGAAATTCCTTGAGGAGCCAAGTTGAGAGTTTGTCAGGATGTGCTCCAAATAAAATGATTTACATGGTTTACTATACAACATCAGAAACAAATGATTGGTTAAGACGGGTTTGTTACTTATCCGAGCGTCGAAATCTTTAGCCTACCTCTTCTTTCAAATCGGAAAATCTATGTTTACGTTTAGTAAAAACCTTCATACGATAAGTTCTGGCATTATGACATCCCAGATTTTCAGTTTTGTATTTTACTTTTTATTTACAAGAATTGAGATCACAATATTTCCTCCCTGGAAATAAAAAAAAATCAACCCGTGAAAAATAAAGCATTTTTTTTAAATAATGGAAATATTTTTTTTAATAGATTTTTTTTTGATTTGCCTGAGGATTACAACTTCCTCCCGGGGGACTGATTATTAGTGAATCGCGCATAAGCCAAATCCTAATTGCATGGTACCAAGATTTATTGTAACGAGCTGTAATTTTTTATTTCCCCAATCTCAGAGAAATGCGTGTGGCGCGTGAGTGCCATCGACAACGAGTCTATCTTTCAAGTTTCAGCTCGATCGGATGTCAGGAAGAGGGTAAATTTCCCCTTCCAAGATTCAATTTCATTCATTCATTTTTATTGATTCTTAAATTTTATTTATTCTAAGAAAACAAAATCGAAATTCAAATAGATGTAGGTATTTAAAAATAAGAAAAGAATTTTGATACCTCGTGATGAAATTTTGCTCACATGACATTCATAATAAGAGGAAAATCACTGTTTTCATCTGATATCCAAAAACTTTGCGTAAAGCTCGGGTAACGCCGGGAACTCCAGCTGGTCATAAATAATTATTAAGGTTTCCAATTCGTTACGCGCGTCTCTCCGTTGAAAATCCATTGTAAACACGAAGTAGACTACAAAATAAACCATTAAAATAAAAAAAATATCAACATTTAGGCGAGGCCTTTCTTTTTCTTCGCCATTTAACTTCTATTCCGCGTCTGTTGGTCGACCATTTCACCTTGTAAATTCTGTCTGCCCGTTCATTGTCTCGACTCAGTTATATCGCCTTTACCAAACAGGATCACTGAACACTGTTCAACTATACAGTGCCGACACCAATCATGGAACGTTCAACTATGACGTACGACAAATAATAATCATTGACACATCATTGTCTGAATTTGGTGATTCACCAAAAATTGAAAAACCCAGTCGAAAACTTCAGACGTACAAAAACATCTGTAGCAGACAGTAGACATTACTAAATACAAAGAAAATGAAGTTAGTGTTGTTATTGTGAAGTGTTATGAATTAAAATGGACGAATTTAACAAAATAACATCTCGGAGGAGCATAATCAGTGTGTTTTTGATAGTTTTAACACTTAGTTTTAGAGGTAAGTGTATTTATTTGATGTATTTTGATGATTCAATGTCTTAGAAAACGTCAGTAAGTTATGCGAGACAGCGTATGGAACAACCTAACCTACAAAATACTGACGGGAAAGTTTTTAATAAGACAACTACGTCAAGCATAACTTAATTTCTAATAAGGTTTGTTTGTAGTTATATTAATTCTAATCGGAATCGAGTTGGATGTATTAAAAATAGTAGCGATAATATTTTGAAACGTATAATTATTATTACCCCCGCAAACTTTTACTTCATAGAGTTGACTCATTTTTGAGGTAGGCAGGTAGGAGAGATATGGCGTTGCACGGTTTCATTGGCGATTAAATTTTAATATCAGAAGAGTAAATCATTCATCATTTTCCGAAATATAAACTTTTTGTGTCAATTTTTTTGACAAATTTACTTAATTACGTAAAAACTTAAATTTAAAAAAAAACGCTTAACTCACATACACACTTAATAAATAATAAAAAGTTTCTTCTTCGAAAGGCTATATAGGTGTCATTTGTTATAATAATAAATACAGAGAGCAGCAGAACAACAAACATGTAAAAAAAAAAATGGAGGGAAAATTATTTGTGTAATTAAAATTAAATATATTTATATTTTAGATGTTGGCTGTGAAGAAGATGAAGATGGCCCGTACCAGGGGAAATATCTTGGAAAAATAAACTCATACCATCATCAGGTATGATGACACCAGTCATGTTTATTCAATTTATTTCCCAAAATTCACAAAATAAATACCAAAAAGGCATTTAGCACTGTTCATATTGTTATGCTTGTCAGCTAATCGCAGTTCGATCAAAATCTGAAATGACTGATCAAAACTGTCAAGGATTCAATATGGCTGATTATCATTTCGGGAGGAGGTATGGGTACCTCCGCCCCGGGGAATCAATAATTGGATAACCAACACATCTGACATAGGTCATCCCAACTATGTTTGGAGACAGTAGGGTTGCCCGGTTTCATGGAGTGAGGTTAGTTGAGGTCTTGGTGACGGGTGCGTCTGTCGGTTGAGCGGACCCTTTAACTCTCCAGCCGGACTCTCTTGATACGTCACTCCTGGACCCAATGACCACCAGATTACTTCTCAATCCTTGTCTCCTTCCAATGCATCAATGCTTCCAGTGACCACGAGCTGGTATAATATGAGCGTATTATATATTCCCTTATGAATGTATAACCCAACATTGTTGCTAACTCTCCCAGGTGGGTGGAGATGTGTATGCTGTGGACCAGTACACCCTGCTGCTGGTGGGGTTCAGCTACGATGGTAACGGAGCTGACTCGTTCTTCTGGGCGGGTGCGGCCAACCGGCCTGGTCCCCAGGGCTTCATCGTGCCTGACGAGTATGGCAAGTGAGTCAAATTTAATATACAGGGGTCTATATTACTAGTACTTAGTTTTACCCAAGTTTCAACACACTCAGGACGGGTTGTTTCACCGAATTTGAATAATTCATCATATTTCAAAGTTGATTTTCAAGTTCAATGAAGGTTCTAATCGAGTTCTATAATTAATTTAGTTTTGTGAAGTCACTGGCCAATAATAATACAGTAATAAAACTTGAATAGAACCTCCACAGAACTTGTAAATCAACTTTGAAATTTGATTAATTTTTCAAAATCTGTGAAACAACCCGTCCTTAATGTCATTTCAATTCTTTCCAATTTGGGAGGTGGGTATGGGTACCGCCACCCCGGAAAGCGTAGGACAGGAAAATTCTCTTTTGTTAGAAAACATATCAATAATATATCATTAGATGGTTCCGTGATAACTCCTGAAAATTACAATTCAACACACCTTTAAAATGTGATATAAAGTCATTAAAAGTGATAAAAACTAGGTGAAATAGTTACATATGCAAAATTAAAAAAAAAAAAAACCTCAAAAAGTATTCCGAACAGTTGAACTGAATCGTACCAAATATAAACAAATATAACAACACCCCCATACACACAAGCCCTGCTTATTTATGGGGGTACATCGAATACTTATATTATGTAATTAATAACCTACTATATTGTGTAATTATATTATGTAATTGTTATATTATGTAATTCGTGTATCTTTTTTTTACTAATAAAAAAAACTAAACTAAAACTAAACATTTAACCTAGTTTTCATCACTTTTCATAACTTTAGAACACTTTTTATAGGTGTGTTGAATTGTCATTTTGATGAGTTGTCATTATTAAGCAGGGTACTCACCTAACCGTGTAACATGTAATGTATCTGATACTGTATCAAGTGAGTACGTAGGCGCGAGCCTACTGCGAGCCGCTCGCGGGTGGAGCGCAGTGTGCTCGCAGTGACCCTGTTTCACTGCGAGCACCATAGCGAGCACTAAAGGCGGATCCGGGAGCTCGTAGCTGGATACGCGGTTAGCGTGGACGAGCCGTACCCACTTGCAGATTGATACAGTATCAGTTACGTTACATGCTACACTCTTTGTGAGTACCATACTTTAGATATGTGGGTTCCAACTCTGAAGCAAAATTTCACTCATCAAGCAACTGAAAAAGAAATGTATAAAAAGTATTAATGCAATTAAAAATCTTGTATTTGGTTTTTCTAAAATAATAACATACCTATATATAAACAGAGTGTTCAGGTGTAAAGTGCGCTTACTTCAGGAGGTGATTATGTATGTTGGTAGAAGCAAAAAGGAAAAATAACTTTCTTTCTAATTCCATTATAATTTCTTATAAATTCCAATTTCTATTCCCCATTCAAAATGATTTTTCCATAGAAGAATATTTATTTTCCCGCACAAAAACAATTTTAAAAAAAAAAAAAAATTCTTTCTTTTTTTAAGGTAGGTTTTTAGTCCAATTGAATTGTTTCTATGGAGAAAATAATATTCTTCTATGGAAAAATATTTTTGTATGGGAAATAAAAACAATGGAATTTCGAAAACAGTTATTTTTCTGTTTTACTTCTATCATCATGTAAAATCACCTCCCGAAGTTGGTGCACTTTACCCCTGGACACCCTGTATATGATGATGCAGTTCCGTTCAAATTCACCATTAAATGTCTGCTTTCTTTCAGAACAAACGTACTGGACCGCTATTTCAACAAAGACTTCACTTTAACCCTCCCGGACGGCAAAAAGATCACAGAGATCAAGTGGTTCGCTATCTACGACCTCTCCAACCAGAACACCTTCGGGGACATCTACATCCCCGAGGAGTTTGAACCCCCCGCACCCCAGAAGGGAGGCAGTTTCATCGGCAGATCTCACGGGGTCGGCTCTGACAATGTCGAGATGCTGGATGCAAAGACTCTGAGGTAATTCATTATTTATTCAACTGATAATTTAACACATGAGTTGGTATACAGCAATCAATACTGCTGTACCCATAACTCTGTCCTGCAGAACTCTGGTTCAATGAACTCTTAAACTCAGATATGCTTTGAGTTATTTATTAAGAAAAGCGATAAAGTACCAATCTATAATATAATATATTTAATAAAAAATTATTTTAATCCTTATTTCCCAAAGGAACTGATTTGTCAAGAATTCAGACCATTCGTGTTTTTTCACAAGTCTGTGCAATTATTACTGTAGGATTATAGTTATATATAGTAGACAATCAGAACGTCACGTAAAAAACATTTTCCAATCTTCGTTCGGGATGAAATGCACTTCTTTTGAAAGTAGTTTTGTTGGCGTTTTAAAACTTTTTGGAGTTGTTTTTGTAATTACAATTATATTACAGTTAACACATAGTCTACCAGGGTCAATAGCTGTAGGTCGACTAAAATGGTGGAATAAAGTTAGATGTTCACAACATCCAACATAGTGGAACCACTTTTTTCTGTACGTGTCTCATCTAACTATGTACATATATGCTGTAGTCATAAGCAAAAAGCTAGTTGGATATTTTCAATGGTCACATTCTAATGTACTTTTTATTATAATATGTGGATAAACATGAAAGGTATCGTATATCAGAATGTGAACATTGAAAATGTCCAGCTGCCTTCTTGCTTATGACTACAGCATGTATGTACATAGTTAGATGAGACACTTAAAGAAAAAAGATTTAATCGAAAAACTATAATTCGTTCAGTCAGAAAGTTGTTAAAAATTTCCTGTAGATGGCAGTAAAAAGGCAGTTAAATAATGAGCTATCAAAAATTATACAAAAAAAATTTAAAGCTGAATATGAAACAATATTAGTAAAACATGTAACAGTAACATAAAATAATATAGAAACTAGAACAATATGTTAATAGTAACAATAAATGTTTTTTATAATTTTTGCTTTATACTTACATTTGACTTTTAAAAAAAACATATAATAATTTATTATATTTTCTTGTTTTGACCCGTTTTCCCTATATTTGCAGAATTCCAGATTTCAGCTACGACGGTTTGGGAAAAGACACCTATTTCTGGGTTGGAGTTGGACCTCAACCTTCATCCAAAGGAAAAAAGGTTCCAGATGAATACGGATAGTAAGTTATTTAAAAACTTATAAGTTCACATCATGAGCAGTGACCCAAAAAAATAAACATCACCACACATCTACAACTGGAACATTGGATGCATTATCCCCAAGACAAGAACCACATTCGCTCAACATCAATTCCTGTTTGTCGCCTCCACAACGTCAATGCACTGAACACCGACGTCAGGTCATCCAGTAGTTTGTCTCTATTTGCTGTTGGTTTTCAGAGTTGGATATTTTAAAGGGACAAACCTTTTTTAAAGAGTACACGACATTTTTCTTTACATATGTAACAATTCTCAGACCTAGTTTGATGACTGAGAAAACATAAAATTATTGTAAATGTAAAATTATTAATAACTAAAGGGAAAAAAATATAAAAACTGTATAAACCTAAAGTCGGGGTTTGGATGTTATAGATATTGAGGTTATCTGTGCAAAGTAAATCAGAAAAGAAGGAATTTGAAAATCTGCTAGAGGATTCGTAGGAAACTCCAAAGTGTTGTAGTATAAGCACCTTTATTTCTATTGCGGTGCAAAAAACATTGACATGGATCTATACTTTTAGAAATAACATCACAATAAACATCGATTTGTTTTAATTACAGCCTAGATCCCCTGCGTGCATACAACAAAGAGACCATAACCCTCGAGCTTCCTGGAGACATAACCATCTTCAACGTAGACTGGCTGGCCGTCTTCGACCTGGAGACCAAGGAGAGTTTCGGCTCAATCCTCATCCCCGACGGCCTCAATGTTCCACCGTCGTTAGTCAAGGTCCAGCCCCACAAGAATAGTCTCCCCAACTGTGTCCAACTGCATAAAGACTTGCAGATCTCTTGGGAGGTGTTTGGACCTCAGATCACCATAGAACTGTCTGGACAAGTCAATGAAGAGGAATATATGGCTTTTGGGATATCTGGATCGACGGAAAAGAGCCAAATGATTGGTGCAGATGTCACTGTGGCATACATTGACGGCTATAGAGGATTCGCAGTTGATTATAATATCACAGCTTTGGCTCCGGTAATTACATACTTCAAATATTACAAACTAGGGCAGACCTATGAAAAATCATGAGACAGTCTGAATTCTTCAATGTGATTCTTTTGTTGATTTCAGTGCATACAAGTGCTTGGTCAATACAAAGGAGTATGCAGAGATGACTTGGTGGGAGGACAGGACAGTAATCAAATCCACACGGCCGTCAGAGAAAATGGAATCAACGTTATCACGTACAGAAGAACTTTGATATCTTGTAAGTTTAACAATCACATCAATAGAATAAATGATCTGCCTCAAAAGCAGGACCAACTTTTCCTCTTGGTACTGTTTCAATAGAATTGCTTTAGAGATTTATTCAGATATCTAGGAGCTGAAGACCAGAGCCGGCTACCATTAACAGCATGGTGCACACTTGCAATTTGCACAGTCAACAGTTGGTTCTATTATAATACTAATAGTTCTGGGAACCTCGAGTCCATAAAAGTATGTTTCTAATTTAATAAATCAAAACGAAAATTTCCTCTGAAATCAGAAGATTTGTACATAAGTACTTATATCGCGACTATGATTTAAGATTTTCACGGCCAAAAGTATTTTTGTTATTTGTTTTTGGGGTATTATGCCGTGTTGCGCTAACTCCTTCTTTAGCCAACGTTTCGGACAGCATTGCAGTGTCCATCATCAGGGCAGATGTCTTATTTGAGGTTGTGTTGAAATGTGAGCTTAAGTATGAGGTTGTGATACCGTGTTGCCAGCTCCAACCCTCTGAGCTAACATTAACGTATCATTTTTTTTTTTTTTTTTTTTTTTTTTTATTTAAAGTGGTTTTCTTCGTTTAGCTCTGGTGTATCCGTCAATTACCGGATACCAAGAACTACTAAGCTTAGCTCCATCGTCTCTATTAATGTTTACGGGATTTTTATGAATTTCAATGGCCTCCGTAATCAGCCGTGCTCTATAAGTTTTCGGTCTCCCCAGGATTTCAGGAACAAATCCAAAGTAATGCCCGGTGTCAATCAAATGCTCGGCAATTGCCGATTTGTCAGGGTGGCCGAGTTTACAAGCTCTGAAGTGTTCCGAAATTCTTTTGGAGATAGTCCGCTCTGTCTGGCCTACATAGACCTTGTCACATCCGGAACAGCTGAGTTTATACACTCCATCTGTTTCCAGAGGAAACTTAGTCTTTGCAGACCTCAGTAAGTCCTGTATCTTTGTTGTTGTTCCGAAGACAGTCTTGATATTTTCCTTTCTCAAAAGCTTGGCAATTTTGTCTGTCACATTGTGCACATAAGGCAGGAAGGCACAGCCTTTCGACTCTTGTTCAACTCTGTCTTCGTTTGGTGCAGATTTGGCTCTTATGATTTGCCTTGTCTGACTTGCTGGGTAGCCGTTACGCTCCAGTGCATCGGTCAGCTTCGTAAGTTCCGCTCCGATTTTATGTTCTTCGCATATTCTGGTCGCTCGGGTCACCAATGTATGGATAAGTCCTCTCTTCTGCGCTGGGTGGTGGTGCGAATCAGCGTGTAAGTACCGATTCGTATGGGTTGGTTTCCTATATACAGTATGCCCTAGGCTACCATCGTGTTTCCGCATCACCTCCACATCTAGAAAGGGCAGGATTTTATCTTCGTTTTCCAGTTCCATTGTGAATTTAATTTTGCTGTGGAGAGAATTAAGATGGTCCAGGAATTCGTTTAGTTTCTCCGTTCCATGAGGCCAAATGGCGAAGACATCGTCGACGTAGCGCCACCATACTTTAGGGACAGCCGAAGCTGTGTCGAGTGCCACTTCTTCAAACTTCTCCATAAAAAAAGTTGGCTAGTACTGGCGATAACGGACTGCCCATCGCAACTCCCTCCAATTGCTCAAATAGTTCACCCTGAAATGCAAAGTATCCCGTTTTGAGGCAGTGTTCAAAAAGTTTGCAAATGTCTTCCTCATATATCTCCCTGAGCATTGTCATGGAGTCTTCTAGAGGCACATTTGTGAAAAGTGACACGACGTCAAAGCTGACCAGAATATCTCCTTCCTCAGTCTTAACTTTCTTGAGCTTACTTATCAGATCTGTTGAATCCTTAATCCACGATTCAGTTTTACCAGTTTGCATCTGTAGTAATCTTGAGAGGTATTGGGAAAGTTTGTATGTAGGAGCGCCAATAGCGCTGACAATCGGTCTCATTGGGATTTCCTTTTTATGTATTTTTGGGAGACCATACAGGGCAGGAGTTCTAGAGGCTTTTACAAAAAGCTTAGACCAATCCTCTTTCCTGATGCTAGAAGCTTTCACTAGTTCCCTTGTCTTTATGTCAATCTTGTTGGTGGGGTTGTTTTTAATCTTCTTATAGGTGCCTGAATCGCACAAGAGGTCTTCCATCTTCTTTGTGTAGTCTGCCGTATTAATCACGACAGTGGCATTTCCTTTATCGGCTGGCAGAACCAAGATTTCCTCATTGGCGCGTAATTCTTTTAGGGCCATAAACTCTCCTTTCGTGATTCTTTTAGTTCTTGATGATGGACACTGCAATGCTGTCCGAAACGTTGGCTAAAGAAGGAGTTAGCGCAACACGGCATAATACCCCAAAAACAAATAACAAAAATTATATCGCGACGTTAATTATAAGCCTTATATAATTGAATGAAACATTATTTATAAATTCAAATAAGGAATGATACAATTTGTCCAAATGGATGTCGGGAAGGAACGAAAGAAAATCTTGAAAGCGGAAATTAAACCACTTCCTGAGATCCAATCGAGCCGAAACTTGACATTGTCTTTGCCGATGACAATGCATTCTATCAACTTTTGGTGGCAATCACGTACACACTCGTGGACATATACGGAAATTGAATGCTATTAGAGCAGTTAATGTACAAAATAAATGTCAGTTCTGCCTGATCATCATTTCGTGAGGTTATTATCACGTTTGACACCAGTCCCTGAAAAAAAAATATTTTATATAGTTTTAAGAGACATTTAGGACAGGTTGTTTCACAGAATTTGAACAATTCATCAAATTTCAAAGTTGTATTTCGAGTTCTGTGGAGGTTCTATTCAAGTTCTGTTATTATTTCAGTTTTGTGAAACAACCTACCAATAATGATATAATAACAAAACTTGAATAGAACCTTCACAGAACTTAAAAATTAACATTGAAATTTGATGAATTGTTCAAATTCTGTGAAACAACCAATCTTTAGTAAAAAAACTTGGCTTTTTACAGGTTTATTTTTTCAAACTTTCCTCTGGCAGGTAGGTACCATAATATTGAAAAATCATTCAAAGTTAGCCATCTAGTCAAAGTAAGGCTTGCTTAAATAAAAAAGTGTATGCAGCTGATTTTCGAAACCGGAAACGGAACATACAAACAAATTACAGTAAGATGAAATGCCAAATGGTTGAGTTAAAATAAGACTTCGCTATACGCTTAGTCAGGTATCTGCAGGCTCTTTACAATGTCCAGCTTCTGAGAGGCTAACTTAACCCTGGCTTCGATACTCACATTCCTGAGCTGGTAACTTAAAGTAAAAATTGAGTATGTCAATGGAGGCTTGTTAGGTAGATAGCTTCTGTTGAAGGAGATTGACTGCATTTTAGTATTTCAATCCCTTTTAGTCGTAATCAGACGGGATTGGGTTTACTACAAGTGAGATTGTTTCAAATCCTTTGCAGGTTTTTATGGTGAAATGTTTAATGAAATACGTTTTTGTGTTTTAGCTGATCATGGTGACAAGGAGTACATAACTGAAGGCAATACATACATTATTTGGGCGATAGGAAGACTGGATAACAATAAGGAACCAGCCTTCCACGACATCTACCCCAAGAGAAACAATATTCTGGAATTTGGAGTCAAAGAACCAATCAACACCTGCTTCGATTTTACGAGGTAAGAAGGCAGATATCTTGAGATAGAAAGATAGAACCATAAAAAACATGATGTTTCCTAAACTAACCTCACTTTTTTGACATCCAGGTCGGACCTAACCTTGCGCGAGCCGTGGGAGAAATCCGAGATCTTTGACAGGTCTGTGCGCACCTTCACAGCGACGGTGGGGCCCTCTGGGGGAAAGAGGGGCTACCAGGCACTCACGGGGCAGACCTCCAATGGGCTGTCGTGGTACATCAATGGCCTACTGTCTCCAGAACTGTGGTTGAGAAGGGGATTGACTTATGCTTTTAAGGTAAGTAAATAGTTTTAAAAAATATAATGTTGTATGGTAAAAAGTTGTTTAACCTTTCCTCATCTGTGGTGTGTATTTACTACACATTGCTTCTAATAACTTTAATAACTCTATAAATATAATAAATTCTGGGTTCAGATTAAAGGTATTCCTCCGTTATACATTTATGCACTGAATTAAAAAATAATATATTACATTGTTTTCAAATTCAATTAAAAATCAGAGTTTTTTGTTAAAAATCGGAAACAAATACACCAATACAATCAACCGTGTGATACTAAATACGCGAAGAGTGTGCGAGGAAATGACACGCTATTGATGTCCCGCTTTAATTCGCTATGCGGGAAAATGAGACATCCACACTTCTGCAGTTGTAGTTTTGATTTAGACCATCGATACCTACGACCGCACAGCTGTGTCTGTGCCAGCCGCCAGCCTCGCCGCTAGCCAGTTCAGTTGGCCGCGAACCGTCGTTAGATGTGGACCTCTCGCACGTTTCTTTAGCATCTGCCGATGGTTTTTTCATGTTTTCAGCAATTAAATTACAATTATTATCACTTTTGATATAAAATATAATAAACATAATCGATTAGCTATGAATATTCATATTTTTCCGATAATAAATCGCTTATTTTGAGATGTGTATTGACTACACAGCACCGTAACGCGTGTATTTTTTTAGCACAGTAAGGGAAAGGTTAACCAGATCAAGCGCCCCTGAGGTGATAACTCACAAAAGCGGCGCTATAAAAATTGTCCAATTATTATTATTATTATTACTACGCGCCTGTCGTATACATGGAATCCATCAGTGGCTATTATGAAGTTTGATAATTTTACTGTATACATATTTATGTATACATACATATTATTTATTTATTTATTTATTTATACTGGGTTTTACAGATGATCACACTTACGTGAGAACAATCCACTTATAAAAACTCAGTTATTGTACAATTACAAAAATCTACAATTAAATAAAGATACAATAAATTAAATACAGATACATACAATTAAATACAGATACATGCAATTAGAAAACAAAAACATCAAAAAATAAAAATAAAATACACAATCATATACAAGCTCGCTCAAGTAACACATTACATTATACATTATTACAAGTGGTAAGAGGCATAAGAAATACGAGAGGTATGCATAGAGAGAAAATTGACACAATGAATTAACTAATATTTTTTAATAGCGCCAGAACTTTTTTTCTCTTATATATATGCATATCTATGGTTTATAAGGACCAATTGGTTTCATACAAAAAGCCTGAAGATATCGATCTAGTGAGTGGTTTACTTATGGGTTGGGGTGATCTTTATCCTGTTGCATATCTGTTGTTTCTTTGCAAATATTCTTCACACCAGAAAAATTACAAATAGTAGAAAAACTTGAAAATTGAATGCCAAATTTGTTTTGTAAATTAAGTTAGTACCTACCTACTTTCTTTACTATCTGTCTTCTCCATAGCGGCAACATTACTTTTTCTCATTGATCAAATTGAAAATGGATCTACATTTTTTTATACATAGTTAGAGTTTTTTTTTTTTCAAATATTGTCAGAGTTTTCATATGTGATTTTTTTTTTTTTAATCATCGTTTTGTTTCGTTGCAGGTGTTCGGAGGGAACAACCCCCACTCTGCAGAGTGGTACCACCCCCTGATCATCTCGGTGGACCCCCACGGAGGTTTTGACCGCCTCAGCGACGCAGCCCAGAAGAATATCCGAGTCCTGGCCGGAGTAGAGTTCACCAGAAGGGGAAGGCCGAAACCCATAGCCGGTGAGTTGAAATGCCATCTTTTTGGCATCTTTTGACGCAAGTATGAAAACATCCATCATCATCATCATCACTTTTGGCTCTACAACCCCTGGTGGGTCTTGGCCTCCTCAAGAGTCTTCCTCCACTCATCTCGGTCCCGCGCCAGCTCTCTCCAGTTTCGAAGCTCCAAGGCAGATAAATCTTTGAGGACGTTGTCGCTCCATCTTAACCTTGGCCTTCCCAGGCTCCTTTTGCCTATCGGTCTTGAGCTCAGCAGGGACTTTGGTTCTTGATGCTCGGTCATTCTCTCCACATGACCTAGCCACCGAAGTCTTCCCAGTTTTATGAATTTTGTGACGTTTAGCTCCTTAAACAGAGTATAGAGCTCATTGTTATAACGTCTGCGCCAAAATCCATTTTCTAGAACCGGTCCGAAGATGAAAAACATCCACTAGTTAATAAATAACATAATTTATTTTCCATTTCAGCCGGACCCTTATGCGTCTCAAAACACGCCAAAGGTCGCGATCGCCGCTTGGACGACGACTACCCCACCTTCAAGAAATACAACCGCTCCTTAATATTCACCTGCGAACCAGGTGAACCGGCAATCCTGGAGATCACTCCCAACACCACCTGGCCAGACATAGTGTATTACAACAGCTTCACCCACTCCAACATGGGCTGGAAGATACACATTGTAGACCAGTACCGGAAGAGTTCATCCCCCCTGTCCCGTAGCTCTAATGTTCTGCTTGGCTTGATCACGCCGCTCTTTGTGATAATTTTAAGGCTAAGACCTTATTAGGTCATTGTGATTAGATTTGAGATTAAATGTTATGTATACTTAACCATGTTTCATTTTATTTATCCAACAATACTTAACTAACTAATCGAACGATGGCTACCCATATTTAGGTCTCATCGCTCTAGGCCTTGAGTAAATTTAAGTAGACAATTTTTTTCGGATTTATTTAGAAATTCCCGCAAACAGCTCAATTTATAAAACCTACAAACATGAGAAAAACACTTAAATATAGGCGGATTCATTGGCATTAAACTGTAAGTACAGTAAGCGTTCTATATGTTTCCATATTAATATGTATTTGGAAATATGTATTTTTGAATTAGCATGGCTGAAGCCCGGCATTGATTTTGTAAACACCCCATCGCTCGAGTGGCTAACGGAGTATTTCACCATCAGACATTTACTTGTTGGATAGCGTTACTAAGCGGTGGTGAAACAAATAATATATGCTACACGATGAAATACCCCCTTACTGTGTAAAATAGGCACAAATTCCCTAGTACCATATATAAGATACAATTTAGAAGGCGGGTTTGGGTACTGTCGCCCCGGAAACCATTTATTGGATAACCAACACCTCTGCCGTGGGTAGACCCCAAGAACCAAATGGGTTGAACCCCAAGTGACCCCAAGGTGCCCGGTTCATCGGGTGAGGTCTTGGCGATGGTTGCACCTGGAGAGGTTGGTTTGTGAAGACCCTTTGACCTCTCCAACTGATCTCTCTCGACCCATCACCTTACACTGCAGCGGGAGTGATAGATTCATACGATCGTCCCCAAAGATGAAGTAGGCCCTGACGGAAATTATTTATCTGTGTGAGGTTTATGTAAAAAAAAAAAAAACATGTAATCGAAATTAAAAGGTCTTATGTAAATTGGAGACGTCAGTCAATTCAGGACAGATCACACATGTGATTTTCTGTTCAGTGTGAAATTGCAAAAATTCATTTCGATTTCAATTCCGAATGGTTGAATCTCATCAGGGTGATACTAAGGACGGGTTGTTTCGGAGAATTTGAACAATTCATCAAATTTAAACGTTCATTTTCCAGTTCTGTGAAAGATTTTTTCAAGTTCTGTTTTAATTTCAGTTTTGTCAAGCAACTAGCCTATGATGATATAATAACAGAACTTGAATAGGACTTTCACAGAACCCGGAAATGAACGTTGAAATTTGATGAATTGTTCAAATTCTCCGAAACAACCCGTCCTAAGAGTATCTTCCCCTCTGAAACAAAGTGCAAATGTATGTATACAAGATATATTTCTGATTCCATAATCACTTATATTCTATAATGTATGTTTGACCCGTTGTGGACAGCCGTGCTCACAATGTCACAACAATTGTCTTGCGAACACATATCAATGAAAAAAAGTCATGAACTGTGGTGTCTTCCTTTATCAGATCAATCTTCCCTTGGAATATCAGTTGGGCAATCCATATATTAGCGGCTTCTAATAATGACATCTAGGAATTATAATTTTATCTTTTTTTTATTAAATATACAAACATATTACAATACATTTACAAATACATGCAGATATTTCGCAGCTAATTGCGAAAAAAGGCAGTTTTTTTAACGAAACTGCCCAACTCGAAAGAGAAATTATTTCTCTTGTTTGAACTGGGGATTGGCGCTATTATAGTTTATAAGGTGTTTAAATAAGGGTTAGTTTTAAAAATCCCTCCCCAACCAATTATAACATGTTGTAAGATAGATTGGGCAAGAGAAAAATTTATTATTTTAATAGTACGGGATGATAGGATGGTTTTTAATCTAATGAGTATGTAAATTAGTTTTCTTACTCTAGTTACCATATTTTTTACTTGCTCGTTCCATTTTAATTGTCTGTCAACTATAACACCCCCATACTTAATTCTATTTTGCTTGTTGTGGGTAAACATTTGATATGGTTACATTCTTTTTTTTTCACACTCTAAAGAGTGGATTTTAATTATAACACTATTTTGAACATTTTTTTCTTTCAATGAGAGTGGGATAAAATAAGTTTTCTCAGTATTTAGTGACAGGCAATTTTGGTCGAACCATGTTTATGTTGGAATTTGCTATCCTCGTTATTTCCTCCCGTGTTTTTCCTTTTGTTATCAGCACAGTGTCTGCATAAGATATGATATTGGGAGCGTGAACATTTTATTTACATAGATATTAAAAAGGATTGAACCAATGACAGTTCCTTGTGGTATGCCAAAACATGCGGTTTCGGGTTCGCTTAAGGTATTATTTATTTTGACATATTGGAGTCTATCTTTTAAATAACTTTGGAACCATGATGGCGCTATTCCATCTATTTCAATTTGCTTTAGTTTATCTGTGAGTTTTGAATGCGATATGCTATTGATCGCCTTGCGGAGCTCAATGAAGATATCAAGATATTCACATTATTGTTAATTTTGCAATTTTTGGCAATTCTCTGAAGAAATATGAATATGTTTGGAGCCTTTTCTCTTCTAATGTTTCGAAACATGTAATGATGGTACAAAAATTGGAACAAAAAAAATTACTTCAAATTTATTTATTTGAATGAAGAATTATAAATTTGTTCTTTACATAATTTTATATCACATACAAGCACATTACTATGAATACAATTTTATTTTAAAACACCGACATCTTAAATATGCTGCTTTTGTAATGTAGTAATATTGTTTATTTCAGTAAAGTCGTGATTATCTTTGGATAAATATGCAGACCTGTGATTTGCAAACTATAAACTACAATTTAATTGAATATACGGAGCATAAATAATATTATATAGATGGGCCCTTATAAAATTAAAATAATAAAGAAAAACAATGAAGTGGACCTCAGTTTTGTAAAAGGTAAAAAAATATTCAGTTTGAACAAAATGCAATAATTTGTTTTAAATTTTTGGTGGGAATTGAACCCGTAATCTTCCAACTTTAAGTCACTTGTGTTTGTATTAGATTAAATCAGATAAGTCCTTAAAAATTTTGCTGCTTTAACCAATAAAACTGAGCAATCCCTATGTAAAGATTGATTCTCAATTCCAATGTCACCAATGCAGCTGCAATAAATCTTCTGCTGAGCGTAAATAATTATTATTACTCGGCATTCATTCAGTTTTCGCCTGAGTTTTGAATGGGTTCAACTTATAATGACTCGAGCACAAAGGAACCGGTGTCCTAAAACCAATTTGATCATAAGAGCTGGAATATGCTGTCAAAAAATTTGAACTGAGATTTTTTCAATTTTTGAGAAGTAGCTTTCTGCAGTTAGACCTTATGAAAATAGCCTTGTAATTTACTATAAAACTGCTGAAAAGATAAACCGGTGAAGGTGTATTTAGAGCCTGTCTTGTGTTCTCAAAGTAAGCTCACCTTCCTTAGTGATGAAATTCATCAAACCTTTTCAATTATCGAAATTCTTTCTTGATCTGATAATCAATTTCGCCGGCCCATCTGTGGCTTAGGTCTAACGTGAATTGGCGACATCAGTTTTCTTTCTAATCAGTATACATGATTCTAGGGATTTTCTGTTCATTGCATAAAACGGTTATAAAAATAAGACTGCAAAAGTTGAGTCATAACATAATATTCAGACCATATTTTTAAAAGTAGTAATGTATGTACTAACAATAACAATTTTCGTAGATTACTGATATATTTTACATAAGATTTTTACATTGATTAATGAACATATTATTCCATAATAATAATATACATCTGTTACGCAGGGATGTTTCACAGAAAATCAAATGTAACACTGTCATCATTAGTCAGTCATTTTGTTTTTTTTTTGACATTTGAAAGGTCCCCGTTAACCTCTTGAATGTCGAAGCAAAATGCAGAACTACAAGAAAAATTACCTCAATTAGTTTTGCTTAAATATTGGAATAAAAAATACGATTTATAAATACATATATATATCATGTTTATATATCAAGGCATTTCCCCAAAATAGCTAACTTTATCTAAAAAAAAAAATCCCATTTGAGAGATGGCTGTCAAAAAAAATATATATACATAAACTGTTGTATAATTTCTTCATACACCAGAATACATACCACTACAACTATAGCTACACACAAAACAGTAATCATAAGGTTTTTTCAAAAAAATAATAATCTTTATACTCCATTAAAAATTTTAAAATTCTCATTTTTTGAGAAGCCGTCGAACGAAAATGAATTTTGATGTGCACAGATAAAATGTTTGCTAGACAGTCAGAGAGGCTACATTCGTGAAATAAAAAGTAGCAACTACAATGTTATTAGCGCAAGCAATTCTAATTTTGTTCTCTATAGACTCTATAGAAACGGTGTACCGTTGTCAAAGCATAGAGTTTAAAATCACATCATAAAAAATTCCAGCATGGATGATATTAGAGCGCTAGCATGTGAGCGAGCGCCAATCACAGTCGTAAAAAATGTCACTCACATGTGAACGAAAACCATTAGACTGGCTAACCTTACAAATACCAAAAAAACAAATTTGCTCTGTTTAACCATTTAATGAGAATGTTACATTTTATTTTTTGTTAAACACCCCATCCTTAATAGTCTTCCCGCTAGTATAGTCCCAAATTATAGATTTGATAGAAGCAATAAATAGTAACTTCAGAAAATATTTTTAATTGAATAATATATCAGACTCATATTACGTGTAATTTTAAATCCATAATCTCAAATTTTTAAATACACATTTATAAAAAACTAACTCTACTAAATTAGGTTATAATATAATATTTATACTGAGATTACATGTCGCCCTTGAGGTGATTTTTCACAAAAACGGCGCTTTACAAATTATCCAATTATTATTATTATTATTAGTTATGACAATATCTCCATTTACGTGTAGTTATGACAGTATTATCTCCATTTTAAAATATGTGTACAGGCATTTAGAATAAAAATTAAATAAATAAAATACTGATTTTAAAATGAAGACATACGTATAGGGCAAGTTGAAAGTTTGCTTAGAAATTATAATAAATTAGAGATTATAGAAAGTTAGAGGAAACGAAGGGCGAACTGAAATCAAAATGTCTTGTATTTTACAACCCCACTTGCCCTGAACACAAAACGATGAATAAAATATAATATACAATATACCATATTACAACAACTGATGTCACGTAAGTTTTTAGATTCTCACGGCCAAAAGCATTTTTGTTGTTTGTTTTTGGGGTGTTATGCCGTGTTGCGCTAACTCCTTCTTTAGCCGATGATGGATAGCCCCTGATGATGGACACTGCAACGCTGTCCGAAACGTCGGCTAAAGAAGGAGTTAGCGCAACACGGCATAACACCCCAAAAACAAACAACAAAAACTGATGTCACATTCGATATGCGTAAAATAAACACTGTGGAGTCTTTTCTAACCAATGGCAGAAATTTGTTGACATTGGTAGACATTCTGAAGGCTGGAAAAATATGCTGGGTGTTTTTTTTAACCAATAGCGTATATAGTTAAAAATATTGGTTTAAATTGAATTGACTAACATTTTGCTAAATCCCCGTGTAATGTTAGCGATTGCTAAGTTTGGATTGGTGAAAGAGATTGTCAAAGTTTTGTTCTCGAATGATATGACAAATGTAGTTTCTTAATCTTTTTTTGTCAGGTCAAGTCAATAGATGGCAGGTGTCAGTGCAATAATATCCTATATAAATATACCCAATAAAACATATTAACTAAAATACATTGAGATTAACAACAATTATTTATTTAAAAGATCTTGTTAAAATACATGATACAATAATTGATATTTTAACCCCTCAGAAATTTTTTTTCCCTTTTGGGAACAGCTCATATGGTCTCATAGAAAACGCTGTGTCTCCTTTAATATCATGGTTAGAAATATGATGTAAGAAAGAGAAAACACCACACTTTATATTCAAATCTAGAAGTTAACAACGGAATAATTCAAATGTACCTATGAAACCGAAGGTTCCAACCACAATTTGAGAAAAATTTATGAAACTTTGTGAATATTTTATCAATCATTTTCATATGAAAAAAAAATGAGGTGACAGTAATGTTAATAATCATAGTTTATAATTGCATTCAAAATATTAATATTTCAAAAAATATAATTTCTAATAATTAAATTCATCACCTTTCGAAAACAGTTTTTAGTTTTCGGATACATTCAGAAATATTCCATTTATGTATTTGGATTTTATTGCAAAGCGGAAATACACACAAAATGTGTACCCAACCTTCTGACAGCGTCTTTAAGAAATATAACGGTCTATTTGCCTGAGGGGTTAAAACATATTATGTATAGATTTAAATTATTTACAATACGTAGTCCAAATTTACGTGCAAAATAATGATTATTGTAAAGATCCTGTGATGTTCATAGACAAATCAATAATAATATAATCATGAAGCCTCATTCACACGAGATTTTCAGCTTTCAGATTTCTGGTGTTGAAATTGAAACTAACAACCCATATATTATTATGTATATGTCTAGACACTGTTACATTGGAGTGTTTCAAACATTATTATATTTGATGACCAACGAATCGACGATTAGAACTATTTTGAACTTTTGAAATTTTAATGTTCCCGTTTAAACGATAATTCTCGGCACATTTCACCTTTCGATCAAATTTAATCAGCTGACTTAGCAGACATGCTGTTATGCCTGTCAGCTTATCACAACCTGATTCAAAGTTGAAACGGGCCGAGAGTCGGCGATTAACAGAGACCTTTCAAATGTCGAAAATTCAAAATGGCACTGAATCAAATCATCAAATTTGGAGTTTGAAATACCCTAAGCTAAGCCGTCAGACTTTGGTTGTAATAATAAATTTTCAGGTAGACAAAGTTTATAGTGTGAAGATGACAAAATTCAATAATTAAAATAATAAAATCACCAAGTTACGACTCCCGATGCAAATTCCTCAAAAGATTGTCAAAATTGCAAGGCGCTAAAAAAAATCTTTGTGTGAATAAGGCCTCAGAATAATTCTATCAACTATTTTGACATGTTCAGTCAGATAATTAAATCAGTTATATTTCAAAACAAATGTTGTAATTTCTCTTTTCTCCATACATTTGAATCGCTCACCGTATCATCATTTGGTGCACAATAAAAATCGAAACATGAATTTCAATCGCATTTGTACACTAAGTTTTGTCAACAGAAAAGAATTCTGTATAAGTAGTTAAAAAAAAACAACGGGATAAGTAATAAAATAAATAGTTATTTGGCTTACAAAAAGATTCTTCAATTCTTCATAGTGACCAGCTGCTGACCATGTCTGGATATCTCAAGTCAGTCCGACAGTAGAACTTGTTAAGTCACTTTTTGTCTTCTCTCCCTCGTTTCCGGGCCTCTTCAGGTTCCCTATTAATATTAACAAATCCCTTTTTGCAGCCCCTGCCTTAACCCGGCTCACAATGCTATTTTAGTTATTTATTCATTTATATCAAAAGCCAATTGTTTCAATAAAATTCAACATGATAAAATGTATTGACTAGTCTCATATTTCCTTGCAAGATAATATATGTATTGTAGTGGCAAATTTTGCATAAATCACTTACAAATTTAAAGAAACTCCATTCTTCCTTTTGCACCCAGCACTGTATTATTTAATAAATTGTATATTAATCTGTGCAATTTAAAGTCATCATTTGAGTAATGTTAATTTTGTTATTTAAATTTTTGAAATAGGTACCTAATGGATGAAGTAGTAAATTTAAGTTCATCAACTTACTTAAAAATGGACATCACCAATCAATTTTCTTTGGTAATAGCTTTACATATTCTTTTAACAACGAACTAGCACACATTTTCTCATGCATTATTTTCACATACAGTTACCAGTCGCTTTTGGCAATTAATCTGACAATTTTGCTAATGTGGATACCGAATCTGAAATTTTTGCTAATACGGAAACCGAATCTTTCAAAATTCGAATCATGATTTGCTAGTGCGGAAACTGAATCTGATATTCTTTTGTTAATATGAAAACCAATTCTGACATTATGCTAAAGTGGAAATCGAATCTGAAATTTTTATTTGCTATCTAAGTTGGCAGTCCAATACATTTCAGTATCTAATCTGCACTTAACTCAATATTATCAGATAAAATTTTGCAAGCAGTAACTTTAAGATGTACGAAACGGAATAAGATGGAGACAAAATGTCATGGATCCACTTCTTCAGATCACACAAATGACTAATCCACAAACAATATCCGAATTCCGATCCGAACATGATAATAATTTAATGGATATGCTTACGAACAACTAGATAACTCATTCACGGTTCGTGGAACCGAACAAACGGAACCAAAGTCATGGGAATTTGCCCATTGTCATAGGGTATATGGTTAGCCACAACGACATTCGCAGCTAAGCACTTAAGGTTCACGTGCTTGAGGAGAAGCACATCATTCAGAGGATTGGTTTGTATGAGATAAGCGGGGGAATCACCAAACTTGTTGGGTTGATCGACGTGTGCGTCGTATTCCAGGAGAAGGTGGATTAGCTGGAAATAAATTAAATAATTATAATATGTTCTCACAGCACAACGCATTCTGCACATCGCTGCACACGTCAGGACAGTGGGTAGATTACACTAATGGTATAAGCTAAAAGTCATCTACAATAATGCTTATCGCCAACTATTCTGCCTACTGAGATACTGCAAGGAAATGCCCCTGGAGAGACAAGTGCGCTCTTTCAGAGCACTTCTCTGCCACCGCAGACTACGCAAATCCAAGAATACCATCATCACCACCATAGCTGCCAGGATGGAGTACCCCCTGATGGCCCGAAAGGAGATGATCAAATATCCTACATAAAGACTGTTTGTATAATTCATATTTAATATTTTTTCATTCCTTTTCTATTCTAGGTATTGTTATTTCGCTTATTTCGTCTATTTTATTACAATAAATAATTATTATTGTTACACAGCGTTCACATTGCAGCTAAGAAATTCTAACTGGAATTGTAATTACCTTATTGGAGAAGTTGTAAGGTATTGAGGCAACATGCAGAGGAGTTGACTTGGACTCATTCTTTGCATTGACATTGGAGCCGCAATCCAGCAGTAGCTTGGCCACTCCCCAGTCCGGGAAGATGGGCTGAAAACACAATCGTTTATCCATAATTTTCTCATATTAAATAATTAAATCTATTTGTCTTCTTATATCACATGAGGAAAAGGCTGTCACAGGCAGGATTTCCGGAAAATGAAATTCGGGACTGAAGTGCACAAAGTTACCCTTCCCCGGCCGGAAAATCCATCAAACTTTAGTTCCCATAATATGGTGAAATCTATTCAGAGAGAATAGCCATAGATATTAAATTCTAAAATATGATCTTCCATTTTTTCACACATTGAATCTTTTCAGTAAGTGACATCACGCAAATTTTATAAAACCTTATAAATATAATCTACCTAAGATACTTATTTTTATTGGTATTTCTTTTACTAAAAGTAAAAGAAATACCAATGCATCTGTAACTGAATTAAATACCGGAAATTTGATTATAACTGACAATCAATCAATTGCATGTCATACTAATCAATATTTTGCATCTGTTGGATCAAATCTAGCAAAAAAAATTTTATTAGAAACCCAGAAAACGGAAGACTCTTTAGCATCGACAATTGAAACAAAGGAACAATCTTTTTCATTTAATATTAAACCAACTACTGTAGAAGAGGTCTTAAAAATAATCAACGGCCTTAATACTACACATGCAAAGGGTCCAGATAGTCTAAATACACAAATACTAAAAAAAACTAAAAATCAGATTTCTGCTCCGCTATCATATATTTACAACTTAAGTTTTGCATCAGGAATATTTCCTGATCACTTCAAAAAATCAATAATTGTCCCAATTCACAAAAGTGGACCTAAATCTCTTGTAGAAAACTATAGGCCAATATCACTATTAAGCGCGATATCCAAAGTCATTGAAAAGCTTTTCAAAACTAGGTTAAACGAATATGTGGAGAAACATAACATTCTAAGTCCTAACCAATACGGCTTTCGGTCGGGTAAGGGAACGGATGATGCCATCGCATGTCTCACTGAAACTATTGCAGGGAATATGAACCATGGCAAGAAAACTATTGCCCTTTTCCTGGACCTGGCCAAGGCATTTGACACTATATCTCATAAAATTCTTTTACAGAGACTTAGAAATATCGGAATAAAGGGAAAAGCTTTTCGATGGATAGAAAGTTATATATCTAATAGATTTCAACAAACCAGAATTAACGAGGCTATTAGCACTTCACTAAAATACACTTTTGGGGTACCACAAGGAAGTACACTTGGGCCCCTTCTCTTTATTATATACATAAACGAACTTTGTAACCAACACATTGGTGGCAAAATTATCACGTTCGCTGACGATACAGTTATTTTGTTTGAAGGAGATGATTGGATAGAAACACACCACCTTGCGAACACAGGTATAAACAGAGTAAAACAGTGGCTAGACAGTAATTTGCTTACACTAAACATACAAAAAACAAAATATCTCACATTTAGCGCTACCCTTGCAGGTCAACCCAAAACACCTCATCACCTCACAATACATAATATTAAGTGTAGCCTTGGAAATAATAACCATACTTGTAAATGCGAAACCCTTGAATGTGTTAAATCTATTAAATATTTAGGTATAATAGTGGATAACCATCTTAAATGGAAACAACAAATTGAAAACACAGCTAATAAAGTCCGCAAGCTTATTTATATATTTATAGCATTGCGGGAAATTATAAAAACTCAAGACATTAAAAAAATATACTACGGGCTCTGTAACTCCGTCATAACCTACGGTTGCATTGGATGGGGTGGAACAGGATTAACAATATTATACCCGCTACTGAAGGCACAGAAATCCATTCTACGCGTCATTATGAAGAAACCCTTCAGATACTCGAGCGACGCTCTCTTCAAGGAGTTTAATGTGCTTGATGTTCGACAGTGTTACATAAAAAAAATAACAATCTGCGTCCACAAAAATAAAAACAAAACGATAACAGTCGATCATAATCATCACACCAGAAGTAAGAGCAGAAACGACCTTTCTATTCCAACTAGCAATACTGCGGCTTATCAAAAAGTTTTCTCATACCTGGGACCAAAAATATACAACAAAATCCCCTCTCAATTTAAACTATGTGAATTATCAGCCTTCGGTACTAAAATTACTAAATGGTTATTAGACTTAGGTAGGACAGATTCCGAAAAATTATTAAAAAACGTAGTCTGAGTTGATTTCCTCGATTTTGTATTTTGTATTTACCTAAAAAATATTTTTTTTATTTTTCTTTCTTACATTGATATATTATATTTTTATTTTATATTTTACATGTACCTATCTGGATTTTATTGTTCATTACTGCTAAATTGTATTTTCCTAAAAAAATATTTTCTTTCTATTTTTCTTTCTTACATTTATATGTTATATTTTAATTTTATTTTATATTTTACATGTACCTACCTGGAATTATGTACACGCAACCTGCCAATTTGACTGTCCTAAAACGGGAAACTTCCTAGTTGGACAGTCAAAGCTTCCTTTTATATTTGTATATCTTGTATGTAATAAATGTAATAATAATAAATAAAATAAATAAATAAAAATAAATACGCAACCACGATTTTACACTATTTCTAACTTTGTCAGATGCCCTTCAATTGATATTTTACTAAAAGCAGCATTAAAAATTTAAAAATAATATTATTATTCTCCCTCTCTTCTTTTCCCCTTCTCTGTTTGCTTCACAAAACTCAAATAATGAGGTTGCCATAGAACCACAACTACTTTTATTTACTCAAGCGATTTTTGGCATAATGTGCCAAATGAACCTAAAAATATGGGATAGACGGCGAAAATTAGGTTTCCATCTTGGGGAATGATATGAATTAAATAATACGGTAAATGTATATTACATACAAACAATGGCTCGAGTGGTTATATAATGTCATACACATAAAACAATGGGTAGTGCAAAGGTACTTAACCTTTTCTCTGCGGGAGACGCACGCCTGCGACGCACTGTACATGCCCTGTACGCGGGTGGCACATCTGTGCGACGCAAAGTTTCTTCGGCGTTATGGGTATGAAACATGCTTGAGCACGGTAAAACTTATACTCTTAAAAAATCTCACATCTTTACACTACTGACATCTTACGATATTTATCCATAATACGTATCCTTATCATCGATACAAAGATTTGAAGGGATCTTCCAACTCAGAGCGAAAAATGAATCAGTTTAAATTCTTCCCGCGTCTTTACACACGTTATTGCGCAGGCGCATTTTATAAGATTCTCAAACAGAGACGCTCGCCGTGTAGATTACATTGTTTTATCGAATTATTGTTTGCTTTTTCGTGGATATGAACTATTTTAATTACAGTGTACATTAAATCTGATTTATCATATTTTAAAATAAGTTCAGTTACATACATTCATTCAAACTATTGAAGAAATATAAAATTTCGTCAGTGTTAGATTATTTTCAAATAAAGATACGTGGTTAAAACTTTTTTATAGTGAAAAATCAAGTGTAAAGTTGTACAAGTTTGACTTTTTATCAATTCTTGAAAGTATTTTTATTGCCAAAATACAAAATGTCGGGTCGTGGTCTTAATGACGAAGAAATATTTGGTGCTACTTTAGAAATAGATTCAGATTTTGAAATTAGTGACAGTGACGTCGATAATAATTGCGAAGCTGCTGAAATACATGAAAGCCATGATTCTGCCGTTATGCGTTGAGAACTGTTTCAAAATCACGATAAAAAATTATATTGAGTGATACATATTTACGGTGACATAATAACAGAAAAATTATTTCATTATTTTTGTAAATTTAAGTGTAGTTATTTTTTATTATATGAACCTTTTTAAGTGTGTCAATATTTCATGTATCCAGTCAAACGCGACATCGCACCCATAAATCAACCACTTACATCGCACCACAGTTGAAGAGCTCTACTCCGGCATGTTTATAATCATGTGTATCGTTAACCTTGAAATAAACATGGCCGCCCGGGCATACCATATCAGTTACATTATGAATATATACTTCGAATTTTTATCAAGCCCCATTGATGTTCGGATTGTTTATTTATACTTGAAAAGATAATTCAAGACATAAGCGACGTATTTTTTAAAACAAATTTTAAAATCCATGCGTGATTATTGTTTAAAGTCATAAATTAGATTGATAATAAATAGCCCCGCGTGTGAACGAAGTGATACAAATTAATGACGCATAGAAAAGGTTAAGGCGCATGCTCTCGTTTGAATGAGTTACATGTTTGTTTAGAGAACCCAAGGAGGTGTTAATAGCTAATGACAAATGACTACCTAGGGGGGATACTAAACTTACTCTTACATCCATATCCTCTGCGAAGTAGGTGCTCTTAATGACGTTGAGGCGGGACACGGACAAGTGCAGGAGGGTGTCTCCTGTGTAGGAACTCCGCACATTCATAGCCACCAGGTTAGTTACCAGCTCTTTAGTCTACAATACAAAATTATATTACAGTGAAACTCTCTTGAAGTTTTCCAGTGATCAAACAAAATAATTTCCAGTATTGTACATATAATTATAAGTATTATGTATTTTTGAATTCTATAGGTAAAATTAATAAAAAATATTTAATTGTTTCTGGCTACAACAATATCAATACTTTCATATTTTTTCAATTATAGTAAACACAAAAATCTCAAGCTGCCACTGTGTAACTCGCGTAATCTGCTTCAACAAAGTTGTACATTTTATAACTGTTGAAAAGGGGTACATTTCAGGTACCTACATTGTGACACTAGTTTAGGTTTATGGTGGATTCACTGCTTAACTTTTAATTGAAATAAGTATGCATGGAGCAGCTGGCTATTGTCCTGTCTATGCGGACAATGCGGCCGGACTCGGTAGTGGGGGGTGAGACACTATCCTGCGGAGATAGCTTGCCCATCTATCTCTGGGAAAATGTCTTGGTTCATAGATCTGTCCTCCAAACTACTGTTCCCACTAGGACAATGGGTCTGGAGCTGGGAGAAGACGGTACTGTCCTGTCCTCATGTGAACCCACCATGAGCAATTAAATTGAACCATTGAAATCTTCACACACTGACCTGTATTGCATCCATTCACAAATAGAACAAATTTGAATGGAGGGGCAAAACCTATACACTAGAGACATCTCTTGGAGAACTTTATAAACTAGCAACACAGCTCGAATCGTAACTATCACAAGTGACTTTAATGTGTTACCTTGAGTCTGGTCTCGGGAGTGGTGGCAGTGGCCAGCAAAAGGAAGATGAGGTGCGTGATGCACTTGAGGGTGCGGTCAAACATCTCCGACTGCTTCTTGTACACAGGTCTGATGTCCAGGATAGTGCGTGTTTCTATTCACACAAAATATAAAATATTTATAAATGATGTTGAAAAATAAAAAAAATTTTAACTACATAGTAATTCTGTGAACAGTAAGTAGACCTAGCGTGCAAAAAAGTATGATTCTAATATTCTCTTATTTAATTAATCAAAATCAAAATTTCCTCTGAAATCATAAGATTTGTAAGAAGGTACTTAAATACCTACCTACTTAATTATAAACCATATATGTATTACATGTAACATTTTTTTAAATTTCAAATAAGGAATTAAACAAGTTGTCCAAAGAAACTTCACTATCCTAGTGACAATTTTTTTTCAAAACTTCTTCAGGCAGTCCAACTAAAAACGAGAATTTCAATTTCAAAAAAGAATTTTTTACAGAAACATGGAAACAGAATGAACACACAAATTTACGGACAGACAAATTGCAAAACGGTTGAGTTAAAACATGACTTCGCTAAGCTCAGTCAACTGACAGTACAGTCCATGATAGCTTTTTGTTTGACAAGCCCCCAAAGGATACACAAACTCCAACAGCTCGGGGGTCTTTGGAGCAGAGAAAGGACGGTTACCTCGAGAGAGTTTCCTCTTGGGGTAAGAATAACCTAGTCGAATTTAATGTTTCAAAGACCCAATCATGTCTGATTTGTCTAAAAGGGATCGAAATGACAATCTAGTCTCGCACAACGGAAGCAATCTTCCCAACATGCCTTCCATTGATATGCTGAGTGTAACTCTAAGTGGCCAGCTCAGTCACGGAGGTTCCATCGAAGCCATAGTCAAGCTAGCCTCACAGAAGGTGGGGCAGAACCCGCAGATACTTTAATCGTTCGTTTGAGAGATTCCCCTATCTTAACAGGCAGATTGCAATCTTTAGAGCACAGGCATCAGGTAGGTATGCCGTCTGTTCTACCAGTATTACAATGGAAGATGCTGCGAGGAACTAGAGTCATTGATCCCTTCGGCACCGGTGCACCATCGGGATACACGCCAAACTGGCGCCCAACATTTGTACACGCTTGACATTTATCACATGATAACGGGTCACTTCCACGACTCGTTCTTCAGTTCAACAGCACGGCTATGTAACGATTTCTGGCCTCTGTGTTTCCTCCCTCCCACAACATAGGTCTCTTCAATATAGCCTATGGCCTAGTTCTAATAACATAGGCACTAAGGAAAATTATTTTCCTCAGGGCCTCCTGTGTGAAGTTAATGTAGTAAAAAAAAAATTGAATCATGGAGAAATGGGCTAACCTTTGAGAGTTTCAGTGAGCATATTGAAGGTGTTGACTACGTCGCAGAAGCGCGGCAGGTACCTCGTGTCCATGAAATCATCGGCCGTGAGGTCAAGCCGGCCCACCTTTAGGTCGATCATGATCTTCACAATGGCCTGAGCCGAGTAGCAGGTATCTGCAAGCAAACAGGGCAATTTAATCATCACCAAAACAAAATCACTCATTCCTAACACACTCATAACTCAATCATTTATTATTATTTTTACCTGTGTATAAAATGGAGTCTCTTTCGATCCTTATGGATAGGGCCCACATCCACAGGTCAATGCAGCGCTGATAGCGCAAGGCATCAGCGTAAGATGCACCCCTGGAAACATTAGAGGAAACTTTAAAAATACTTACTTACTAAAATGACCTCACTTTGAGGGACTTTGAATAACCATAATTCATAGATAGACAATATTGACTGTCATACAAATGAACACTGTTTCCTATACTCCACACATCTCCTGGGATGATGAACATTTCAAAGCTGTCCGATGGGAGGTGGATATAGGTACCACCGCCCCGGGAACAATTTATTGGACAACCAACACCTCTGGCATAAGTCATCCCGAGTGGTTCGCTACGTTTGGTGACTTAGCAGGGATGCCTGGGATCATGGGGTGAAGTTTGTCCACGTCTTGGTGGCGTATGCATCTACCCATTAACAGGCCGGATCAAGAGAGACCTCTTCAATTGGACTCTTTCGACCCATTGACTGGCATCGCAGTGGGAGGAATGGATTCGTACCTCCATCATTTTTGGACGCACTGACCACCAAATTCCTACCCATCCCTCAAATTATTTTTCTCAAATTATTTATCCTGTGTGGAGTTACTGTTAAAAGAAGAAAAAAACACTTCAACTCCTGCCAGTTTACTGCTGCTTCCATCCAGTTCTTTATTCGTCTTGACTCACCTGTACATCAATCTGAAAACTGTGTCCTTGTGCGCAATGCCCAGTACCCGCTCACAGATGAGCAGTGACTGGATGCGCATGGCGTCAATGTCCGTAGAGATAACGTCCAACTCCGCCTCCGAGGTGAACTCCACAGCTTGGCGATACGCCACGCGGGGAGGCATGTGGGGGCGCTTGGCTGGGAAACAAAATAACAGTAAAAATTATTAAATTGAAAGATATCATTTCAACTTCCTTCCCTTATCCTATTCGGGTCGGGGGCCCCACGCCTCGACAAGACGCCTCCCAGTGTCGCTGTCTTGAGCTACTTTGGCGGCATCCATCCATACTAGGCCTGGCGTCACCTCGCACAGCCTGTGAAGTTGCTTCCCAAACCAATTTCCTCATCTATAAATCCTACGTTGCTCTTTTCCATAATTATATATATTTTTCCTTAGATCTAAAGGAATTTCACCATATCACTGAGACTGCACCAGAGATTAGCGACCTAGCAAAAAGATACATAATGAATATAATGTTGTAAGTAATAAAAAGTTGTTTTAAAACTAAAATCATAATTTAAGCAAAACACTTCCTATTTTTATATAAAAAAGTAATAATATTTTAATAACAACTTAAAACATGATAATTTCAGAAAAAACCTATTAATTCTTGCAAAATACTACTCCGTACAAATTTGGTATTAACAAATCTCATAAGATTTGCACGCTTGCACGATTTACCGCTTAAGCTCCACAAGCATGTTTTGTAGGAACTATTTCTTAGAACAGAAAATCCCATAGTGCTGAATTGAGAAACCACATATGGAATTCATTTCAGACAGTATTAATACAGACAGGTGGATTTATTAGTACGGAATTTGAATAGCGTGCTGAAAAGTGATGTAAAATTACAATACATGTTTGTCTTATTTTTATCTTTTTAACGGGAGTTCAAGAATTGTGCCCACATCACGAAGCACTACAATTGCAGTTTTGACCTTATACATTAATTTTGCCTTTGGATATTACTTCTAGTGGGCTCCTACGGGCTAAAGAAAACCCCCATTGCTCCCAACTTAGTGAGCGGTGGCAAACTGAACGTCTTCCCTCTGGAAAGGCACTCAGAATTGGGTCTTCTGGAATTCTGGACATGTGATGAAGCCACCTCAATTATGATTTTTCAAGAAGGAGTAGCAGAGGTCTTGTTCAATGTTTAGCTTATTTCGGATGGTCGAGCTTGTTGAGAGTTGAAAGAAAACGGAAGATATAATAAGAAAGATGGAAGTTAGTTTGCCTATGTAATGAGGTGTGCTGTTTCGTATTCTGTTTGCTATCCTCCAGTGTTGCATGGCGTACATTATGTCATTGAAGTCATCCAGCAAGGTTGATCCTGAAATAACAAATTCAAATCATTTTTCATACAATAAAATCGTCTAGAGAGAAGTATTATTTAGTTGAAAATTTATATGACATGAAAGAAGAGAGCATAAAACAAAATTATACATTTTTGGTGTCATTCATTGATTGTGATGACTGTGATTTTTTTCTGGGAACTTTATCTTCAATCTTTGTGAAAATACATTTACATACTTATTTTGTATATCTATGACTATCTACAGTATCAGTATCTATCTACATAATCGATTTCCAAAATAAGGAAGAACATGCTCTCTTGCAAATTGATACTCATACAGCAATTACAATAAAAAATCACAGAACTAAGCAGTCACTTATTTTATGCCCATATTGAAATAAATAAATTCATTCATTTTTATTAGTACCTAAAAAGTTTTTCAATGTTAGAAGCACCTTAACTAATAAAACATAAAAATTATCGAAGGAAGCAAACACTTTGTGGCTTGACATTATTACACAAATGAAAAAATATCTTTGTTTTAAACCACTTTATTACATTTATAGACGTCGACCGGTTTCGGTTGAACTCAACCTTCATCAGGACAGTACAAATATAAACTAAAATATAATACAGAGGAAGATTATTAAGTAAACAATAAAGAAAGAGAAAGTATATAAATGTGAGGGAGAGAGCATCAGGGCAGCGGAGTAGGTAGTGGGGTCGGGGAGGGGTGGGGATTACCCAGGGAGAAAGGAAACATCTTTAAAATAGGGCTTTTAGTGAGTTCTATCTGTTTGTTTAAAATTGGGTAATTATTTTTATTTTTACTTGCTTTTGAGATTTCCAATGATTCTAGATTATTGAGACGTATTCCTATTTTATTTTTATGTAGTATTTGAACTCCTGTCGTTCTATTAAATGTATGATTAGTGTTAATTAGGTGTTCGGCGAATTCTGAAAAACCGGTATTTTTTAAACACCTGACATGTTCTTTTACTCGAATATTTACATTACGCGCGGTTTTACCAATATATATTGCCGGGCAATCGTTGCAATTAAGTTTGTAGATCCCAGAGTGGCTAAACGTATCTTCTTTATCTTTACAATTATTTAAAAATTTGGCTAAGTTATTATTAGTATAGAAGGCCGGCCTAATTTCTGATGGAAGTTTAGATGTGCAAAGGGAAGAGAATTTACTTATGAACAAAATTCTACGCCATTGGGTAGTTAAATTATTATTATTAATAGTTGGTAGAGCATTATACAGGGTGTATCGGCACTAACCCGACAAACTTTAACCAGCTATTCCTTAGCACATTTGGAGTAAAAAATGTTATGGGCACTTTGCTGTCCGGTAGCATTTTTTTTTCAATTAAAAATAAAAAAAATTAAAATTTCCACACTACATCACTGTCATTGGCATTGCGTTTCGTGTTAAACAGCTGTTATAAGCAAGTATGTCAAAAAGCGTCTTCGCTCTTTCGCACACACTAAATAATAATAGTTAAAAATGAGACGAATGGTGCCGTACTATTTCGTTGTGACTGAAAACGTGCGCCAATATAGGTACACACGTGCATTATTCAACGGAATTCGAATAAAATATTTGCCAGATGGGTTTTCAAACTCTGTCAAAGGATAAAACAGTGGTGACATGTGGTGAAAATATGAATAATAAATTTTTTATTAAAAAAAAACGTTACCGGACAGCAAAGTGCACATAAGATTTTTTACTCCAAATATGCTAAGGAATAGCTGGTTAAAGTTTGTCGGGTACGTGCCGATACACCCTGTATAGAAATTTATTTGTTGCGATTCGGCGAAGTTTTTTTGAAAGGATTTTATCAATAAGATCAGATTGATAACCGTTGTTATTAGCTATTTGTTTTATTGTAAGGAGTTCGTTAGAAAAATTATTATTAGATAATGGGATGGTGACTAGCCGGTGGATCATGCTGTGAAAGGAGGAATGTTTATGTGAGATAGGGTGATTGGAGGTATTATGGATTACGGTGTCAGTAAATGTAGGTTTTCTAAAAATGTTGAAGTTAATTCTATTTTTAACGATAGACAAAGAAAGATCTAGAAAGTTTAAGCTGGAATTTATGCCCATCTCTAATGTGAACTGGATTTGTGAGTGGAAGGAATTAAGGAGTGTCAGGAAAGTGTTTAACTGGCGCTCTGTGCCCGTCCAAATACAAAAAATGTCATCCACATAACGTTTCCACAAGAGAATATTTTTTAATAATGGGGAATTACATGCAAATATTTTATTTTCTATATTATCCATAAAGATATCAGCTAGTACAGGGCTAGTAGGAGCGCCCATTGGTAGACCAGATCGTTGTTGGAAAACAACATCATTAAATTTAAAGTAATTTTGGTTTAAACACAGGTTAAAAAGGCGAGTAAGATCGTTAGAGAAGTCATTAGGTAAATTGGAACTATTTAGTAAGTTAGCTATTAAAGATTTACATTCTATTATAGGTATATTAGGGAACAAATTGACAACATCAAAAGAAATAAGTTTAGAATTAGCTGGGAGTACTAGATCCTTCAAATCGTTCACTAGTTCCATAGAGTTCTTAATTGTGTATTTGGGGAAAAACACATTGGCATTATTGAATACATTGGTTACAAATGAGGCTAATTTAAAAGTAGGGGAATTACAGCAGGAAACAACGGGTCTAATGGGACTATTGTGTTTATGAATTTTTAGGAATCCATATAGTCTAGGTATTTTAGGATTTTTAGTCTGAAATTTAACTTGATCATATGATGAATCCACGAATATTTGGTTTTTACAGTCTTTTAAAGCATTTTTCACATTTTGTTGGAATTTATTAGTGGGGTCTGAAGGCAATATTTCAAAAGCATCATTATTTAAAAAGTCTTCAATTTTGCAGTTATATTCTGCTCTGGGCATAATTATTACAGTATTGCCTTTATCTGCCCTTGTTATCACTAGGTTATCATTCTTTAACTTATTTCGAACAGCTCTTGCGTGTAGGGTTTCCGAATTAAAAGAAGGGAGATTTGTGGGTATCAAATCCTTTAGCCTTTCTGCACTTTTGTATAGGAAAGTACTTGGAGCCTTATGTAGCGCGGTTTCGACATCTACTGCAACATTTTCAATGGCGTCATTATAGTCACGTTTGGTATAGTGAAGGTTGTATTTCAATCCCTTTGCCAAGAGAGACATCTCCTGTGGGTGAAACTGTGTGGACGAAAGATTTTTTACGCGGTCGTAAAATTTTTTTGGTGGTAGTAATACAGTTGTTTTATTTATAGATTTTTTTTGTTCACAAAGAGTTTTTAATTTTTTTCCTGACACTCCTTAATTCCTTCCACTCACAAATCCAGTTCACATTAGAGATGGGCATAAATTCCAGCTTAAACTTTCTAGATCTTTCTTTGTCTATCGTTAAAAATAGAATTAACTTCAACATTTTTAGAAAACCTACATTTACTGACACCGTAATCCATAATACCTCCAATCACCCTATCTCACATAAACATTCCTCCTTTCACAGCATGATCCACCGGCTAGTCACCATCCCATTATCTAATAATAATTTTTCTAACGAACTCCTTACAATAAAACAAATAGCTAATAACAACGGTTATCAATCTGATCTTATTGATTTTTTTTTTAAAGAAATCTTTATTAATAACATAGACGGCAAAGCCACCGTTTCACAGGATGACCACGTGCGCACAATGCGCAGAGTTTCATTATTTGGAAAAAAGGATACAGGCACCATGAATATGGTGGTAACTTGCCATCCCGAGGTACGGAAGGCCCTTATTGACAGTGGATACTGCTTCTTGGGGTGGAATGCTTGTCGTGTCCGGGACTACCTAGGAGCCACGCGTTGCTACAAATGCCACTTATATGGGCACATTAGTAAATCCTGTTCCCAGGAATCTATCACTTGCCGTCACTGTGCCCAACCTGGACACGACTTTGAGAATTGCCCCAAGAAAACAGCACCCGGTACCTGTGCAACATGTACCAAATTCAAAAAGCCGGCAAATCATCCCACTGGTGACAGATCCTGCCCAGCCCTACGGGCTGCAGTGGAGACTCAAGTAAAAATGACGGACTATGGCCTGTAACCCCCTTCTCCAAATAGGTCAGATCAACCTGCAGAGGTCCAGAGCCGCCACACTGGAGTCACTGCAGACAATGTCTGACCTAAAAATCGACATTTTGCTTATTCAGGAGCAATACACCTGGTTTGGTAAGACACCGATAAATCCACCAGGTCTGGTGCTCGAAGTAGGCACCTCTCCAGGGGCGGGTATCCTGGTTAACTCTTCTGTGATCAGCCCCCTCCTTCTGGTGGGACTGTCGAACGAGTACCAGACCTGCGTATCTATTAGATTTGGCGAAACTGAGATCTTCTTGATCTCAGTATACTTTAAGTATGGGAACCCGGTTGAACCGCATATCTTGAGCCTGACGCGCGCTCTTCACGCGCTTAAAGGTCGTAACATAGTTATAGGAGGAGACTTTAACGCTCGCTCCCCGATATGGTTCGATCATGCTGTAAGCTATAGGACGGAACGATCAGACGCCGTAGAAGATCTAATTGCGGCGCAAGGTCTTATTGTATTAAATGAGCCTAACTCACTATACACTTTTTCGAATACCCTCGGGGAGAGCAACATAGATCTAACTCTTTGCTCTGGATCTGTTGCGGCCAAGATATCGCATTGGAAGGTACATGAATGCGCAATAGCCTCCGATCATAGGCTCATTACATTTACTGTGGGTGTCAAAAAGACCGGAACTCCGAGATCCTCCTGGAATTTCAAAACCACAATGGCGAATTGGGATAAATTTGGGGAGGCGCTACGCGACACTTTAAGGGGATTCTATGACGTAGCAGCAAGAGATCCGGAAAACTTGGGGAACTTTTTCAATGCAGCCGTAGTGTCAGCTGCCGAGTCCTCTTTGGGAAGAGCAAACCCAAGGAGGTCTACAAGGAATCCTTGGTGGTCGCCTGAGCTGACTCTGCTGAAGGGAGCCTACAAGAAGGCCTACAGGGCCTTGGGCGCTACCAAACGAGGCAGCTTTACGGAGGAGGAGATCGCTGCTCGCATGGAGCGCCTCAGGGCTGCACGTAGAACCTTCAAGTTAGCAGTCCTCTCAGCAAAACGAGCTAATTGGCATAATTGGGTTAAAGATATAGGGAACGCCAACCCGTGGGAAATCCACAGCGCCGTTGAAAAATCCGGAAAAGGCTCTGAACGGTATCTTTCGAGTGTAATTTCAAATTTTGAGGGTAGGGACGTTGAGACAGTGGACGTGGAAACCACTCTCAATACACTTCTGGGAAAGTTAGTCCCATTAGACTCAGTAATTGGGGAAAGCGACCACCATAAACAGATAAGAAATCTGTCAAGGATTCCACCGAGAACCCTCTCCCAGGAGGATAAGATGCGAATAACTAGAGAAGAGATGGATACTATAATTAAGGGTTTGGGTCCTAAGAAGGCACCTGGGCATGACAGAATCAACGGTATAATCGTGAAGAAAGTATGGCTCTATGCCCAGGAGGAGTTCCTGCAGGTCATGGAGACGTGTTTGCGAAGAGGAATTTTCCCTTCGGTATGGAAGAGGGGTATGCTCAAGATTATACCAAAGGGATCTGACAAACCACGCTCTGATGTCAAGGCTTACCGTCCGATAACACTGCTGCCTATAATGGGTAAGGTACTGGAAAAAATAATCAGAGAACGCCTGCGCCGAACACTCACCCCTCCCACCCCGTGTCAGTTCGGTTTTGTTCCCGGTAAATCTACAGAGCATGCCCTTATGCATGCGCTTGAATGGGTGAAGGTTCGACCTGAGAAGTATGTCGTGGGGATCTTTCTTGATATCACAGGTGCCTTCGATCATGCGTGGTGGCCGATGATGCTCAACAAACTCAAAAGTAGAAGCTGCCCTCCGTGGCTTTTTAAAATTTGCTCAGACTTTTTCAATAATAGAACCATAATCCTCACCTTTGGGGACTTTGTCATCGAACGTGAGGTGGACATGGGTTGCCCACAGGGATCAGTTCTGGCCCCTGAATTCTGGAACATAAAGTTTGATGACTCCTCCAGGTTACCCTTGCCTGCGGGATGCATCATGGTCGACTACGCTGATGACAAGTTTTTCTTGGTTGCGGGGAACAGTAGGAGAGAGCTTGAACGAAAGGCAGGTGAAGGTTTAAACATGATCCTCCAATGGGGAGAGAGAAATAGACTGAACTTCGCTCCCCAAAAAACCATGGGTCTCCTGATGAAAGGTTTTCTCAGCAGAGAGAGAAACCCAATCATCAAAATGGGAGACTCCAAAATCAAGTTCGTAGAGACAGTAAAATATCTTGGAGTTACTCTAGATCGATCGTCCTCCTTCTTAGCCCACGTTAAGAAAGTCTCCACTGAGGCCCAGGCCCTTTTTCTGAAGCTGAGGAGAATCTCCACTACGGAATGGGGATTGAGGACACCAGCGATCCGTCTCCTATACAGGGGGGTTTTTGTGGCGCAAGTCACTTATGCCGCCTGCGTCTGGGAACATCGTCTGGATAATGCCCTTATACTCTTGGCTCTCAAGAGGGGCCAGCGAACTCCCTTGTTGGCACTTTCTGGAGCCTATAGAACAGTCGCTTCGGACGCACTTCCAGTGTTGGCAGGTGTCCTGCCAATCGATCTAGAGATTAGGGAAGTGCTTACAAAGAAAAAGCTGACTAGGGGCCTCCCGGCCAACCACCTCGGTGTAATTATTACACCAGGCGGTGCCGGGACCCTACCCAGTCGACTTAAACAAATGCGAGAGCTGTCACTCAAAGAGTGGCAATCTCGGTGGGATAGGTCGAATATGGGAAGATGGACCTTCTCCTTCTTCCCATCAATTAAACTCAGAATGGAAGGGGCTTTCATCAAACCAGACCACTATATGGTTCAACTGTTGTCCGGACATGGGGAATTCAGGGGGAGACTTCACAGACTCTCCCTGTCACCCCATCCCAACTGCGCCTGTGGCAATACGGACCAAACCGCCGAGCACATTCTGTGGCACTGCGAGATAATGACGGATGCGAGGGATGAATTACTGAGAGGCCTAGATGTAATCACGAGACCGGTTTGGAACGCCGATCTCGTTTCGAACAAGACAAATTTCGAATGTCTGAGGAAGTATGTTAAGTCATGGGTTGAGAGATGGCCAGCTTTGAGAGTCGCTGACTAGAGTAAAATCAATCATAACCTGGTGTACTTGCTCCTGACTTCCTTGACCATGATTTGTATACTCTTTTACACCCTCGCCAGATTTTGCTGATAATTGTTCTTCACCCAGCTCAGATGATAAACACCAGACCCAGGAGCTGCAGCTCCCATCTTTGTGGATACCTTGGAATGACAAATAATATATATATTATTATTATTTTTTATTTTTTTTGCTATGGAAATTGTAGCTTCTACCAATTCTCAATTTCTCTTTCATACTTTTGTTTTATTTTTGCTTCATAATTTTCTTTATAGTTTCCTCACATTTCTCTTCTGCTTTCTTTTCTTATATTTTGTTATTCAGGTTATACACCCATATAGAAGACATCTTTAGGGGCAACACGAGTCCGGGATGAAACTGAACATCAATGTTCTGTCAATGTCTATTTTCCCCACAAGGGGGTGGATAAACCTCGTCCCCTCATACGGCCAACGGACAGACCCCGGAAACAGGATATCCACAAACCTGACGCGCCTCCCCCGAGGACAGTAGCAGGTTTGAGGGATGGTCGGTCGACCTTAGGGGATCTTCCTCCCCGCCTCCGACGACTCGACGCATCTCTCCCTAGGGTCTTCGGGTATCCACTCCCCCATCTCCCAATTACACTTTCTTCAGGGCACCACCGAGAAATCGGCTAAGGGGAGCGGTCCCCTGACTTCGTAACCGATCAACCCAATCACCAACTGACTCGCCTCGGGACCGCCGAAAAGAATGTGGATTATTCCTCTCCGGACCAGCACCAGATGTTTTTCGTTTATACTTTTGTTTTCTCTAAATTACTATGCACATACTATGTAGACAAACAGTCTACACCAGTTGTTTTTATTTTTGTATTTATTTTTTTCCCCTTCTACTAACATAGAAACAGAGGCAAGTACTCTACTAACAAACTAACATTGTACACAGTAAGCACTCGCAGACTGCTTCCCTAAAAACGTATGCGGGGACATTCGAGGTTTAGCTTCGTTCTTATTAAATGTAGAGTCGTTCTTAACAAAAAAATTAGCGTCCTTGCAAGAGCCCTGAAGGGGTAACCATAAGTTACCTATACCGGGGCGGGTAAGTGGTGGGATCCTCGAATGATCTTATTGATAAAATCCTTTCAAAAAAACTTCGCCGAATCGCAACAAATAAATTTCTATATAATGCTCTACCAACTATTAATAATAATAATTTAACTACCCAATGGCGTAGAATTTTGTTCATAAGTAAATTCTCTTCCCTTTGCACATCTAAACTTCCATCAGAAATTAGGCCGGCCTTCTATACTAATAATAACTTAGCCAAATTTTTAAATAATTGTAAAGATAAAGAAGATACGTTTAGCCACTCTGGGATCTACAAACTTAATTGCAACGATTGCCCGGCAATATATATTGGTAAAACCGCGCGTAATGTAAATATTCGAGTAAAAGAACATGTCAGGTGTTTAAAAAATACCGGTTTTTCAGAATTCGCCGAACACCTAATTAACACTAATCATACATTTAATAGAACGACAGGAGTTCAAATACTACATAAAAATAAAATAGGAATACGTCTCAATAATCTAGAATCATTGGAAATCTCAAAAGCAAGTAAAAATAAAAATAATTACCCAATTTTAAACAAACAGATAGAACTCACTAAAAGCCCTATTTTAAAGATGTTTCCTTTCTCCCTGGGTAATCCCCACCCCTCCCCGACCCCACTACCTACTCCGCTGCCCTGATGCTCTCTCCCTCACATTTATATACTTTCTCTTTCTTTATTGTTTACTTAATAATCTTCCTCTGTATTATATTTTAGTTTATATTTGTACTGTCCTGATGAAGGTTGAGTTCAACCGAAACCGGTCGACGTCTATAAATGTAATAAAGTGGTTTAAAACAAAGATATTTTTTCATTTGTGTAATAAAACATAGTTTCATATTAAATTTTTTGTCAGTGTTTTTATAAAAGGAAAAATAAATAAAACTAAAAAATACCAAAACAAAAAAGTTTGTTCACACTACAAAACGTAAAAACATATTCCATCATTTCCTCTAGTATTGCATCAAAGAAACAACGAAAGATTTATGACCGTGATATATTAAAAGTCGTATCTTCTCCAAGCTTAAGACCCGGCATTCCGAATTTCTACCGAACTATAACAAGTTTCCCTTGAACACATGAAATATATGTTATTCTTTAAGATAATCTTCATACATTTGTTAAGCTAAAAAAGTAAATTCGTGTTGTAAAGAGAAATATCATTAATATTCAAATGAAATTTTTAGTAAGTATAAAATAAATATACGAGTTACATTTAATATAAAATTAACAAACAATAATGATATCTCACAGGTTGAGAATTACCGGCATTTTAAATAACGGTCCGTGCCAAAATCCAAATTCACATCCACTGAGATGAAAAGTTTATTTATCAAGTGCCAAACTCCAATTCACCTATGGTGCCAATGTCCCGCTCTGCTGGGAATAAGGCTCAGATACCTGGGAAGACACAGTGTGGAACCAGAAGACATCGCCACATATCCAATGACAGCCCTGGTGAACTTCATTAAAGGGACCGGGTTACTGGCAAGGGAATGAGGTAAAATGGGAGATAGTACAATGGGCCTATGGCCTAAGTGCTCGCGGGGAACTTAAGTAAACCGCCTCCGACTTAAAAAAAAAAAAAAAAAAAAAAAAGTGCCAAACTAACCACGGCCGCTGTTCTTCAACTCTTACTACGTGTAGCCGTTAAATGCATGGCGACTTTTGTTAATTACATGTCACATGGAGACTTTATAAAAAAAGGTTGTTTTCAATAGTTGTCAACTAGCAAATGTAAGAGATCGTAAATTTAAATTTGCTTATATTTAAACGACTATGGTAACCCTATACAAACCCTATGAAAACTAATAGAGGTGGGCGTTGCCCATTTCACAATTCGAAAAACGGTATGCTGGGCCTTAAACAATCTAATAAAAGTGTTTATCTGAAGTGACCTGCCAGGTAAATATGTTTTCAGTGTCTGTTTAATAATTAAATAGAGCTTAGGATGTCAGATATGTACAGTCTCCTTAAGATGATTTTTCACAAAAATGACGCTACAGAAATTATTCATAAACTGAACTTCAAGGAAACTGTGCAATATGTGGAAGAAAGAACCGAATATCGGTAACTTACCAATCAACTCGTGCGCATCTGCCATACGTTCTTGGCTATAATGGATGCGCCCTGTCAACAGAGAGAATATTTGCGTAGCCCCCTTGAGGCAGGCAGTTTGGAGAGCATCATCGCCAGAGCGAGAAACCGCGTAGGGGTCCGCGCCATTGTCCAACAGCAACTTTGTGGTCTCCACTCTGTAAACACATGCAGGATTAACTAACGACGTCCCGCGGGTCGGTAAGCAATCCACATAAACCGAACGCTGCAAGACCCTGCGCAGACCACAGGCTCAATTGAAGTTTCAAATTATTATATGACAGATCAATCATCCATCTACAGTACAAGATTTACCATTCTAACATTTGGGAATGGGACACTATTTTAACAATGGGACACATTTAAACATTTGGGAAGATAGGTATACAAAAAGGTTAAGCTTATTTAAAGGGTAATTAAAAATTATATCTAGTGTTTTAGAAATTTCCTTCAATAGCACCATTCCTCTTGTCAGGCTATACTGTGCTAGAACATCTGTTCTACCGTGTGGTATCTTGAAAAAATCATAACAATGACTACAACTATAGATTTCAAGCACGTATAAGCCATAGCATTTCAAGAGGAATGGGCTATCAATAATATTTAAAGACAAAGATTTAAAACATATTTAGTATTGGTATAAATAAGGTGAGCTGCAATGGACGGAGGCCTTTGAAATAGCCCAGTACAGGAACGTCGGGAGGCATTGCAACCCAAATAGGACAGGGGGAAAATGGTGGTTACAAAAAGGCAAGAAAATAATTCATTCCATTCCAAATCTAGGACGTGCAGTCCATAGAGGCTTTAACCCCTAAGGCCTAGACAAATTAACATCATGTCATCAAATATTCCCGATTAATATTCAATTTCAAATAGATTCGCTGTTTTTGAACGACTCCCAGCATAAAATACTATTATTGAAAACAGATGAGAGGATTTTTCAGAAATTGATTTAAATGGATATAATCAAAAAATATTTAAATCCAAACCGATTTTTTTTTTTTGTGTACTATATTTACCACAATTTTATTTTACATAAGATATAAAAGTAATTATTAAAACATTTAGCAAACCTTGACCGGTGAAGGGTACAGCAGTTTTCTGTTGTATAGAATTTTTTTTAATTATACGTTAGCGTCTATACAGGGTCTCCGGGGGTAAAAGGCACTAACTTCGGGAAGTAATTCTACATGATGGTAGGTGTAAAAAAGATAAATAACTTTTTTCGATATTCAAATGTTTATTCTCCCATACAAAAATATTTCTCCATAGGAGAATATTAGTTTTCCCGTACAAACAATTAAGTTTCTACCTAAAACCTACCATAAAACGTTGGAATTTCGATAAAATTACTTTCTGGTTTTTACTTGTATGTACTATAGTGTAGAATCACCCCCCGAAGTTAGCACATTTACTCCCGGACAACCTGTATATGTCTAACCATTAGTAGAAAACGAGTTTTATGAGGATGTATCATTTGGTGACAGATATAGCCAGTGGCGGCCGGTGGTCAAAATATGTGGGGGTTCACCGGATTACAACATTAAGTCATAAAATAAATTAAATAGAGGTACATACATATTTATAAAGAAGTTCTATTCTCTGCTCCTTTTGTTTAGCGAAGACCAATGCTTAACACTGATAGTGCGTTCAGTCTGTCCTGGCTCAACTTGTTTAAATAAGATTTTATTCTTTTTAACGTTGAGAAACATCTTTAGCTTTCAACTGAGGTCATTCCAAAGGTCATGAATGGTGCACAAAAGTTTTAGTAATTTCACAGTCTCGGGAAAGTCTTCTAATAAACAAGTACTATAAAAAATTTGTAAAATTGATAAAGCGCCGTTAGGTTTTGAAAAATCGTCGCGGGCGTAAATTGCACAGAGTTCACTTTTACTTAACTTTATTTAGGAAGTCATACGTTTTAAGCGTCACATTGAAATCATGTTCTGGGAAATTTGACCTGTATCGATTTTTATTAAATAGCTCATTATGGTGTTTAACTTAGGCACGGTAGCCTGAATCCAATTGCATTCTGATGTCAACTTTTCCTAAAACCTTTAAGCTCAAAACTTTTTGTAAATGTAAATGACAAGAATTATGTTTTTTGATTTTTTCAGAAAGGTGAGTTACATCAGTAACACCGCTGATTGTCCAAACTGAATCAACATCGTAAATTCAACACGTAAAACAAAATAAACTATTCAATTGATCACATGCACAGCGCTACGAAGCTTTGTTATACATTGTTTTGTTAAATGATCGAGTAAACTTCTTCGATCCAGATTTTCACTCTTGTTTTATTATCAGTTCAGGTTTAAGGTGGACCGGCATTTTTTATTATCACTTTGTTTTCAAAACTCGACCTATTGTTCTTAATGTATTCCACATTCAAACTCATTCTTAATTTATACTTTGAACAAACACAAAAGTAATCGTAAATTAGTATAACCTGCAATTGATATAGGTACCTTATTAATAATTGATATACAAGATCGATATAACCTGCAATTAAACTTAAAAACTTTCGCAGAGTAAGAAAATTTTTTAATTCAACAGACCGTGCCCGGCAACGGCGAGTACCTACTGACTAAACTGATAATAAGTAATCTGACCATCACTCATCTCTTAATGACAAATTTTATCTTAAATGCTTGTATCGAAGAAGCGAAACATTCGCTGAAAATAGCAGATGGTAAATTGAAACCACGATATCGACAATAACATTAAACATACGCGTTTTAGTTTAACTTTCTACTGAATAAACCGTTCCTTCTGATGTGGTGGTAAAACCCCGAACGCCGTCCATGATATGGTATTATTTGCAAAGAATAGTATGAACTGGTATGTACCCACGCTTTCGACTGTTCCACAGAATATGCGACAAAGCAGTTAAATTTTGGATCGCAATCGAAAACGAACTGCTACGAACATAGGCACAAGTCAAAGTCGGTCTGCAAGTTAAGCGCGCTTAATAAGTAGGTACCTTTTGAATGAGATATTATAACCGAACCGAGTTTCGTATTGTGATTAGTCATGTCGGAAATCTTGTTGGTTGTTCGGCGCTCGGGAGCACATATTAGCTGGCCGCCACTGGATATAGCACCATGTGGCACGAGTGGTTAAAGCTATGCATGGCCCAACAAAAGAAGAAGGAAATATGACTCCATATTAAATATGGTAAATTAAAAAACCCCTGGGGACAAATAATAAATCTCCTAAACAATTAAGAACATGCAGGAAGCATAGCTCAATACGTTCAGTATACAGTGAAACGCTCTTATAACTCTTTCAGCCGTGTGATTGTGCATTCGAGATAAAACATATGCAACACTGCTGGAACTCACCATTGTGTGGTTATGTTTTATAAAAGAATGGGGTTATTATTTTATTTTTTTCTCAGCAGAAAGCCAAAACGTCACCTCAGTTGGACAGGGTTCTAACATCACTTTATCTTGTTCTGAGTTTTTTTTCAGTAAGATTTCTCATTATCTATTTACCGAATTCTGATTTTGAGATAGAATCTTATGTAAAGCATTTTAGTTTAACATTCTTTAAAGGAAACTATTGAAATAAGACGTATACTTACCATTTTAGAACATACCTAAACGTGTAGATAGAACCATACGCAACCAGCTACGGTATAATAATTCATTGCATAAGGTTCTAACTACATTTCCCTAATGCCATTCCAAGACAGGGCCACATTCTAATTAATTTTCCTTTAAAATGTGTTAAACTAAAATACTTTGCACAAGATGAACCTCAAAATCAGAAAATGTTAAATATATTATGAGAAATCATCTTTGCAAACTTTGACGCCTCAGAACATGGTAAGGTGAAGTTAGAACCCTGTCCAACTAAAGTGCGCCTTGTAAAAACGATCAACTGTCAGATACAACCAAAATGGCAATTGCAAAAGGTTTAAAGTGATGCTAGAACCTTTCACAATAAAATGTTGGAACTTTGTCATACAAGTATCTATAGAAATACAACAGCCATGGCTCTGAAAGATTTTGGTTATAGAAATGAGTAAAAGAAATGGTTTATGTCAGTTAGAACCTTGTCCAACTGAGGTAACGTAAAGTAAGCTCTAAGTATAAAAAAAACAAGATTTAAAAGAAAACCACAAAGGGATAAGGTTTTCCCTGGGACTGAAAAAAACTTCTTAAACAATATTTGTGGGAACCTTATACATATGTGGGTTTCACTGTATATAATAAGAAAACATACAGAATAATGATTAGTTTGACTTACACATTGCCTAGTTTTGGCGCCTCCCCTCGGTACCAGATCATTATTGGATTTGACCGTCTGTGAAAAATATTCTGTGATTTATACTTTTTTTAATCCACTGAGGTCACGCTCAAAAGTTACAAGGAAAAAAAAAGAGCAAATGAAAAAACTCAAATTAAATTAAGTATAAATCATAAATAATTTTTCACAAACACAATAAATAATAAAGGAGATGAAGTCTCAAAATAAAATAAAATTTACTTGATTACCTCACAAGAATCTCAATGCTTGGAACCAGTGAGACTATGGAATTCTCAATTTGAGGAAAGTTGTGAAGAGAACAAGACCAATTTGAGGGGCGGGTATAGGTACCGCCACCCTTGGAACCAACAACCACCCAAGAACCAGGGTGGCAGGACTGAGGGGAAGGATCAACAACTCCAGAAATGTCCTTATCATTGAATTGCGTTTGACTCCAGGATCGAGCAACACGGAGCGCTGGAGAAAGATGTTGACCCCCCATAATTGAAACCCCATCGAACCGCTCTAATAAAAACCAAGGTTTAACCTGTTAACCGGGCGGGACGTATAAATACGTCAAACGTAAACAGTATCGGGTACGGGTAGGACGTATAAATACGTCCTTGAAATATATGTTGCGCCCTGGAACAAGCGGGACGTATATTTCCGAACATATCACACGGAAATTGAGTTTTTAATTTTAACATATTTTAATTTTTTAAACCCAATGTTTCTCTTTTATCTGTGTGCTTTTATTTATCGTTCTGTAATTATAACCTTTTTTATATTTTTTTGTAATCTTTATAATTGTTTGTTAATATTCTATTTTTTTAATTCGATGTTTTCACTTTTTTGATGCATAAATAAAAAAAAATAAAATTAATGTCCACCGGGCGTGACGTATTGATACGTCCTAGTGAAGGAGTTCGCGCCTGTTATATGCTGCGTAATTCAAAACTGAACTCCCCGATTAACAGGTTAAGGGAAAGGACAAATAACCCTGAAAACGTCCTTATCATGGAATCCCGACAGAGTCCAGGCTCAAGCATCGCAGCACACTGGAGAATATTGTTGGTCCTGTCAATCTAATGCTTAATGTCTTCTCTTGCTGTTGTTCTTTTTATTGTTCTCTTTAATGTATATTATTGTAATATTATTGAATATATTTTATGGGATGTGTAGGATTGCACAAACATCCCCACATTCCGGAATAAACTCATTATTATTATTATTATTATAGGTGATCCAATGTGGTTCGCTTCTTTAGGTGACTTAGCATGGGTGAGGTTTGTCACTGTCTTAACAGCGGATGTGTCTGCGCATCAGTTGCGTGGACAGACGCCTGTGCTCTAAAGATGGCGATTCATTTGTTAAGATAGGAGAATCTATCTACAGACCATGCCATCGATTCTTTCTATTCTAATTATCTATTCCAATGGCGATCAACCTTTTTAACCATGGGGCTAATTTACCCATTTTCAATTTGTTTGCAGCTGCATGATGTAGGGTACATACAGCTTAACGTGGTTAATTTGGCAGTCAGTGGTGTCACAAACCTATTTATATTTTCTAAAACTATAATCTTTTGATAAAACAATCATAAAGCGCAAAAACACAGTGCCGCAGGCGAAAATTTTATATCTCCAAGGCCAAGGCAATAAATGTTGTCGATTTGTTTCATTATAAAATATTAGAACATAGACAAAATACTTACAATTTTGGGTGGCCGACTAAAAATAGGAAAATTTGTCGCGAAACCATTTTATATTTTGTAATACAGATTTTGAAAATGTTAAATATTTTCATAGCACCCGGAAATCTGAATGATTGCTATTCAATAAAAATTATCAAAAGTCTCTTCTGTTACCTATCAGAAACTTCATTATTAAACGGAACCCATGCAAAATAATAATCAAAGCGTGTATATAGAAGCGCCGCAGGCAAAAATTTTGCCAAGTTCAAGGTCAAGTCCATAAATGCTGTTGATTTTTATCATTCGGAAAGTTAAACAAAATGCAGTCAAGATAACTTATAAAGGTATTTTATAAAACAGAAACCTTTAAAATGCATAAAAAAGGCACTGCGCTGTGAAGGTTTTACAAAATCCGCCTTTTTTAAGAAAACCTTAAAAAAAGCTTATAATTTTGAGTGGCTGATTCAAAACTTTAATGAGAGACTAAAGTTTTCCACTAAACCCTTGTACAAAACAAAACAGAAACCGTTCTATATTCTTTTAATGCAAATATTGTCAGGTTATTTAATACCTTCATTGATATAAAAAATTGCAATCAACAAAAACCATTGATAAGATAAAATAAATTATGTACCTGTGTTCCTGTATAGCGTAATGAAGGGCAGTCTTGTTTTGCATATCTGTGGCGTTGACTTGAGCCCCATTCTCCAGTAGGAAGGTGCACAGTTTAGCCGACTGAACAGAATTTATGAGACAAGTGCCCCCATTGTAGTTAGCCTGGCATATGTCTGCGCCATTCTCCACCAGGAAACGAACTGCAATATCAAAACGAGTAATAAATTATTTTTTTTACAGATTATCTAAACTTATTTATTTATTCACACTGTAAGGTAATAATTTTGGGCTAGCATAGATTCAAATTTCGCGCAGAAACGATTAGTTACATAAACCTAACGCACGGCACCAGCGGCATACTCAAGCCGCCGCCGGCCGACACCCATTACCCAGCACAACCTCGTCACAGGCAGTGCTCTGAACCGTGGATCTCATCGCAGTAGCTGTTCTGTACGATCGACCCCCGCACGTTTTCCCAATAATGGGACCACATTATTCCGCATCTCGCCCTCGAGTATTATGCCAAGCACTGCTCACGTTTATCATGCACAATTACAAAACCGTCTCGCACAAGTGTTACCGTAGATCACCAGGTACAAAGTTGAAGCTGTTGAAACCATTTGGGTAAACAATGGCACCGCCATTCCAAGATGTCCGCATGAGTAGCCTGCGCCTACAACGCTAACATCGCTGCCTGTGGCCAGCTGAGCTATCCGCCCTTACAAACTGTGAGTTACTCCTGAACCTCCCCTAGAGTGTGCCCATGTTTAATTATAACGTAACAGACAGAGAGAGAGCCAATTCAATCCTGTAGCTTCTAACGTAGGGTCAAATATTATGTGATTTCTGTCAAAAAGCTAGTAACCATGTTCGTCCCCGGGTGTCCCATTCCCTGGGACTAGTATATCTCCCATGATTCGCGTTATTTCATTCAAGCCATTATCTTTAGTAAAATTTATTAGAGTGGTCATTGGATATTACAAAACATTATAGGTATGTAAATTACACAAGATTTATTAAATTTCGTACATTTTTTATTTTTTCACACATAGATCAATTCCGTTACCCCTAACAAAATACACGCTCAAACCAACTACATACATATTCCACATCCACATTCGAAACCAGCTACACAAAACATCATTTTTTTCCAAAGAACATGCACGAAAAACAACACACAATGATAATATTTTCGTTTCATCGTTCGGAAATATTTTGTTAAGTATCAAAGTTCAATGGCCTGTTAAATGGTGGAATTTTCACTGGTTTAAGCAACCACTTAAATTTTCAGAGATGTGCTTTATTTCAAATAAATCCATTTCAAATGAAAATGCAAAATGCAAAATGGGTATTTTCCATGTTGCATTTTAAATGCTTTTCTAAAAACCATTCTGCATTTTGCATTTTAAATGCTTTTCTCAATGCATTTTCCATTTTAAATGCTTTTTTGCAACATTCTTCTTACTATCTCCACTCATCTTTTTTTCCTAAGCCCCAAATATCAGTCGGTCCTCAACCTCGCTATGAGAGATAATTTACATTTGTCAAGTTGCTCCTTAGTAGGAGTCCTGGCAATTGAGTGATACCATTACAAAAAATACTGATTCACATACTGAACATGGGGCCATGACGCTGTAATATTAAATGTTAGATAGCAGTTTCTATGTTTTTACGTTGGCAACATTAGTCCCGTGCAAATTTTTTGTGGTTTCATAATCTGTAGTCGTGGTGTTTTAGGATTTACCATCATGTAAGTATGATAGTAATATGTTTGTTCTAAACTGGTGTCCATTATAAAATAACAAAATTGTTTAAAAAATCAATAATTATTTGAATTGTTTGACCTGAGAAACCATTTTGCATTTTCAATGCATTTTGAAAATAGGTATTTTGCATTTTGCATTTGAAATGGTTTTCTAAAAACCATTTTGCATTTTCAAATGGAACAGTTTTGACCCATTTCCATTTTGCATTTTAAATGCTTTTCTCAATGCATTTTCCATTTTAAATGCTTTTTTGCAACATTCTTCTTACTATCTCCACTCATCTTTTTTTCCTAAGCCCCAAATATCAGTCGGTCCTCAACCTCGCTATGAGAGATAATTTACATTTGTCAAGTTGCTCCTTAGTAGGAGTCCTGGCAATTGAGTGATACCATTACAAAAAATACTGATTCACATACTGAACATGGGGCCATGACGCTGTAATATTAAATGTTAGATAGCAGTTTCTATGTTTTTACGTTGGCAACATTAGTCCCGTGCAAATTTTTTGTGGTTTCATAATCTGTAGTCGTGGTGTTTTAGGATTTACCATCATGTAAGTATGATAGTAATATGTTTGTTCTAAACTGGTGTCCATTATAAAATAACAAAATTGTTTAAAAAATCAATAATTATTTGAATTGTTTGACCTGAGAAACCATTTTGCATTTTGAAAATAGGTATTTTGCATTTTGCATTTGAAATGGTTTTCTAAAAACCATTTTGCATTTTCAAATGGAACAGTTTTGACCCATTTCCATTTTGCATTTCAAATGGTTTTGGGTACCCATTTTGCACATCTCTGTAAATTTCATTTCAATAATTCAATTCATGTATCCGAATAACAAGTTACATTAAAACGCTACTTAAGTGACAATAATAAAACAAATTAGTCTCTTCTATGTGTATTTTCCAGAAATAATCTGCTGGAAAACATGTAGGAAAGCTAAAATGTAAGAAGTATAATTACCAATATCTAAATGTGTCATGAAGCAAGCACTTCGCACGGGGGTTGAGCCGCTGTCAGAGCCCGCGTTGATGTCAGCTCCGTGGCGTACCAAACAACGTATCACCTCCAGTTTACCAGACACAGAGGCGCACCACAGGGGAGTCACGTAGTGGACGGATCTGAAATCAATTAACAATTAAAGACATACTAATCGAAAAAATAATGTAATATTCAAAAAATATGTGTGAAGCAAATGAAAAAATCTTTGACTCATTTAATTAATGCTACAGATTTGATGTCATACATGTTTGAAGTGACCAGGTACAAACATGACAATGAATCCTCACCTGTCATCAGGCACCTCGTAGAGCCCCCGCTGCTCAATGTCCACCCCGCAGACTGTGATCAGGTACTCCACGATCTCCAAGTTTCCACGCTTGCAGCTGATGAAGAGGGGAGCGCACCCATCCTTCACACGGCCGCATAACTCCTTGCGGGCTGGCAATAGCAGTCTGGAAATATAATCACATTACAACTGAAAGAGTGCAGATTACAGTCAAATAAAGCACCGCATGACTTCATAACAGACTAAGCATTATTCTTGTTTTGGTTAAATACAGATTATTTTTATTTTTTCTTGACTTTAAAACAAATGTTGCAAGAACAACTGTGTTGGATTTCGAAATGATAATTACGTTGAGTGTAGAGTTCCTCCCGTCATATATTTTATCCGAAGTACCTACCTTCCTAACCATCACTTTACTTGCAATTTAGAAGAAGACAAAAGAAAACCTGCGAAAATTCAAGTTCAATTGTTTTTGTGCTGAAAAAAGAAGAGGATTGTTGGTGTTTTCGTTGAGATGAAAAATATTATTTTAGAATCGAAGAATTATTTATAAATATTATTAGTTGTTCATTGTAACCAGGGGGTATAACTCCAATCGAAAATTGGAACTGTGAATATTGTGACGTCATATTGTTGCCTAACTATATCCACCAATGAAAAACTTATTAAAACAGTATATGGAATAAACTTTCAGAGTTTTTCATTGGTGTATAATATAATAAGTAGGCTCCAAATGAGAATTTTACCGTCTATATATTGGCATATCTATGGTGTTTTAGGACCAATTTGTTTCATACAAAACGCCCAAAGATATCGATCTAGTAAGTGCTTTATTTATGATTGTAACATTGTGATCACCTCACGCTCAGGGGGGTATAACTCCGAGAAAAAAGTGGGTCAGAAAAAAAGACACGGTAATCTCTATGGGTAACTTGTGACGTATATTTTCCACAAACCAATACGAACTTCATGCATGTTTATAGGCCGCTGTCATTGGCCGATTTTAGGCTAGCCAATGGGTTGGCTCCGAATGAGAATTATATTGAGTTTTTATTATTCACAATGTACATTTGTTACGTATATATTTATACGTAACAAATGTACATTGTGAATAATAAAAACTCATTAAAAACAAAAAATGTCTAGAAATTGTTACATAGTGAATGCCAAAGAAATACAAAAAAGTGAATTATATTGTCTATGGTTACGCCTTTTTTATAGTTTCTATCCTAGTCGATGGTGAGTATGTGTAGTAGTGACGTATATTTTTCAGTTACAGACTTTTATCTATGGCAAACATTAGGACCCATGGGCTCAGTACTAAAAACCCGAAGATATTGATCTAGTGAGTGGTTCATTTATGCTCACGCTCTAAATTATTGTCATACTGTCATACTCAAATCACTGACGGTATAAATTTATATGAAAAAAAAATAAACTTCTTTTTATTTAGGTTCAAAAACAAAGAATTTATGTTCTGGCCAGCAAGGAACTAGATTCTTATGGTATGTTTTCCTTTTCACATGTTTACGGATACAGTTTTGGAAGTGGAACATTTGGAATGAATTTCAAATGTTAACATTTGGAAGTTGCAGGGGATAAAATTCCAAGATGGCTTCCCCACACATTGTAGAGATGGGACATCCAACTAGAAATGTCTGCATTAAAAGTCATTGATATAGATTGTAACTATTTTTTATGAACACTGTAAATTAATATTATGATTAAAGACTATTCAATTCTCTAGCACAGAAAACTACCATTAGAATTTTTTTTGTTAAAAATTTTTGTGTTCATATTTCGCTGATACTTCAAAGCTCATGATGGAAATGATGTTGGGAGCTTAACATAATTTTTTTGATCTAGAATTCCAAACAGACCAAGCCGTGTAAATTTTATAACACCATTAGTTTCTTTTGAAGGTCAAACACAAACAGACTCTATTTTTTTACCTGGAACTATTTTTACATTCATTAAAATTACCTTTTTTAAGATGATTTAAAAATATAAATATGACAATCTTTCCTTGTAAAAATAACACGCAAGTGTGGCACAGAATGTTTTTCAAATAAATTTAAAGCTTGAATGTTTTCAATTATTTTCAAATCACCTTCGAAACAAAATGAATAATCTAAATATAATGCATTTCACTTTCCTCAATGCTAACATTATACAGTGTTATTTTTAACACAAAATGTGAAGGTGCTTCATGAAAAATGAACTCACAAACCAAATAGCGTAACAATTACTTCATTTAACATGATAAAAACACATGTAACAGAAACAGTGAAAGTAATATTATATGACATAAAATTATTGTAAACAAACGAACTGTCATTATCTTATGACAATATTTTCAAAATAATGTAAATAAATAACTTTATTGTTTAACTTTATCACTGGTTAGTTAGTTGTAATGCAACCTGTCATTACTTTAGGTATTACTATAGTAGGAAGTACTTGTAGTTTAGAGAAATCATATGCGAGAGTATAATATTGCACATAGGTTTGGTTGGAAAGCAGTTTTCCCAATTCACATTTACCACAAACTGAACTTATTTGCTTTGTTTTATGTTATTTAACCTTTATTTAGAATCGTGATGATTTAAATACGCAGAATTTGTTAAAATAAAAGAAATCGTGCAAAAAATATCTACAGAAAGTTTATTTACGTAATTCAGAACAGCCTTGAAGTGAGAATGAGTGTAGATAATGTGAGGTGTCAAAGGGTATTCGTATAATTGTTTGATTGTAAAAAGAAACTTGGGTACCTCTCGAGGGAAGTGCGGAGTTTGGCAGTGAACCTGGCTCCCGGAGCGCTGTGTTTGCATTCCGACAATAACTCTGTGAAAAGCGCCTCCTTCTGCTTGTTGGTGAGTGGGTGTCTCATGTTGGCGTTCAGGGACCCTTCAATGGCCCACATCACAAGTTACCGCGTCACTGATTAAAATCAGATTTTCGTTTCAGAAATATACAAATAAAATGATTCAATGTCCCAATTTAAGCCCGAACATCACATAAATTATTACAATAAAAAGCCACAGAACAAAAATATCAAAGAAAGCAAAGACAAAATGACATTTAGACTTTTCTTAGTGCTGCCAGTACAGAAACAAAATTTTTGACGCAGGTACTAAATAGTAAATAAGCAACAATTTTTACAATACTAATATTATATTTTATTCAAGGATGTACACAGGCGCACAAAAACCTATCAAAATTTGCAATAGATGATTTTCTCCAACATAGTAATAGTTTAATAAATGCTTTGGCCACATCTTCTGGGGGGTTTGTGGACGGGCGGCTTTGGCAGAAAATGTCACAGGTGTATCGCGACCTTATGCGTAATTTTACAACCACATCTGATAATACCTACTGACAGTGGCGGATTAACCCTAAGGCAAAGTAGGCACGTGCCTAGGGGCGCCAGTTACAAAGGGGCGCCGGCGGGCGCCCCTAGAATTAAAAAAAAAATATATATAAACTTAATTTTGTAAGTAAGTATGCACCTGCTTACACAATATAAAAGATTATTTACTTCTGTAGAGATGCAGAGCTTCCAAAGCATACTCGCCTTCTTGATTATTCCTCCATGCCTCCATCGCATGATTTTTTAATAGAAGACCGCTCGCTCGTGGATTCGTTCGCGGGCGTTTCTAGATTGCAGGGCAAAGGGCGCAGCGGGGGCAGGGGCTAAGCGGCCGGCACCGGACTTCCGAACGGATGACGGGGTGACAGTCACACTCATCACTTTCAGCTTGGATGTCGCCGGTTGCGCGCGCTTCTATTGATTACGTACTCGCAGCGGTATTTGTGTGAATTAATTAGTACATTGCGTTTTAGTTCATTACCCAAATAATGAGTGAATTGAAGAAGAAACCTAGTGGTGCAGCTTATAAAAGGAAGGCTAAGGAAAAAGAAGAAAAAAATCAAAATATTATAAAGCATACGAAACATATTGAGACATTTTTTTCTAAATTAAAAAGTGATAGAATGAGAAGTGAAAGTGAAAAAGTTCACAGTGCGTCTTCTACCGAGTCTATTCAATGTGAAATTCCTACTAGTTCTAAACAACACGATTTGTCCATGCTGCCTACTCCGTCAGCCGTAGAAGTTGTGAGGCAGTAGCAAAATAGACTGTTTATCGTGGGATGTGACCCAGTCAAGTGGGATATCAATAACGAAACACAAGAATACATTGCAATTAATGGATTTAATCAAAATCAAAATGCAGATTTTTCATTGAGTAAGAGAATATATGAAGATAAAATCTCACGTTTTTTAATAAAAACAATGTTTGAAAGAAAGTTGTTAAATAGAGAAAAACTTCCAAGGAAATGGCTTATTTACTCTCCAAGCACAGGTAAAGTTTATTGTGGACCTTGTTTATTATTCGTTTTAATGATTGGAAGAACGCATCGAATAGATTAGAAAGCCACGAAAACTCATGTGAACATAAAACATGTATTTTGAGCTTGCAACGTAGATCTAACATTGACGGTCGTGTCGATCATGAGCTCGCCGCTCAATTTCTAGAAGAGATGACTTATTGGCGTGAAGTTTTAAAACGAGTGGTTGCCACTGTAAAATCTTTAGCATCGCGTGGTTTACCTTTTAGAGGACATGACGAAAAACTTGGCTCTCTTCATAACGGAAATTACTTAATGACGCTGGAACTCATAGCGGAGTTTGATCCGTTTTTAAGTAAACATATTGCTCAATATGGCGGCAAGGGAAAGGGATATACCAATTACTTAAGTTCTACAACGTGTGACGAATTTATTGAATTGATGGCAAACAAAATATTAACACAAATAAAACATGAAATCAAGATATCAAAATATTATTCAATAATAGTGGATTCAACACCAGATATTTCCCACATTGACCAATTAACTTTCGTGATCCGATACATTCAAACCGACGGTACGCCCGTTGAACGTTTTCTTAAGTTTATCGCAAATGTCGGTCACAAATCACAAGACATAGCAAATGCTATTATTAAACAATTCTCTAGCCACCCCCCCCCCCATGAATTTTTTTTTCGGGACAAATTTTATTTTCTTGAAATTCTCTAGCCACCCCCCCCCCCCCCCCCCCTCCCACGAAATTTTTATTTTCACGTAAAACCCACCTAACTACAAATTCGGCTACTTTAGGTACTTGTTAAAATTTATAATATGTGGTCGCTAGAGGGGCGCCGATGAGGTGCTTGCCTAGGGCGCTCTCAACAGTTAATCCGCCTCTGCCTACTGATGAAAAATTCTCAAGTTCTCAATTTTAGTGTAACAAATAATGAAAAAATATATTTTCTAGTTGTTTTGGATTCGTTTAAATTGTCTTGCAATGAATTTTATGAATTCTTGTGAGTGCAATCCAACAAAACTTATTTTTAATGTACAAAAATATATTTTTCCAAACTATGCTATATTTTTGCATAAGGAGAATCGCCTTTACCAGTCGACTAATACAGCTGCAGTACATTTTATGACATTATTGTCTATATCAATTTGTTTATTTAAATATACTTATCGTTTAGTAACTAATAGTTATTAGCAGACACCTTTTTTTCATCCATACGTATCTAATTTAATCGACATACATATTAGACAAATAGTTTTAGAATTGACTAGTATTTGATGAATAGTTTGTTTTCCTGATCATTAAAAAAAAAAAAAATTTCATGAAATATTTTTTTAATTAAAATAGTTTCTTTATTTATTATTTTACTCATATTTACATACGAATTGTATATGTAAATAGTAAGAACACATTCTTTTACACTGAGTTGTTTGGTGGTCCGTCCTCTCTGCCTACCCCTGCGGGAAGTTAGTTACATTTTTTTTACGCAACGAAACAATCTAACAACTTAACTTTGTAAATAACATATCTTCATAAATCTAAATATCTAACGCGGTAAGCATTTCATGTAAAGTTATTTATAGCATAAAATTTAAAATATATGTAAATGCTAAATGTGTAACAAACAAACATATAAACATATTTGAAAAATCTAGACAATTTCTTTCAGTCTTATAAATCTCCATCTTACATGTATATTTTCGTTGAGTACTTGTATTGTTTACTTAAATAACTTTGTTAAATAATTGAAACTTAGCTTATTATTATACAACCATAATTTTTTTTAAATGTACTTAAAAAAAGTAAAATACCAAACAATTTTTTTTATATAACTAGACAACCTGCTACTTTTTTAAGTCGATACAGTACTTGTATAAAAGCTTAAACTAAATAATTTTTTAAATATTTGTTACCCTTTTATAAAATATTGTACCACTTATACAGATTCTTTAATATTAACTTAAAAAAATCATTTATAAATCAATCAAAATTAAGATCGGTTCCTTTCAAATTTTCTTCAGCCCATTCGTCGAATCTTTGCGCAATCTCATCTGACATATAATTCTTCCAATCTCCGATCTCCCCCTTCCTTATAAATCTCATTTTGGTGTTTTCCAGATATTCCTTTCCGTTAGTTCTCTCTATGATCGGCTCCAGATTGACGGCCCTGTTGTTTTTCATATTTTTGAATGACAGGTGCTCGCACAAAACCTCGATTTGTTCATCCGTCAGAGTTTTGTCCAGAAAAGCTGCAGTTTTGCGGATGACGCCGCTGAGGTCCCTCTTCATGTCTTCAAACTTCAGGAAAAGCAAGTTAGGGTCGTCTTTCCTGGACCAGTATCCTGAAAAGATTTCAGTATTTTCAAATTTTAAACAATAAACCAGTAAAAACCAGACGGAATTGGAGCAATCAGCTCCGGACGCCGATTTTCCAGGGAGCCAAAGAGTGAGGAGTCAAAAAGCCGCGGTGCAGATAATAATATAACATATTAAATGAAAAAAATACACTTTGTAAAACACCACTTTTATTATGAATACGCTTAGCTCAAGCTTCGTCAGGGCTTATTATATCAACTATATAAACCCTGAAACCTGGTTGGCTGTTAATATTAATTCATAATAAAAGTGGTGTTTTACAAAGTGTATTTTTTCATTTAATATATAATTTCACATCACAAAGTGTTTGCTTTCTTCGATAAAATAATATAACACACAGTGCCCTTCACATTTTCAATAGCGCCAGGCGCATTTGGCCCTACCAGCCACCCACACTTGGCTCCTTGGCGCCTTGGCAAGTTGTCGCCCCCAGCGAACTGCTCCAATTGCACCCGCACAGGACCTGTCCTGGGTACAGTTCTTACAAATAAAACTGAACGTTTGATTAATTGCACAACGTTATTGATAACAGGCTGACAAAAATAGAATCTTGGAAGAGTAAAAATATAAGACATTATATCATGTTTACAAATAGTTGTACAAATTATGGCTCTTACCTAAAATGTGATTCCAAACCGGACCAACTGGCACCTTTCCTTCCAAAAATAGTTCACAAAACTCGTCAAACGACCCCTTTAGTTCGTGCACCAGAGTGCAGTAGTGGTAGAAGGACACGCACATGTCTTTTGGATTCCTGGCCGTGTAAATGACCTAATCAAAGAAGAAAATCAAATTACATTTTAATTAAAACAAGATTGTAATATAAAGCTATAAAAACCTCAGAATGAAGACTGGTTGGTGGGAGACACTAGAAGACTGGTGATACTGGAAACCTTTCCTTCTATGAAGGTGGCCAGGAATCTCCAAGAGATAAAGGTTGATGTTGAAGATGATGCTATATTATGAAAAAATGTGGCTCAATTCGAGAATTGGAGAAGGCTTCTCCAGGCAGCCATCCACTTACGTTGTACCTACTTCACGAGGTCTACGGACGTCCCCTTGGTGAACTCTTTATGCTACTGTTCTTGGTTCAAGTTTGCTTACCTAGTGCTGTTGGCGTCCTTCCCGAGGTCCACAGGCAGCAGCTCCCAGGGCCGGTGGCTGACGGGTGTTATACTTAACAAGGTCCACGGACGTGCCCTTGGAGGACTCTTTGTGCCACTGCTCTGGGTTGTATGGGATATTAAAAGTATATACCTTGGCCTTTATGCTGTTGTCATCTCTCGTGAGGTCCGTGGGCAGCAGCTCCCAGGGCAGGTGGCTGCGCACGTAGCGCGGGTGGGGGATGTTGTACTTCACGAGGTCTACGGACGTCCCCTTGATGGATTCATTGTGCCATTGCTCGTGGTTCTCAACGATGACTGCAGTGAGCTCCAGTAGAGGACAACGCAACTAAACGTAAACGTGCTTCATTTATTGCCTGTCATACCAAAGTAAAATCATATACTCAAAGAAAAATCTAAACGCACTCTATAAACTCAGTATTTTGGATCAACAGGTTGTAGGAAAAAAAATAACTACCTTCTTGTAATGTAAAAAGATGCTCCCAAAATGCATGAAACTAAGTTAAATTGTGCAATTCTTGGCAATTGGAAATTCCCATTAGAAAATGCAGAGACGTCAGGTTTCCAAAAACCTTTTGTTCAGTCAACAGTAGGTAAAATATTGTCATGTTTCTCAATTACTACATAATATATTTAATCACTTTTTAATTGACTGAGGTAAGCGGACCGAAGTCCTGTTTTATCTCGACCGTTCTGTATTTCGTCTGTCTGTAAATTTGTATATTTTGTTCCGGTACAGTAAAAATTCTTGTTGATTTCTACTTTCCTATTCGCATATTTTCAATGTAATGGTACCTACCTACCTGCCTGAAGAATGTTTGGAAAAAGAATTGTCATTTAAAAAATGTTTAATTCCTTATTTGAAATAAAAATAAATTGATGCGCAAGAAATATTGTGGTTTATAATTAAGTAGGTAGGTTTTTAAGTACCAACTTAAAAATCTAATGATTTTAGACAAAAAAAATGGTTTTGGTTTATTAAAAAGAGAAAATTAGGAACAACTGTTCACAGTACTACTAGTTACCTAGGTATTCTAAAAACAATTAACTTAACTTGCTAAACCATAAGGGCAATGCCCTCAAATATAAAGAGTGGATGTTGCCTTGTTACTAAATTATAATAATATTCTCTTCTAAACACAAGCGCCAGCTTCTACAGAAGAGAAACATTAAAAAATCAAAAGCTGTGAAAACTATTTTTATGAATTATTTTAGTTAACATACACGATTATACTCTGTAAATTGATTAATTATTTCATAAAGAAAAAAATTATAATACTCACCTGCTGTAAGCTTTTGGCCCCTTCGTAGTCCAAATCGTGCCCAATCAACCAGACCATTTCCTGGGCCCAAGTTGACCCTGAAATATCAGAACATAAGTTTGCTTCAAACACATCGGCTCTGTAGATACCGAACTTTTTTAGGATTAAATTTTAGTAACGTTTCGTACATTTTGTAAGATTTTAATAATAATAATTCAGATTCACCGCTTAGTGATTACACCACTTCCAGGAAGTTAATCCACACTTTTAAATAATCACTGGGTAAATTTTGTTTGTAATAAATGCATATAATTCCTAATTTCCCCGCGGATTTGGCAGAGGTATAATTATTAATTATGTATGCATAACCATTTAGTTGAAAATCGGTTTGCGAGTCCTAATAAAAGCCTTATAACTTCAAAATTGCACTGATTTTTGGGACCGGTTTTTCTATGTGATGTTAAAACAACAACAAAATTCTTTTATAAGCTATGGGCCTCTGAAACATCAATGAATATGATACATTTCTTCAAATTCCAATTTTAATTGTTGAACTTCAGCCGAAGCGAGGTAGAAATCACTAGTTAACCAATTAACCATTTACAATCGTGTGTAGGTTATACATGGTTAAATATTCTAATGGCTAAAAGTAATATCATGATTGATTTTTTGGTTAATTAGCCAATAGTGTGGCAACTTCCTCCTCCTTTAGGCAACTTTCCAGACAACCTTGTAGCGTCATCAGATGTGCCATCCGCCCTAGTGATGGACACTGCAAGGCTGTCTGAAACGTTCGTTGAAGTGGAAGTAAATGGTAGATACTTCAATCAATCACAATAATGTATATACAATTATTTTCTACATTAAATCTTGTAAGTATTTTAGGAGAAAGGGGTAAACATTAATGAAAATTTAACATATATTTATTGTTATAAGGAATGTAAATATTATTTTATTTCTTTACCTGTCCTGGGGTAGGAGCACATAAACACATCATTATCCAAAACCGCAAGATCCAAAATGTCTTGCCCGATTTTTTTAAACGCGTTTGGCAACAACACCTTTCCGGGGTTAATTTCGATCAAGCAATTTTTCTTCTGGAATAATCTGTCCAATTTTTCCCCAGTTTCCCCCACGACATCAGTATATGACAACACTGTCGGTCTCATTTTGAAAAATCGAACAAAAAAGTCAAAGAAAAAAAGCGATAGGTATGTCTGCCACCTAAATTTAAATTTGTCAAAAATAGAACTTTTAAATTTTTAAAAGTGTGCAATGATAACGAAGATACTTGATGCTTAATATTGAATTTATTAGTTTGACTTTTATGAACTGTAATGGTTTTTTTTGGGTGGAATTTAATTTGAATGTTTCGCGATGCTGAACCTTTCTCGGCCAATATCAAATTGCAAGTGTTAGCGGTGCAATGCGCCGAAGAAAGTCGTTGCATGCAACTGCATTTCTCCGAGATGCACTTATGCCACTTCCTGTTTTATACGCCTCCGCTTTCGGTTTCGTATTAAACAACTTTCCACTGAGAGCAACATCTTGATGCAGTTCTGTATCGGTGACAGATGCGTTTTTTGATTTTTTTAAAATTTCAGCAAAAATACGGGAAAAATAAATTATTATTTGAGAATGTTTTGAGGTGGGTGGAAATGGGGTCTACTTGACACTAGCTAGAGCCGATAGCGTGTATAAAGGGGAGGGAGGTTTTAGGGGGTTCAACTCCCCCCAACGGCCTCAGTATTGTGTAGGAAAAAAAGGTCCTAAAATATTTTACAATAAATTTTTATACCCCCCTCCCTTCTCCCTTCCCTCCAGGATCGAACTCCCGGAGTTCTCAGGTTCCTACCCCCACCACGCGGGATGTACCAGCCCTTCAAAACTGTCTGTTTTGCTACACCCTATACTTACAATTAAATATAAATATTTATATTTACTTAAATGTGTTAAAAATGTGGACATGTAATTAAAATTAAAAATTCAAATTATGATATGTATTTCTTACGATTAAATTTAAAATGTTGATCTGTACTTATAAATAAATTTAAAATGTCGATCTGTACGAATTACACTATAAATGATAACATATACTTATTAGATAAATGTGTCGATAGATTTGTCGAAGTGGCGAAAAAGATAAAATTGCCAACAAGTTTCAGAATCTATCGATGTTTTTTAAACTTACATTTATTTAGTCACAAATCATGAAACACTCCTTTGTGGCCTGTACAAAAACTGATGTATACTTAGGACGGGTTGTTTCAGAGAATTTTAACAATTCATCAAATTTCAACTTTAACTTTTGGGTTCTGTAAAAGTCCTATTCAAGTTCTTTTATTATATCATTATAGGCTAGTAGCTTGACAGAAATGAAATAATAACGGAACTTGAAAACATCTTTCACAGAACTTAAAAACTGACTTCGAAATTTGAAGAATTGTTCAAATTTCAACGTTCGTTTTCGGGTTCAGTGAAAGTTGCCATTATATCATTATGCTATTTGCTTGTGAGAACTGAAATAATAACAGAACTTGAAAACATCTTTCAAATAACTTGAAAATTAACTTTGATTTTTGAAGAATTGTTCAAATTCTCCGAAACAACCCGTCCCAAGTAATTGGGTTTTCATTGAAAAAGATCATTCGGTTTTGATACGTAATTTATCATTGAAACCAAAACAAAATTAACGTGAAATGGGCACCACGTGTTTTATAATATTATAACTATATTCATCATGTTTATTTTTAATTATTGGTTTCTTATTTTTAATTATATTATTCTTATGTTGGGCTGGATTTAAGAGTTTACTTTATTCCGGACAGCACCAAGAAGTACGCTGTGTGTAAAATTAGATATCCATCCATAAATTAAATTATTTTAAGTGCCATTTAATGAAATATTGTCGTATGCTGTGATTTTTCAAAAAGTCTGCACCAAAAAATCTGAAATTACATACAGCTGTATTATTCATATCTCAAAAAATATCTACTGATATAATAGACGACAGGCTAGAAACTCAAAATTTATTTATTCATAAATTCACGTCTTGAAGGCTTTTCCAACAAGTGCATAATAAATAATAAAGTAATTATAATACAAGTTACTAGTATCATTAAGAGTTCTGTTGAGCAAAGGAGTTCAATAATTATATATAATAACAATATTACATAATAAGTACTTAAGGTAGGTATTATTACATAATAAGTACTTAAAGTAGTTACAGTGCAGTAACTTTATTTATATTCATAAATAGGAGAAGAGGGGGGGAAATGGGGGAAAGGTAAAAATCTAAATCCATTATGCTGTTAGATCAGATCTATATAGCTAGATAAACAACTCAGTTAAGCATCATTTCTCGTGAAAGGTTGATACCACTGAAGCATACCAGTACGATGTATATAAATATAATCCTGATGCTGTGTTTGGTGACCAGATCTGAGTACTTACCCACCTTCGACTTTCCATCTCCTTGCCCTTCCCACTTCTTTCAGCCAACATAACCCGTAACGATGCCAGAGTTCCACTGGATTCGGGCGGTTGAAAGGCTTCTGAGTATTTTAAAAAAAACTTCATAATATGTTATTTTACTCGGCCAAGTTCACGTCTGGATATTTCCCAATCTTTCCGGTCTGAAAGAAACTTCCGATAAATAAAGCGAGTATTGCCATGTCGAGATTTAACGTTTAGTCGGTTATTTATTGCGCGTTGGTACTTATTATAATTATGCAACCACCTTCATTTCTTCAGTAGATTCCTCGTTATTCCAGTGAAGAGGAGAGAATTTTATTTATTGAATTGATTCTCTATTAAAACTTTCTTCTTGAATTTCATCAACCATTTTCAAATATTGAAATCGTTTTTTGAACAAATATGATCAAATTATTTTTTTCTATTTCAATACTGCTGATTCGTGAAATAATGGAATAATATTTTTAAAAAAAATGAAACAGAAAAATATGACCGAAGAGGATAGGGTCGGATTAGCTCAGTGGTAGAGCAAAACGCCGCCAAGAATCAAATCTTTTTCTAATTTTTCTGTTTTAAATTTTCGATTGAGAGTCGCTTAGATTGTCTTCAATGTTTAAATGGACATAATATTCCTATTTTTGCAAAATTAAAATAAAACTCATTTATATATATGTTTTTATAGTCATTAATATATTGTAACAACTCGTCTTAACCTAATATAATACAGAACATGTTTGAATATTACAGAAAACTGCGAAATATACGTTTAAAAATAATATTACTTAAATGTTTGTTTTGTAATAAATAACAAAGACAAATTTAATTTAACATCTTCTGGAAACCCGTTCGTGCATCAGTGACAAGAATTTTTTCCCGCCGACAAACAGTTCATGCGCTGCGGCATTGGAATTTCGCCCTATCTGAATTTTTTTGATATGCGATTAAAATCTGTATTACATGAGAAAATTCTTAAATTTTTTTAACAGAATCGCTTGTACTTTTAACACTTTAGAGTTCATTTTTGATTTCCCTAAAAAGGGGTCTGATGTTAGAAAGTATTTCATTTTATGCATTCAATATGTCCATCATGGATACGCTACACCAATTAATTATGAAATAAAAAGGAATATTATTTATTAAGTACTAAATAATAATTAAAAAATATATTCATATTGCTATAAATTGAACAGAATAATATCGGTGGTGACTATATTCAATTGCCACTACAAAAAATAATATTATGTTTAGTTCATAGAAAAATAATTGAATTAAATACATATATACATATAGAGGGACATAAAAATGTACATACAAATAATAGATATGAGAGATTTTCTCTTTACAGGATGATCAGTAAAAAATGAGTGATAAAAGTGCCAGTTTGTTAGTAATCAACGAAAAACAAATAATGATTTCGATTTCTAATGCTATTTTATTATTGATTCCACTTCATGGGGCCTACTCTGTATCTTTCGAAACATTCCTTTTAGCCACGTCACAAACCTGTATTAACCCTTCCCTTACGGTATTCAAGGGGATTACCTAAAATTTGAACTCTGTGTTTAGTATATTTAGAGAGATATTTTATTAATTAGAGACGATTTTCACTCAGTTGACAGCACCGGCAAGGAAAGGTTAAACCCCGAACATGCTGGTTTGTTAACCCGAAAGATACTGAGTAGACCCCCAGATCATATTTCTTAGTATCTTCGTATCCAAAATTCCAGTCCATTCGGCCCCATAGAGCCTGAGAAAACGGCAGCCGCTAGCCCCAAACCCGAAAAAGGGGGGGCTCTTTAGCAAAATTTACTTGTTCTTATTGAACAATATGACAGTTAAAGCAATAGATGAATAGTAAATTTATAAATGGCAATGATTTGCCATTTTATTTAAACTAAAACTAAAATTTTGAAAAGTACGTGTAATCACACTTTAGAAAGAAATTATTCGCTTGTTCCTTCATTAGCCATTAGCGTTTCGGACTGAGATTACAGTACCTACCTACACTGGACATTTATTTTCACATGAAGTAAACTCTTTGTATAGTAAAAAAAAATGGTTCTATTACTTTGAAAATTGTATTTTTCGCATGAAGCACAGATAAAAATTAAAACAAATTGGAATTTAAATTTGGAAGCCAGTTCCTTCGACAGATTTCTTGCTCCACAGATTAATTTCTTCCAGCTGTTCCGCCGTCAAATGTGTCTTGGAGTCCCCAACCTTACCAGACCTCATGAAATTTCCCTTTGCATCGGTCAATCCATATTTCTTGTTAGTCTCGATGACTGACTCGTAATTGACAGCCGGGTTGTTCTTCATGCTGTCGAAGCTGAGGTGTTTGGTCAAGGTTGCGATCTGCTCATCGCTATACTCCTTGTCCAGGAATTTGGCCACTTTTCTGATGACGGAGGGGAGGTCGGCTTTCATGTCCTCGAATTTGAGGAAGATGATGTTATTCTGGTGTCTCCGCTCCCAGTAGCTAAGGATATGCGGCCAGAATGGGGCGTATAAAACTGCAAAAAAATAAATAAGTTAGAAGAAATTACTACAGATATATTAAAATCACCAGTGTGAAGAGTGCACGGAAAAAAATATCAATGCAGATTTATTATTGGTAATTCAGTTAAAAACGAGGCTGCAGGCCGCTTCCTGATAAACTTTTAGTAAATTCTAAATAATATCGGAACACGTGTTCATGCACCTGCGTTCCTCTTAATAATATACACGGTGTCCGGAAACTCGTAGTACAAGCGGGAAACTGGAGAATCTACACCACATACATTTGACGGCCGGCATAGTCCAGTGGTAACGCATTGGACTGCCATTCCGAAGGTCGGGGGTTCGAACCCGGCGTGCGCAAATAAATTTTATTTGATTAATTTGTGTTATTTCACAATTAATTAATTAAAATAATATATAGTATATTTGCGGCACGTTCCAGAGTGGAAGATACTACCAGTATCGCCCTGGTGTAAGACCACCATTCAGAATTGAAACGTTGCTCCAAATGGCTTTAGCCGTGTTTAGTGACTAGATCTGAATAGCCAGATACTTCCCCACCTTCCTCTTTCCCTTCCCCACTTACCTTCAGCCTCACAACATCCCCCAATTGGGGATGCCATAGTCTCACTGGCTCCAGACGGGAGCAGTTGGGACTCTTGTGAGGTATTCACTATAAAAATATATATATATAAAAAAAAAACATGGGGAACCCAAATAAACATAAAGTTTTTTGATTTGAGCATTTTCACAAAAAACAAAAAAAAAACAAAAAATATATTTTTCGGCTATTTTAGGGTTAAAGTTTTTTCTGGTGTTTAGGGTTGAACAACAGATGTTTTAACCCTGCAGAGCAGAAATATTTTATGATTACACCGGATTAAATGAAGGGTGATTTCAAAATAATGCTTCAAATCCGAGTTTCTTCATTTGTTTTACTTTCAAATAGTTTTAATTAGTTGGGTAATTTGATCTTCAGTAATAATTTATAAGAATTTGATTAAAAAAAAAAATAAAAAAAATCAACTTCTAACTCGATTTATTCGATAACGAAAGCTCAAATCAAAAAAAAATACTACAAAATCGACTCCAAATGTGATGTAGATTCACCAGTTTCCCGCTTGTACTACGAGTTTCCGGACACCCTGAATAATGACGAAATGCGAAAATGTTGGGATTTTAATGAACACGTGTTCGGACATCGTGTCAATACTTTGATATTGCACTAAAAGTTTATCAGGAAACCCATAAATTCATTCGTTAATGGCCTGCAATCCTGTTTTTAACCGGAAAACGAATAATTTGAAAAGTATATTAGTATAGTATATAATATTTTTTATCAGCAAGTTTTCTCCGTGATGTCAAAAATAAATTCAATTTTCATAAGGTCTTTCTAGACCTCAGAATATTGAAATTGATTGCTATTCACTAAATGACACCGACAACAGAAAGAAACGAGCATGGCGGTGAATATGCGAATAAAAACGTATGACTGTGTTCCTCGTCTTTATACCTACCTTTCGAGCGTTAAATTCGTATGAACGTACAAATTAAACTAGTCTTTACCTACAAGAATATTATTATTCACTACCTTCTACCTATCTGATAATATTATTATCTCAAAGCCTGAACATTTTTGATTGTTGTAGACGGAAGTGGTCTGTTATTTTCAAAAAGAACCCTTGATGTTTTTAAACAAGATACGAAAATGTAAAAAAAAATATATTTAATAACACTTGGAATTACTGTTTCAAAAACTTTTACACAATTTTTGGAAAAAAATTTTAACTTTATAGGAAGAATTTTTTTCAGAAAAATTTTCCAGCATGGATAATTTCCAAACTATCAAAAAAAAGTTTTATTATAATTTCCCTACCCATTTTCCGAGCTTAAATTTTACTGATAAAAAAATTATTTTGAAAAGTACCACACTGAACTGCGCTGCAGACCTTACTATAGCGAACTTAATTTTCTGCGCGAGGTCTTGCAGCACTCGGTTTATGTCGATTGCTTACCGACCCGTGGGGTAACGGCAAACGGCAAACTGTAAAAAAAGTTTTTATTTACGTCTATCTCCCATGAATAGTTTGTAGAAATCGCTGAAGCTTCCCTTGTACCCCTCCATTAGGCCGCAATGATGGAAATACGATATCAGGCAATCCTTGGCGTCTCTGCTCACGTAGATTATCTACAAAAAATATTACATCTCGATTAACTGATTGATTAGTTGGTTGATTCATCGATTGATTGATTGATTGATTGATTGGTTAGTTGATTCATCGAATGATTGATTCAATGATTGTTTGATTTATTGATAGATCGAGTGATTGATTGATCGATCTGATAGATCAATAAATGTTTAATCTAATGACTGTTTGATTGTTAAGATTGACTTATGAATTGATTGGTTGGTTGGCTGCGGTTAGTTAATCGATTGATTGATTGATTTGTTTTTTTACCTTCGGGTGTTCAGAGTTATTTTTGATCTGTTCTGGCAGGAGATTGTAGGGCAGGTGAGTTTTGATAAATCTCGGAGATTTCAGATTGTTGATATAGCCAACAGAATCGGTGGCGAAAATGGGCACTTTGAAACCAGGAATCGTTTTGCTGAGTTCTCTGTAGTCGAATAGTGGTGTATGCCTGGAAAAAACACACGTAATTAATAACTATAACAATTTTTTCAAGCATTTTGTTTAAAGCTTGTTACGATCGGTCGGTGGCTGAGTTGACATCGCGTTTAGGTCTCACCCAGGGGTAGTGTGTTCAATTCCTCCATCAAAACAAAAGCAACATTTTCTGCTTACTGTGGTGGTAGTAGGAGATTTTTAAATATTGTCAGGTTAGTCGTAACACGGGGATGTTAGTCTTTCTTTAAAAAAATAAAAGAGACAAAGAAAAAGCACTGCTACCTGTTTCAGAACAGATATTGTGAAGCGTAAATCGTAGATAATAATCTAACATTGTTTAATTTAAATTCAATCGGAAATGAGCTTGGCCGTCAAAAACAGACGAAAATTTAAAATTGATAAAATAATTTCAATGAATGATAATTGAAATCAACTCACTCAAGGAAAGGAAATCTCTGCGCCAAGAAAACTTTAGCCCCCTCGTAGTCCAAATTGTTAGCAATTAGCCAAACCATTTCCTGCGACCAAGTAGTGCCTGAAACAATTATTATAAGTAATTAGCAATTTCAATTTACATTATGTATTTGTTTCAATGTTAACGGCTCCCCCTCATCCGAAGGTACTAGCCGCCAAAATCCTCCCTGAGGCCAGCGAGCTGACCTTTCTATTTATATGAAAACCCCAAATGGTCTACATAAGTATGTAAAACGAGGCGAAAGATAGCACTATCGCGGGAAATATTTCTATTTATATGAAAGCCCCAAATGGTCTACATAAGTATGTAAAACGAGGCGAAAGATAGCACTATCGCGGGAAATATTTCTATTTATATGAAAGCCCCAAATGGTCTACATAAGTATGTAAAACGAGGCGAAAGATAGCACTATCGCGGGAAATATTTCTATTTATATGAAAGCCCCAAATGGTCTACATAAGTATGTAAAACGAGGCGAAAGATAGCACTATCGCGGGAAATATTTCTATTTATATGAAAGCCCCAAATGGTCTACATAAGTATGTAAAACGAGGCGAAAGATAGCACTATCGCGGGAAATATTTCTATTTATATGAAAGCCCCAAATGGTCTACATAAGTATGTAAAACGAGGCGAAAGATAGCACTATCGCGGGAAATATTTCTATTTATATGAAAGCCCCAAATGGTCTACATAAGTATGTAAAACGAGGCGAAAGATAGCACTATCGCGGGAAATATTTCTATTTATATGAAAGCCCCAAATGGTCTACATAAGTATGTAAAACGAGGCGAAAGATAGCACTATCGCGGGAAATATTTAAAATGGATATATATTTCCTTCGTAGACATTAAAATGGAAAGCTTTTTCATGAATATTATTTAGAAATCAAATCAAGGCAATAAAATTAATTGGTACATGTTCCGCATCGATCAAAATACAGTACAGATTATAATCTGTACTGTATCCCATAATTATGGGCGTCGGCAGGAGGGGGCTAGAGGGGGGCATTGGGGTCAAAATATGTGAATAACAAAAAATTAATAAAAGACAAACAGACGTTTATTTTTTTAAGCCCTTTTTATATCTTTGTAGGTAATCTACACATTTAGAAAGATGTGGTTTTTACAATTTGTTTAAATTATTTTATACTTACTTAACCTACGATTAAGGACCTGCAATCCCATTTTAACCGGATTATTTGAAGAGATATTTGATAAATTATCAATACTCATTTTTCTCTGGAATCTTCAATAGGAATAATACAAGTGGAACTAATGGATCCTAAAAAATAACCAATGAAAGAACAACTTTTCCTCTGGTAGTCCCAAAATTACAACATGAAGAAATCCGGCTTCACTTATAAATAGGAGGCTAATACATTATCTAACATACACAGAATGCAAATATTTGTATTTACAAGTGATTTACAGTAGATTGCAATACTTGTCATACGAACTAACCAGTTCAATGGACCATTGATTAGATTATAATACATCACAGGCATTACGGCGCTTACCACGATTAACTTTTATAGAATTTATGAATGCATAATATTATGATAATGTAATAATACCATGCTTCACTGATCCATGAATGCATTGTGCAGATGTGTGGTAATGCATTTTATAATGCAGTTTGATGTGGAGAAAGGCAGTGTGAATTTATGTAATTTCAATCGTAACACAAATTTTATTAGATAATCATTTCCCCCATATTAGTTCATCTTCCCCCTTTGTTATATTCGGGCCAGGGACCCATTATATTGCTAGGCAGGGCCGGTCCTATACGGGCGCAACTGTTGCAATACCCTCCGGTGCTTATAATACTTTACACCTAATGACGCTAATACATTTTCAAGTCAAATCGCGAACCGCGCCTCGAATTAAGGGAAAAGATTGAAGCAACAGCAAATGGCGCGAAACGCTGCTTGCGGATGCTTTATTTTTTCCCATAATTTGAGGCTCGACTCGCGTTTCGGCTCGCAAATGTATACGCAGCATAACAGTCCTAACACATCATCCTTGAGATTATTTTTCATAGAAACGGCGCTACACTAAAATAGGAATCATCCGAGGTGCAGAACTAACTTACCAATGGTGATGTCCCTGGGAAGACTCACTATGTTGATTAACTGCCTAGCAGGAAATGTGGATATTTTCCGCATGTTTAACAACGAATTTATGCGTAAAGAATTATTTAACAGTTAATTGTGTATACCTACGTGAAACCTTTTCTGTTCCACGTGTAACCTTATAAATATGTTTATTTTGCCAAATATGTTTTTTTGTAATTTTCTTTATCGCTATTGCAATGGCTTGTAAAATTGTTTTGATTTGTAAAATTTGCAAAATAAAATACTTATATAAAAATGAAATTGCAAATATCTATTCGAGTAGGTACCAACACTATATAGCTATTTTTAATTACACATTACACGCTATATTACAACAGTTTTTCATGATTTTGTATGATTTTGTATTTGCGTGCGCAAATAAATTTTATTTGATTAATTTGTGTTATTTCACAATTAATTAATTTAAAATAATATATAGTATATTTGCGGCACGTTCCAGAGTGGAAGATACTCTCAGTATCGCCCTGGTGTAAGACCACCATTCAGAATTGAAACGTTGCTTGAAATGGCTTTAGCCGTGTTTGGTGACCAGATCTGAATAGCCAGGTACTTCCCCACCTTCCTCTTCCCCATCTCCCTCCCCTCCCCAATACCCTCAGCCTCACAACATACCCCAATTGGGGATGCCATAGTCTCACTGGCTCCAGACGGGAGCAGTTGGGACTCTTGTGCGGTAATACTGTAAAAAAAAAAAAAAAAAGATTTTATAAGCAAATTGTCCATTTTTTATTTATTTTTCTAAAAATTTAAAAATCTGTACAAAAAATGTTGGATTCACTTTTTAAATTTCCTACGATCCAAAGAATTGTGTTCTTATAATTAGGAAAAAAACTTGTTCGCAATTTAAAATTTCAACCAAGCTGCTAGTTACAATTTTTCTTTTTTTAATTATATTTTTGTTATGAAGTCTACATACATTTTCGGGTTACGAATAATATAATATTCGAAACTCCCTAATCCCATCAATAAAAGCAAAAGTGTTGTTTGTACAATGGAACCCAAAGCTTATAAACCCACATTACTGGTGAGTTTGATGTGGAAAACGCGCTAAAATCCAGTAAAATCAATGTTTTGTTCCTACTAACAATCATCGCTAATTATTTTAAAAAGTGACTTACCACATTTTGGAAAACTGCAAATCCAAACATCATCCTTATGAACTTTCAGGTCTTTAATATCACTTCCGAAATTTTGGTAATATTCTGGAACAATGGTGCCATCTAGCGATAAATAGCCCTTACGAAATCGCGAAACAAAATCTTTATTCAAAATCTTCCCCAGATCACCCGACACCAGTTTGTATTCTGATTCCAAAGCTGTCGCCATTTTGATATTTTTAAACAATTCAAAATTTTGAACAACCACTTTAAATTACTTTTCTATTGTTTTAACGCCAGTTCTTATTTTCAACTGCCCTTAATTTGAAATCAAAATCCCTTTATATTTTACTCAATCAGTTTTTAAAACATTTTTTCTTCTGTTACGCAGTTTTTTTGTAAGCATGTTAGAATGAGATGATTTAGCTACTACTGTTGATAATTTAATGCCTTACATTTCAAAATGTTTCGTTTTTATATGGCGACGTTGCGAGGTTTAGCATAGTAACCTAACCGTCTCAAATCAAGGGCAAAGAAATATAAATATTTTTTGCGATAAACAATACACAGGAGTCTATTAATTCTAATGAGAACAATCGAAGTGATTTAAAGAAAATCAACTCCTATTTTCAAATAGTTTCGACGACACTTCCTGTATTTTTAACTCATGTAATTTGTCATGATTTGTTCATTGCACTCTGATGGAAAAAATAGTCATTTCTCTAACCTTGGAATATTTTATCATAACCCACGGCAAAATAATTTTTTTTTACATATTTGGAATAACCTAATAAGTAAAACCTTAAACTGTAATATTTAATCATTGAAGACAATACGAAATTGAAGACTCTCTTTAGTTCACGAATAATCTTGCAATCATACATAAAGATGGCAGCCAATAAAATATGCGTTAAGAAAATGAAGATTACGTTGGTAGTTCTTAATAGAAATATGATAGAGTTAAATATGACTGAAGGGGATAGGGTCGGATTAGCTCAGTGGCAGACCAAACCCCGGCAAGGCAGAGGTCCTGGGTTCGATTCCTAAATTCGACCGAATCTTTTTTCTGATTTTTCTTTTTCAAATTTTCGTTTGACAGTCGCTAATATTGTCTTCGATGATTTTTTTCCATCACCCCGTTCCAGAATGGGTGGGCAGAATTCACTTTATCGTGTTATTATATTATGCAGTGCTGCGCTTTCTCCTTCTTTATCGAACGTCTCAGACGGCGTAAATATTTGGATGATTTGTATAGATTATTATTTTTTTTGGTAAACTAATGTTTAAGACAAGATTTTTTATGCATAGCACAAAGGGTAACAATTATTTTACAAGCAATAATTATTCGCCTGAAACACTCATCCACAGCCGTTATCTGTGCCACGGGGTGAGGGGGGAGATATGAAAAATGCTAAAACCTACTTTTTTTATTCCATTCCCTGTCTCATCAAATACCCAAAAAAATCGTATGTCGTTATAATCGCAATAAAAACGCATAAATAAAAATGAAAATAGTTCATTATATACCACTCATACAAATATGTATAATTATAGCATACGAATCATTTAAAAAATTTGTCCATCAAGATGGCTGCCAGGCAATTTCCCCTCACACTATATTAGGCTTCAATGCCTCTCATACAAAATTGCACTAATAATGCTGGCCAGGGCTTTTTATGTTCAATTGTACATCTATTTGATATTTTTAATACAGGTAATTACTTAATAATCATAAACAATATGCCAGTTGTATGACTACTAGAAAAAAACTGAAAAAGAAAAGTACCTACCTACCTAATTATCGTAAAGACGAAATATTTCAAATGCTTTATTAATAACATGTTTAAAGGATCCTAAAGTGCAAGACAAAATGACAGCATCGATTCATTTTTTTATACAGGGTGTCCGGGGGTAAAGTTAAAAGGAGTAAAAAATAAAAAAAACTTTTACGAAATTAAATTAAGTAAATTCATGGGTGTCAGCAGGGGGGCAGGGGGAATTCAATAATAATCTTGTGCGGCCCAAGTAATTCATTATTACGTGCGTTATTAAGATTGTGTTATGCCACATTGCTTATATAATTTCTATATTTATGTAATTTGATTATGTATGGGACTGGTATTTATTATGCTCGCACAAATACCTACCTACTTATTAATTATGCATAACGACTGGTGCAATGCAAAAAAAATACAGCCCCCACACTAGTGAGTACCAATCAACTTCATGTATTTAGTACAAAATTATTAAGTTACCAGAGATTCAATAGAAGATCTAAGTTATAAATCGTCAGAAAAATTCAGATCTAACACTATCCTTACAATAAAAACCTTTTTTCTGAGGGTTTTAAATTTTCGTTAAATTCCGAATAACGTCCAACCTAACTGATGGTTTCATTAGTCTTCCTCGAGAGCCGAATGAAATAAGAAAAGTATTTTTTTTTACGTCAACTCAACCCAAGAGGCACGGATAATAAAATAATTTCCCTTGTTTCCCTTACGGCCTGTCATCTTTAAATGTTTTTCATTTTCGCTAAATTCTTAATAATTGTAATAATCCAAAATCTAACAGATGGAGTTACTTTAGGCTACCTTTTAGAGCCGAATAAAATAAGACAAGCGTTTTTTTTACGTTAGCTCCACCCAGGAGGCGATGAGGAAAATATATTTCTTTATTTCCCTAGGCTCATCTCATATTTGGGGATGCTGTGTGGAGGGTCTTTTGAGAAAATTAAGGAGAGGAGGTTCTGGGAAGGAAAATAATTCTCAGTTCAGCCCTTCAACTCTCAACATACATTGAGGATGCCATAGTCCCAATGGCTCTCTCTGGATGGAACTTGTGTGCGGTATTCACACAAAAAAGAGTAAAAAATATCTCCCGTGGTATGTTTAATTTCAATGACTATATTTTTTTATTATTTTATTTTACCCTGTTTCTAACTATACACGGTGACCTAAAACTCGTGTACAAGCAGGAAATTGCAGAATCTGCATTACGTAGAGAACCCAAAAAAAATCGATGTGAGCAATATTTTTTTTTTTACTTTTCACTATTTTTCACTACCGGACACCGTGTATAATATTATAATATAACCACCTTAATTAGAACAAAAAGATCAGTAAGTAGTAAACATAATTATTACGAGTATATATACCTACCTACCGTTTAAATTTTAAATAATGTTGAAGGTGATCGTAACTCCTCAATTATTATCCTTGACTGAAATAATTATTAATATTATGTGCTAAAAACGGCCTAGTTCAGATCTAACTAAAATTTTACCGCGCCGCGACTCTCCTAGCCAATAAAAACATGTTGACTTGCAGTCCCTCCCAACAATCCCTTGAGAAAGCAAAAATATACTAAATAATTAAAATTGTTAAAAAATAATGTGTTTTTATACATTTTTTTACATTAGCTCCACACAGGAGGCTCTGAGTAAAATGATTTCCCTGAGGGCCTATATCATCTTTGGGGATGTTGTGGGGAGGGTTTTTTATGGAATGGAAGGAGAGGAATATCTAGGAAAAAGGTTTGAGTGATGGGTAGGAATCTGGAGGTCAGTAAACCCTCACACGCTAAAGATGTAAAAAGATTTTCCTCAACCAGTCTCTCCAAATCCGGCCCGCCACACAGAGGCGGGCCGACGCATCCCCCACCAAGATTTAGACAATAGTCACCCGGGTACCCCTGCTAAATTACCAAACGTAGCGAACCACTTGGTGTGACTTATGGCAGAGGTGTTGGTCATCCACTGAATGGTTCCCAGGGCGGCGGTATCCATACCCGCCTCTTAAATTCATTTACAGTAAGAAAGAATTATAATACATTGCCAGCTAGTAGCTACCTACCTACTCTAGGTACATCAAACACACAGGACGCTTTTAGCAAGAGGCAAGAAGTGGTGAATTCACGCGACATAAAAGTCTTGACGGCGACGCTCAATATTTTACCCCCTTGCGAACGAGGCTTAACAACTAATGTTAATTAGTTTTTAAAATATGACATACTTACCGCTACATTCATCCATATATTATTATTATTATTATTATCGTTGAGTAATGTGCAATTGATTCAATGAATGCATAAAAAAATCTTTTTTTTCCTGAGAAAATGAATAGTAACAGTCATAGGCATATGCTAATATTCATATGTCTATGGTAACAGTAAATTTAAAAAAAACGAAAATGAACCAATTTAAGAGGTTCCCTTTTGTATATTCGTTTTATATAGTTTAGGTAGTGTAATAAAAAAATAAAGCAACGCAATTGAAAATGACAGTCAAGTAACAAAAAAACATGGCGTCTTTATTTCCTCTCTAGGCCGCCTTCACAGATCATAATTATCATTGTCCGGCTTTATATATCGTGAGTCGGACACAGGAGAATGGCTTTATGTAAAATCACGGTTTGGTGCCGGCAGTTCAATTTATTTATTGACACTTTTTAGGTGCAAAAAATACTCAACTAAAAAACGCAGAGTGCCGAGAGCGGGTAAACTCAACGATGCGCAAAACACGTAGCAAAGAAAAAAGTTTCCGCGTGTAGCAGAATAGTGCACAATTGCACAACACCCCAACTAGTGCTTTAAATTCCGGGATCTCGAGAACCAGGATCCCGGGAATCCCGGACCTTTGCCGGCACCGTAATACTGGTGCTGCGCTTGTCTTAATCCCGGGATTATGAATTTTTTGTTGGTTTCACAATCTTGTTTTAACCGTGGGCATACATTTTTTTATTGGCCGCATGTCGTTTATTGCACAAAATTCCCAATTTTCGACGAATATTTACTCGATTATCTGGTATTGAGAAAGCAGGTAATATTACACCCTCTAAACATTTCTTTAACGGTGGTTTTAACAATTATAATAATTTTTAAAATGTTGATAAGAAAATGGCGTTACGCCGTTTTCTTGAAAAATACCAAAACGATCATTGTTGTAAATACCACCACTTTTGCTGAAAAATAATACCGCTTTCCCCAAAAAAGTAAAACTAATTTAGTCAAAATAAAATAACTCAAACATCGTCGAAAAATTACCCGAAAGTCCTTACCTATCGGTGCCAAATTTAAGTAAACAAGAGAGACGTGAAGGTAGTAGAAATATATTGTTGTAATGTTATGCTTTTGAGCATTAATACTTACTATAGTTTGACGATAAACTTTTGAAAATTAAAAGTCATATTTTTTCATCCCTATTGCAAGATCAAGTAACGCCGATTTTGGAACGAATTATGGTACCGAAATTAACAATTTGATATTTGAGAGGAAAAGCTTTTATGACGCTTTTATTTTTCAGTTCATACATACCTACAACTTGCTTACAAAGGATAAAAAATTATATTGTGTTAGAACAAACGTATTTTAAATTATCTTAAAATGTGTATCAGCTTCTTTCGGGAAGTAACACTTATTTCTGAACACCGTGTATACATAATTGGGAAGAATAATAATGCACTCGGATGAATAATATGCAATACTGCACTATGAATATGTTTATTTTACGTTACAACCTTTTCCCTACCTATGTTTTAGCAGTTTCAACTATTGCGACGCCCCCCATTTTTTTTCAGAATGTTCGTACCTTCGTTTTGTTTTTCAGATAAACTTTGCGTTCACTCAATGAAAGGTAAGTAATTATTATTGCAGAATGTAAAAAAAGTAAGTACGTACGACATTTTTTTCTGACAGATTCGCGTCGATGATAATTCAACCAAGAGCAAAAACTACGGAAAGAATAAAAACAACTTGTTGACTAAATTATTGCGGTTCGCATACAATAAATTTAGCAGTTTTTATGTGAAGGTGCCCTCTGCACTAATATTATTAAGTTTGTCAGTAAAAGGAACTTGATATGTTGAATGGAATTTTTTACAAATATAAATAACTTAAAACGGTGTGATGGTTTCCATTTTAGGTAAGACAATGCGAAGTATTGCGAAGCCAGAAGCAATATTTTGAAGATCAAATTTCGAAGAATCCCCAAATATAATTTTGCAATTATTTTATAAATCTTACAAACAGCAAAACATCTGTGTGCCATAATCAAAACCTTCGAACGATGAGTTCTGGTGTTATCTATATTATATTAATATTTGCGCAACTTTTTATTTTTGGAGTTTTTAGGTTCACTAGGTATTTTCAGTTCGTAGCGTAATTTTCATTGAGAGCTCTGGAGCTTTTTTAACCCAGTTAAATGTCAACTTAAGACACAACGTCAATAAATTATTCATCGAAACATATCTTTTAACTTTCAACATTTCAATAACGAAAATGGTTCAGAAAAATACTTTTAAAAGTTGGGCGAAACTCTAAAAAAACACAAAGAATTATTTTATTTTATTTTTTCGTTGATGGCAATATAAGTGGTACTAATATCTGTGGAAAGTGGAAATATTCTTTAATGGCTTTTTCTATGGATATAAATTTGAAAGGCAACGAATTTTTGTGAAAAGGAAAACAAAAGAATATTGTTTCAAAGTTTTGCTGGTTTATTTGGCGTTATTAAAACTCCTGTGGTTTATTACCTAAAATGTAAGCCAATCTACTTTAACAATTGCGTGAACTCTAGTTAAACGGTTAATGATACCTGTTTTTCGTTCTGATAATATTTTGCTAGAAAACTGACACTCCGAGCATTTTTTTGATTTCATGTTTTAGGATGAACATAGATAGTAACATGGAGAGTGGAAAGCTGCAAACTATGAGACAGTTTGTCTCACAAGCCAGGGAATATATTGCATTCCACAGTGACAAAATATTAAGTACCATGAGCAAAACTTTAGCGGTTAGTATAAACTTTTGTTTACCTTATATTTAATATTTTTTCTCATCTGAAAAAAAAAATTCTTTATCTATCGTATACACATTACTTTAAATCATAGTATTTTATATTATTATGTAATCTACTATATTTTAGTGACCTTAGAAAACCCATTTTTGCTCTAATTTTGTGAATCTTATTACAATATTTACATTCAAGGCTAACCTTCTATCTTTAACTCTCAAATCTGTTCTTTATTTTCCTCTAATTTGCGTTGTTTTTTTGTTTCTTGGGTAAACTTGTCGAATTCTGCTGCATGCAAAGGCTCTTTGTGCATATTTCCTAACCTTCAAATATAACTTTGATTGAGAAAAAATGGAACTTCAATGCATCTTTTTACCATCTCGGACGACATAAATAGTTATTTCTTTTAGTAATTGAGTTGAAACCAAGTGCTGTTCATATTTTTTTTGCGTGTTAAGCGTGCAGCGGAATTCGACAAAATTCATATTTCTTAATTAACTGTAACATTAGGATATAGTAAGCAATAGATTTTATGATTCACATGGCTAAATATTGTTTGACTTTTGTGGTTACCGCAATGCGCTTCCTCCTTCCTGAGCTAAAATTTCAGACAACCTTCCAGTGCCTATCATCACATCTGCCCTGACGATAGACACTCCAAAGCTGCCCGAAACCTCGTCTCAATAATGAGGAGGAAGTGCAGCACCCTAAAAGTCAAACATAATGGATAAATAAAATAAATAAACGCCCGGGCTGTCGGCAATGACATTGTACTATTATTATAAATTACTTTGTTAGTAGTTTGTTGAACCATACAAATGTGGAACTTTGTCTACAACCTGCGCAGTATGAATTTCATTTTTTTTTTTTAAATACTACACGAGTACCAACTGCTCCCAAAAGTCCAAATGAAGATTTGAAAGTATCTCTGGCTCTGCCATCTAGCATTATTTTGACATGTCTAGCCCATTGTAGTCTTTAGAACTCACAGAATGATGGTCAATATGGTCATGAATCACAGACATCTTACGATGGTCTCATGCTCAATTATATTTTTTAAGTTAATGGTTAATTCTACCTCTGTATGATCCATTTTGTAGCTTAGGGCCAAAGATTTTGGAACTAGCTTTATCAAGATATGAATTCAACAACACGTTTTGCATTTTCAGTCAATAGCCTCGTCCGACACCTCCTTCTGTCCGAGCCGGCTGGAGGTGAGCGCCTTCCTGGCGAGTCTGTGGGAGGTGATGTCGCAGGAGGTGGCCCCACTCTGGCCAGGTATCGCCGTGCTGGCCAAGGCCGCGCAAGATCCGTCCTGCAGACTGGCCCTGGTGCACAAGTACAGGTAAAAACGTTGCCCATTCATTTTTTATATTTTATCCGGCCAAATGGAATTATGAACACTAAGCTGGATGTGTTTCGAATCACGTTTGATGACCATCAAATTTTTAATTTGTAAATGTAACCAAACATAAATTAATCGGTTCCATGATAACTCGACACCTTTAAAAGTGATGAAAAAATACTAACTTATAAACTTTACCTGCTTAACCTACTTTTTATTTTAATATACTTTTTATTTTATCACTTTTTAAAGACCTAATCAAACATACTGATTTTGGTTGTTGGTGCATGAGTGCGTGATTTGTAATTGTAGTCATGAGTAATTCAAGTTCAATGAACTTTTAATTTTCGAAATTGGAACTGATAAAAATACAAATCAAAAGTGATAAATTGGTTACCTAGTTAGCTGCGCCAGTTTACACCCATCGGGCTTTTACATTAAACAAGTATAAATTAATTACATTACACAGTGCATTCAAATTAACATAATAATAATGTTTGTGTCTTATTTTTGTCATAGCAGTAGTTTTTTAATTATCCTGTTTTCGTTTTATATTATTTTATTTCTTTTTATATAACCTAATCCTTGATAATTACATATGTTAACTTCTAATAATGTTAATCTCTTTTTTGTATTAAAAAAATTAAGAATTATATTTCAATAAAAGAAAAAATCATATAAAATAATAATTATGACCGGTCAGTGGCTGAGTTGACATCGCGTTTGGGTCCCACCCAGGCGTAGTGTTCAATTCCTTGGCTGGCTAAGCCCTCCATCACAACACAATCAACATTTTCCACTTACTGTGGTGGTAGTAGATTATCAAATATTGTCAGGTTATTCGTAACCCGGTAATATTTGTCTTTCTAAAAAAAAATTATAATATTTTTATAGCATTAAAAAAATATTAAAAAATAAGATTAGAACAAAATGAATTAACGTAATACAACAATACAAAAAAAGAGAGAAGAGAGAAAAAAGGTATTAATAAGTTCCTGGGGTAAATAATAAAAATCAACATAAAAGAAAAAGTAATTTATAAGTTAAATATTTGCATTAAACAGTAAGTTACGTATTATATAATATAATAATGTTACTGAAACAAAATGTTAGAAAAGTTATATTGTATCAACTATTTTATGTTTCAGATTCCTGCCGATTCTAACCAATCTCCTGTCAGATAAATTGAGCTACGACAAAAAGATGATACTCTTAAATTTGATGGAGGTAAACCATATGCATATGTAAATAAATGTACGTACTCGCCTCAAACTATCTCCTCTAAGTTATCCTTGTCAAACTGCAATATGTAATCTTCCAGGTGCTTTCGTACGGAGTAAAGATCGATTGGGAAGAGTCCTACCTGGAGCAGCTGCTGAGAGTGCTATGCGAGTGGGTGATGCTACAGACGTCCCTGGACCCGCAGGCCAAGGCAGTGGGCGCTGTGGCCCTCGCGGTGCTGGTCAACCTCTGCTATGGCAACCCGCGGGCCGTGCACGTGCTCATGAGGAATGTGGATACCAGGGAACTCATCAAGGGACTCGTCAGTATGAAGGTGAGACTTATTAATCATTCATTCTTTGGATTTATTGTGATTAAGTTAATTTAGGCGAAGCTAGCAGTTCACAATGGAGTACTGATATGGCAGTGAAGCATTAAACTAGCTGTAAAAATGAATAACCCAGAATCCTCGACTTCTACCATTCACTTTCTTTTCCTTTCTTCGTTCATCCACTCTACATGACTAAACCATCTAAGCCTCATCACTTACGTGAGAACAATCCAGTTATAAATACTCAGTTGTCATACAAATAGGTACATAATATGTGTGTATATGAAATTACAAAATTATACAAGATGTCAGTGGTAAAGTGCACTTATTTCGGGAGATGATTGTACATGATATTAAAAGTAAAAAATAATATATGATATTAAAAGTGAAGAAGAATTCCAACATTTTATGATAAAAAAAATCATTTGTTTGTATGGCAAAATGAATATTCTTTTATTGAAAAATATTTTTATATGGGTAAAAAACATTGGAATTTAGAAAAAAGTCATTTATCTTTTTACTTCTACCATCACTTTACCCCCGGACACCTTGTATTATAAACTCATTCAAACGATAAATAGTCCAAAGCAAGAGACACGAGTGATATATAATATAATTAGCTCAACAATAATTGTTACATGAGCAATAGCAGGAAATTTTTTCTGAATCTGTATAAATTATCGACGAAAATGTCTACTTCAGCACTCTCTATCTTATTATATATCGACACAATTGAGTCATATCTACCTCAATATTGATAAATCACAGGCGTCCTGTATATCTGTATCGGAAAGTCTCCATCCAGTGCAGGACCATGAGGAGTGGAGGATCATCAAGGCTATTGGAGTGGGCGTCACAGTCTTCAGTGATGATGCAACGACTAAATAAGAAGATTAGTGATAGTTAATTGTGTTAATATTTCAGGAGGGTGACTCAGCAGGCATACAGGTGGGCCGTCTTTTGATGTCCCTCCAGGGTATTAGGGGCGCTCCCACCGCACCTAACACCCGCAACTTTCTTGCCATCGCCCTGCAGGCCTTCGTCCAGGGTATCAAGTCGGTGAAGCTATACTTTCTTATTTATTTTATAGTATAGAAAATAAAAATATAATTATGATTTTACAATGTTAAATGTGCTCTTTTTTAAATTAAATTTTGATGTTAATTGTTACAGAGATTGTAATGCCACGCAGTTAAAGCACAGTTGCGCCTTCTTCAATGACCTCGCTTCCGACATTCAAACTAAAACACATGTATTAAACTATGATCGATATGAACCACCTCTACAAGAAGCTATCAAAGTAAGAAAAATAATCAAATGTAAAGATTCTAAACAAAATTTCAGTGTGTAAAACCAACGATATGTTCATAGTAAAGGCAAAATTATGATTAAATATGATTTTTAAGAGATTGTTTTTAAAACATTAAACATACGCTTTACATACATTATTACATCTGAAACTACAAAGCGTAGCTTAAAAATCAGTGTTTAGCTCCTCCTGAACATTTATGTTTTTGACACATGGGAGGTATTCTCGCGTTGACCACGTTATGTCAATAAACAATTTTTTGATTTTGTTTTCAGTTATTCCCAATATTATTATCTAAGACAAGCAGCCAACAGAGCGAAAGCGAAGGAAACAAATGTTTGGAGAGCACCCTGAAATTTCTACTTGCCCTTGTGAAAACAGGTTAGAAACATTACAATCACTTTTTTACAAAGCTTAACACTTGGCTAATATACCGAGAGCAGTTGTTTTCTGCCGCAATTTACATTTAAAAAAAAATTTACTTTGAACAAATTTGGTACAAAAGTACAGTTTGACACCGTTGACACTGTTAAAGATTTTATGGATAATATTTTTTTATGGATTTAAGAAAAAGTTTGTTAGTATGTTAATCCCTCTTTTAGCAATTGCAAAAAACATTGTCAAATTGTAAATAAAAATTTTTTAAAAGGTGAATACTGCACATGAGTGCAACCAATTCTGGCTGTTGCAATTGGGATCTGTAATGAGACTAAAAGGAGTAGAAAAGGGAAAGAGGGATATGCGTAAGAGGCAGATTGAGAAGGACCTGGATATTCAGATCTGGTCACCAAACTCGGCTAAAGCCATTTCAAGCAACATTACGATTCTGAATGGTGGTCTTTCACCAGGGCAATACCAAGATATAAAAACTTGTTCATTTTTATGCTCGATCACCAAAAAACTGAAAGTGAATAATATTGTTATGTTATGTATTTATGTGTAATGTAATTAAATAATGTATCTATTTTAGTTGTGTCTAGTTAAATAAGTAAAAATGTAATTTTCTTTTATCTGGTATAAAAACTTTAAAATAAAAAGAGTATCTAGCACTCTAATTATTATGCATTATTTATTTATTTTCTAGAACTCTATTCCCTCCGCCCCTTCTACTGCATCATGGCAGAACTTTGCGTGAAGTCCTCCCACGTCACGTCATGCGCCGCCCCTCTCTACGCCCTGTTGGCCGCCATCATCACCCAACATCATGAGGACGGCATGATGCCAGATGATCTGATGGCTGTGCTGTCCACTAGGATGAACCAACTCCTGGCACCAAACAGTTTGGACGCAAAGACCACGGGATTGGAATGGGTAAGATGCTAGCTAGATCATTACACAAGCAAAATCTTCTACTTATATGTAATGGTAATAATTTCAGTTATTCAAAAATTGTCAGGTTAGGCGCTTCTTCCTCAGGAATACACAAGTATCCAATAATGATGGTGTGTGTACACATAGCAAACGACTTGTGGCGCACAGTCCGTACACGTCACCACTATCTCTTGAAGCACCAAAACTAGCTCTAATAACCTCACTCACAAATGCAGTAGGCGTCATTTTAGCATTGGTCAAGCATACGCTGACACAAGTGACCAATATTTGTTAGACTAACATATTTATTGATTGTTTAAAGTTTCGATGTTGTGAGCGGTAACGACTTTGACCGGCTGAAACCATGTACGAACCTCTGCACAGATGTATGGCGGTAGTCACCAACATACTTGAATCATCGAGTATCGGGTACTTGTGTATATCTGTGGAAGAAGGGCCTTTTTCGTAATAGCGATGAGTCGTTCATGAACGAGCCGCACAATTGATAAGATTTCTGGTAATCCGTACCACGCACACAGGAGTATTTTCATTAAAACTCCGGTCAAAAGTCGATTTTACGAAGTTAAATAAAAACCTATTAAAGTCGCTCTTTTTTGTAGCTTAATAACCGGGTCAATGAATGAGTGATACATTTGTTACTCAGTTAGCCGTCCTTTCTCGCGCAGGCAGTCGGAACCCAGTCGTTGTGCAGACCGCGCGTCTTTGTTCTCGGCATTCGTTATTTTCATTATTTTGTAGTCGCAGTTGTGATTTGGTGTGCTAAATTGCGGAAAAAAATTATTACGAAAATGGAAGTAGAAGGTACGTAGAATATTTTATCATGCCAATTTTCTACTTTATGTAGAATTAAAGTGTTTTAAAAAATTAACCGAAAACATTAAAAGAATTGTATAAAAATATTAAGATAATCACGTTTTTGATTATGTGTCGAGGCTTGTCAAACTTTTCTTTTATGATTAATATGTTTACTAGGATATTCTCTAATGAATACAAAAAAAAAATTCTGCTTATATTTGCACCATTTTTGTTTTCGATCATTTGAAAGTGGTAAAGTAGAATTTGGGTAAATTTTGCTTTAATGAATTTTATTTTTTATTTTCAGATAATATTGGATCAACCATTAATTTTAGTAGAAGAGCTCTACATGACATCATGTGTGCCTGCAAAGCAAATAAAATTAAAGAAATGTTAGTGTTTTTGGAAACAAAGTTAGTTGAAATAACCCAGTGCCCTGAGGATTAAAGATTTATTTTGAGTCGCAGCCTGAGATATTTGAAGACTGAATTTAAGCAAAGATGGGAAGCAGCAGGTCGGAATAAAGAGCGCTTTTTACGTAAAAATGATACATGGCTCACATCTTCTATTCAATTGGAAAAGTTCAACGAGGAAAGTAGCCCTAAAACGGTCGGCCAACAAAATCTTTTGAAAACTTAAGTGAGCGTAGTAAGCGACGAAAAACCAGTGAGATACGGAAGCAAATACCTCCTGAAGAACTTGTTTATGCAGCTGGAGTCAGTCAACGCATTATTGGAAATACTGATGCCTCAGTATTGATAAAAGAGATTGTAGCAACGCCAACAAGAGCATCAAAAATTCGCAAATCTTATTCTCTATCCCAAAATCAAATAAATGTGAAAAAGCACACACCACAAGAGGCATTGGCAATATTTGTTGAAGGCGACTTTACGAGGAGGCAATGGGAAATAATTTATAATGCTAATAAGAGTATCTACCCATGTTACTCATTAATCCAAAAAGCTAAAAAGGACAGTTACCCCAAGGAAGAAACAATACGTGTGACTGAAACCTGTATGGAAATTCAGGTTCAAGGTTTACTGGATCATACGGCATCTCGCCTATATAAGTACCTTGCGGAGGTAATAGAGTTATTAAGAAACGATGAAAAAAAAAACTTGGAACTTATATCAAAATGGGGATGTGATGGATCACAGCAGTCGCAGTTTAAGCAGAGATTTCAAAATAGCTCAGATAGTGACGCTAATATATTTCAAAGTTCCCTTGTACCTCTGCGACTGAATGTAAATGTAAATGGCGAAACGAAATTAATTTGGCAAAATCCGACGCCATCTTCAGTTCGATTCTGTAGACCGATTCGGATAAGATTTATAAGTGAATCCAAAGATATCACTAAGGAGGAGATAGCTTATGTTAATCACCAATTGTCACAAACAGAAATATATATACCTTCCAGTGGATTGGTGAAAATAAATCATAAGCTACTATTTACAATGGTTGATGGCAAGGTATGCAATGCTGCTACTGACACATCTTCAATTATGCGCTGCTATATTTGTGGACAGACTTCAAAATATTTTAATAAGCTGAAGGAAGTACAAGAAGTAAATGTCGAAGCCTTGCAGTTTGGACTATCTGTTCTCCACGCCAGAATACGATTTTTTGAGTCCCTTCTCCACCTCGCCTATAAAATCTCCCTAAAGAAATGGCAGGCGCGTACACCAGAACAAAAAAAACTGTCAAAGAGACGAAAGAAAGAGTGCAAAAAGATTTCAGAGAACGAATGGGACTGCTCGTAGACGTGCCTAAAGCAGGATTTGGAAATACTAATGATGGCAATACAGCACGAAGGTTTTTTGCTGACCCTGATACATCTTCTCAAATAACCAGTATCAATTTAGAACTCATCAAGCGATTCAGAACAATCCTTGAAGTGATTTCTAGTGGAATTAGCATAGATACCAAAAAGTTTGCTACCTATGCCAACAAAACTGCGAAATTGTATGTAGAATTATATGGATGGCACCCTATGTCACCTACAATTCACAAAGTTTTAGTTCATGGGTCCCAAGTTATAAGCCATGCAATTTTACCAATTGGTCAATTATCAGAAGAGTTTGCTGAGGCCCGAAATAAACATTTTATACAATATAGGCTTAATTTTGCAAGAAAGTTTTCTAGAGAAGCCTGTAATAGAGACATTATTAATAGATTGTTGCTAAGCTCCGATCCTTATTTAAGCTCCATTAGACCCAAGAGTCAAACCAAGAAAAAAGCATTTTCGAGTGAAGCGCTTAAACTGATGGTCGCGATTGCACCGTCATCTTTGCCTTCTACATTAAATGATGAAGAAGATGACGTTAGCCTAGAAAATATGGAGGAAGAGGATGAAGATGTAGAAGATGATGTTAGCCTAGAAAATATGGAGGAAGAGGATGAAGATGACGAGTATGATTAAATATTTTTTAATTTGAGTTTTTGAAACTGAAGAAAATAATCAAAAATTGCTTTATAGTAAATATTTGTACTTTTTTATTTAATTAAAGACTGTATTATATAATAATACGTTGTTTTATTATAAAAACGACCATAAAATAGTTTTGACCGGATTTCACATCGAAATACTCCTATGTGCCACGGTGCAATTGGACGGTAACGAATGGAAGGAACTTGTAAATGATAACACATCAGAAACTTTAAAAGGACTCTTGACTTTTATTTGCTCTATCCCCAATCACATTGTGAATATCAGGAGATCCAAAACTACCCAAGACAGACCAAGGAGTGGTGTCTTTACTATTAAAAGCGTTAGCGGAAAAAGAGGAGGTACAATGAAAATCAAATCTTTTTATAATCTGCTTGGGAGTTTGCACCTACCGACATCTATGTATGATTTCTACAACTAATTATCTTGGCTACATACAATTCAATTTTATCTACTTGGAGAGGTGTGAGTCCTAGATAAAAACTGCATTATTCAATTTTAAACATACAGATTCTAAGTCCATTTCAGCTTTTGAACAAAGTTTTATCAGCAGAAAGGGACAACTATGATGTTGTTAAGCTTGTCAGATTATTACAATTTGAAAGAAAGCTGAAACGCACCTAGAATCGGCGTTTATACTAATGGGGAACTTTCAAATGTCGCTTTCAAATGGCGCTGAGTGACCCTTTGATGACTTTCTCAAACGTAAATTTTTACGAAACAACTAAAACATTATTATGGAATTTCACCACAATTTGTTAGTATCAACTATAGAACTACCTATTAACACATTGTTTGCGGGAGACGCTTAAAAGCGTCTTTTGCGTACTGTTGGTAGAGAGCGGGAGACGCTTAAAAGCGTTTTTCGTATTTGTACACTATTGGTAAAGCGCGGGAGACGCCATGCGTTGTAGGTACACTTAGAGTAACAATATATTACGAGTAACGTATGATGTTGGTTACTCTGTGAAGTAAAAATTATGCGTCAGCTCTCGTGACACGTGTACTAGGTACCTGGCAATTTGTAAAATTGGTTCGGGTGGCCGGCCGACTGTGGTCATAAAACATGCACTTGAAATAAAATAACTGTAAGATAAATGTTTCGTTTTTTTTAAATCTTTATATTTCTTCAGTGTTAAAGCGATATTGTTTCGTTCAAGACGTTCTCTATTTTCTTTTCTGTCTACATTCCGCTTTAAAAATTTCGTACAAAGTATTTGTGTGCTCTGCTCGAAAATTTATTTGTTACATATTTGTTACAAAATAAAGGGATATTTTTTCATAAAAAATACCCTATAAAATGGACTACGGTAATGATAATCGATTACAATAAATATATGAAAGGCATTGACCTAGCACACCAATATCTTTCGTATTATTCTATTTTACGAAAAACCACCAAATGGACAAGAAGGCTAGCGATGTATATAATAAATTGTGCATTATTCAACTCATTTGTTGTGTACAACTCCGTAAAAGAAAGGAAAATAAAATATAAACAATTTTTTAAGGAAATCGCAGAGCACTGGGTGGCTGATCAGATTTCGTCAGATAATAGTCAAGACCCGGAACCAACACCATCAACATCTGGTATCCGAAGAAAATCTTCAAAATCTGATCCTCCAGGAAGACTATCTATGGATATGCGAAAACATATATTGGAAAAGATTGAAGGCCCTGGTAAAAATAAAAATCTGCGAAAGCGATGTCGTGTGTGCGCGGTACACAAAATACTTAGCGAAACCCGGTACATGTGTAAATTCTATGATATACCTTTACATGAAGGGAATTGTTTCCAACGATTTCATACTTTCAAACAATATTAGTGTTTAGTGGTGTGTATTTAAAAAAATATATATACTATGTTGAATGTGCATAAAATGACTAAATAGACAATACGACAAAAGTGCAGTTTTTTCAATTTTTTTTAAATTTAAACTTATATATCGTAATTGTTTCTTCAAAAATATAAAAATTTGTGAAAAGATCATAATAAAAAAATTCGAATAAGGTAAAATACTGAAAATTTTATTTAAATTTGATCAATAGTTCAGAAGTTATAGCTATTTTACATGAAACGGAATTTTGCGCGCGAACGAGATAAAAATTGCCCGCTTTACGGCGTAGATTGATTAACTCTTTGCACGCGGCCGTATCAACTGTTGTTACGGCAAAAAGTCTATACTCACACGCGGCTGTATCAACAGTTGATATGGCAACTTTGACGGCCGATATTCCCGCTCTCTTTCGTCATAAATGTATTTCTTGCTCACTTGGACATTTGTAGAACTATCACGATGCTGACATCTACAAGAATTTCTCAAAAATAAAATTTTATTTCATAAAAAAAGATCGATAACCAAGTGCGCCTCTTCGCGCCTTTTAGTCCTTTAGTTTACATTTTTGTCAACGGATGGCGTTAGTACTAGTTTGTCATTCACAATTTTTCATAACTAAGAATGATAAGTGATCATGGTGTCCCACTTGTGTCTATAAACACAGTGGCCTAAGTACACACACACCGAGAGTGGTTTATTTATGACGCCGAGTGAATGGCGGGACCACATTCAAAAGATACGGTACGTCTTTGTATGAAATTTTATGTTTTTGTTTTTATAAACATCTAAGAGTGTTGACACACGAGGATTTGTTTTCATATTGTGGAGAATAATCTGTTCTGTCTATATAGTCCAATAAATCATGCCAGAATGCTATAATTTGACATTTAATTGCATGCATAGGTATTTGAAAATATGTACCGCGTACGGGTATAGATAAAACGGAGCATATTAACGCGTTCAAAAGGTTAAAAAACCCCCCGCAAACATTGTGTTAAGTATCTATATTATGTTCATAATATTAAATATTTATCGGTGATTTATACTAACGAAATTTCAAGAAGCAGCTATTAGATTTGCACCTCAGATTGAGGGAATTTATCTCAATTGGAGATAAGATAAGAATGGTATTTTACTAGTATTTACTCTGATGGAATTGGAATTTGCTTTGTTCTATAAATCTGCCTCAAAATTTGGTGTTTATACAGTAGAACCCCGTTAATTCGAAAAAACGCTTAATTCGAAATTTTCGCCAAAAAAATATCCACAGAAATTTTTTTTAAATTCGAAATTCGTTAATTCGTAATTCGAAATTTATTTTTGTCCGCACACGAAAATTTGTTTGTGTAATTCGAAAAAATTCGATTTTTGCGAAAATAAATCTTAAAATTTCGTAAATCTGAATCTAAAAGACCGCCATGACGGTAAAATGCCGAAAAGTGTATTTTTACGTGTTTACACATCGCCCTAATTAGTATTATGATTTTGTAAATTGGAATCGATTTACACTGGAATGTCGTATTTTTTAAAATTTATTTCGAATATCCGAGTTTTACGAATATACTTCAAATATCTGAATTTAAAAGACCGGCCGCGACGAAAATCGGCTGCGAAAATTCGATTTACGCATAAATATATCGTATTTTTCGAATATCCGAGGACCGGCCGCAACGTTAATCGACCCCGAAAATTTGATTTACGCGGAAATGTGTGGTATTTTTATGAATTTGCTTAGAATAACTGAACTTGAAGGGCCGATCGCGACGGAAATCGGCTGCAAAAATTCTATAAACGGGGATACTTGGTATTAATACGAGTTTACTCCAAAGATACCACCCGAATTTGAAGGGGCGGCCGAGGAACTCAATTTTCGCCGTTTTTTTTTTGTTCATTAAATTTCGAATTACGTGGGAATTCTTTAATTCGATATATCGTCGACGGCAATCCATCACCGCGTAAATCATATTTGGCCACTTTTCAGGAGAGACATAAAACCACTTTTCTTAATATATTTACATCGAAATCGCGGCAAATCATTTTATTTTTCATGTTCAATTGTCTTTACAATTATGTATTTAAACACATATACGTTTTTAACCGAAAATAAAATAATAAATGACTTAAGCGGTGATGTGCAGTAAAATACGGCAAAAGTTTAGACTTACGCGGAAATTTATTCTTTTTGGGAGTTAGGTTCATAATATCATTATAGTTTTAAAAGACGGGAACGTGGAAACAAATGTTATTTTTTTTTATTTTTTTATAATAATAATATTTTACAACAAAGTAATATTATGTTACATGACATTATTTAGACAAATAAAATAGTAGATAGGTACCTTATCATAAAAATACACAAAATTATTAGTTACTCAATGACACCGACAATCATCAACGTAAAAATTTAGCTCATCAAATTTTTTTATTAAAAAAAAGTAAACTTACACTGTAGGTACCTCGTGTAATGTTAAAAATATAAAAAAAATAAAGTTATTGATATAGTAATGAATCATAATAGCTATGACAATCTTGCGGTATTACAGATTTCAGTTCCTGTAAATGTTTCCACTTGGATTCTTTTATTTTAATTCTATCTTTGTAAAGTTTTGGAATCTATATTATCTTTAACTTTTTCTTCATGTGCCTTTTTTTTACGTACGATGTGTCTTTTCCAAACCTCATCGCTAATATTCCCAACGTCGTGACCACAACATGTGTCACACCGATCTTTTTTGGGCATAAAAATACTCATGTTTTCTTTTTTAAACACATTTTCGAAAGTTCTGCAACTCATGGGACTTCCTACATTTTCCTTACAATGATCTCAATAAATATCATACAGTTGAGCCAAGCTTTTGTTAAGTAAGTACAGCTTTTTTGTAGATTTACGACAATAGTGCGATTCGAGTGTTGGAAGATCGTGAAAAAACTTCAGTAATAACATTTTTTTAGAATTTTCTCCTGTTGTTCGTCGCCTGTTCTGATTCGTCATGGATGACATCGGAATCATTGCAGATTCTGATTTTTCTGCCCAATACCTAACGGTCCATTCCTTAATCCCCAGGGTATTCAAAAACGACATTTTTTCAAACTTGGGCTGTAATATTTTCAATGGGCAAAAAATACACCAACGTGCCTTGTCTACGAGAAGAATTTTTCAAGAATTTTACTTAAGATAGGAAGTTGAGAGATAGGTCTATAGTTTGTAACGTCATGTTTATCGCCTTTTTTATAAATGGGAGTTATTACGGCAGATTTCCACTTATGAGGAAACGTTCCATCACTTAATGATTTTTTGAAAATTGCGCTGACCGGAATAGTGATATATTTACTACAGTTACGTATGAAGATACCAGGCAAACTATCTAAACCAGGTCCTTTGTTAATGTCAATGGATGAAAGATATTTGTAGGTGATGTCTTCATTGATTTTAATTGAGTTTATGGCTTTATTATTTAACGGATCAGGTTCCTTGACATCAGGTGCTAAATTTGGGGTATGATCAGTGAAGACGGTAGAGAAATAGTCAGCAAACAGGTCAGTGATCTCCTTACTGTTGTGTGCGATTTTCGAGCCGTATGTTAGGTGTTCCGGCATGTAGGGAGATTTTCTTTGCGTTTTGACAAAGCTCCATATTTTTTTTTGTATTATTTTGTATAGAATGTTCTAAGTGTGAAATATAATTGTGGTATGTGAGAGTAGCAATTTTCTTTTGTCTTTTTCGGAGCAGTGAAAAGGTTTGGTAATCTAGTGGGTTCTTGTGGCGTTTCCAGGCTCGAAAGAATTTCAGCTTTTCTTTTGTAATGTTAATAAGAGCCGATGAGTACCACGTTGGGAAATCGGTTGGTTTCACAACTTTCTTTGGAACAAAGTCATCTATTAAGGCGTCGATGATTAGGTACAAGCTGTTAACCGCCGTGTTAACGTCCTGTGCGTTTAAAACAGAAGACCAGTCAGTTTTTGCCAGAGCGTCATTGACTAGGTCATAGTTGACTTTATTGAATAACTTGATCGTCTGGGGTGAGGAAGTGGTTATGGGGGCGTAAATATTGAGTTCAACTATTAAGGATGTGTGATGTGCGTGAATATCTTGGCATATGTATTCAGGAGATACCATCGAGATCAACTCCACACTGACTAATTGTTGGTGGCTGATTTTGGGAATAATCAAGAAAATTCCAAATTATTTATATCAATGTTTTCTATATTTTCATTTGTAGAACATTCACCAACTTTTTTTCCACTGCCCTGTTTGTCAGATAATGTATTTATTCCGAGTTCTTTGCACATAGCATCAACAAATAACTCATCATCGCTAGAATCGTACATTTTGTTACTGAAATAAAAAAAAATAAAAATAATTAATATATTTGTTTCGCTATATACTATTAGTGAAGTAATAGTAAAGTATAATATATAATTATTAGTAAAGTCACAAAAATTAAAAAGGACAAATCAAAAAAGAATGAATCAGCGCGTATCTCACGTTTTCCGATACAATGAAACGAATCATTGCGAAGTGTATCAACGCGTAAGTTCATAATGATTAATAATAACGTCTACCGTGTGCACAAACCAATGTTTGCAATATATAATTACTTAGTCTCATAATACATACCTTTTGTAAGACATCCGATGAACAGAAAACACATAAATTTAAAAAAAAACTGTTGTAATCAGCGAAATAACGTGTTGCGGCAATGACGGTTGGTCAACGACTGAGATAGGCGATGATTTTACCCAAACGGAAGGCAAATGAGATGCGCGGTGATACTATTTTCGTTGTAGGACTATTTCCTTACATTGAAAAAATCCTATAATAATCCCAACGATGTAGGTTTATGACCGCCGTCGAATGGCATTTCAAGATGACTTACGCGGTGATGTTACATACGCGGTGATGGATTGCCGTTGACGATATGGTTTTTGATGTCCGCTGGATTTCGAATTAACGAGGTTCTACTGTATTGACAAAGGCGGCATTCATTTCAGATACCTTAGTTTTAACACATGTGTTATTCCGATAAATTATTTTATGGGTGAAAAGGGCATATTCAGATATAGGCGACATTCGCTGCCGCTGTGCGTTTGTCACTGTTTATTGAATTACGTGAACTGCGTTTGACAGTCCAATATATGACGTACCTACACCTACTTTACCTAGTATCGTATTTTTCTCGTGGTACTAGATGGCGTACCGGTACCACGAGTTGTATGATCATTCATACGGTTCGGGAGCTGAGAGCCGTATCGGGGGAGCTGTACTGAGAAGCCACATCAGGCGAGTCGTATCGGGCAAGCACAGTATTCTCATTGCTCTTGGCTCCTGATCGATTGAGCTGTCATTCAATTGAGTCGACTCTTTGAGTCGTATGAAAATATTGAGCTGGTACCGTGCCTCCTAATTCGTAGCCTGGGAATGTTTGCCTTTCTTTTTATTTTTTTTTCTTTCTTTGCGTTTTGATGTTTATTGTTTAGCAGCTGAAAATATTTTTGTTTTGCTGTTTGTTTTCAGCTGCAATTAGTTGGGGCGCTGTGTGAATGCAATGCCACCCAAGATGCTGTTGTGCACAATGTTAAAACTGAGCAATTTGAGGGTGTCATCTTTGAAATTGTTCAAACAGCGTTACAAGTAAGTCTGCCTTTTCTCTGTTCTCTGGCTGAGTGGATTCTGAATTTTCTAACCTGCCCAATTTTTTCCCTGGTTTTATGATATTTCTAGGTAACTAATTAACCAATTCTAATTCCACAATAATTGATTTAATGTTGCGAGTGGCCTGCTCTCTGATGACGAGTGGTGTAATTTTTGGGAATAGATTTGAGACGATTGACAATTATTAGACCTTTGAATTTTTTGTGTAGGTACTGGTTTGGGTACCAGGACAGAGGACCAAAAATCAATACTGATAAAATAAGTACAAATAGTCACCTTAATTTTACAGAAATTAAGTAATCCAAAACCATGATATATTTTAAAACACATTGAAAGCAGATTTTTTTACACAATTTAACTCAACATTAACATTTTTTTATTGAACTTGTACTTAAACATAATATTTTTTTAGTTACTGTTTCAGTTGGCAATTTTGGGTTACATTCCTTAGGTTGGGAACCCGTGATATAGATTATAAATATTTATATTTTTAAAAGTTTTTAGGTGCCTACTTGAATCATTGTAGAAACGTTTTATTGTCATTAATAATAATCATAATTGGATGACTTATAATACATTTCTACAGTGATCTATGTTATTACTAACTATTTATGGAGATAATATACAGTACAATACTTACCTGGTAGGTCACTTGTACCTAACCAGCATATTTGAAAGCTAAAATAAAATATATTCTTCATAAAAGAACAAAATTATTATTTTGAGATTAATTTTACTTTCAATAATTTTGCTCCAACTCATTTAAGTTTTAACCTTTTATAAATTGAAAGCTTCAACTTTCCAATACTTCTATTTTGAAACCTTTTCAGTAAATTTTTCTTTGTTGTTGTTCATTCTAGAAAGGCAGTCTGGATTCTGGCCCCACATATGATTCTGTAGTGATAGCCTGCAATCTCTGCCTCGACTTGGCACAAATATGCTCTCCGTGGGAGTCGGTGCTGCACATTTTGTTGAGCAATCGTTCTGTAAGTAATTCTACATTAATGCTTTGGAAATCTAGAAAGTCACAAACGTTACTTATTTCACAAGCACCCCATCTCGATCCCGTTGTGAGGTGCAACAAATACAGGACTACTACCCAATTGGTAACCCAGGGAAAGATGTTGTTTAGTACCGACGATTGATACTTGAAATGGAGTGTATTAACAAGAAGAAAAGTTCAAGCGATCTTGTTTATTTATCATGAGGAATACTAGGAGTGAGGAAAGGAAGCCTTTACCTGTTAATGGTGGTTGTTTCTGGAAGATTCCGTGGACACTTACAGTTCATAGATGTACATCTTATAAGCACCGTTAATGTTAGAGATTTCCACAACACAAACTCTCTTTACAATTCACCAAACGACAATAATGTATTAAACTTAATATGCAACGAGTACTATGACGAAAATTCAAACATATTATATAATTCGTAACAAAATGACACTCGTCGGTCTTTTTTTTTCAAATCTTCTTTCTTCCAATGAATGGAATAAAAAATAAGAGAAAGAATTTGAGAACGAACTGGAATGTGGAATAATCTTAAAACTGTTTCAATATTAAACAGATGTCACTATTCATTCCTTTTTTTAATTGATCGGTACTAAGTTCCTCCGAGTTTTTGTAGGGTGAAGATTACCCTGATAATATCTAAACACCAATAGGAGAGGGCAAAGAATAAGAAAAACTTTTTACTGAACACATTTATTTATTAACAACGCTTTTCTAATGCTACGAATGTGTTTTTGTTTATTTTCAGATACAAAAAATCCTTAGTTCATGTCTCAGTACCATGAAGGGAGAAAGAAGAAAGCAAGCTCTCAGCATTATCAAACATCCCCGTTTCCCCACCGATAGAATTAATCAGGTTGGTTATGTTTAGGGAATGCAATCCCGGTATAGCGGGATCCCGCTGGACTGGCGGGATTACAGAGAAGCGCAGCTCATACGTGTTACCATAAATGAACCACTCACTAGATCAATATCTTCGGGTTTTTCGTACTGAGCCCATGGGTCCTAAAGTTTGCCATAGATAAAAGTCTGTTCCTGAAAAATATACGTCACTACACGACATACTCACCATCGACTAGGATAGAAACTATAAAAAAGGCGTAACCATAGACAATATAATTCTCATTCGGAGCCAATCCCATTCACTAGCCTAAAATCGGCCAATGACAGCGGCCTATAAACATGCATGAAGTGCACACTGGTTTGTGGAAAATATACGTCACACGTCAGCCATAGAGATTACCGTGTCTTTTTTTCTGACCCACTTTTTTCTCGGAGTTATACCCCCCTGCGTGTTACTCTCCAGCGTGGAAGCTGAACAAGCTTTTTCAGCCGCTGGCTACCTTGTGTCCAATATCAGAAGCCGTTTATCAGATGACACAATTAATACTTTAACTTTTTTACGCAGCTATTTCCAAAATAATGTTTAATTAAACTTATGATGCTCATTGTACAAGAATATTATTTATCGTGTGAACGTTATTATTTAAATTTAAGTTTCAGTTCAGTTTCAGTGCCGGCAATCCGGGCTTTTATTTTATTTTCATTTGTGTACATAGATTTCTTTTACCCACCTCACTAGACAATGTCTGTTCCGAGGCGGGTATGTTATGTAAATTTATGTCTTATCTTATTCTTTGCCAATTTATGACTAAAACTTTACCTATGTCTAACTAAAGGTATACCTATTAATAAAGAACTTGTTTTATTATAGGTATAAATTTAAAACTCTAAAAACAAGGTTGGTAGATCGAGGTATTAGGTCTTTATTATACGATTGATTAGATATCTAAGTCCACTCTGCTGGATCCCGCAAATACCTGGATCCAGCGGGACTAAGATTGTTCAGTCCCGCAAATACCTGGATTGACATTTTCTTGCGGGATTGCATTCCCTAGTTATGTTCATTACTTTTATTATGGTTTCAAAACTGCAAGAAATATTATGTAAATTACAAAGTCAATGATAAAAGTTAATAATTTTAGTAAAAGTAGAAATGTCTTTTCTGAGGCAGCAAAAACTTTCAAACCGCCTAGTCTGGTATTGTGAAATTTGCACATATCTGGTAGTTCTAGGTCAAAAAATTTTTTTCAGCTGCTTTGTCACTTTAGACATGACAGAAAAAACTATGTTGTAAATTTCCTTTCTGTTACATGGGTCGTTTATGAGAGTAAGATTTTTTTATGTGGGTTAACTGCCCGGAGCTAGTGGGACTATGGCATGGAAAAGGAGAGTTTGAAAATAACTGACTGCTCAGATCTAGTCACTAAACACGACTAAATCCATTTATTGCAATATTTTGTTTATCAACAGGGGTTTTTCCACTTAGCCAACACCAAGAGTATCTACCACCCTGGATCATAGTACATAGAATATGTATATATATACAGTAGAACCTCGTTAATTCGAAATCCACAGGACATCAAAAATCAAATTTCGAATTATCGAATTCCCACGTAATTCGAAATTTTATGACAAAAAAAAAAAAAAAACACGCCGAAAATCGATTTTCTCGGTCGCCTCTTCAAATCCGGGTGGTATTTTAGTAGTAAATTCGTATTAATACCAATTATTTCTTTATTTTTAATTATTTTATCTTTTAGCGGCCGGCACATTAAATTTAGATTTTTGCAATAAATTCGTAAAAATGCTATATATTTCCACGTAAATCGAGAATTCGCGGCCGTATTCCGTCGCGGCCGGAACTTTAAATTCAGATATTCGAAATAAATTCGCAAAAATACGATATATTTCCGCGTAAATCGAGAATTCGCTGCCGTATTCCGTCGCGGCCGGCTGTTTAAATTCAGATATTCGAAATAAATTCGCAAAAATGCTATATATTTCCACGTAAATCGAGAATTCGCGGCCGTATTCCGTCGCGGCCGGTTCTTTAAATTCAGATATTCGAAATAAATTCGCAAAAATACTATATATTTCCGCGTAAATCGAGAATTCGCTGCCGTATTCTGTCGCGGCCGACCCTTTAAATTCAGATATTTGCAAAAAATGAATTTCTAAAAATATGCTATATTTCCACGTAAATCGAATTTTATCGGCAGTTTTTCGTCGCGGCCGGCCTTTTAAGTTCAGATATTTGAAGTAAATTTGTAAAAATATGTCATATTTCGGAGTGAATCGAAATTTTTTGGCCGATTTTCGTCGCACCGTATTTTTTAACTCGGATATTCGAAGTAAAGTTAGTAAAAATACGATATTATATATTTCCGATAAATTGAAATTTCGCGTCCGATTTCCGTTGCAGTGGGTCCTTTTAAATTCAGATATTCTAAATAAATGCGTAAAAATACAATATATTTACGCGTAAATCGAGATTTTGCGGCACATTTCCGTCGCGGCGGGTCATTTGAAATTCAAATATTCGAAATAAATTCGTAAATAAACGATACATTTACGCGTAAATCGAACATCGCGGCCGATCCTTTAAATTCAGATATTTGGTGTAAACTCATAAAACTACGACATATATCCACGTAAAACGTATTTTCTCGGCCCTTCGAACTCGGATATTCGAAATAAATTTGAAAAAATACGACATTCCAGTGTAAATCGATTCAGATTTACAAAATAATAATACTAATTAGGACGATGTATAACCACGTAAAAATCCATTTTTCGGCGTTTTACCGCCACGGCTGACTTTTAGATTCAGATTTACGAAATATTATGATTTATTTTCGCAAACATCAAATTATTTCGAATTACACAAACAAATTTTCGTGCGCGGGCAAAAATAAATTTCGAATTACGAATTAACGAATTTCAAATTAAAAACCATTTTGTATGAAAGAATTTTTCTGTGGAAATTTTTTGTCGAAAATTTCGAATTACGCGTTTTTTCGAATTATCGGGGTTCGAATTAATGGGGTTCTACTGTACTATTTTTGAAATCTGCGAAATAAACAACATCTACGCTGGGTTTCCAACCCACAACTTTTGGAATATGGAGCCAAAGAGTTTACCGCAGTTTGATGTATGTTGTGAGGTTGAAGTAAGTAAGAAAGGGGAGGAGTATTGTATTAATTATAGTTACACCTTCTTCCACCAGGTATTCTGCGCCTTTGAATCCGGTGACGCTGAGAATGGTTTCCCACCTGCCAACGGCATTTCTCTCGGCCCATCTGACATTGCTTCGGGAGGGACCACGGCATCGTTGGCTACCTTCTCGCATGCACAGGAACACTCACTGGATGATGTTATCAAACGCTTAAACCAAACACTGGAAAATAATCAAGTAACTATTGAAAAATAATATAAGGTCATGAAAGGTGATTGAATAAACTAATGTAACATAATCTTAACTATTATTTTATTATGTTCTGTTTTGTCCTGTTAACAAATAATATATTTATTTATATTATTTAAAAGCCCAAAAGGCTGCCCAAAGGGTAGCACATCTATTTATTTTATTATTTTAAATATAAATAAGTAACATAACAATAGATAATCTGCCAATATCCTTCAAATAAATATATTGTACGCATTTTTAGCTGATTAATATGCCTCTATCGAAATATAAATCTAAGTCGACAATTTTCGAAAAAAGTTCATTCGCTGTTTTTTTTTTTATGTGGCGTATTAACGTCATCGGTTCTTGTATACCGTAATATTGTATATTTTACGGAATATATCCTGAACATCCATTTTATCGCCCGATCTGAATGGGTTAATATCTAGGGAGCGCGTACAACGACATACTGAGTTGGGGGTGGAGTGATATCCCTCAGCCGAGCAGTGCTGAAGGGACCGTAGCGGGAGAGGTGGTATGCGCAATACAAAGCTAATTTCCTACTACAGCAGGTCATTCTAAACTTGGACAGAGAATAGAATTATATGTAGATTATTTCAAATACAAGGTATTTAACTTTATTTTCAAAGTCGTCTTTTATGTATGTATACGTTTTAACAGGTGACAGACTTGACCACATCCAACATTATGGAACTTCACAGCTGTAAAGTGTCTTGTCTAGAACAGAGACTGCATGCTTCAACCATCGCATTGCAGGTAACATAACATATACTAGTTATAATTATCTTTATCTCACAATATGATGTTATCTCATACATAGGAACTAGTGTAGAGAGCTAATACAATGCCATAAAGCTGCTAGCCTAACTAGTGCTAATAATACCAATGTAAGTTACACCAGATTATGTCAAAATAATATTATAAATTTAAATCATAGCGCAAGTCAGTCAGATTTCACATCAAATAATGCAGTTGTACAAACATAATTTTTAATAAAATTATATACAAAATGTTAGTACGTAGTGCAATTTATTAAATTTTCACCGTAAATGTGGCTATGTAATGTATTATGTGTTTTATTTCCAGGGTGCAAGTCACAATGTGGCTTCATTAAACCACTCCATGGCCCTCCTTCAAAGCATTAATAGAAAGCAACAAGACGTCTTGTACACAACACAATTGCACAATGAAAAGTAAGTCACCCAACATTTTATTTATTTATACTAAAATATAAACATGTTTGATAACAGAGTTATAATAATTCGTATATTGAAATTACATTTTTATAATAATGAACTCCAATGAAAAATATTATGGCATAAAAAAAATATTCATACAGAATAATTAATAACCGGTTGGTGGCTAAGTTGACATCGCGTTTAGTTCCCACCCAGGCGTAGTGTGTTCAATTCCTCGGCTGGCTAAGTCCTCCATCACAACACAAGCAATATTTTCAGCTTACTGTGGTCGTAATAGGAGATTTTCAAATATTGTCAGATTATTCGTAAAACAGGAATGTTTCCATATTTAAAAAAAAAAAAAAAAGGTACACAAACACTGATTCTAAATATACAAGTTCTATTTTATATTATAATACGTAGAATATAAATTCTAAAAAGTAATCCGTTACAAAAGTCGTGTGTTAACGGGTGTCAAATTTCTGTGATTTTCTATGGCTTGTCTATCTATGTCTGTTTGTGAATTAACGTTGAATTATTGGCTCGAAGGGCAGACCTCACGCGAAAATAACCAGCTGCTATTGTTTCTGAATACAAGAACAACGTCTGTAATATAATAATATGTACATTGTGGTTAGGTAAAAGAACACAAACATAAATTTCATTAGGTCGCCTATTCAAAGGTGTAATAAGTATTATTCAATTGAGAATTTACAAGATATTTTGCTGTGTAAAATAACTTATCAGGCGAAATACATAACAGGATTGGCATATTATAACTACTTACATATTTGATAATAAAAGCCTATTGGGTGTTCATAAATTACTATCCTTTTTGTGTATTATTTTTGATGTTTGTTAAACACAGTGACATTCACAAATTAGTCCGCGACTGACAGCTCGTAACACTGGTTGCACAGTAAACCCACCATCATCTCTTGGATTCGCATTACAGACAAACACAAACGCAATAGTTAGCGCGATACGGAAAATTGATATCTGATAATACAGTAGAACCCCTTTAATTCTAACCCCGATAATTCGAAAAAACGCGTAATTCGAAATTTTCGCCAAAAAAATATCCACAGAAATTTTTTTTCATACAAAATGGTTTTTTAATTCGAAATTCGTTAATTCGTAATTCGAAATTTATTTTTGTCCGCACACGAAAATTTGTTTGTGTAATTCGAAAAACTTCGATTTTTGCGAAAATAAAAAATCATAAAATTTCGTAAATCTGAATCTAAAAGACAGCCATAATGGTAAAATGCCGAAAAGTGTATTTTTACGTAGTTATACATCTCCCTAATTAGTATTATTATTTTGTAAATGAATCGATTTATCACACCAAATATCTGAATATCTGAAGGGTCAGCTGCGACGGAATTCGAATGATAAATTTCAATTTACGCGGAAATACGACATATTTTTACGAATATACTTAAAATATCTGAATTTAAAAGGCCGGCCGCGAAGAAAATCTGCTGAGAAAATTCGATTTACGCGGAAATATATCGTATTTTTACGAATATTATAAATATCTGAATTTAAAGGGTCGGCCGCGAAATTTCGATTTACGCGTAAACATATCGCATTTTTACGAGTTTATTTCAAGTATCTGAATTTCAAAGATCCGGCGCGACGGAAATTGGCTCCGAAATTTCAATTTACGCGGAAAATATCGTATTTTTAACTAAATTTACTTTGAATGTCTGAGTTAAAAGATTTGGCGCTACGGAAAACGCCGCAAAATTTCTATTCACGCGGAAATATGACATATTTTTACGAAATTTACTTCAAATATCTAAATTTAAAGGATCGGCCGCTACCGAAATCGGCCGCGAAATTTCGGTTTACGCATAAATATATCGTTTTTTTTTTCGAATATCCGAGTTTTAAGGACTGGCCGCAACGGAAATCGGCTGCAAAAAATTGATTTAAACGAGAATAATTGGTATTAATATGAGTTTACTCCAAAGATACCTACCGAATTTGAAGGGGCGGCCGAGGAACTCGATTTTCGCCATTTTTTTTTTTTTTTTTTTTCATAAAATTTCGAATTACGTGGGAATTCGTTAATTCGAAATTTGATTTTTTATGTCCGCTGGATTTCTAATTAACGAGGTTCTACTGTACTGCATGGAATACCAAAATGGAAAGCCTTAGTTCTATTGTATGGTATCACTTCCAAAACATAAATGTATGTTGTACCTGTATTTCTTTTGCAATCCACTATATAATATGAAATATTGAAACAAGATTTCAGAAACTATTATTATTAATTTCTTATTTGTCAGGTTAAAAGAAAATGTGACAAAGCTGTCGGACCACCTGAGTGATGCTGAGCAGAGCGTAAAAAGGTTTCAGGGGAAGCTGTCTGCGGAGCGACTGGATCGGGAACAACAGCTGGCCAACTCTAACCACAAACACACCCAGAAGATTAAGGTGGGTTCATATCCTTCACGACAGCTGGGAAGTGTATACCGCCAGGAGTCCCAACAGCTCTCAACTGCCCAGAGCCACTGGGACTGGTATGTTGTGAGGCTGAAGGGAATGGGGAATAGGAAGTTTGACAAGTCCCTGGTTATTAGCTTTAATATTAGGTTACGAGCTATTATTATGTGACACATGAGCTAGAAAGGTGCCGACAAGTATCAAGCAATAGTTGCACACTAATGCAAATGTCCAACTGTATTAATAAACATACAGGGCCGGTCCTGTCCAGGCGCAATTGGAGCAGTCTGCTCCGGGCGCCGAATGGCCAAGGCACCAAGGACGCAAGAAGCTGATACTAACCTAACACCAAACCTGTAGATGTATACATAGACACAGATTCCATACACTTTGTCCTTTTAATGACTTCATTATTTATTTGCTGGTTGGTAATGTGCTTTGTGTGACCTGTCTGGATAACCCTATCAGATCTGGTCCCCAAACACGGCTAAAGTCATTTCAACCAACACTTTGATTCTGAACGGTAGTCTTTCATTAGGATAATGTTTTTTTAAATATACAATTTTATCTTACTTCTGATTAAACATTTTCAAACATCAAAATTCTCTCTTAAACCATCAATCAATTTCATTGACCTCTCTGGGGTCTAAGAGAAAGGTATGTAATTTGGCGACATCAGTTTTATTTCAAATCTGTATGGATCACTTCTTAGGATTATTACATTTGTACAATAGCTCCTGCAAAATGAATACAGTGAAACTCTCTTAAGAAGTTTTCCAAGGGACCGGGGAAAAAAAACTTCTTAAGGGGGAAAACTTCTTAAGGCGATTTAACCAGCGGACGAGAATTCAAATTTCGTTAAAAGACGATCTCGCGATCGGACGTTTTTTTAGACCGAGACAGAAATACCGAATTCATTCCGCTGCGAGCCGTACACTCGCGCGGCAGTGAAAACTACAGCATGGTTCCGATGAAATAACAATTATTGTTGTTTAATTCTTGGTTGTAGCTTTCTTCCTTATAAGTAGTTACATAAATATTTGTAAATTATACGTCGGAGTGCGTAAACATAAATAAATACAAATGCAGTTTGTTGACATGGTAGATATAAAATATGTAGGTACAGTAGAACCCCGTTAATTCGAACCCCGATAATTCGAAAAAACGCGTAATTCGAAATTTTCGCAAAAAAAATTTCCGCTGAAAAATTTTTTCATACAAATTTTTTTTTAATTCGAAATTCGTTAATTCGTAATTCGAAATTTATTTTTGTCCGCGCACGAAAATTTGTTCGTGTAATTCGAAAAAATTTGATTTTTGCGAAAATAAATCATAATATTTCGTAAATCTGAATCTAAAAGTCAGCCGTGGCGGTAAAACGCCGAAAAATGTATTTTTACGTGGTTATACATCGTCCTAATTAGTATTATTATTTTGTAAATCTGAATCGATTTACACTGGAATGTCGTATTTTTTCAAATTTATTTCGAATATCCGAGTTTAAAGGGCCGAGAAAATACATTTTACGCGGATATATGTCGTAGTTTTACGAGTTTACGCCAAATATTTGCATGGCCGCGTAATTTCGATTTACGCGTAAATATATCGCATTTTTACTAACTTTACTTCGAATATCCGCGTTGAAAAAATACGGCGCGACGGAAATCGGCCGAAAAATTTCGATCCATGCCGAAATATGACATATTTTTACGAATTTACTTCAAATATCTGAACTTAAAAGGCCGGCCGCGACGAAAAACTGCCGACAAAATTCGATTTACGCGGAAATATATCATATTTTTACGAATTTATTTCGAATATCTGAATTTGAAGAGCCGGCCGCGACGGAATACGGCCGCGAATCCTCGTTTTACGCGGAAATATATTGTATTTTTACGAATTCAAATTCAGATATTTGAAATAAAGGGCCGGCCGCGATGGAAAATTACCGCGAAATCTCGATTTACGCGGAAATATATCGTATTTTTACGAATATCTCAATTTAAAGGGTAGGCCGCGACCGAAATCGGCAGCAAAATCTCGATTTACGCGTAAATATATAGCATTTTTACGAATTTATTGCGAATATCTGAATTTACAGGGCCGGCCGCTACGGTAATCGACCGCGAAAATAAAGAAATAATTGGTATTAATACGAATTTACAACTAAAATATCACCCGGATTTGAAGAGGCGGCCGAGAAAATCGATTTTCGGCGTATTTTTTTTTTTTTTTTTTCATAAAATTTCGAATTATGTGGGAATTCGTTAATTCGAAATTTGATTTTTGATGTCCGCTGGATTTCGAATTAACGAGGTTCTACTGTATACAGGGTGTATCGGCACTAACCCGACAAACTTTAACCAGCTATTCCTTAGCACATTTGGAGTAAAAAATGTTATGTGCACTTTGCTGTCCGGTAACGTTTTTTTTTAATAAAAAATTAATTAAACATATTTTCACCACATGTCACCACTGTTTTATCCTTTGTCAAAATTTGAAAGCAACATCGCAACTCTCGCGTGTTGCTGCGAACGAAGCCCGTATTACATAATCCAGTACCAGAAAAGAAATATTTTATTTAACAATAATGATTATTCACATTTTTCGTATGCGAATCACTGATTGTCTTCTTGTATTGTACACATCAGTTTTATTTTTGTATCTAAATTGTTTCACCTCTGGAATGCTTTGGTTTCACCTCTTACGCGTTTCACGTATTAAATAGTCTAATTTTGAAACTAAGAAACTAATTAGTAGATTTCCTGAATTTATAATCGAAGTCCAATAATTCTGAGCACTTTTAAAAACAATTTTCCTCACTTAGGTACTTATCAATAATAATAATTGGATTATTTGAACAGCGCCGTTGTTTTTTAAATCACCGTAAGTGCTCTGTCAAAATGTTACTTGCTAGGCTATCCTACAACGTATATTTTTTAATAAATTTAGTTATTTACAACTTCGCGGAATGTGATTTATGAATATTATTGCTTATGTTAAAAGCCTTCCAGAATTACCGGAATATAACGAGCAGCTTGACACACTTAAGTTTATTTCCACTAATTTGAAGGTACAAAGAATGTATAGTTTTAAAAACAATCCCGATGAATCAAAAAACGGTTCATATAAAACTGCTGCGCAACACACTGAGACAAAGGAAAGCACTCACACAAACGTCATGACTGCATTGGATTGACCACCTGCAAATGAATGCTGCCAGATTGCTAATTTATTTAAACAATAATTATTAAATTTTATTTAAAATATCGCAATTTTTTTAAAAAATCGACAATAAATTACAACTATAATTTAAAAAAAATATTCTTAACCCCACGCTTTTTCGTAATTGATTAATTAATTCAGAATTTAAACGTTGCTTGAAATGACTAGCCGTATTTGGTGACCAGATCTGAATATCCAGGTTCAGAATTTAAACGTTGCTTGAAATGACTAGCCGTATTTGGTGACCAGATCTGAATATCCAGGTTTAGAATTTAAACGTTGCTTGAAATGACTAGCCGTATTTGGTGACCAGATCTGAATATCCAGGTTCAGAATTTAAACGTTGCTTGAAATGACTAGCCGTATTTGGTGACCAGATCTGAATATCCAGGTTTAGAATTTAAACGTTGCTTGAAATGACTAGCCGTATTTGGTGACCAGATCTGAATATCCAGGTTCAGAATTTAAACGTTGCTTGAAATGACTAGCCGTATTTGGTGACCAGATCTGAATATCCAGGTTTAGAATTTAAACGTTACTTGAAATGACTAGCCGTATTTGGTGACCAGATCTGAATATCCAGGTTCAGAATTTAAACGTTGCTTGAAATGACTAGCCGTATTTGGTGACCAGATCTGAATATCCAGGTTTAGAATTTAAACGTTGCTTGAAATGACTAGCCGTATTTGGTGACCAGATCTGAATATCCAGGTACTTCCTCACCTTCCACTCCTTCCCTTAGCCATAAAACTTACCCCAATTCAACATAAAAATTGTTTAAATTATCGGATGTAATGAAATGCATAATAATTAGACCCCAAAATACTTAATTATTCAGGGAAATAAACCCCTGAGTCATCAGTTGGAAATACCAACGACATTAAGTGAAATTAACAATGCAATAATCCTATTATTGCATTGTTTAAAATTTCACTTAATTATTAGCATTAGCAAATAATATTGGGATTAGCAAATAATAATTTACGACAATTTACTCGGAAATCAATAAAGCCAGAATAATAAAAAAAGAAAGTTATCACTTACGTCGTCTGTAAGTGGCTTTACCAAAGTTTGATAATGCCGTCAGAAGGTGAAACAGCTGTCACGCGTAATAATAATTACAACTAGCAGAACTTGTTTATAAACACACTGTTTTTATAAATTTTTTAATAAGACTGTTAAAATAAAAAAAATCTCTAAATTGAAATGGAGTTCTACAAACTAAACTTAAAATCAAATAAATTTATTGCGAAGGTTCAAAGTACTGTACTGTAATATTATATTAAATAATTTTTACGTGTTTAATTATTGTTTAAAGTCAGATTAAAGCGATTAAAAAACCCACCTGGCAATTCTTATTCGAGTTTCGTTGTTTTTACGTATTGGCGCGCTTACAAGCATCAGTCGTCTCATTTTTAACCATTAATATTTAGTGTGTAGGAAAGAGAGAAGACGCTTTTCGACACACTTGTCGAAAAACTTGTTGAATGCCGACGGGCATACTCTTCTACAGATTTTATTAAATATTGATATGTAGGTAATATTGATGTGTAAATGAATGACATTGTGAGAATTTTACCAATAAATAATAAATGAAAATGCGGACATGTAGTTTATGTTAATTTTTTTATTGGAGCATTTGTTCGAAGTGACTACCATTATTTTCGATGCAAGCGTGTAGTCTTGTTATATTTTGATTATTTAAGTTTGCAGGATTTGCTTTAATTTCTGCAGCGGCTTCCATCACTCGTTCGAGCAGTTGCTCTCTTGAGGCTATTGGCTTAGCATACACTTTTTCCTTGAGAGCCCCCCACAGGTAGTAATCCAGGGGGGTCAGGTCGGGTGATCTTGGTGGCCAAGCAATGGCCGGACTTCCACGGCCTATCCAACGACCAGGAAACTCGACATCCAAGTAGTTCCGCACGGCAATCGAATAGTGTGGTGGGGCTCCATCGTGCTGGAACCACATTCTCCGTAGTAATTCGAGGTTCACATCTTCCAGAATCTCGCCCAGTTGCACTTGTAAGAACTCCAAATACATCGGTCCATTTAGTCTGGGAGGCAACTCGATTGGACCGAGTATTTGATTTCCCAGGATTCCTGCCCACATGTTGATGGAAAATCTGTCCTGGCTCGACGACTCCCGAACAAGCTTGGGGTTTTGTTCAGCCCAATGGTGCAAGTTGTGCACATTTAGCACTCCTGTTTTAGTGAACTGTGCTTCGTCGGTAAACAATATGTTTTTCATGAAGTCTGCATCTCTTATGACATTATGCAGCATTCTTCTGCAGTACACGACTCTGGAAAAGTGGTCATTCTCCATGAGGCCTTGGCAGCGCCTATAGTGAAAAGGTTTGAGCCCGTGCTTCTTCAGAACTCTCCATACCGCCATGTGTTCCCTGTGTCCTATCATCAGAGCGACCCGACGCACGGACAGCGTGGGGTCTTCGGTAATTAAGTTCAGGATTCTCTCCTCAACTGCCACAGGAACGATGTTGTGTCCTCCGCCGGCGCCTTCAATCCGTCCGATGCCACAGTCACGCAATTGTTGATACATCTGAAACAAAACAACAAATAACAACTGCTTTTATTATTCAGCTCAGTAATAATGTCAAATAAACAATCGCGGGCTTTTTCACTCATTTTATTTTTAAAGAACACTTATTTTAGGCACATATCAGAAAACTTACGTTTTCTCTTCATTTATTTCATTTTTTTATAGTAAAATGTATAACAAAGTGTTTTAAATTATAATTTTCTTAACTAGGTACGGTTGATATCTTGGATTCACAGGGGTGAAATTGAATTCAAGTAATTTAAATAATCCCATGGTGAGAAAGGGAGTGAATTCAATTGCAGTGAATGATGCATTTATTAGAGATTAAAATTAATTAACTTTTTAAAACGCCGTTTAGTGACCACTGAACACAAATCACCTAAAGTACAATTTACATTTTTAAAGTTGGTGGCCCCTTGTTATGTTTTTAATGTTCCCAGTTTAAATTTCAAAAGCGCTTTTTGGCATTATCAATGAATGTAAATAGTTTCAATAAACAATTGATAGGGTACAAACCTGGACAAAGGTAGCATGGTGTGGGACGCGTCTTCCAGGAAACCTCATGCGATACTCCCTTACGGCTGCTCGTGAATTTCCATTGCAAAATCCATAAACAAAAACAATATCTGCTTGCTCGGCAGGTGGATAATTGAGGGGCATATTTCAACAGTAAAAACTTAGATAACAAAACAAAAACGAAACTAGAAACTTGATGACATGCGAACTCCCAAAACAGCACTGACCACTGATACGAGACGGGGTGGCGGGAACCACACGGGACTTGAGACAGAATATGTGTGAAAGAGATGACAGTAGCGCGGCGTTGCCAATTATTTTACCCCTATACTGTGGGCAGTAGCGGAGTGTGGAAATTTTATTTATTTTTTGTTTTTAAAAGAAAAAAAATGTTACCGGACAGCAAAGTGTACATAACATTTTTTACTCCAAATGTGCTAAGGAATAGCTGGTTAAAGTTTGTCGGGTTAGTGCCGATACACCCTGTATAAATATACATTTAAAAAAATTTCAAATATTTGTTTAATTTGTTTTTTTTTTAAATATTTTACACGAGTTTTCCAAAGGTGAGTAAAAATCTTTTGTTTTACTTATTTATTCGTTTGTCCGAAAGGTATTACCGGTAAGTTTTATTTCTAATACTTATCTTCAAAGTATTACTTGATTTGATATGTATGACATTGAAAAGAGGGTTTATTCCTTACAACTGAAGTAGTTTATATATTAAAACTAGGTTTTATTTCCAACTATTTTCTACGGTACCTACCTACATATGTAGTTATGCGATTGCATAATATTGTATCGCTTTCATGTATTTGTTTTCATGATTAACGGAGCGACCTGACTCGTCTAATTTTCGAAATGTTATTAAATTCACGAGTAAAAATCATAGGTTTGTATGTCAAAAATAACCTTGTTTTTTTTTCCTAAAACAAGAAGCTCAATTCACAATATGACATTATGAAACTGACAAAAAGTAACACAAAAAACATTAAATATGTTGAATTATACCAATGTAATAGTGAATTGGACAATAAAATAGAAATTATGAACAAAAAAATGATTTGAATCGCACATCACGAATCGAAATTCATTTGGTTCGTGTCACTTTTTGACTACCAATCACAAACAGTTTCACGTACTTTGGCATAAGTTTTAACATTTATACATGAAAAAACGATAACAGACATAAACTCCTGTCCATAGTTGATTCTTTTCCCTGGAAATTAAACAACACAAAATTATCGCCACATGTTATAAAAATATGTGCTTATTCTGACTGATTCTTTCGAACGACCCTGTAGCATATAAGTACGAACAATGTACACGGATAATTAAATATCACTAACCTTTGTTTTTTCTGAAAATATATCTCCCACGTACGTTTTTGATGTCGTAATTTGTGCTATCTAATAAAACTTTTTTTCGAGGGTATTTTCCTCCTCATTTTTAAGCGAGGAATTTCTTTAAAATGTTATCAAGTAGACTGGCGTGGAATAGACGTCTGCTCGCCGCCCTGTCGCAGCGGGGAATGATAAAATTTCGGCTTGCGCCGGGGCAAGACACAAACAACAAACGCGAATCGAAATTAATTACTATTATATACTTTAAGAATATATTTTTTGGTCATAAATTATTTCTAATGTTTCAATTATGTCTTGGTAAATTATTTTTCTAAAAAAATCTGAACTATACCAATTTGTAAGACCATAAATAAATAGTCCAATTGAGGGATTTTCGTCACAAAACGCGTGCTCGGATTTATTTATTAGTAATTTTATTTGAAATAAAAACAAAATTCTTATACATACATATGATAGATAATTTATTGATTGTTTATACATTATTATTCAATGATTTGAAATATTTGCTGTATAATACAACTTCACCTTTGAAAATGCAACAAATCTGCGCATCGTCCAACGGTAACACTTTATTATGATATGAAAATAATATTATTTTTCAAAATTTTACATCTTACTTTACAAGATAAAATAACGATCTTTCGAAATCAATTTGTGTTTTTTTCTAGAAAAGTGTCCATACGTCTAAAAGTGGCCTCAAAAATGCCAAATTTCAGGTCAAGTCTACCTATTTCGCCTTAAGTGGGATTCAATTTTAGCCATTTAATAACTCGAGTCCGGGGCATACGTCATTCCTATGTCTACCTACGTTAAATTGTCGTGAAAACAAGCTCATATGATCCAAGCGGTCAAAAAAAAAATATATATATACATCTTCTAGTTATCATGCGTTTCAATCTACATTTTAAATTTATGCATATGTATTTCCTAACCTTCAAACTTAATTTACGACAAATGTCAGATGAAACATGATGCACGGCAATTTTTGATGTTTGAATGAAAAAAACGTAATTATAATGCATATTTTACCATCTCCCCCGCCATATAATCATGTTATGTATTTAAAGGTGAAATATTCCGTATTAACAGTAACAGTACAGCCCCTACCTTACTCCGCCTCACAACGCCGCCCAACCGGGTGGTGACATAGTTCCCCTGTCTGTGCACTGCACAGGCAGGGACACTCTTGTGAGGTGTCACATAAAAAAAAAAAAAAAAAAAAAAAAAAAACCGTGATCCGATAGATTATCAAAAGTTTTTCGTGTTTTACAAATTCGATGGAATAAAAATTTTATACAATAATATTACGAAACATCTCTATGTTCATTATCAAAGGGAAGATTATTGAAGGAGGCGTCGAATGTATGCAAATGTAGATCTAGCCCACGTTGTCATTAAGGTTGAGTTTAATATAATCTTTCATCTTATTTCGGCCTTAAAGACGCTTGCATATTTGTTACATAATTCCGCATTGTTTATTCGTTCCATTGCTATTTTACCTAGTTAGGGGATTAGGAGACGGGGTATTTGGTTTATTTATTGGTTACGGCAGGTTACGGCTTACGGCCCGGCGGCCGACAAAGGGTTTAATGGTCTCAGGTACTAGGTATGGGTTTCAGTCAACGTCTTTCAATTTATGACTTGGAAAAAGGTTCATTTTAGATATTTTGGACACAATATTTCGTTTGTGTTGATTTTACTGCCGGATTTCTAAAACCTCTTAAGCGGGAAGCAGTTTTAGCTCGAAAACTTCTTATGTGGGAAAAAATCGTGTTTTTTGTATGGAATTTTCAAGGGACCAAAAATCAAAACTTCTTAAGTGGGAACTTCTTAAGCGAGTTTTACTGTAATAATGATTATATTGGGTTTTTCAGGAATTGGAAGGCGAAATCGAAAACAGAGGAGCACAACTTGCAGCATTCAACATAAAAATTGAAGAAATGGAGACTAGCATTAATAAATGGAAAAGTAAATTTTCTGAACAAGTGAGTACTGTACAAATAATGTATTTTGTAGAAATAGAAATTAAAAAGATAAGAGTTGAACTGAAAAAATAGAAATTATGTAATAAGCCAATATGAATAATCAACTTTTTACTGTAATGATTTAGTATGAGTAATCCATAGACATTCAAATTAATTTGGGACTTTTCTGAGCAGGATCTGAATGTTCTTTCTTAAACAAATCGCGTGGCATAGTGACTCTAAAATTGAGTGAGGTGGCTAAATTAGAACACATTTGTAAAAGTGTCTAACTAAATAGTGTAATAAAATATTAAATTTTGGAAACAAGCCCGAACTTTTGTTCACCTGATTTCGGATATGTAGTTAAGATTTGTACACAGCCAGCAATTTGCGCACCAAGTAATTCGTAAGCTATTACAATACGAGTTTCCTGTATACTGTCAGATTCATTTATTGACAAATCACCGAAAGTGAGGCAGTCATGCCGCCTCTCGTGCTCTGCGCAAGTTGGTTTGTTCCCCTTCCCTAATTGACTTGTCTATTAATTTGGGTGTCTTTGGAGTATTCAGTGTTCTACTGTAATGAGTTGATATGAGTATACAGTCTTCTACTGTAATGAGTTAGTATGAGTAATCAGTCTTATACTGTAATACATATATGTAAGTCAGTATGAACAATAATATAATCTGTGTTCTACTATAAAGAGTGATCAGTCTTCTACTGTAATAAGTTAGTATGGATAATCAGTGTTCTATTGCAGTAACATATTTGGTTAATAGTATGTATTCTTCTGCAATAATTTATTGTGAATAATCACAATTCTACTAATAATAAGTTGGTATGGGTAGTCAGTGTTCTACTGTAATAAGTTAGTATGGTTCATTAATTAAGTAGCGTGTTTGTTTTATAATAATAGTAATATGTTTGATATTTCAGAGCACCAAGAACAGCGAACTGGCTGGTGTGTTGGTAAAGTTTGAAGAGAGAGTGAAGCAAAGGGAAAAGAAGTTGGAAGAAACCATTGCCCACAGTGCCAACTTGCAGGCAGACCTCTCACAGGCCCAACAGGTCAGTACAGCAGAACACATTAATTATAATTATTACTCAATTAAACTACATACATAAAGTTAACCTATACTTTAATGTATCTTGTGAATACCACACAAGAGGCTCAACCATCTTGAGCCAGTGAGACTAGGGCATCCCTGATTGGGGTATGTTATGAGGCTGAAGGTGGTGGGGAGGGATGAGGAAGGTGGAGATATTCAGATCTAGTCACCAAAGCCATTTCAAGAAAAGTTATAATTCTGAATGGTGGTCTTAACCAGGGCAATATTCCACTCTGAAATTTATATATTTTTGAGTGTATATTTTGAATGTATATTTATAAGTGTTTATTTTTTAATGTAATTTTTTCAGACAATCAAAACGTTGGAGAAGACCCTGTTGGAGCGTGAGAAGAGACTGACACAGTTAAACTCGCAGCTGGAGGAGATGAACCGCATTCAGGAGATCATTGCCAACCTCATGGGCAATAAGGCTGCCTCTACCAACAGCTCCAATAACTCTATGCACTGAATTATAATCTCCTTCAGATACCCCAATATTCCTACTAACTATGGACTCTTGTGCAGAATTCATGGGTTTGGGTTGTTTTTTTGCTGTATGGTGATTTCATAGGCCTTGAGGGAACAATCCAAAGTCTTGCATAGAAATATCTGGTTTTAATTTCCTATTGAATTAATTTTATATTTCTAATGATAAGTCATGTTGTTAATAATAATAATAAGCATTTCTGTTTTTATTTGTCATTATTTCTATTCAAATATTAAGATTAAGGGCGACTTGCACCAACTATCGCAAATTTTATCTTAAATTGTATTTAACTAAACGTATTTAAGACCCTAAATACATTTAACTTAAATGCGTTTAGTTGCGTCTTGCACCACGCAGTTCGGTGGCAATTTTAGTTAAACGCGTTTAACGCGTCGGTAAAACAGTTACCGCGTGTTTACCGCCATTTACGCGTAAATAAAACAGCTACGATGTTTCATTTTACTTGAAGTGTCAAAATATTTTGTGATTGTGTGTGTGGTTTAATAGTGTGTTCATTTATTTTATGAAGAAAAAGTTAAAGCAAATAGACATAATGATGAAATAATACAAAAAGAGCTTCTGTTGTTGGAATTAAAAATACAATTATCCGAGTAATTTTGTTTTTTTTTTTAATTTCTTTTACATATTTTATTGTTTTAAAGTATTATAAGAATGCTGTAGGTATGATTAGAAGTTTACAACCTTGCAAAGTACTCCTCGATAAGGAGTGTTAGCTCTGGTTAGCTCCAAGTGACGAGCACCTCATTTTGATGTCATTTCTTTACTGAGACGAAATATTCTTTGAAACTTCTTGGCACTGAGTGTTTCAAATAAATTTGTTCTCTTGTTTACTTTTCTGACTATATTATAATTTATTTAAGTTATTTATAATTTCAATAACATAATTTCTTCATGATCGTCAGAATACATATCCCAAATGTTCATTGTGAATACAAATTAAAATGAGATAGATTTTAAACACAATCAGAAATCGAAGAGATAACCTAAATATTTTTGACAGTACTGCTTTACGAGTAGGGCTAAACACGTTTAACTCAGTTAAACAGCCGCTTTTGGGTATTTAACTTTGACAGTTCTTTAAACGCATTTAACGAATGAAATTTTGTGGTGCAAGACGCCAAGTCGACTTAAATCAAATAATGTGTTTAAAATTATATTTAAATCAAATTTAACTTATGGTGCAAGCCGCCCTTATTGTGTTATATTATATAGGCCATTTTTATTTGAAAAATTGACATCTTTTTTTGAAACTGTAAATAATCATAATACAGGTGATATTATTATGTCTTTAACATTAAATTTTTTTAAATTATCAAATTAAAATGAATTCATTATTTATTTTGTTCAAGTCTTGGCACGGGGATGTACCGTATGATGAACCCCTAAGTCCACTTAGGAGGGCAGTTAAACCGTTGGGCCTGTGTGGCAGAACAGGAGGGGTGAGGCACCATTACCAGCAGTGGACAGTCTGCACACCCGCCACCAATAGAATGTGGCAACTCTGATGTCTGGTTGTAAATCTCCGGAATGTTGAAGACTCAATCTGCCCGAAATTCTTTATAAAACCTGTAAAAACATTCTAAATCTGAATCCATAGAAGCGGGAGAAGAAGTCGACGAATTTTGTATAGCTGATATGCATTAACTTCTCTGATCTAGTGTCCGCTGACGCCATGAACACATACCTACTCGGAGATGGAGTACGCCAGGCATATTGCCCCTGGCCGAAGACACCAAGGCGTTGGCGGACCATTTGATAAGTGAAGCTCTAAGAGTTGTTGGCGAAATAAAGGTTGCATGTGACCCCGCTCTGTGAATTGAGCTTTGCAACTCAAAAGCTCCTCTTTAATAAGGAATATATTTGTAAACCTACGAATCTGAGTACCCCCATGAACGAAGATGTGTTCGACATCCTCAGCGGAGCAAAAAAAACATTGTCAGCAATTCTACTCCATTGAGATCAACAAGAGACAGAAAAGGAAGAACTCAAATTTCAAATGGATTTGTTCTGCGAGACGAGATCATCTGAAACGTGTACCTCTTTGTGAAGTCAACGTCATCGAGGAAAGATACGCGCTGCGACAATTTGCCTTGGAATGCAGGGCCAATGGTCCGAAAGCTCACTCGGAAAAGAATCACCAAAACTGAGGATGCAAATGGCGACTAGCTCAGCAGTAGAGTCTGAACATTAATGGGCCATAATGCCAGTACCTACCGTAGATCTTACAGCCTTCTCAAAGGCACCCACTCAGTTGAGTAAAGGAAACTGTTGTTACGAGGAAAATATGGACACGGATGTCATATCCAAGCAAATAGCGGTTTTCTAGATACAAATAAAAGTCAAAATGCGAACAAAGCTGGAGTGAATCGGACTCGAGATGGGTAACAAGTACTAATACAGTACTTAGATACCTTACTTTGATTGAAATCAAAAGCACTGGGAAGGCTGGAAGGTTCAGTGGACTTTTTATTTTATTTTTTATATTTACTCCACACAGGAGGCCCTGAAGAAAATAATTTCCCTCAGGGCTTATGTCATCTTTGGGGATGCTGTGTGGAGGGTCTTACTGGACTGAAGATAAACTGTAGGAAAAAAATACTGCTCTTTCCTCATACGACTTTCTAATAGTCCAGCGAGACAGCGTTTAAAAGTACGCCCCATGATAATAATCGGCATTATATACCTATTCTTCCCTTGCACCGTGGAGTTCACATACAGAGTACTCCCATTTCACAAAAATACTACTTTTGTCCTTTTCCTCACACTACTTTCTAATAGACCAGATTCAGACGGCAGCGGTATTTATGAAGTACGATGCAACTGATCGACATTATAATATTATACCAAATACCTAGGAACCAGATGTTTTGAAGATTCGTTACAAGTACAAAGTACGATGTGAATGTACCCAGTATTTTTACTGGGTACAATAAATACCGCTCTATTCTAATCTCGACCTCAGGTACAAATAAGTAATAAAAAAGAATGGCAAAAAAATTACTTATGAACTCCCTTAATGTGTAGGCTCTAATAAAAGATTATTTAAGAACAACAAAAAACGTAAGAAAATTTATATTACAGATAAAAAAAATTAAAATTCAAAAGAATATAGTATTCAAGCCCTATATATCTTGCCGTAGGAGCAGTCCTCACTTCGGTTAGGAAAAAACTCCCTACTACAACAAGATGGTAGTTTGGTTGGGACCTCACGCCTCACTAAACAACTGTAATGTGAAAATTTCTAAATATTTTGCCTTTTTTAAATACACATTTGAATTTCATTTTCGTTTTCGGATGAATGAATGCAAATCTTGGAAACGGAAATTACTTCCCAACATACAATCGAGGTGAAACTAAGCAGATATACTTGTTGTCGATGTCAATGCATTGTATCAACTTTTGATGGCAATCACATCACATCACATATACACACGCGGACATATATGCATTTCTCTGAAATCGGATGACATTTCAGCAGTTAATATACTAAATAAATGTCAGTCCTACCCGATCGTCATTTGACAAGGTAGGTAGAGTTGTTGACTCTAGTTCTTGGGTAGGAAGGTTCTACCCTGAGACAAACCAAAAAAAAAATAACTTTAACCTCTCAGAAAAGGACTTTTATTTACTTTGTGTACCTTTGCGAACTGTCAAAACGCGAAAATTTTTGTGTTATTCACGAGTTTTGTTAAAAGCTTCATAACTCACGTTTTGGGAAACGTAGCCTCATTCTAAAAAATGTTTTGGAAAGATTATGAAATTCACTATCGTATTGTTTTGTTATACGTAAATATTTGCGTTTCTAAATATACATTTTCTGAAAACGTCAAAAATATGTAAAAATCGCTGACCATTATTTCAAAGCTGTGAAAAATGTACTATTTTCTGAGTATCATAAAGAAATAACACTTTATATATTGAAGAAATATAATTAAAAACTATTTGTCACCTCAAAATATTAACCGTCCAAACTAAAATATTTTTTATAAATTATTTAAAAACGCAATAAATTATGAACGAACAAGATGACAAGTCCAATCGACTTAGATAATGCACCTCGAAATTCCATAGATATTCTCATATGCAGACGCGTAGCGTTATTCATTATCGATACTCTGTTTTTTAAATCATGGCAATCCGTATACTAGTGATGGAAATAAATCGATTTTTGTAAAATCTCGTGCGTTTACGTGAAAAGACGTACTAATGTCTTGACCGCTATTATCATATTTACGTCTTTTGACGTTCTAATGTTCCGAGTGGTTAAAAGACATTTTGATATAGCAAAAAAACTTTGTTTATTACGGGTTGATTTTGTATTTAGATATAAATTAAATATAAAGAGGTGCATCCTTTTCACTCACTTTATTAAATAATTTCTTAAGACTACATCATTTTATCACTAATAAAATATTTATCTCTTACTAAAACAATAATTCGGATACATGTTCGTTATTAAATAATTAATTATATGTACGTACAAGATTGGTACAAAAAGTGGCCGAATATAAAATGTCAACAATGTTTGTACTAACACTATAATTCTTCCATAGCCCGAGAACCAAAAATGACCCAAAATCACTGGGACAGCTCCTCTTATGCTGACCTGCCATTTTTCTTAATGGTTCATGTATTAGCCTTAAAGACTAATATCATAACACAATCACATATGTTTGAGCTAAATGTATAGCCTCTATGGATTGGGCTAGAGCCCAATCCAAATAAACCATCTTTTGCCTTCAACGAAATTTATCATAATGTAGTGTCAACCATTCTGTGAATGTTAGATTATGCTATAAAAATATAAATATATCACTACTTCATTATGTAATGCCGTTCACCGAAGAGATAAACTTAGAGAAATGTGTTTTGGGCGTATCTGTGTGCCTGAGTAAGCTTCATTTTATCTCAGTAACTTGGATACATCAAATTTTTTTTAAATCAGTATATATAACACTTTTGTTGATTTTCTGTCCAGTGCTGTCGCTCAATATAAAAAATGAAGAGGGCAGTCTTCAATTGAAATTCAGATGAATATTTCTAAGAAAACAGTTCCCGTATTAACAAAATGATAAAAAATAAAAATCAACCTTTTTTTGTAATAAATTGTGTATTGTCTTCAGCTGCCGAATACAAAATTGAATTAAATGGCAATGTATTTTTTACAATGGTGAACAAAATTTTATTTTACGTCAAATATTTCATCATACAAAATGCTTTCACCGATTGCATAATCTTTTGAAATGTTCTCATTCTCTCATTTCAAAACTTATACGCGACAGTAAAAGTAAATGTTGAAAAACGTGTACATACTTACAATTAAATTGATTTACTACTGAAATGTGTTTGAATGGATGCCAGTTTTAACAAAATTAAATGAGTCTTAAAAAATATTATTTAAATATCCACATTTAAGGCACATTTTACTTTAAATAAGTGAACTGTTTCACATACAATAAAGATACAACTAACCCAATAAATTTTATGAGTATTCAAATAAAAATTGACAACCTCAAAAATATATTTAGTCTTTTAAATTTTTTTTTATAAAAATTAACAAAAGAAAATAAACCTGTAGGTTCTTGTCTGCAATTATACAGGGTGTCCGGGGTAAAGTGCGCTAAACTTCGGGAAGTGATCCTACATGATGGTAGAAGTAAAAAAAGATAAATAACTTTTAGAAATTCCAATGTTTATTTTCCCATACAAAACTATTTTTCCATGGAAGAATATTTATTATCCCGTACAAAAACTTTTTTTTACTTAAAAACTACCGTAAAACATTGAAATTTCGAAAAAAGTTATTTTTATTTCTTACTTCTAAAATCATGTAGAATCATCCCCCCGAAGTTAGCGCACTTTAACCCCGGACCTTGTATTTTTCCTAAATGTCTGGATAAACAAAAATATTAGACAAGAAAGTGGCTTAGCTATCAATTTATAAAGAGAAGTTACAAAAAATCTAACACATTTTTTTTGGCATCATTGTATTTTTCATTCCCAGAAAAATTCCCTTAATGGGAGGTAAACGTTCGCAGCAACGATACGGCATAATAATTATCCTTTGCGTCTGAACGAAAGGCAATTATTGTTGACGCAGCTGCTTGTCCGAGTCACGGTCGCTGTGAGTATTTTAGATTTGGTTCATATAGAAACAATATGGAAGAAATTTGTTCATCACAACGCTTCAATAATATTTTAAGAGATTTATTACATAATCATCTGTCAAAGAACGTTATCAGATTTTTTCAATATAGTGTGAAGTTTTGCTTAATCTGCAACTATTTTGAGGATAACCAATGAATTAGTATACATTTTGATGGGGAATTTCATTTTATATAATATGTATACACATTCCAAAACATTAAATATTTATCTTTAACCACATTGTTATGTACATGTGTAATATTACAACCAAAATATTTGTAATTTGGATGGATTTATATTAACATTTAACTAGGTATAATGCACATTATTTATTATATATTTAACAGTTTATTAATATATATATATATACATTAACTATTATTGCAACTAAAAAGACTTAGCTGATATTTTACCAGTATTTTCAAATGACGAAACATAAATCAATTATGTAAAATGTTGGTAGGTACATATTTGTTTGATTTTTTATTCCATTCTTTGCAGTTTGCGTCATTAACTAGTGTGCTGCAGTCATTTTGAAAAATAACTAAACAACATTATTTTTTTGAAAAATCAACAACCGGAGATGCCATACAACAAAAACTCATAATTTTTTTATAAATTGTTTTTTTTTACCAAAAATTTTATGGTTTCCTGAACGATCAATCGGAAGAATCATTATCTAATTTTACATTTCAACATTTTATAGTTAACTCGCTCAACTATTTAAAAATAAACTTTGTTTTTGGATATTATATTCAAAAGTGTTTTTGAAGTCACTGTATAAATATGATACGCAAAAGAATATAAGTATTTTCACTTTGAAATGTTTTGACGACGGTGGCATCCAAAAATTTTACATAACACTCCGCTAAACCAAAAACAACCATCATTACCAACAAATCATTCAACTCAATGTCTTTCCTTAGCACCGCAATATTTAAAGCACTCGTTCTTATAAAAACATAATGGAGATATAAAATATCATTATAAAAGCGTTAATAATAATTTACGTTAACTATCTGAGGTTACATTACATCATTGACAGTCCCTCTTGTGTCAAATCCTAAAAACAGGCAATTCCCCCATATCAGACATTGAAAAACAAACGTTTAAAAAAATGAATTAGAAAAGCTAAAATTCCATTAAACATGAAATACGTAATCACAATTTCAAAAGTAAACCTTTAAACATATGCACCTATGCACCGCAAAATTTCGATGTACATAGAAAGTAACAGGCATGCACGCACGGCACTCGTATTCACAGTCATACATTGTATTTTAAAATTAATGAATGCTTAGCACTGGTGTTCTGAAATTATTTGTGCATCGTATCTCAATGTACGTATATAATAGCGGGCATGTACGAGATTTGCCTCTCATTCACAATTATGCATTATATTTAAAAACGTATGCATTCGCTGGAAGTCTGGATCATTTGTGCATCAAGTCCATATAAATTACGGATGATGGTGATTCCTCACATTTATGCATTGAAAACTTGCAAAGTTCATTTTAAAACCAGCGGTGGTTCTTCACTACACATACGTGGTTTCTTTTATTAAATGCCTTTCTTTTGTAAAAAAAAATAGTCGGTATTTATATTCATCTATAAATTGTGTTTATTTTTTCGTGGGCCGTTGGAAGGATTGTGTTATGCGGGAATCACCGCTCGACTTGTGAGTCTGTCTGTTCCTGTTTGGGTGGGGTTTGCGTTCTGAACCTGGCAATGAGGTCGCCGATGTGTTTGAGCTTGGAGTGGCTGTGGTATTGCTTGGCGATGGAGATATGGCGCAGTCTTCCGTTGACATGCAGGTCTATGACGCCCCACATCCTCAGGAGTCGGAGACAGTTCTTTATGGCGTCGGTTGAGAGGGCTTCGCCTGTGGAAAACATTAATATTTGAGTTAAATTATCTATGGCTCCTAATGACATAATACTTAATCAATCAACACCCTAGTATCATTTTTATGGAATGTCACTTTGACAGTTCTTTGCAGACCTAGAAAATAATACCAAACTTGTTCATATTACCTTAAAATAGGCATTTTATTTAGATTTAACGAGGCTTTTATGATATTCGGTAATAATGGCTAATATGAGGTAATAATATTTTCCAACAAAGAAAACTACAATACTTGAATATTTCTTCAAACTACCAATAGAACGCACCACGGGTACTTTTTGCACAAACATACTCTCCACCTTAACGAGTCCGTTCTCTATGGCCAGTAGCTCTCTTGGAGAGGCAGGTGATTTCTTTACTTTGGGGCCCTTCATATCAAGAACATGTAGTTACCGTATTGACATGTGCCGGCATCCAGCATCGTCTTGAGCTCGTCAATGACCTCCTTGACAAAGTCTGCCTCGCTCATGTGCGTGGAGAGCCCATTCTCTGCGGCCAGCAACTTGGGTAGGCACTGCGCCGTCACGCTGTACACGTCTATCAGTGGTTGTAGGACTGTCTGTAGGTATTTCCTAAAAACACACCACAATTATAAAATAATGTTCATAACACAAACACTCCATTTGCTGAAAGCAGATATAGTGGGGTTAACAGATGGACTGGGTCTGACTATCTGTCTATATATATTCCGCAAGCACTCCGCCCATCGTGCTATATACCACATTCCTCTGACAGCGGCCCAGCTGTAAATAAACTTCACCGGGTTGTATGGAGGTCCACAATATGGCTCCCAAGGTATTTTCCAAGACAATGCAACTGTTTTCAGGTCATTTAGTCTGTTCAACAGGTTGTGGTTAAACCCTGGCATCCAAGTAAGAAGAAAAGGAGTGTTGAGACCAATAGCGGCTCGTGACATGAGTGTGCATGTGACAGAAGTTTGAAAAATTCGATATAATATTCGTATTTAATTCGTAGTTGTTTAATTCAAAACTATTTTTTTTAGAAAATTCAATTTTCACAGATCACGGATTTTCTGAATATCTTCATACAAAAATCATTTTCGAAAGAAAAAAAAAAGAAAACATTTTCGGCTACAACATCAATAATGTCATTATTTGTAATGAGCCGCCACTGGTGGGAACCTGGGTGAAGTCGGGTAGCAATCACTATCACGAGGAGTTAATTTGAGATGATCGACAAGGATTGTGCACACCTCCTGGAACAAATGGAATTGATTGAACATACTTTTCTCTCGCACACTCGTCCGTCCGGTTGACCATGTAGTACACCTTGGTCTCCACGGGGTAGTCATCGTCGACAGAGTCCATAGGCATCACCGAGTGCGACATGCGCATGCCCTGCATCTGATCATCTGAGTAATCTTCCCTCTACAGAACGTGACAAACAACAAACATTAGCATTATACAGACTATTTTACTATTTATAACTTAGACTAATCCTCCATCAAGTAGTATGGTTGCTGCAATACAATCATTAGCCTAGTTAAGGTTGTAAATATTGGAATTTGCGATGTTTGAATAAATCAAGAATTTAAGTGAAAATGGGATGTATTGTTTTTGTGGGACAATAAAGTTGTCGATTTGACTTTTGCAGTGTTAGAGTGAGACGGCAATATTTATATATATAGTAATGCGTGCTCACTCGCCCTCTTTTGAATCCATTAACTCAGACGTTATCAGCTCTCGCAATTTCCATTGTTAATTATTGTATCGCGTAAATAATAAATCTTGGACTATTTTTATAATCCTTCACTCTATCCTGTAAATAACAGTTAACTTGTTTGAATAAAAACATTTGGTTAATACTTTAGTTTATTAAAATATGAAATGTACTAAAATCTGAGTTTTGATTTGATAGAAATGAATTTTGATTGCTAATAGTATGGATGATCTACAGTCTCTCGAACATGAATCGTACCTCTAACACTCTAATCCAGTCCTTGCATGACACCTTGTGTATGGACTCCCGGACGTAGTCCTCCAGGTCTTGGCAGGGCTTGCACAGGATGAACTCCTGCGACAGGACCTCGCACAGTTCTAGGGACAGATCCATCAGCTGCTTCCAGGACACCAGGCCACTGGAGGAGGGCTGCTCAGCTATCAACACCTCGAGAGCCGTCACTGGAAACAGAACAACCTCATTTTAATGAAATAATCATTGGTTTTGGTCAGTTAGCCAATGGAAAAGAATGACGACAAGTGGAAACTGATTCTTTTTTTTTCTACATATTGAAATCTTTTTGTAAAATTTCTAACAATTATTTTATTACCTTTCTAAACCATCAAAGGCAGATTTAATAGCCGCTGTAATATTTTTTTTAAATATGAGCAAAAAAAGCTGTTAGGTCGTATGTGGGATATCTAATTTTTTTTTAATTGTTCGACCTATTTAATTTATTAACGTAAAATAAAGAATATAATTTCACATAAAATCCATTAAAATGTATGAGAGAAAAGCAAGGTGCACAATTCATGTCGCTAGGAGGCGCTAGTGTAGCAGTTTGCCATAAGAATGTATGGGAAACATCAGAAGTTGGAGGTATACGGGTAGAGTAATTTAATATTGTTGTGAAGAAGTGAAACATAATGTTTTGTTATTTTATTTAAATTTATTTATTTTTTTAAATACAATAACAAGAAGGTATAAGTTAAGGTAATGCTGTAGTGAAAAATGAAACATGAAGGTTTGCAAAGAATTCATATGAACAGTGTTTCAACATCTAAATCATTCTTAGATAGAGATTTTTACGCGGCAGACCTAACCTACGTGCATCTGTGCATTAGAGATGACAATCAACTTGTTAATAGAAGAACTGCCCTCCTGTACACAGAATCCAGCAGGTTTATCGAGGGAGTAGCTGTGACTATCAGCAGCTGCCAGCTGGTCACTATTGAAGAATCTACTATCCCTGTACAAGATGCCTAATTTCTTGGAAGCCCAGCATTTCCAGCTCCCAATCTTGCAAAAGCATACAGAGATGCAAAGGTATCTAGTATATAACCGCAAATCAAATCACAAAATACTCAATACAGATTAACTATCATTTTAATTTAATATATTAAGTTACAGTAAATTCACCAGTTGGTTGGACTTACCGACAACACTCTGTATGACGTAATGCGGCAGGAGGCAGTTTCCGTAATAGGACAGCTCGATGATATTGGGAAGTATGGAGACGGGCTTCACCATGATGCTGCCAGAGTCGTGCTCCTTTATCACCAGACCGGGGCCTAGGATGTTGATCTGAAACAAAGTCATTGTGAAATTTTCAATTTATTATCTCCCAGGATGGTTGTGTATATTGAATATTGATAGAAACTTACTGACGGAGTTAGTAGGACTGTTGACAGAACACTGTCACCTCAGGACACAACACATGCAAAGAGGATGAAGAAACTTTTAACGTTACTTATTGTATATGTGTACGGACGAATAAAAAGTGCCACGAGTGCTACGCACGTATATTTATGCGTTCGATTTTAGCAGATAAGGGATCTAAAAAATTGTTTGTATCTGACGTCTGGCATTCACCAGTTCAAATATTCTTATTTGTATATATAAAACAATTTGAAGACGACGATGGTGTAACGATATGGTAGTGTGTGTGTGAGCTAATGAACACAAAAATTGGGTCAATGTTGTATTCACCGAAGAGGACTTTTTTTTTGTTGAGGTGATTTTTTGTAACGCCTCACTGTTTATTATAATATTATAGCCTTATCCTACATCTGACTGTGTTTCAAGACAATTCAGGAGAATTAATGAACCTTTTAAGATAAGCAATTGTAAGACTTACAGCGTGATTGACAACATCCACAATGTCCCCGATATAGCCTACGTTGCGTCCGTCCATCAGCAGCTCTTGGGTGAGCCCCTCCACGGCAGCCACCAGCTCCGACAGCGTGCAGCCCGAGCGGAAGCGGGTCAGCAGAGCAAACGCCACTGCGTTCGTGGACATTATGGCCGTGGCATTGGAGCAGTCTGAAAAGTCAAAATAACATATGAATTAAGATTCTCACAGCTAATGTGTTATAAAGGTTATGTTGTTTGGCTTTTGGGATAATGCACCATGTTGAGATGCTGTCCAGATCCAACTGGTACACCAGAGGGAACACACGCTCCGAGGTTGGAGTTTAATCAGCCAATAACTTAGATGAGGCAGCTTGGACACAACAAGACTTCCACAAGTCTAGTAGACCCCCAGACATATGGTTGGGGAAAGTAAATCCAGAGTCTGGGCTTATAATGGACGGAGGCCGCTGATGTATTCTAGGTCAAGGATGCCTGTACAGTGGATAGTGAATTTACCATAGACAACGTGTCTGGCAATAGCCTCCACGAGTCCCTTCTGGTCCTCGGCCACGCAGTCAGTGCCGAAGAGGCTGGCGCAGCTCGAGTTGGTGGTCATGGTGCGCTCGTAGCTCAGCATCTTGATGGTCAGTGGTTGCGGCCCCTGACCGGCCAGCGGAGGGAAGGTGTGCTGCTCAAAGGACAGCGTGCGATACACCGTGCTCTGGTTGGGTTTGCGGAATGACTGGACTAGTTCCTACAACAGACAAAAGACCTATTAACCTTTGGAATGCCAAACTCCTGCGACCTAATACTATCCAAGTGAGGTGGGCCAGGGTAAAATGCCGAGTTGCCCACCATGAGCCGGCTGACACTATTTTCATAATAATTTTTTCATATGTATATTAAATAAAAATCATGTGTTTATGTATTTATAAAAATTGTCTATTTCTATCCTATGCAGTTCCCCAGGGTAGCTACTTATATTCAGAGAAATTGTTTTTCTCTCTAACGTTATAAAAATTATTATTTATTTATTTTATTTATTTAATACATGTTACATTGTTTTGAAATTTACATAAAGTAGATATAATGAATCACCATACTAGGCGGCTGCCTGTTTCATGGTGACCAATTGAGTGTAATTACTTTGTATGAAATATGAAATCTAGTGTAAACATATGAAATTAGTAACTATAGATGAAGCTAACATTTTGGAAAAATTGTAATAAAAAGTAGAAGATAGAAATTAGAAAGGAGAAAGAAGTAAATTAGCATTAGATCGTAAAAATGTACATAATTATATATATAATTTTTAATATGTGTGCATGCAAGCACACATGTGTATATAGCAGCAGACATACGTGACATCCAATGGTGATGCCCTTGGGAAGAATCACTAGGTTAATTAACTGCCTCGCAGGAAATGTGGATATTTTCCACATGTCCTACAACGTATTTAAACGTGAAATATTATTATTCAATACTTAAAATTGTAAATCTAAATTTGAAACTTTTTTCTTTGTCCCACTTGTAAATGTACCTATTTGTTATTCACTTTTTTGTAAATGTTAATTATCGATATTGCAATGTTCTGGTTCATACTGTTTTTGCAAATAAACAATAAATAAAATAAAATAAATAAATACCTATATACATATAACAACACATGTATACATACACCCATATGACGCATCCTCACGCATATAAACAATATATACACCTCTATCTGAGTACTTGGAATAGGCTACTAATTATATATTGAAGAAATACAAAAACTTTCTCTAGTTTTATTATATTTATTTTCCAGCTAAATAAGCATTCTTCACAATAAAAATAAGTCAGTCTAATAGTCTAACAGTCTGTAAATAAATAGGTACAGTTCTATGACTTTTGAAAATCGTTTGACACGGAATTTGCGATGTTTTATTCGCAAATAAAATAAATATGTTTTCAAGTGACGAAACGACAAACTAAAATAATATTATTATAATACTTAATTTCCTTTTAAGCGAATAAACAATATTTTAGCAGAAAATACAATAAAATCAGGGCCAGTGTGTTGAATTACTAGCAAATCCACTAAGGATTCGTCGGCACATGACGAGTACAGAAGTCAGAAATCCGCTACAGATTTCTTGGCACATTAGAGGTTAAATAAATAATCCAAAAAGTGTTGCAGAACATGAGGGAATGAAGCTGGCTTACCCTCATGGAGAAAGGCTGGTTGAAGTCGATCCTGATACTGCCGTAGTGCGAGTTGAGCACCTTGTAGATGGCCTTCATGGCCGCCCCGAAGGTCTCCATCTGCTTGGGCATGCCGAGCTGCTCGCGCACAAAGTTGCCGTCCACCAGCTTCTCGTAGTTCATGGACACCGGCACCAGCAGCGCATCCTCGATGGTGCCGTCCAGGTAGGCGTCCACTATCACCGACAGAATGCCACCTGAAATTGTTATAGATATGCTTTTAAAGAATGCTCATACTCTCTTCACATAATAGTACATATATAAACCAGTATACTAATCAATGACAGCTGTTTCAACCCAATCTATCACATCAAGCGGCACACTTTGACACAACTGTGTGTTTTAGGGAACCTTCATGGATCACATATTATTATATATATTGGAAGACAAGTCGTGGGACCAGGGCCTCGATCCTCAACGAAGCCATTCCACTCGAACAAAGAGAGGTTCAATCCACTCATTTTTCGAGTGAAATGACTTTTGACGTTTGACATATATAAGTATGTACCTTCGACGAGACTCAGGATTAAGAATGTCGACCAATGTATGTACTTTTGATGGCGATTGCAAGCGGCCTGGATTGGAGAATCGATACCCAGGAGACATGGCCAAATACAAGAGAATACCCGATGCACATTGGGCCCATGACCAGTGCTAAAGGGAGCTATGCAGACCTTTACTCATCAATACTAAATGATCACCTTTAGGCAGCTGAGGTTTGCCGGTCCGGCTGCGGCCACCCTCGATGAAGAACTCAATGTTGTGCCTTGCCCGGAGGCAGTGCATCATGTAGGTGTGGAGAGCCGCCTTGTAAATGGTGTCCTTCTCAGAGCCAGTATTCTCCATGCGCCGCTTGATGTAGAAGGCGCCAAGACCCCGAAGAAGCCATCTGGAAATGAAAATATTTATTAGTTATTATTAATTATTTTTTTGCTTTGCTTTATGCATACCCAAATACCTGGTCCAGCTTCGTTGCAACATCAAAATATCTGCCTCAGCTTCACTCCAATTAATGATACATGGTCCAGCTCCCCTCCAACATCAAAATATCTGCTAGAGCTTCACTCTGATTACCAATACATGCTCTAGCTTCACTACAACATCCAATTAACTTCTCCAGCTTCACTCCGATTAAAAATAAATTGCTCAGCTTCAGTCCAACGTTAAAATATACATTATTAACGATTGTTTAATACATATAAGTAGTTTAACTCTTTGCACGCGGCCGTATCAACTGTTGTTACGGCAAAAAGTCTATACTCACACGCGGCTGTATCAACAGTTGATACGGCAACTTTGACGGCCGATATTCCCGCTCTCTTTCGTCATAAATAAATTTCTTGCTCACTTGGACATTTGTAGAACTATCACGATGCTGACATCTACAAGAATTTCTCAAAAATAAAATTGTATTTCATAAAAAAAGATCGATAACCAAGTGCGCCTCTTCGCGCCTTTTAGTCCTTTAGTTTACATTTTTGTCAACGGATGGCGTTAGTACTAGTTTGTCATTCACAACTTTTCATAACTAAGAATGATAAGTGATCATGGTGTCCCACTTGTGTCTATAAACACAGTGGCCTAAGTACACACACACCGAGAGTGGTTTATTTATGACGCCGAGTGAATGGCGGGACCACATTCAAAAGATACGGTACGTCTTTGTATGAAATTTTATGTTTTTGTTTTTATGAACATCTAAGAGTGTTGACACACGAGGATTTGTTTTCATATTGTGGAGAATAATCTGTTCTGTCTATATAGTCCAATAAATCATGCCAGAATGCTATAATTTGACATTTAATTGCATGCATAGGTATTTGAAAATATGTACCGCGTACGGGTATAGATAAAACGGATCAAATTAACGCGTTCAAAAGGTTAAGAAGAAAGAATTTTAATATTGTTAGAATGAAGTATGAACTAACCCAAAGAGTGGTATTTTGAGATTATCCCCGGCGGCCACGAGGGGACTCTGCACGTTGTAGTTAAGCAGGATGAAGGAGACGAGGATGTAGTCCAGGTGACTCCGGTGGAGGGGCACGAAGATCAGAGGCAGCCCTGAGTCTCCGGCCTTGCGCAGTACCTCCAGCTGGTCGGGGGAGGCCACCACCGAGGTCACAAAGTACGGCAGCACTTTGTACAGGGTCCAGGATGTTATTCTGGAAGTTAATAGAATGAGGATTATGTAGTTTCAGAATATCAAGTATAGAGACACTACTAGCTTGGTATGATACAGTATAACAAACTAATCAAATTGATTTATTCTACCAAAACCAAGATTATGCCGGCCATGGAAAATGACACTATACCAGTGTGTGATTTTCAAAGCATTAACCCTTTGCAGTCCTTAATTATTATTGATTAACCTACCACCAACTCCTAATTAATTTAAAAAAACTGTTGTCTCACGTATTGTATTATATAGGATTTGGAAAAAAAATCTGATTTATTAAATTTACAAAATTATATTAATTGCCTTTTTCAAAATTGAAATTATAATATACAGTGAAACCTCTATCTATTGGTTTTAAAGGGACCTATTGAAATAAACGATGAATGCGGGAAAACAATGAATGCGGGATTAAGAGGACAAAACACAAGGAGATACGATCCAGTAAAGATACCATCCTCCCAATCTGCATAACCGTTGGTAGATTAAAATTATAAGAAGAAAATAAGTTTTAAATGTAAATAAATGTATTTATTTAAAAAAATACAAAGCTAAACAGAACCAAATTTTTTTAAAGTTTATTGCATTGTAAATACATAATTTTTCATCGACACGTTTTTTTACAGTTTTATTTCCGCAAGTCAACAGTATATTTTCAGCTTTGCAAATGATATTATTTTCGGCATCAATTATTGAGTGTGGTAGTAGAAAGTTTTCAATCTTTCAAAGAGTGTTCATGCTTCTGAAAATGAAGGTACAGGCAGCGGCTCCTCTTCATCAATATCGACCTCTTTTGTTGTCTCCGTCAATCTTGCGTCACACAAGCTTTCGATAGTTTCTATCCCACAAGTTGGAATAATGTCGTCGAAAGTAACAAAATTGTTAAAATTTGTCAAATTTGGTACCAAGAGATAAGAATTTTCTCCAGTTCGCTAAACTTTGATTCTTTACTGGTTTTTCTAGTTTTCGAAGATTTTCCGCACTTTTGAATTTGCTCCCGAATTTCGTTTTTTTTTTCAAGAAAATAGAATTTAACGTGGATGCCGCGATTCCTAAACGCTTGGCTATATCGACGCGTTTTTCAGCGGGGTTTTTTTCTACCTCTTCGATAATTTTCAATCTTTCTTGATGAGTACGTACTTTTTTCATCGAACGGCTCATTTCGAAGATAGTTTAAAAGCTCAAAAAATGGATAACTGCAAACACTCCACTAAGTTCGGGTATCTAGCGACAACTGACGACAACTGTTATTCTTTCTCTTTCTCTCTCAAAAGTTTCGCGCATCGTAACGAGTGCCGTCTGGCGCCGTTTTAACACAGACAAAATATATCAAATACACGACGTAATTCCTACGATGAATGCGGGAAAATGGTGGACATAGAAACGATCGATGCGATCTATTTTTGTATGAAATGAATTCGGACTAGAAGAAATAAATGATACATCCGGGAAAACGATTATTCGAGGAACGATAGATAGAGGTTTCACTGTACTGTGATTTTTTATGTCGAGCTAGATTGGACAAAGGGAGTTGGCGGAAGAAATACAGTGTCTAGTTATTATAGTAGATTTAGAACAGGAAAGGCTTAAAATATATTTTTGCAAACATTTGAATGTTAAATTCAAAGAGGTAAAATGTGGGGGCGGGCAGTAAATTAAAATAATGTTAATTGGATTTAACACAAAACCCTCAGCATTCTAAAGAAAAGCAGCTAACTTTGTATGCCCTATAGAAAGTTCATTAACAAAAAATATGTTCACAACAGAAATTGTGTTAGGTTATTTATTATGCAATCAGCAAACACTGGGCCCGAGTCAAGGATCTTACAGCTCGGCCACTATCTGCAAAGCAGTTATACATAAGAAAAATCAAATATTCATGAAAAAATAAATTCTTTCCCCTACATCAATTTTCTATTCACCTTAAAAGTAAATCTGATATGGTGGAGCGCATGTCCGTAAGGATGAAGCGCGCCCGCTTCTCCAGCTCCTTGTAGATGTAGGAACTGGTGCGGGGTGCGCTCCTCCTCTTCTTCTTGGAGGGAGTCACGGCCACCGCCACCCCCGCAGCATCTCCCGACTGAGCCTCTTCCGCCTCCTGCTTGTCCACGGACTCCTGCGTCAGCTGCGACAGGGCTTGCTTCAACCGCTCATCACCCATCACCTGGAAATTACGAGCACATCTAATTATTTCACAAAAAAATAGATTACTAACTTATTTTAAAATATATAATACTAGTGCAGACCCCAGTCAAATCACGAGATATTATTTGAAAAAAAAAAACAAATTGGATTTCAAAAGATAATCAGAAATTTACCATTCGAATGAAAAAAATTAAGGACGGGTTGTTTCAGAAAATTTGAACAATTCTTCAAATTTCAAAGTTAATTTTCAGGTTCTGTGATAGATTTTTTCAAGTTCTGTTTTCATTTCAGTTCTGTCAAGCAACTACCCTATGCTGATATAATAACAGAACTTGAATAGGTCTTTCACAGAACCCGGAAATCAACATTGAAATTTGATGAATTGTTCAAATCCTCCGAAACAACCCGTCCTTAGACATTTGTCAAAACATTTTACAAATGATATACACATTTCAAATGCAGAATTATTAATAAATCAAAATAAAATAATTTTGGTAAATACCTACTGGTTACGCCAACACGCATTTTACATTAATTTACACACACACATCTCATGCACACATGTGTATATACATGCGAACACTGTACTGAGATAATATTGTTGTCCCTAGTTTTACCTTTCGCTGCACATTGCAGCCAGTCTGTTACAATAACCCGCATCGCATAGCTCACTATAAATGGCTTCCGCGCGAGATCTTATCTCGCTTATCTTATTACATTTTACATCCGCGCCCGTCTCGTGCCAAACCGCTCGTGTTCAGTGCCATCGCTGTGAGGAGAATAGACAGGAAGAAAACGAGTGCCCCTTTTCCTAATGGGGAGTCCTTCCTTATCCATACAACATAATTATTGTCTTATGTACACTAACATTCAAGGTCCTCCGAATAACAGTTTTTTACATTCCTTAAAAAACATACCATAACACCTTTTACACACCATCTACTTTATGGCTTATAACCTACCATTGACCCACAATCAATTCCAATTTTGAAAAACAAAGGAAATCTTAGTTCCAGAGTTCATTGAACCCGAATTACACATAGACAAAGGACACAAAGACAGTAGTTCACAGAGTTCATTGAACCCGAGTTACACATAGACAAAGGACACATAGACAAAGGACACAAAGACACAGCACTAAAATTGTTATTATTATTTTTAGTACATAACTGACAGCTTGAATCACTTCTAAGATAAAGGTGACATTTGACAACACCATTATTTTCACAACACAACAACCAGATAAATGAAGAATAATTACAACTTCCACATATTTCTAAATAACGGTAGAACAAGGATAGTAAGAATACTGTCCATATGCCTGAGCTCTAAAGATCCGTTTTGCTAAGACAGGGCAATCTATCAAACAGATTGCCTGTTTCCGCACACATGGTATTATATCAAACTCAACATTGGGGCGCACTTATGATTTGTAGAAGGTCCGAAGTTGTATACTACCAAAGTATCCGCAGGCCCTGTACAGTGCGCCCAGCTTCTGAGAGGCTAACTTGACTCCGGCTTCGATAGAGCCCCCGTGCTCGAGCGAGTCATTTAACTGGTTGTGTGCCTTAAGCGCGCATACGCGTCCTAGGCAGAGGCGGCTCGTGACAGAATTTGCCAGCAGTGCATTTCACAAATAATGGTAACATGTAAAATAGGAAAATAAAGTGATTTAAAGGGAACTACATACCCAGTACAAATAATTCATTTGTAGAGAAAATCCATTCGTCGCTCTTTCATTTGAGAAAATTCTTCAATTACAAGATTATTAAAGTCTGGTATAGACGAGATCAAACTTTTTTCGATGCTCATCATTGATAAAGCATTGAGACGATCTTGGGACATAGTATTCCTCAGAAATGTTTTTACACGTTTCAACGTAGAAAAACACCTTTCGCACTCGACAGTTGTCATCGGAATAGTACAAATTATTTTTAACAGTTTCACTATTTCACTAAAACACTCCACCAAGTTACACTTGTAAAATAATTGTAAAATTGATATTGCTCCGTCAGCATTCGCGAAATCATCTCTAGTTTGTTGGGATTAAATGAACTTCGGTTACTTTTGATAAAATCAATGTTAACCGCAATGTTTTCATTAGCACTCATTTTTAAAAAGCTTTTTGCAGAGCAAAACTCGTAGAAACCGTTAAAACGTCGCGTCAATCGCCAATAATGAATACTGTCAAGTTTGCAGATATGTAGATCGCGCCGGTAATGCTAGAATATTATAACATTGTTAATTAGTTCGAAATCTGTCAATCCTAACTAATGCATTCCAAACGTTTTACGCATGTTTAAGGTTTTTGATATATATCAGGATGTTTCGGCGCATGCGCCGATAATGCACAGACCAGCTTCTATCTCCACTGCTCTAACACATCAACAGCCGTTATGGGTCTCTACCTGTCTCGTTCATTTCACGGTTCCGACCTCTAGAGACAGTGCCTATAGAAGGTACATGACATGTCTCGGGCAAAGCCGAAAATGCACGGGTTGATATATTACACTGTTTTTCGCATGCGCGGGAGTCTAGTACAAACTTTGATTGGTAAGAAGATTATAATGATCTGGCGTGAATTCTTGGTGAGTGGATATACGAATTTACATTTCTAACGTATATCGATGTTTGGCAGTGCAGTGCACAAATGCACTAAGGCAGGGACCGCCTCTGGTCCTAGGTAACCGAGCTCATAAGGCCTGCCATACAAAATTAGCGTGTTAACGAGCTGTTCTTTATGCCGATTTGATTTTGCGGCCTGCCGGTACACCCACACCAAATAACTTCCAGCAGAGAAAGGATTAAGCTTACACTTAGCATTTCAAAGGAAGAATTGTTTGGATAGATTGCTATCTCTTTTGGTCGTAAACAGACATAATTAGGCCGTTCAAATGGATTAAATTCGACAGCCTAATGACCTTAAATTTAATTTTAATATTTATTTTTAATCACTAAGCATTGCGCTGTAAATGAAATTGATCTGTAAAAATATATATATTTACCGTCTCTGACACCTGCTTGTAATCGAACTTCTTGGCCCGGTAGGCCTGTGAAAAGTCGCAGAAGGTTCGTCCGAAGAAGCCGCTGTCCTGGTTCAGCTTGTAGCCCAGCTTCAGTATATTGATAACATTCTGGCTTTCTGATTTGTTGGCCACCTGTTGACAAAAAAGATATTATTTTCAAGAAAAAACATATATTTTATTCACTAAATAGATGAACAAGGTACTGATAGAAACATGTTGCGGGCGCATGATTTAAAATCATACAAGGCCAAAACGCACCCGTAAATAAATAAATTCTTTATAAATTACATATATAGGGGATTTGCGCACACTAATCACATATAGTTCCTGCCCTAGATTAGTATGCGCATATTTTGAATGTATACAAGGCCAAAATGCACCCATAGTATACTAGTGCTGTAAGGTTTCAGAAGTACACATAAATAAATTCTTTAGAAATTATACACGATTTGTGCATACTAAACACATACTCCCTACCCTCGATTAGTGAGCGTGTATTTTGAATGCATACACGGCCACAAAGCACCCATAGCACGTCGGAGAGTGTACAATATTACTCTGCAATGGTAAATATATCAATTTCATTGGCCCGTCCGCAGCCTAAGAGTCGAAAGTCTTATGTAAACTGATAACATCCGCTTTCTTTGAAATAATGGTAACTCTCACACTTACTTTTAAAGAATTATTATCACTGAATGACCTATGTTTACAAAAAAACCAAATTCAATTAATTTCGAAGAAAACAGGATTCATCTTGAGAGTAAGCTTTCATTGTGTGCAGAGATTTATTACCGAGTATCCTACAGCGAGAATATATTATTTTATAAAAGAGAAGTTCCAAGAAAAGAATTCTAAAATCACATCCAAGAAAATAATTTTGATCCTGCAACTGAAAGCAGCTTTATACACAACCTATCTTTCTATTACATGCATTGTTTGTGAGAAAGAGAAATGTTACGATGGAGCTATCAATAATCCACCTGATTGTTTATTTTTTTCTTCGAAGTCTCATTTTGTTTAGTTTTTTTAAATAAACATCCCACAAGTTAGCCTGTTTTGCAAATTCTTCACTACTCTCCACATGTGTTTGGTTCAACAACATGTTATTATCAACACTGGAGATAAGGTAACTTACCTACCAGGTTTACATAAGGTTTTTTAAAATGTTTTGTGTTCTTTTTTAAACATTGCATACAGCAAATAAGTAGTCATAAATATTTTCTTTTCAAACAAATGCATAGAAATATCATTATTTGTGTAAAATGTTATGCACTTAGTGACGAATGCGTTAAATTATGCCAACATTAGTTTTATAAAGAGATAAAGTTTTGAGTTTAGACCTAATCTGAGTCAAATAAATCAGAGAAACTTTAAATTTATATTTAAATGTTTGATGATAACTTAAAATATTTTCAAGTTAATCATAACCCAGTATGTAATGTAAGTTTTTCTTTAAAAAAAAAAAAAAAGGAGAAAATCATACAAGATATCTTGTTAGATAAGTCCGTAAATCTGACAAATTATGTAATTCAAATCTCTATCTCTATTATACTAAAATAAATTTGCTATCCGCATCTATCTGTTTGTGCGCGTAGTTCTTCTAAACTAGACAACTGATTTTGATAGGGTTTTCACTATCACTTTTCTTCCAGAAGGTTTATATGTATAATACATGGATATTATATTTATAGACAGTAGATCAAATTCAAGCCACACTTGGTAAACGTCAACTAGTACGTTGGGTCTAAAAGGGAAAACGCTAGAATCTTGCGTTCAAGTATTTCAAGTAAAACAGGTATTTTCCGCACATTAGACTTGTCAACAAAAAATGTGTTAACGATGCAGTAAAAAACTTGACAATGACCCTCCTTCTAGGATGAATAATCATCAGGCTGTAATAATCAGGAATCAAACTCCACACTTTTTATAATTTAAATTGCTACATTGTTTTTAAAAAGTGATTAATATTCTGAAGGTCATGAGAAATATTAATTTATGCTGACATATTGAATATTTAAATGAAATCCACAAGTTTATAAACATAATGAATGATAAATACTAAAGACAAAGCAATTTTTATGGATATTTTTACAGAGTTCAATAAAATGATTTATTATTTGAGTAATTGTTTGTCTTCGGAAAATGACAATCAACACACAAGTAAAATACTGTTGATAGGTTGAGAATAATAATTCTGGTAGATAGAGTTTAACACTTGGACAACTTGACCGTTGCATGCGTTGGCCGCCAACGTTAGCTGGTCAACAGGATTATTGTCGGTTTTCATGCACACCTCAAAAGATCTCGGGGCCAACCCACAAAGTGCGTCCACACGTTGGCCCTGTCTTCAGTTTGCAATACGCATTCGGCATAGACGTTCGTGTTGATTATTGCGTGAATGATTTACAATTACGATTAATAATAGTTCAACGTGCTATATAAATGTATTGCCACGGCTGTGATAATTTCCACATCCTCCGTGCTCGAGGGTAAGACTCTCGACTAGCAATCCGAAGATCCCAGTGTACGTCAGTAAATTTTATTTGAAGAATTGGTGTTATTTCGCAATTTATTCACTTAAAAATAATATATAGTATATGTACTTGCAGTACAGAGTGGAAGATGCTCTCAGTATCGCCCTGATACAAGACCACTATTCAGAATTTAAAAATTGCATGAAACGGCTTTGGCCGTGTTTGGTGACTAGATCTAGCCAGGTACTCTACGACCTTCCTCTTTCACACCTCCTTCCTCTTCCACACCCTCCTCTTCCACATCTTCCCTTCTCCACTACCTTCAGCCACACAACATACCCCAATTGGGAATGCCTAATCTCACTGACTCCAAACGGTTGGAAGCAGTTGGGACTCTTGTGCGACTATTCACATTAAAAAAAGAAGATCAAATGTCCAATGCAGAATAAGGTATTTTCATTAATAAAAAATTATGATAATAAAGGTGTATGCAGTTTGTTATGAATAAATTTTAAAAATTTTATTTACAACGATTTGAAATGTGCCATTTTCGATTTGCCACCGTTTTTAACCAGCCAATGTTGGTGACTGCGTTGACACGTGGGCACCAACGTTGGGCCAATGTGTACACTCGGCATAAGACATGCTTTAAAGGTAGTGAAACAAAGACATTAAAACACAACAGGCATACTATTTTACTAACATACCCACTATCATGCTGTCTCTTTCATACTCGGTTATCTGTTTAATATATTTAATTTTATTTATTTTTTAATGCCCCTTTTAAGTCCTTTATGAATAGTCGAAATTATATAGTATTTATTATACATAACTAAACTGCCTCGGTAACAATCTTTTGTATTTGTTAAGTGATAAATTGAAATGAATGGTGGAAGAAGTCGGAGGCGCCCGAGAGAGACATTGGCAATAGCGAAGCATAGCGGGGGATCCAATACATAGTATTCTATAACTAATATTGTTTATAAATAATTGACAAATGGTTACTTTAAATTAAATTAAAAAAGAAATGTCATCCAAAGGTTTGTGTGACAGTGAATTACACAAAGAAAGGAAACCAAGCTCTTTATCTGAGATCAATGGACCAAGTTTTAAAAATAGGATATGCATCTTATTTATTCACATAAAGAAATGTCACTGAAGAGACAAAAACACAACGGAATACTAATGATAAATAATTCTACTCAAACGATAAATTCGAAAAAAATGTCACAAATTATGTTTACCTTACATGAAAAATTAAATGCATAGTGAAAAAAAGTATTAAAAAACATATTATAAAAAATACATAACAAGAACACAATATTGAATCACTAAATTTTATATTGCACTATCAATTCCAAAATTTCTGTTATTGACTAAATGAAATTAATATTATCTCTTCTTATAAAGGTAATTATTTACCTACGACTACCGTTTGAGAAAATATTCCGTACATGTTAGGTTAGGTTGGATTAGGTAGAATTAAATCACAAACCAGTCTATACAAACCTAGCGTAGCCCACAAACTACTTGAAAACTGGGATATAACTCTAAAGGGGACGCGAGCAGGCGTTATTAAAGGGGCAATTTTTTGTAGTAGTAAAAACGGTAGTCGTAGGTAAATATTTACCAAAAGGGGGTATTACTAATAATTAAATACGCAGTGTATGTAAGATAGAATAATTTACAGCCATGTTTATAGTATATATCATTCAGTCATTTTCACAAAACTTTCTGTATATTAAAATATCGTATCGCTAACAAAGTGCTAAAATTACATCGCATTTAAGACGAACCAGACAAATAAATGCAAATCAAAGACAAGACAGATGTAATATTTCTACAAAATATTAAAAGCCGAGAAAATTTTGTAGGTTAGTTTGGCACAAGTGCGTTTTGCTTCGAAGGTTGAACTTGCAGATTTCATTTTCACAAGAAGTGAAATCTAAATGAAAACGAATTATCTGACAGCTGTTCCCGAGTGGGATTTCGGCACTTGACGGCATGCAACGAATCTATGGAAAATTGCTGAAAACTCAAACCTACGTAACGGTGAAAGTCGTGGAAACCGCGCCAATGCAACATTCTAAATCTTTTAATAATTATTACTGTCTTATTCACTTGATAACGTTGTCCTAATTCACAAACTAGCAATATTGTAACTCGGTACGCGTCGGGCTCAAACGAAACGCAACCGAAAACTCGCGATTTTTCTTTTTTCCGCACCGCAATTCGCAGTACGCGACTAGCTTCGGGTGGATGGTTTAATTATGGCGAAAATGTGAACGTTGTCTCCGCGGCGTGGGATTATCGCATTTAATAATAGACGCCGTACAGGTCAAAATTGCTAGCATTAAAAACATGAACCTCATGCTCATCTTCTAGGGTTGCTACAAATGAATATTTCAAAATATTAATTAATGATATATGTATTCTAATTTGCTTTAGTGATTATTGATTATCAAATCATCACGCCGTTTCCCGAAGGGGTAAGCTGAGAGGATAGACCGCCATACAAATCTGCCTTATTTACATTCATGCATCGTCTTATTGTTTTTAGTTGGGTATTATAATTATTATTAATGAGAGTTGTTGAATTAGCATACTGGTCACTAGGTTACTGACTGCAATTAATATTATTATTATTAATAGAATTCATTCTTGATATGCGTGCAAGTCGGTGGTAATGTAATAGATTCATATTATTTTTACTGAGAAATATGCAAATTAATTACATTTATAAAGTTTACAGATAAATACATAATAATATTCATAAGATTTCTATTAACTATTGCGAGGAGTCACTTTCCGCGTAAAAAAAATAAAAATTGGATATCAGAGTTGGATTTAAATTTGGAACACGTGAAATGCCATCGAAATAATACATTACAGATTATAATTTTCTGTAAAACGTCTTTAATTTAAGTTGAATTCAAATTTGTTGGATTCATATTTGGAATGCGTAATGAAATAATAAAAAGTGGAGTTTAAATTTGTGGATTCGTATTTGGAACGCGTAAGATATCGATGAAATAATTTAATGTGTTATTAAAATGTGTGGATTCAAATTTGAAAGCGTAAGATATCAATGAAATAATAAAATGTGGAATTAAAATGTCTGGATTCAAATTTGGAACGAGTAAGATATCAATGAATTAACACAATATGGAATTAAAATTTGTGGATTCGTATTTGGAACGCGTAAGATCAAATGAAATAATAAAACACTAGGTATAATAATTTCACATTCTGGATTCTTATTTGGAACGCGTTGAATTCCAATGAAATATATATATATATATATATATATATATCGAATTCAAATTTCTGCATTATCTGGGACGCGTATACACTTGCGAAGCGTGTATACGTGATCGAACCGCCGTTTGCGGTTAGTTCGTTCCTTTCCAATGATCCGAGGTTCGGCTCGCAAGTGTTTGAGATCTCAACTGAATAACTCGTGTCAAATTCATTGAAACGCATAAAACACAATTAAAATATTACATTGATTATAGTTAAAATTTTATGAAAAATATGATCGATTCAAATTTTGAGCACGTAAAAGCAATAATTCATTAAGAAATATCAATCAAATGTATAATGTATTTGGAAGAGTGATAAGTCATCAATATGGAAGTTGGGTGTAAATTTGGAATCATTAGGACATATTAATTTGAAAGGTTCATATTTGGAGAGCGTAATAGGCAATTGAATTGCGTATTACATCGACTATAATCAATTACTGATAATAATTATTGGTAGTAATTGCAATTAAGTAGTCTAACTGCGTAAATAAACATAAATACTAAGCAATATCTATTTACAAAGATAAGAAAATATATACAGGGTTTTCCAATAAGAGGTGTTATTTTGAATAGCCCGCTATTTCGGTAGATGTTACTTTGAAGCTGTCGTTTTTTGACATTTGACAAGTAAAAACTACGCCATTAATAAAAATGGAACGGTACACGCTTCAACAACGCATTGAAATTATTAAAATTCACTTGATTGAATCAAATGCAAATCATCTTCAGTGATGAGGCCCATTTCCACCTCGGTGGTTTCGTCAACAAGCGAAATTGTCGCATCTGGGGCTCGGAAACCCAAGAGTTATTGTTGACAAGCCTCTCTATCGTCAACGTGTGACTGTTTGGTGCGGTTTATGGTCCAGCGTCATTGGACCTTACTTTTTCGAAAATGAGGCTGGAGCAACAGTTACGGTGAATGGATTGCGCTATCGAGAGATGATTAATGATTTTTTATGGCCGGAATTGGATGGTATTGATCTGGACAACGTTTACTTTCAACAAGACGGCGCTACGTGCCACACAAGCAACGAAACCATTGATCTTTTACGATTGAATATCAAAATAACACCTCTTATTGGAAAACCCTGTATAATCCGAAAAGTGCGTTAATTATCATTATCTTATATTTCACAACATATCAATAGCAAACAAAAAGTCCAATAGCCGCTGCGCATCTAAAAATCTAAATCAAAAACTATGTTTTTTTTTTATTACTGTGGCTCAGTCTGTCTGTGCAGATAAAAGAACAATAGCGCGTGTTGCTTTTGCGCCCAACAGATGGCGCTGGTTTTTTTTTTAAAACAAATTCGTCCATCATATGGCGTTGTTCAAAAAAGCATGCTTTTACCTCTCACATGTGACATCTACATATGTAATATAGATATATAAAAACATTTACATTTTTTATTTATAAAGATAGATGGATATAAATAGAATATAGACTATTGAAAAAACCTACGAGAATGATACATTAAAGCATTATTCGGAAGAAGATACGTAGATAGAAGAACACTCGGCCATTAACCAATAGTGTCATCGTGTTTTGGCATAAAATTAATTCACGTTCATATTGCCCGGTCAGTGGCTGACTTTGCGTCGCGTCGGGTTCCAGGCGTGCTTTGAGAGAGTTCAATTCCTCGTCTCAAGTCCTCCATCACGACACAAGCAACATTTCCACTAAATTTGATGGTAGCAGAAAATTTTAAAATATCATCAGGTTTTTCATAAGCCCGGGAATATTTATTTATTTAAAAAAATAATTTTAATATGCTTACTATTTTTTGATTCGATGTATGTCCGCTAGGTCACGCAAATCAGAGAAAGGACCATAGTTTAATGAATGCAGTAGAAATGAGGTCTCTGAGGGGTACGTGTGGTAAAACCATTCATTTATCAATATATAAAGAATACTGTGACGGCTTGGCTTTTTTATTCATATCTACAGATTTATTCCAATATTGATGAAATTTTGCACGTTTGACCTTCTTAACAAGAGGAAGCTCACAGTCTACAAGATATTTCGAAAAACCACCTCCCATCCCCTTTTCCCACTCCTTAAAGCAGAATTTTGATACTTCTTGATGAAATTTTGCACACGCGAGAGGAAAATTAATGTCCATCTGATTTCGAAAAACTCTGCGTAAAGCCCAGGCAACTTCAACTAGTATATAATAATTTATTACGAATGATGAGAACCGAAAATAATGTTGGGTGGAAATAAACCATAATTTATTAATAATAAGAAGAGTTTAAGCGCTTAACCCATTTATCCCCAGTGTTAATTCAAATTAACACGAACTTTGTGATTTTTTTTTACCGTAACGGTAGCGATTTATAAAAGCCATGTTTTTGTTTTCTTATAGCTTGTAATCTTTTCTGTGGCGTCTATTTTTTCCGCTCTGTTGAAATCCTTATTCCCGCCACAACAACGATAAATATTTTGACATCTGCTGATTGCGAGTTTCATCGAATTTCTGCCGTCATTGATTATTTAATTTAAGGTGAGATATCAATATTTTCTACTCGAATTACAAATATTTTAACGCATTAAGATGTGTTCTATAATAATAACATCAGTTCAATTCACTGTTCACAGTCATTTGCCAGAAAATTGTAATTGAATTTCAATGTTCATTCAAATTAACACTGGTAGTGACGGACATGTTTTCGACTAGTATGGCGAATTTTTAAAGATTTATTATCCTAGATTATTTCTTTATTTCTGAATGAATTTTAGTTAAAATGTTATACGTTTGTACCTTAGAGATTATCACTACATTGTAAATGTGCATTTTTAACATGAAACAGATATTTGTATTACTTTTGTGTTATGTTTATTTTACTTTACTATTTAAAAAATACCCTCTGCCGTCCAATGTTAATCCAAATTAACATAGAATAATTTCTAAAAAAAAAGAGAAATACCAAAAATTTACAAGCATTACATATTTTATATATTTGGAACTAATAATGCGGATGTGAAAGGGTTACATGTATTGTACACGTACAGCGGATGTGCACGCAGAAAGGGGTTTCTGGAGAATATTAAATAATAGGCGAGTGGATGGAAGGAGTCGGTGATTTTTGTGAAGATATTCATTAAATATTTGAGGTGAATCATTTTTTGAAATATTTATATTAGTGTGATATCCGCACCGTACAAGAGTTACAACAGTCCGGACCAGTGAAAGAAAATGGGGGAGGGAGGGGAAGAGAAAGGTTGAGAAGTGCCTGGCTATTCAGATATGGTCACTAAACGTAGCTGAAATCATTTCAAGTTGTGGTGTCTCACCAGTGCGATTACGATTATTATTGTAGTGTATTGATATTTGACCATGAAACGAGGTGAAAAAAAAAAACCATTACTTATTTTTCTATTATTATATTATACTTTTAATAACTTTAATAATGTAATAAATATTTCGTCAGTCCCTGGATATCGCGCGGAGGCTATTTAAGCCGAGCGCATCACAAAAATAGACCACGACAGATGAAACAAATTAATGTCTGCCGCTCCGAGGACCGACTCACAGCGCGCGTACTTGTACTCGGCGTTCATTGTCGCTCAGTCAGTCAGTTCGGTCGGTCGGTCGGTCGGTCGGTCGGTCGGTCGGTCGGTCGGTCGGTCGGTCGGTCGGTCGGTCAGTTCGGTCGGTCGATCGGGCTGTTGAATCGATCAGTCTGACGGCCGCCGTATTGTGTAAGTGATTACAATTTCCGTTTGCCTTGGAGATTCGCAAGGCTGAAGAAAGCGTAGTGTACGAAATTAAGAAAGAGACGCTTAGATGGTTTGGACATGTTGAGCCGATGAACGGAGAAAGGGATAGACTAATGTCTTATTACATCAACGGTTTAAGGAGAATATATGACGCATATGAAACTGAATGGTGGAAGAAGTTGGGGACGCCCGGGGAGCAACCAAGTGAATCAAGAGTCGAGTCACGTAATTTATTTTGTTATGAATCCCCAAGGCCTCTCTCTGTACAGCGTAAAGACAGGGGCTTTACATCCGGTTAGGAATCGTTGTGAGCCGATTTAAAGTAGGATTTGTAGGAATGGATTTATTAATGCGGGTCTTGAACAGACCCGGATTATACGAAGGAGGAAAAACAGATGCCGGTAGCCGACTTACACAGAACGAGTCGAAGAAACCACCCGTTCTCTTGTCAAAATCAACTCGTTTCGTCTAACGTCAGGTCGAATTCCCCGTACGTGCATCGGTTATCAATCGATGCAGCTAGCTCCTTAGAGCAGGCTCTATTGAAATGCCTATAGAACAAACTCGGCATGTCTACATTGCGATTGTGTATTAGAGATAGAAATTTTTCTGTTAAAAGCGGGTTGTCAATCAGACGGACTGCCCTCCTTTGCACAGAATCAAGCAGGTTAATCATGTATTTTGGGGCTCTAGCCCAGAGGTGGCTTCCAAATCCAATTTCGGGACGTACTTAAGATTCGTACAGGACAAGCAGCTGGTCACTATTGGAGAATCTGCTAACTCTAAACACGACCTATATGTGAAGAGTTTTAATAACACAGAAGATGTATGAATGTAAATGAAGTTAGAAATGTGTGTCAAAACTTTGTAGCCGTCCATCCTCTCTGTCTACCTTGGTGATGGTTAGACAGTTATATGCTGTGAGGCTGAAAGAATTGGGAGGGGATGGAGAAGAGGTAGGTTGGGAAGCACCTGGCTATTCACATCTGGTCACTAAATTCAGCTGTTTTTAAAGATTGGTTAGTTAGTTAATAGTAATCACTCACCGAGCTGCTGGGTGCGCACTTGCTGCAGGAGACCCCCACGAAAGGACGCTTGATCGTGGTCACCGCGAGCGAAGTGGGCGTTTCCAGGATCCTATACAGGCTTTTCTCCTTCAACTGCAAAATTCAACACAGGCTTGTTGAAATAATTACATATTAACACCTACGACAAACCACGAGTTGATCCACCCTTAATAAAAAAAACTCACTATTCATTTTATAAGAAAATGAGTAACAAAATGTGGGCAAGATAATAATACGACCACACGAGAAAGAAATAAAAGTTTTTTAACGCACCCTAATGAAAACTCACTATACTAGGTTTGGGAAAAAAATGTTGAAGTTATAATAACATATAACCTACCACAAAATATTTAAAGGTTTCATTTTTAATCCACCCCAATGAAAACTCACTATTGGTTTGGGAAAAATGTTGATGTTATGTTACTGTTAAAAAACTACAATACATCGACTTTAAATCGACTCCATATCTCATCTCATCCCATCCAAAACCCTCCTGGCACTAATAATAACAAACATTCAAAATTTTCAGCGATATCAGTCGATTACTACGAGCACAAATATACAGGGTGTCCGGGGGTAAAGTGTGCTAACTTCGGGGGGTGATTCTACATGATTTTAGAAGTAAAAAATATAAATGTTGTATGGTAAAATATACATTTGAATTTAGAAAAAAATTATTTATTTTTTTTACTTGTACCATCATGTAGAATCACCTCCCGAAGTTAGCGCACTTTACACGCGGACATCCTGTATATTAAGATTTCTCACGGCATGCACATTTGCAACATGTGACCGCAGTAATAGGAGGTTGACCCCACAATCACTGACCGCAGAAATTATTTCGTAAATCTAATAAATTTTATGATTCATTTCTTAACAACCATATAACATTACTAGACCATAACTTTAAAATTTACGTTACAACTTGCTTAATGTTGTACTTTAGTATTTTATTGTGTTTAAAAAGTTTATTTTTATTCTTATTTTATTAGTAATTTTGTATATTACCCACGCACAGGCAGTGCCTTTGTGGGTTCCCTGAACTTACCCTTTTTTACATTTTATACTTTTTTTAAATGTGTATTTGTATTGTGTACATAACTATGTGCAAAAAAATTTGGGAGCGATATAAAAATTATTACTGAACGAAAATCAAAAACAAAAATTGAGGTGAGGTCTTTTCTTTTTTAATTCTTATTCTCTATGTAGGTGTCTATGAAATGGCTAAGATTCCGTGATAACTCAAAACAATGACAATTCAACACACATTTAAAAAGTCATCAGGGGCGAAGAAAAAAACTAATTAAACCTAGTTTTTGTTTCTTCACTTTTCATGAGTTTACATCACTTTTTAAAGGTGTGTTGAATTGTCATTGTGTTGAATTGTCATTGTGTTGAATTGTCATTGTGTTGAGTTGTCCAGTTACCATCTAATAGAAAGTAGCAAGGCCAATTAAATAATTTCAGTCGGTTTGCGACAATGAAGGGAAACCATCGATAATTACACATCAATGCGGTATCATTGACTACACTAGTAATCAGTCATCAAGTGAGCCATTAGCTTAGTGATTAAAATACAATAGATATAGGTACACCTATTAATTTGGCAATGTCCTTTATGGGCGCTGTGAAGCGATACTAATTATTGCTCTACGATATTGATAGTTAATCATTTGATAGATCTTATAACAAACGTAGAGAATTATTAACAACTAATTATTTTTTGATTCGACAATAGTTTACTATTGAGTATTTAAAAAACAGTTAATGAAAAGAAAAGATTTTCACCGTAGACATCCAAATTGATAAGACTTGCTTTAACACAAAATCTGGTTATCATTTCGACAAGCTTGTCGTATGTTAATCGCCGAAGAGCGCACATTGAAATAATCAGACCCTGCGCAGAAAAGTAAAGTTAGCTAAAGTAAGGCAACGGTTTGTAGCGCAGTCCATTATGGAACTTTTCTGCGCAGGGTCTGAATGTTCGTTTTTAACCGAACCGAATACAAATCACAAAAAAGGGAGAAGGTCACAGTTCAGTCACCTCCCCGGTCCTCGCACTTGGTTTGTTCCCCCTTTCCTTGATGGCTGGTCTATCAATTTGGATATCTATGTTTTTCACTGATCAAACTCACGCTGAAAAGGGAGTAAGTCAGTACCTGCTACGTGTATAGAACTAAATCCGACCATCCGACTGCTAGCCGAGTATCTTACTTACGGGGTTACCGACCGCCTTGCCATTGTACGAGGTGGTTCATAGCCCAGTGTGTAGGACATGCGTTAAGGAGGAGTTCGAATCCCGCAGCGGGTGAAAATGTCTGTTAAACTAAAGTCTTAGAAAAAAATATACACATAATTGTATTTATGTCCATGAAGCTAACTAGTTATAACAATTAAAACTCCTTTAGAAATACGTTAAAATTAAATGAATATTTTATTTATTTACTCTTTTATAAGCCCGTGAGGCTTTTGTATCGTGTACATGAAATGTAAACAATTTTTTACACAAGGGTTAGTAATAAATCATCGAGTTTTTACTAGTAAAGCCGTGATCATATTACAAAATTTCTCATTATAATATAACTAGCGCTAAAGTCGTATAATACAAAACACAAACATAAATAGCATGCACATATTGAAAGGGCTAAATACGATCTAATTTACAGAAAGCAGAAAAAATATTTAATAATAATCCATTCAACAAACGATTAGAAAATAAAATTGTGTAAAACGTAGGTACATACAATTTATACATATCTTTCAAAACAGAAATTGTCACAAGAAATTTAATATTTTGAGATCGATTTTCTTACTCAGCGTGCATGATATTTGAGATATAAACTACTGTAAAAAAATAAATTTTGGAAAAGCTTACATCGAAAACACACAATAATGTGTTATTTTAAACTTCAAATACTTACAATTCTTATTCCCATACGATTTTGTAGTTCGATGGTACGGTCTTTAGACTTGAAACAAGGAAACATACGGTTGTCGAAAAACGAAGAGATTTTGTAATAACTTGTTATAAAAAATATAATACCATACCTTACTAACTAACCACCATGACGTTTCCCCGTAGGGTAGGCACAGAGGACGGCCAAACAGCTCGCTATTACTCCTTGCTTCATTCACATTCATACATCGTTTAATCATCATTCATCAATAACACCCTTGGGTTATTCTGACTAAATTACGGTGACGACTGTAATAGAATAGCTTTTTTATACAATTTTGAATGGCAGAACTGTGTTAGTATTTATTTGTTGACTGTGCGTTTAGATTTAGGTGACTCTTCATCTTATTAACTTAGAGATTACAGAATAATCTTCAGTAATAGCGTCTCTCAATCTGAAGATTGGGTTAGATTAGTTCGTAGTAAGTTATTTTCAATTCAATTTCACCAATCTCAATATGCAGGATAGGTTTGGTCATACTAGGTTAATTTCAATTCTCACCAGTCTCTCCATATGCAGATTAGGTAAGTTTAAATTCGTACCAATCTCTCAATGTGTAGATTGGGTTAGTTTCAATTCTCGCCAATCTCTCAATGTGCAGATTAGGTTAGTTTCAATTCTCGCCAATCTCTAAGTATGAAGATTAGGTTGGTTTCTATTCTCACAAGTATTTAGGTTAGTTTATACTAGGTAAGTTACAATTGTCTCTCTGAAATAAATGTTAGGTTAGTTTAAATCCTCACCAGTCTCTCGATCTGCTTGTCGTCGACGTAGAGCTTGTTTTTGTTGGCGGTGCTAAAACGCTTCAGAGCCGCTTGGCCGGGCCGGATCTCGGTGCCGGGCGGCCGCGTCTCGCCGCCCCCGAACGAGCGCTCGCGCAGCCCGGTGTATGCATTCTGCATGTGCGCGGATATCACGTCTATCATGGTGGAGGCGCTGCAACAACCACAAATCATACATTATTAAAACATATCACTAATACAAACAACAACAATGTCCTTTTCAACAGGTTACCGGTTACCAATCTATTATTGAGTATGGTATCATAGCATGGGGAGGCGGCACTTCATCTGCACTAGACCCAATCATAAAGGCTCAGAAAACAATTTTAAAAATAATTCTAAGGCTACCTATAATTACAGACTCGAATCTAATTTTTAATATTATGAATGTATTCGATGTTCGGCAGCTATATGCAAAAACCATTCTTACTCATCTATACTCAAATATAAATAATTACTACATAAAAAGTTCAAATATACGATGTACTCGAAGCAATAACAAAATCTTATTACAAATTCCGAAAACACATACTACGTTTGGTCAACGAAATTTTAAATACTTTGCGACAAGACTCTACAACATTCTTCCAGACAGCATAAAACAATGTGATTCACAAAAAAATTTCAAAGATAATGTAAAAATTTGGATTAAAAATAAGAATAGGGCCTTTACCGGTGCATTCACCCAAATTTGCAGTTATTGAAGTCACCACATTACCACCACATTATTGAGCGAATACTTCTTAATACAAGTATAGGTATGTTCAATGGTATTAGGAACTAACACAAATAATTCTGCCTCAACACAGGCTAGCCTAGTGAGACGGTATTTGAGAAACCACAACTGTGCTTTTATTTTCTATTTACCTTCAAAATATTATGTTTGTATTAATAGTTCTTCATTTTGTTTAAATTTATAACCTTAAATATAAAAGTTACAAATTAATGTACACCATAATATGTATATATAGTTGTAATGTGTAAACTTTCTTAAATAAAGATATTATTATTATTATAAAGTGACTCCTGATGTTGTCGACTAGTTGAATAACCTCAGCATCCCTTTTTGACCTCCGCGCGCCGAACGAAAAAGTACAAATAAAACATAATTAACAGCTTATGGAAGACTTTAACCAGATTTTTTTTTGAATAAATATTTATTAAATAATTAATCAATTTACAGTATTTGTATTACAGAGTATAAACAATAAGGCTAACAAAAATAATTCATACAATTAGTTTACACTGCTTTTGATTTTTTAATGTTCCTCTTTTATAGAAGCTGGCGCTTGTGTTTAGAAGAGTGGTGAGCATCAAGATTAAGAATATTTAGTGATTGTAATTATGAATATTAAAATTTATAATTAATTAAAAAGATAGTTCCATAATTTTGGTATTTTTACATTGAACTTCTCTTTAATTGCTTTTACTAGGTGTTTATCGTTTTCTATTGTTCTGATATTTTCGGGAAGGCTGTTGAAGTATGTTTTCCCTAGATATATGTAATGATGTTGAGCAAAAGTAGTGTTACATTTTTGTGTTGGAAATATATGTTTTTGACGAGTACGACTTTCAGTTAAAAAGCTGTGATTTTGTTTTTCTTTTATTATTTGAGTTATTATGTTTTTTTGGACAAGATCATTAAATTTTAATACTTTAAATTCTTCAAAAATTAGGTGTGTTTTATAATCCATAGCTTATTTGGATTCAATGTATATGTAATTTATTGACAACTTATTTCTAGCAAAAACAAAAAATATATCGTCGGCTTAGCCCGTAGAATACGTAACTACAATTTGTCAAATTTTACAGAAGACGCAAAAAAATCATAGTAAAAAAAATTTAAATGGACGGGAAAACAAAAATAATTATTTTTATTCGTGTACAGAACATACCATGTTTTTCTGTATGTATTTTCGATGAACATTTTAAGGCGATGCACTACGTCGTATAATATTTTAAATCGAGCCGCTATCAATAACACCCCTTACGTAGATGGCGATAAGGTTTAAATTCCCGCTTAACACCATCCGCCTGTTTTGATTTATGCAAGAAAAAAACATGGACAAAAAGTGCCTTTTATTTTATTTTGTGGATGTTCAAGTACAAATATTTAATTTGTTCCGATCATTTTATAAATAACTTAATTTGCCACATTATACAATCAAATTATAACCGAAAATGGGTTGGTAAGTAGGAGATTTTGAACTTTAAAGCAGTTTTAATAGGCCTTATACATTTTTTTTCTGGGCTTATAAAAAGAATTATCTAAAAAATACTCGATTATTTCAAAGGCCAAGATGTATTCTACTCGCAGTATTTAATTAAAGCATCTGAAACATTTCTAGGCGACCAAATTTTCAAACCAAAAACACATGATTTTGCATTACTACGTATGGCATCGCCTTAAAAACAAAAGTCTCCACTTTCAAAGAGCGGCGAATAGATTATGGCAAGTCATGTTTAAATTGTAAATTGTACGAGATTACGCACCGAAATCAGTTCGAACAGGTGTTATAGTTGCGGCTATAAATATACCAACACTTATTATAAACTATAAGATTGTACAAAAAAAACTATATATCTATAGGCATTTATCTTTTCTTCGGTTTGTCATTATCATTATCACGTGGCGAATTACACAAAGAGGTTCCCGATAAGATTGATATAGTTAAGAGTTCACAGCAGATAACTGACTATAGGTGACCTGAAGTGCAAATATTTATGCCCTTATCATTTGGTTGATAAAGCTTATCTTTTATATTAAACATAGTATTATAAATCGGTAATTTATCGTTCTTTGGCAGCAATTATTAGCGGTATAGAGTTATAAATCGTAGAGCTATATTATACACCAATGTTTTAAATGTCTATAAAACAAAGAGTGAACGCAGTCAAATTAAAACATTTTTAAAATCATCAAATTGCAAAATTAATTAAATGGAGCAACCGAAAATTGAACTCAAAAGTTTTTTTTATTTATTGTCAATTTTTTTGATACATACAGGTGTATATATAATTATACAAAATATAAAGAGTAACAAAAAAATGGGCATTATAAGGTGAAAATCAAAACAGCGGTGGTTATATTATCTATGGTTTAAATGAAAAAAGAGATATGAATAAAGAAAAAAAAAATCATATAGTACATTTGGTTATTTTAATAAAAAAACAGTTTAAAAGAAGTTAAACTTTTTTTTTTAAATTTAGATGGTAACATATTATCATATATAGGTATCATATTCGTATAACTTATAGAAAAAATTCTCTCACTTCCAGATACTTTTTTACCCAGCTTTTGACATTTATTTTATACGAGTTTAGGTTTTGGCACATCTTGATGGAACTCGGCAAGGAATTAAACAATTTTGGGCCAATATAGTTAATGTGTCTTTGGGCTAGCCTAGTTTTGCAGTGAGGCACTGTGTACATGCATATGTTGTGTCTCTGGCTAGAACGATTTGGATTTTTACAGAAATTATAAGGACGAGTGTATACAAATTTAAGACATTGGACACAGTAGATCTGCCTTAGTTCCATAATGTCAGTTTCCTTAAACAATTTATCGGTGGGATATGTCTTGGTCTTCTGGTGCATTATCTTAATGATAGACTTCTGAATAATTTCTAGAGGTTTCACATGGTTATTGAATGTTCCTCCCCAGGCGATTATTCCGTAGGAAATGGATGAAAGTACCAATGCATCATAAACGAGCCTCATAGTTCTTATGTTAACGATATTGCTCATGCGTTTGAATATGTAAATTAGGTGCCTCAGTTTATTGACAGTTTTTTCTATGTGATAAGTCCATTTCAGTTGACAGTCAATAGTTACACCTAGGTATTTGATATAATTTCCTAATTTTACATCTTCGCAGTTTGAGCATGTTTCAGGGTTACAATTAACATTATGGAACTTCAGGTTAGGATTATTTTTAGGGGATGCCTTTTGGGAATTATAGAAGGGAATAAAAACGGTTTTCTCATAATTTAGAGTAAGAAGATTTCTATCTAGCCAATCTTTGACTATTGCAATGCATTTGTTGGCTTTACTTATTGTATCTTCCCATGTTTTACCTTGTACTTTTATTGCAGTATCATCGGCAAAAGAGAGAATTTTACCTGGTATTACTATGTTGCATGGGTCATTGATGTAGATTAGAAAGAGTAGTGGCCCTAAGACAGTTCCTTGTGGAACACCATGTTTTACTAGATCATTGTTTTAATTGAAACCATTGTTTTTCGTGACTGGTAAGTGGCTGAGTTGGCATCTGGCTATCTCGGCTGGCTAAATCCTCCATCACAACACAAGCAACATTTTCCGCTTAATGTGGTGATATTGTAAATAATAAAATAAGATAGAGCCTAGGAACTCATAATAAATTATACAGGGTCCCTTGAGGTGATTTTTCACAAAAATCGCGCGAAACAAATTATCCAATTATTTTCAATATTTAAAACAGACTGCTTCATCCACTTCATGTACTTTTTTTACATTTTAATTTACACTTATAATACATTTCACATACTTATATATTTAATTTTACTTGAAATTGTTTAATCTGGGTACATTTTTAATTTCACTAGGAAATAAGCTATACATTTTTTTACATTAATCCCGGATTTATTTATTCATTTAAATTTACACACAGTACAATATGATACAAGATATAATTAAAATATTTTGTGATTATTGATTATTGTACCTTATCAGGTCGAAATTATTGGTTCCTAACTAGGCAAATTGCCCGTTCTAAGAAACCAAAATATCGAACTTGAGCTGTTGTGTATGTTTCAATTGTGCATGAGCAATAATTAGAATAATGGAAGATATATATAGTGTGTGATTAGTCTGTGTCTATTTATTACGTGACGTTTTTTTAACATTTTTTCAGATTCTCCTCTGCCCAGTCCAATCAACCATTTAGTTATTATTGGGCCTATGTATGAAATATTACAAGTTTTTATGTTTAATTCAGGGGGGATTTTGTTGTACAATTTAGGTCCCAAGTATGTGTGTATCTTTTGGTACTTTGCCGTATTGCTCGTTGGGATCATAAGGTCATTTCTGGTGTGGCTTCTTGTGATGTGTTTATGGTCAATTTTATTAATATTGTCTAGATTTTTATGTACATGGATAATAACCTTTTTTATATAGTTTTGACGAACATCAAGTACATAAAATTGTTTAAAGAGCTCATCAAAGATACATCATTAATACAGGAGAACTCGAGGAAAATAATTTCCTTGTGTCATCTTTGGGGATGCCGTGTGTGGAGGGTCTTTTTAAGGAAAGGAAGGGCGAGGGTGAAGGCAGAGGTGTTGATTATCCAATATATGGTTCCCGCCTCCAAAATATGGATTTTTTTAAACGTTAAAAAAAAAAGAATAAAAAAAATAATAATAATAAATCGAGTCAGAATAATAGAAGAGTATGTATGAGACGATGTATGAATGTAAATGTGGCAAGGAGAGTGTGCCAAGACCGAGTTGTTTGGCGATCCGTCCTCTCTGCCTACTCCTGCGGGGAAACGGCGTAATGGTTAGTTAGTTTTTTTTTAGTTTTTTAGTAAAAAATATGTGTTTTTGTTTTGTTTTCCAAACCTTAAAAAAAAATACAATTTATTTTATCTGATATTTTCTTTCTGTCTTGTATGTGTGTGAACTTCTTTTTTGTAATGTAGTTTGTCTCTTAGGTAAGTTTGTAGGAAAGTGTTAATAAAACTTCGTTCATTTAACTTCTCAAAAAATGCAGACTATACAATTAAAAAAATTGCAAAAAATATCATTTCTTGGTAGAATCAGAAACAAAGTAAATAAAGAAACATGCCAGATAATATACAATACAATTATATCACCACACTTTAATTACTGTTCAAGTATTCTTTTTCTCTGTAATAAAGAGAAAATGAAAAAAATGCAAATACTGCAAAATAAAGCAATGCGAATAATACTTAAGCGCAACATATACACACGGATAAGAGACATGTTAAAGGGGCTGAATATTTTGACGGTGAAGCAAACTGTGTATTTGAATGTACTTATTTTTATACATAAAATTAAATTAGGGATGATGTCTAAGGAACTGAAAAGAAAAATAAATTACAATAACGAGATACACGGACACGGGACGAGAAATTCTAAGCAAATTAGATTGCCAACAAGAAAAAAAACAAGCACCCAAAAATCTCTGATGTACCAGGCCGTTCAACTCTATAACAAAATCCCGAAGGAAATTGCTGTGATAGAAAATATTAATAAGTTCAAAAATGAATTAAGAAAATATGTCTATCTCAATTATTAATGTTTCTTTTTTTTGTGACTTTATTGAAATATTTAAAGAAAGATTATGTTTGCCAAACAATGTACATGTTTATATGTTTATAAAACTATTAGCACACACGAAGATGTGAGCTAACTTAAGATTAATAAATAAATAAAAAAATTAAAAAAATTAAAATTAAAAAGTTATTGAAAATTCAGTGTTTAACACTCATTATATCTACAGGTAACATATAAGGGTGTGTGCTACTTGTCACATTTTGGGTTAATTTTGTGAGACGTGTCTATTTGTTGTGCAATGTCATTGTGTGGCAGCCAGGCAGCCTGGCTCTGTTTTTTATACAAATCTACAGTTATTACTTTTTACACGAGGTTGGAAAAACTACCCCTGCCCTCCCCCTATTCCCTATCCCTCCCCTAGAAGCATAATTTTGATGATAAATAATTAGTTCCCACATTTGAATTCCAGTAATTATTCGCAGGAAAAACAGCTAATAAATAACAAAATAACTTATATTAATTGCTGAATCTAGAATTTCGATATTTATCCATAGGTTGATAACCTCGTGGTGTGATTAACAGTACGTCAAATACCACTAAGTATGTAATAATAATAACTGTTTAATCACGATTTAATCGTACAAATCACGTTTATTGTTGATAAAAAATAATTATTATTTATGACACAATAATAATCTACAAACCCAAATACTGATTAATATGTAGCGTGATAATTATAACAAATCGAAACAGCCGTCATTAGCCGTAAATTTATTAAAAAAAGACCAGATCTGAACAGCCAGGTGCTTCCCAACCTTCCTCTTCCCTTTCTCTTTACCCCTCTTCTAGCCATAACATTCACGCAAATGGGGATACGTTACACACAAAGTAGAGCTAAGGCCCGGTAAATAAGTCGGTCCGTATCCTCGCTATGTGCCACATTCCACACTCAAATTTAAGCAAGCTAAATCTTGGTAAGCCGCAGAATAGTTCTTATTTTAGACGCAAAGGCGCTAGCAGTAAAAAGTGTCAAATATGACATTTACGTGATTAATTACGTACTCCTCACCGAAATACACACAAATTGCCTGATTTTATCAGTGTGGACTATTATATTCATCGAACTATGAGGTATGTTGATATTGTCGATGTTATGAACAATATAAAATAGACAAATAGTCTGGTAAGGTAGATATTACAAGAAGGATTTTTCCACTTCAGAACAGTGTTTTCAGCGGTTTATTCGTCATAATTTCATGAATTTACTTATTGACCTCAGCAAAACAAATACTATTTAAAATTCAATCAGCACCATACTGATTGAAGTGGGGAACTTTATAAAAAAAACCAACTTGTAAATTAACCCGACTAAAACGTTTGACAGTAGAGCGCAGATATACCACTGACTTAGACAGAAATTAGGTTAAAGTAAATACAAATCAAAAACAATACGTGTAATATAACTGATATGTAGGATTCCGGATTATGTTATTATTTTATTTACGGATTATGTTCCAAGCCGCGCTAAGCTCCACATTCCAACCAAGCCGAGCTTTAAATCAACCGATATACCAGGCTTAAGTGCATTAGCAACAGCCTAAACAGATTTATTAAGTAAGTACGCACTAAGTAATTAATTGCAATATAATCACACAGCTCGACAATCTGTCAACGGGAGATATAAATATTGGGAAATGCACAATTGGAGAGACAACGTATGTGGGTTATTGCGCAACCAGTGTTGTGTTGGCGCGAGCAAAATATACCTGTTATAGTACAACACAGAGTGCACTCTGGTGACCGCAAGTCACAACGATAAACCGGTCGTCAAGTTACCGTGCATTGGTGGTGTGACCAAGATACCAAGATATCAATCGGAATAATAATATGGACTTCTATCACTCGTTGAATGCAGTACATACTAACACAATTGAGATATGCAAAGAATTGACATTTGCTATGTAGGTATATTTTGATATATCTATGTGTGGACATGTGAATAAATAAATACACGGAGAAAACTTTCCGATACAAAATATTGCTAATTTATTAAAAATCTGACCAAATAATTTGTATTTCTGTTAAAAACGGGACTGCACGCCTTTAACGAATGAATTGACAGATCTACTAACAAACTATCAGTAAAAAAACAAATCAGGATTGTCGTATTTCGTCATTATATTTATCAGGATATGCGCAGCTGCATGAACACGTGTTCCTATATAATCTTAATGTACTAATATTTTATTAGGAAATGGCGTGCCATCATGTTTTTAGCAGAATTTTAATATCAGCAATCAGCAATACTCATTTTTCTCCGCGCACTAGATAAACTTTCTACAGGCAGGTAGGTAAGTACCATAATACCCGCCCAAAGAGAGTTTGAAAAAAGAATTGCCATTTCGAATTGAATGGAACTTTCACAAAACTTGAAAATTGACGTAGAATTTTGATGAATTGTTCAAATTCTGTGAAACAACACATCCTAAAAGTCATTGTTCTTTTTAAAGTGTGAATATTGAACATAAGATGAAAAATACGTGAAATTAAAAAAAGGGACAACTATCAAAGGATTCTAATTAAAATCTAGGTTCTTCTAGGATGAACTTTACACAGGATCAAGCACACCCTGCTCAGCATCCCCAACGAAGACATTAGGCCCCGACAGAAACCTCAAGGCTCATAAGTGGAAAAATATATAAAAACAACATTTGCTAGTTTTTTCAATTTTCCTGAAAATGGCAGGCACTGGTCACCGGACAATCATACGATCTAAAGGGGTTATCACTTTACTGCAGTCTGCGGTCAGCCGGTGTTATATTCAACATAAATCAATAATAATTAATAATGTTCAGCAAATAGGTCGTAGAAAATTAATTTCAAATACACAACATGTTCATTTTGATTGAAATATAATAATTTTATATTTTTGTTGTTTTTCCACGTTAAGACGTAAAATGAAGTCGGAATTTAACGATGTAAGTGGTAAAGCCGAGCACAAAAATAAGCGAAGCGCGGCCCTAGTGTATTGGACAGACCTTCGGTTAAATTTTCCCAAGCAAATGTCTAAAATAAAGTGGGAATCGAAACGACGTCAGTGTAGTCGTGTAAAACAATATTCGGCGCTCGGCCTACTAGTCCAGTCAAGTTAAACATGAAAAGGGGGTTGTGCTTGCAAAAGGTCCAGTCATTCTGAATTTTTTATATGTTGTTAGGACCTAAACCAGTATTAAAAAAAAATTTTTGCAACTTCGAAAGTGCTGTGCGAGCGGCGGTGGACCTAAAAAAACAGGAAATTTTCGGATTTTTTTCAGTTTTTGCTCAATATCTCAGTAAAGGAAGGGTCTGATCGGTGTAGTCGATATACACACTTTTAAAGTAGACTGAATTTGCTGTTTGTCGGTGGCAAACGGGCGAGGTTTATGTTTGTTGAAGTGACAAACGTCTTATACCTCAGAAAATTCAAAGTATCCCTCGCGATGTCACCCCCATATAGAGCCACGAAGCACTTGATGCCTGCTTCACTCACGGCTTGTGGGGTAGAGTCTGGCCGAAGGAAGACCTCCACTTGCTCAGCAAGTGGTTCACTCTTGCTCAGAAGTGTGCTGATTTTGGTCTTTCCTTGGCCAAACGGTGCTGAGGTGGTATCGAACCCGGCAAACGCGTGGGTAAATAGTAACGTTCCTGGTAATTGTCGGGAGTCCTGGTTGTTGTAGGAGGTCGTAGAGTAGTAACAGCAACCAGCTTCACCCTTCGTGCTCTTCTGAAGATAGACAGTTGTCTCTTCAGCGCCTAAACCATTGAGAAGAACGAGCAGGTCGACATCTTCTCCCACTATGACGACCCGATCGGCATCTGCTCTTTTTGATAACGCCATCATGACGATCTCTCCATCAGCATATTCTTCGGCAACAGCCACTTCTACTCCCTCCTTCTGAAAGGCGTCACAGAGAAGAGTTATAAGGCGTCTCTTATTGTTTTCATTGCCCAAAACATGCTCTTGAGCAATTTGAATTACTGTAGATTCATCGAAAGTCAATTCGTAGCTGGAATGAGCTGCGTAGCGCCGGAGTCGTTCCGCTGTTTTGGTGTTTTTTTTGGTAGTATCTTCGGGGTAGCCGTCAAAAACGATGGAGACGTTCTTCCCAAAGTGGTTTCGGACGTAGGTGGTATAACGCGCCAAAAGTACTCGAACCGTGCTTTTCCGCTGCCACACGACCTTGTGCAAGAGGTAGCCAACATCCAAAGTGACGTGAGTGCTGGCATCTATCGGCGTGTGGCTGGAAAGAGGAGTGAAGGCAGAGTACAGAGTAGATTTTGTGCCCTTGCGCATCCCTTGTTCATTGAACAGAGACATCGGGAACGGGGCCAACTCATATTTGAAGTCATCCTGTAAATCCTGTTCAGATTTCTTTGCAATACACACTCGCTGAAAAATTGTGAGCGGATCCACAGCCACTCTTCTGTTTTTGTCCGGCAGTTTAACGGTTGAGGTGATCGATGCCAGCGTGGTAACTTTATTTTTCCGTTATATTACTACCTTGTCGTACATTTTCCCCACAATTTTCATTACTCCTTCCGATCCAACTCTCTGGGCTGTGTGGCAATTAATTTTAGGACCTGCCAGTAAACCACTACTGATAGAAATCAAACTGTCAGTTTTGGGAAATGGAGGGTGGAGAGCAAACCAGTTTTTTAGTTTTTCCACATCACTATTATCTCGGATGATTCGAGAAGGTCTCATGTCTACATGCTGCTCTCCAGTATGACATGATAAGCTGCAAAAACTTTCCAGTTCTTCACAAATGTTCAACATAAACACCATTCCTGTTGTCCACCTTGCCAGAACACTTTCGGAGATTCCTCTTTCTTGGGTCAACCCACCGTAGGTTTTCATGGATCGCATCAGCTTCTGCTCAATTGTTAGGTCTGACCACAACCCAGACCAAAACTTAACAGACCGGCAAATGGTGAAGGATCCTTTTGTGAACATGTCGTATTCACTTTTATCCATCCGATCTTATAGAGCCATCATATCCTGAAGATAGAGGTGCGCGCTCTTAGCATACAAAAAATGTCAAGCTGCGTGGAAAAAAGGGAGCATCTTGTGGACAGTGTACAAATGAAGGTTCCAATCACCAGCACACTCTGCCTGGATGAATAGTTTTATCAAAGTGGTCATACGAAAGTATTGGACCCACAACTGTGATGTTAGACCATTCGCTTTAATTTTCTCCAAGGCAGTTTTAAATTTTGCCTTTAGTATTTGGTAGGTATCAATTTCTTCTGCTGATATAGTGAGAGACCTTTCAGTGTCTCGCAGCAATTTTTCAGTCTCGTCTCGCTCCTCAGGAGTTATGTCAACCTCATAAAAACAATGCTGGCCAGTGTGAGGTTTGCCAAAATGTGGGCTCGAACAGCTCGTGAATATGCGTGCCCATTCATATGGGTAACCATGGGTATAGGTACTAATGGGTACTTGAAATTTGAAATAGTCGTAATTATATTATAACCCTAGGATAAACTCACGAAGATAAATGGATTTACTTCACATCACAATAAAACCATAAAAAGACGCGAGAACAGTTTATTTGCATTTCACCGAAAACCCACTTATGACTGTTTTTGGTTATCTGCCATTTTTGAGAGAACCGTTTAGTCTACAGATATCAATCTAGTCTCAAATAAAAGCTTATTAAATTTACAACAACTTTATTTCATACAATATTTGACAAGAGATGCGTATTTTAGAAATTATTTTACAAAATAAGTGACCATTTCGAAAAAATTTCACTTTTTGGAAAAAATTGCCTATTTTTGAAGAACTGTATCTTGAAAACCAATGGCTTTATATAGCTTGTTTTGGTCTCAAATTATAGCAAATTCAGTCTACTTTAAAAGTGTGTATATCGACTACACCGATCAGACCCTTTCTTTACTGAGATATTGAGCAAAAACTGAAAAAAATCCGAAAATTTCCTGGTTTTTTAGGTCCACCGCCGCTCGCACAGCACTTTCGAAGTTGCAAATTTTTTTTTTTAATACTGGTTTAAGTCCTAACAACATATAAAAAATTCAGAATGACTGGACCTTTTGCAAGCACGGGTGTACATCTTGACTGGACTATACGTAACGGGCGGATATACGATCGAATTTACCCTAGCAGGCCTAGAAAATTGATCTAACCATGTGGTATTTTAATTGTTACTAATGAACATATTACTAAAATCTCAGATGTTTCTAGAGGAATCCCTCGGGAAGTTACTAATTCATCGTCTAGAAAAATGAAATACGGTGTTTACCACTAATTTTATAGTTGAATAACGTTTTATAGTTTTTCCAAACCGTTTAAGGCGATGCCAAACGTCGTGTAGTATTTTAAATCGAGCTGCTATCAATAACACCCCTTACGTAGATGGCGATAAGGTTTAAATTCCCGCTTAACACCATCCGCCTGTTTTGATTTATGCAAGAAAAAACATGGCCAAAAAGTGCATTTTATTTTATTTTGTAAATGTTCAGGGATAAATATTTCATTTTTTCCGATCATTTTATAAATTACTTAATTTGAAACATTATACAATAAAATCATAACCGAAAATGGGTTCGTAACTAGGAGATTTTGAACTTTAAAGCAGTTTTCATAGGCCTTATAAATATTTTTTTATGGGCTTATAAAAAGATTTATCTAAAAAATACTCGATTATTTCAAAGGCCAAGATGTATTCTACTCGCAGTATTTAATTAAAGCATCTGAAACATTTCCAGGCGACCAAATTTTCAAACTAAAAACACATGATTTTGCATTACTACGTAGTGCATCTCCTTAACATAAATATTATAATAGTAAGGTACTGTGAATATAAATAACTTACATCAGTAAGGATAGCTCTAAAAATATACATAAATATATTAATTATCGTTAAGTTTTCGAGGAATTAATTAAAATGAGAGCCTCTAACAAAATCCCCGTTATTAGAGTCTCGTGTTGCCTTAACTCCACACAGCAGGGCCCGAGGAAAACAATTTGACAAAGACCTGAACAAATCTCACCCCATGAATCCGTCAATTATTACATATTAATTATTTAATTACTCTGAAGTTTCTTTTACATTGGAGCCACCGGATCAAAATCAAGGGTGATCATATCACTACGCGCTTTGTTCAAATATAAATTAACACAGATTTCAATTTGATTTATGAGAAAATATTTATCTTTTATAATAATAGAAAAACATCGTAATACCGTTATTGAATATGTTGTGAAACGAACAGGTGCGCTACATAAATAACAAAAACTGATTTTACAGATTTGTTTTCATAACAATGTACTTCATAATATAATGTTATTGAGGACAGGCGATGATAAAATGTAAGATTGTGTTCCCGTTTATATATATGTGGCCTCCACACTCTTATACACTATACACCCATCTCGCATCACACCGAGATTGTACTTACAAAGTATTAATTGCAAAATAATGCAATTAATTTAATAATAATATACACTGGAAAACCTTTGCTTTACCACGTTACTCGAATATAAAGTTTTCCGTTTAAGATAAAGATTAAAAACATGACAACCGATAAAGATTTAAATAAATACAATTATATTTAAAATTAAAACTAAGCTAAGGCCAAGGTAAGAATTCTACATTGTGAGAATATGGCATCTCTAATTGGGCTATGTTGTGGGGCTGAATGCAGGGGAGGGGAAGGAGATGAGAAAGAGGAATGCGGGAAAGAACCTGACACGGCTAAAGTTTCGATTGTGAATTTCTTTCACCAGGGCGGTACAGAGAGTAACTACAACTTACTTACTGAAGTAAATACAAAGACCGGTCAGTGGTTAAGTGGGCATAGCGCTTGGGTCTCACCCGAGCGTCGCGTGTTCGATTCCTCGGCTGGCTAAGTCCTCCATCACAACATAAGCAACATTTTCGGCTTTCTGTGGTGGTAGTAGAAGATTTTCAAACATTGTTGGGTTATCCGTAACCGGGAATGTTTGTTTTTCTTTTTAAAAATTAAAAAAAAAAATTAAAAATAAAAATGTAGATATTGGCTTGTGTGCAGGGAGATATTATGAAGATATTGGCTTGTATGCAGGGAGATATTATGAATATATTGGCTTGTGTGCAGGGAGATTTTTATTTAGATATTGGCTTGTGTGCACAGAGATATTATGTAGATATTGGCTTGTGTGCATGGAGATATTATGAAGATATTGGCTTGTATGCAGGGAGATATTATGATTATATTGACTTGTGTGCAGGGAGATTTTTATTTAGATATTGGCTTGTGTGCACAGAGATATTATGTAGATATTGGCTTGTGTGCATGGAGATATTATGAAGATATTGGCTTGTATGCAGGGAGATATTATGATTATATTGACTTGTGTGCAGGGAGATTTTTATTTAGATATTGGCTTGTGTGCACAGAGATATTATGTAGATATTGGCTTGTGTGCATGGAGATATTATGAAGATATTGGCTTGTATGCAGGGAGATATTATGAATATATTGGCTTGTGTGCAGGGAGATTTTTATTTAGATATTGGCTTGTGTGCATGGAGATATTATGAAGATATTGGCTTGTATGCAGGGAGATATTATGAATATATTGGCTTGTGTGCAGGGAGATTTTTATTTAGATATTCGCTTGTGTGCACAGAGATATCATGTAGATATTGGCTTGTGTGCATGGAGATTTTATTTAGATATTGGCTTGTGTGCAAGGAGATATCAATGTAGATATTGGCTTGTGTGCAGGGAGATTTTATGAAATAGTTAATTATTTTAGCGTTCGAATCGCCCTGTGAATACAAAACAACATCAAGCAAAAAAAACGACATTTTGGGTTATGACAAATTTTGGTTAGGTAGCAAAAAGAGTATTCTTGAATTCTGTAAAACAATGATACCTTAAAATTGGAAAACATCCATTTGATCATTTGAAAGAGTATTCTTGAAGCTTGTAAAACAATAATACTTTAAAATTGGGAAACATCCATTTGATCATTTGAAAGAGTATTCTTGAAGCTTGTAAAACAATAATACCTTAAAAGTTTATAAAATTGGAAAACCTCAATTAAACCATTTGAAAGAGTGCAAGACGAAGTTTATTACCTCCTCTTAGAAATAAAGAACAACCCTTTTTTATTAAAACATTTAAACTTGTATACCTACTGAAGCCACATACTCACACATTAGTGTGCAAAATTTTGTAAATTTTACTTCTTAATTACTGTTCCACTAAATTATTATCTATTTCGAATGTTTGTAAAAGCCCGTATGGGCGTGGAATATACATACAGGGTGTCCGGGGGTAAAGTGCGCTAACTTCGGGGATGAGTCTACATGATTTTAGAAGTAAAAGTAACTTTATTCTATTGATTTAAAATTCCATAATAATAAATAATTGTCCAATTCCCCTCACCCTAATGCTAACTTGTTTGTCGTTCTTGGTAGAATCTTAATTCCGTGAAAATAGCTAACACGAGGAAATGCACTTTTTCTTGACCTCTATAAATGTATTCACGAGACACATGTAACATTGAACTAAGTGATTAGCACTAACACTAGACAGTGCAAAGTAAACAAACATGATAAATATACAATATTTTTTGTGTATATCTACGGATTATGATATAAGCATATTGAAAAGTTGGTTTCCGTCGGGTCTAGTTAGAGATCCGAATTACCTAGGTGCCAAATTTTCTGATGGATGATTGATCTGCCAATTACATGGAATTACCAGAGCCTTACATTGCAGGAACCCATCGCTTTCGAGATTAATGCAATTTTCTATATACGTTTAGGCAATCTCCATCATAATCTTTGAGGTAGGAAACGCCGAAGGCATATTTACATACTTTTACTTTTTTCTCGGGGTAGAAAGCATCTGTTGGGGCTATTTACATGCTCCAATATAAATATACATAAGAATAAATAACTATAATATATATTTATATTTTGGTAGAAACTTTGTGGTTTGGCATATTGATAAAATAAAACAAAAATTACTTGGTTTGTAATTTAATGATTTTTGTGTTTGATTATCATCAATAAAAATATAAACAAAATTTTCATCAGTAATGTTTGCACTTTGAAGGGGGTAACTTTAACAAAATATTGACACATTAATTAAGTATTATCTATTTACATAAAGAAGAGTGTATGTGGTCTGATGAGGACGGTGTAGATTAGATTTTTATACAAATCTACAGTTTTATTCTGAGATTGATGATATTTTGCACACTTGCCCTTTAAACAAGAGGAAGGGCACTTTCTACGTGAGATTTTAAACCCGTATCCTAGTCCACACCTTAAAGCTGAATGTTTATATTTCTTGATGAAATTTTGCACACTTGACTTTCAAATGAGAACAAAAATTACTGTCTTCATCTGATTATTAAAACTCTGCGCAACACCAGTGACTTCAGCTAATTTACTATAAAAATAGCCATGACGCAATATAATATGTAATATTAAACAAAGTTGAGGAAGATACATCAACATCATCGACAAATAATACTTTTTGAGAGCCGTCCAATTTTTTTATGTAAAAAAAATGTGTCTTGTTTACATTTCCACAAAATTAACATTCCATTCAATGTTTGCTAAAAATAAATTAGTAGTGACGTGTTTTACAATATACCTACATATTTTACACATCAGAAATAATAATGTAGTATTTTGCCGTAGAGAGGAGAAAGTCGAAAGACATTAAATTATTTGATGCATTTTAAAGAATTCACATGCATAATTAACGAAATTCGCATTTAAAAGTTATCTTTCACTTCAATACACACAATTTTTTTATTTCATACAAAACGAAGAATATGACGCAGAAAATATTCAGCTTCACGGAAAACGTACATTTATTTAAAATATATTTGTAAGAAATAATTTAACGTAACCACGTTAGGAAAAAAATGAAAAGATCATTACGTAATGCGCGTGTGATAAAATTAAATCAACGACACGCACACTTTGTATTTAATGGAAAAAATACGTAGTATTAATTTGAAACAGGCAGCCGCCTAGTACACTTCATGAGGGCGAGAAAACGAGGGTCAAATTCTAGAAAATGAATTTTGTTTTAAACAGCTATATCTCTGAAAATAATACATATATTTCAATTAAATATTTTACTGAAATTAAAGCCTAATATTGTAATAAAAATCCATAAAGTCAGCAGTATTGGGCCATTTAGCGTTGTTTTATTTGTAAAAATGTACGTATTTTATTACATTACTAATTATTTTGTTTCATTTTCGCACAAATCAAAACAAAAACAAAAAAATCCGCATCTTCGGTCCGATAAGTTTAAGGGTGTATTACCCGTTACGGGTTTAAATAATATTTTACTTTTGATAATATATTCTTCCACACAAAAGACAATAATTTGAAGATGGAGAAGAGTTGGTTCACATTTTTAAATACATATAATTGGGACCCTTACAAAGAGATTAATATAAAAAATGTATAGAAAATTATCGGACAGCAATTACGATTCCGCCATTCAAATAGGACCAGCGTAAAAGGTAGAAATACTTTTCCCGCCGCACGGAGAAATATGAGTTTGGTTGATTTATTAAAATCCTGTTACAAACGTAGTACATATTAATGCATTCAGAATACGTGTTCATGCAGCTGCTCTTTTCTCTCAAGTATCTGATTCACTTGGTCGTGCCATGTCTTCCTCGGGCGTCCCCAACTTCTGCTACCATTCACATTTGCATCGTATATTCTCCTTACACTCCTTTCTTCGCTCATTCGCTCTACATGCCCAAACCATCTAAGCTTTCCTTTCTTGATCTTACTCATTGTCTTGCACTCTACTCTTACGAAATGAGACAATATTAGAATTTTTATGAACACGTCTTTCGACATCCTAATAACATATTCGTGTTTTACCGACAGTTTTTTAGGAACCTGTCAATTCATTCGACGAAGGCCTGTAATACCGTTTATAACAGGAATACAAATAATTTGACATTTTTATAATAAATTAGCAATATCTAACAGTTTTCATATAATATCTATTCTCCGTAAATGTCCTAATTAAATATCATGTTTTAAAAAAAAAATCGTACAATGAGAAAGTATAGCTAGCTACATAATTGAAAAACCACAAGGTATGAAATATTATGTAACATTATCGCATTCAGCACATAACACAGGTACAATGAAATAAATATAAATGTACAAGTTTTAACTTTAGAAACACAAGTAGGTATGTATCAAAGTCATGCGCGTCAAACAAGGACCACCGCTTGCCTGGAACAAATTTTCCATTTATCGTTAGAGCCTGCGCTAAATACGGGCCAATCAGAAAGTAAGATTTTTCTATAACAGCAATTAGAATTATAGCATTCAGATTCAGACCATTTCGATAGCCTCGTGGATTTTAAGAGAAATTCTAAGAATAATCTCAGAATACTTGGCCAATTCCAGATCACTTGAAAAATACAACTCTATAAAAAACGCATCGGATATTCTAAAAAAGAAATTATATGAAATCGTTGGAAGATACTATATACTCTCAATATCGCTCTGGTGTAAGATCATCGTTCAGAGATGAAACGTTGCTTGAAATTGCTTTAGCCGTGTTTGGTGACCGGATCTGAATAGCCAGGTCTTCCCCACCTTCCTCTTTCCCATCTTCTTGCCCTCCCCGCTACTTTCAGCCTAATAACATACCCCAATCGGGGATGACATAGACTCACTAACTCCAGGCGGTTGGGAGCAATTGGAACTCTTGTGCGGTACAAATCTTTTATCGTTACCATGAAGCAGAGTCTGTTCAGCAAAAGCTCTCGAACAAAGAGTTTTGGCATTATGATATTTCAACAGCTATCTCAGCCAAGGAAGGATTAAAAGTATACCATATTTCTCAACCTGAATCATCCTGAAAAAACATGATAAAAGGTGGTTCTTTTCTTCCGTCGTATAAAAGTATGAAAACGTTGCCCGAAATGGCTTTAGCCGTTTTTGGTTATCAGATATGAAGAGCCACCTTCCCGTCTCCTTCCTAGCATAATATCATATCAAAACATATCCTTAGAAATATAAACACACCCTTTCCGGCCCAGGCAAACCGGCCCAGGGCCGCAGTGAATTTTCCAATTAAAACTGCAAATTACTACTGGCACTCCTTAATTAACATCCTGCGACAAGACACGGTGAACGGACCAAAACGGCGGCTAAACCGGTCATTAGGGATGCCGGAAGTTTAATAGGCAGTGTTTACCCGTCAAATCCTACGCATTACCTACGAAAACTTTAATTGGTAGACTTTTTAAGATTTGACAAATATTCCTAAAATAATACAAAAAAAGAGGGAAACAAAAAACATTCTACAAACGAAATTAAGATATGTATTAGAAAACATAGAAGGAGATTTTACAAAAGAAAAATCGTAAGAATAAAATATATACATAATACCTACACATATTATACACAACCGTACCAATAATGACAAAGATATTGCCTATTTTTTATTACCTTATTTTATTTTATTTAATACATTCCATTTTGTTGACATACATAATTTATCTTATAAAATTGGGAAATGGGGCTTCAGCCAAAACCTCCTAGATCACAAGGCCGGGACACTCATTCAAAGAATATATTTTTTAGAGGTTCCCATACAAGTTAGGAGGCTGATTTGATTCAGTGTCCCGGCCTTGTGATCTTCGGCCTTTTGCTTCAGCCCAGTGAGGCTCACATTACCAAAAAAAAATTAACTACGCGGAATTAAGTGCTTAGTAGGAATAAATCCATATTACACACTAATATTGGCGTTGCTCGGAGACTTTTCTCTACTTCCAACAAATATAATATGCATGTATTATATATGTAATTCTGAAATTCTCAAAATCACAGGGAAAACATTATCAAAATCCGTTGCGTAGTTTAGAAGAATTAAACGCACAAACAGACAGAGGCCGATAGCGTCTTTTTTAAATACTATTTAGAGATGATTGGATAATTTCTATAGCGCCGTTTTCGTGGGAAAACCATCTCAAGGCGCTTAAAATGTGCAAGAAAAGCCAGTATAGAATGTGGAATTATCTAAGAAATCCTACATTATGTTGCATTAAGAAAATGTATAGAAATCCTTGTTTTTATCATTTGCTTTGTGTTCGTGAAATAATGTACGAGGAAATGCAATGTTTACTATTACCAACGAAAACTTTGAGGAAATAAATGAATGGTTTATAGATCTTCCAGAATGCGACTATTACATATTGCTCAATAAAATTTAGCCTTCAGGCCCATTCCCACAGTTCGTATTTTCAAAGTTAGTGTAGTTTCCCACATTTGCACATTCGACCCTACAATAAAACAATTCTTTGGCCTGGTATCTTTATAAAAATATTGCCTTGTTTGTGTATCATTTATGATTTAAGAATTCGTGACATTTTACTTCAAGCAGCGGCAGCTTTCAAATAGAGCTGTTCGCTCTCTATTTTATGATGACCCTAGTTAAACCATTATGCCTAAAAATATTTTCCAATACCTTTCCCACCCCTGTCCCATAGTCATAAAAACCCAAAATAAAGTTTCATCTCCCTTAAAATAATTCCTTTAAAATATTTGTATTGTTTAAGTCACGTTTGTATCATTTAGGATAGTTAAGTGCATTATTTTTTTATGTTTAAGAATGTTGTTTTCCGACGAGCGGGTGGAACATCTTTATTTTTGTAATATGTCCTTCAAGAATTTAGTTTAAATACAGATACCTCCCAGAAAAAGGACAGTAGTCACATAACTGGTAGGTACAGGCGTACCTACGGAGGAGATAGTGTTGATATAACTGGTAGGTACATGCGTACCTACGCAGTCAGTCGTGAGATAATTACTAGGTTTATGTAAACCTAGGGAAAACTGAAGAATAGAGGAAACTAGACCTTTATTTCTTTCAGTTTAAGTTTGAGCAGAGGAAAATAAGATCCTCTGCAATTATATTGTGAATGAATAAATTTATATGTCAAGAAGAAGAAGTGTTTTCCTGCATTCCATCTGACGGCGTGTTCTCGTACCACGATAGCAGAAACAGTTTAGTTTTAAGATTTATTAATGTAGGTACCTATCTACATTGAAAAAATATGTAAAAACTATTAAACAAAAACAAAATAAAATAGAAACCCTTATAACCGACCTTGACCAAATTTGAATGAACCCCAAGTAGGTACTTTCCCAAGTATTTTCTCATCTTTTCCATTTTATTCATTAAAAAACATAACGAAATATTTTTTGCAAACGAAAATATTAACTTCACAATCTTTGAATTTAAATAAATTATGATTGTGAAATGATTCAAGACTATGCTATTTTTAACCGGCTTTGGAAAATACGAAACAAATAAAACATGACGCAGAGGAAATTTATGCGAAACCTTTTTACTGAATTCGCATACATTTTATTATTTTTTGGGAAAATACATCGGAAGATACATTGGTAATACCAACAAAAAGCAATGGACTACGTTACTACAACGTATTCATAACCAGGTAGCTACAATGTTTATATTGCAATCAATGTAGTATGTTACTTATTTTATGGGGTCATTCCAAATGTTGAATATCTAAGATTGCATATAATTATTTTACATAAACATTTCATATAAAATATGCACCTATAAAGGGTCGGTGGCTGAGTTGACATTGCGTTTGGGTGAGTGTGATCAATTCCTCGGCTGGCTAAGTCCTCCATCACAAAACAAGCAACATTTTCCGCTTAGTGTGGTGGTAGTAGGAGATAATTTAATTTCAAATATTATCAGGTTATCCGTAACCCGGGAATGTTTGTCCTTCTTTGTGTTTGGGAAATTTATAAGAAAACTGTACCTTCACTTCACGTCCACATGATACAAAATAAGAAATAATTTAAAATGTTAAACCTATTGATACTATCGTAGCGGCGCTAAATACGAATTATTTATTTTGGCTATTTTTATGATTTTACAAATGGATTCCAGTATAAATATTTGTGGCAAACTGGAAAGAAACGTTATTTCACTTTCTAAAGCCATTTTTTTTACATATTTCCGCATGATAGAAAAAAAAGATTAAATACTTTTATAAAACATGAACGCCCGGTCACCTGTGACCCTAAAACGCTGGAGGGATCAAAAATGGAGGACAATGCTAATTCGAAATAATCGGAGTATCTTATAGCCCGACAGGTAAATTCTACCCGGAGTGATAAAGAAATGAATGAACGGAAGGATAATCATCAATCCATAATACAAAGTTCGTATTTTCATTTCCTTTGTAACATTTTGTGAAAGCGGGATTTTGATAATGCCCATGCTGCTTTGGACATGCAGCATTCCTGCGAAGAGGTTCTGTACTGAACTAAGGCCAATCCACTGCCTTAATCTTGGATCTTGAATCGCCAAGATCATTTGTCAAAGCTTGGAATAATGACTGTCGCATCACTACATGTGATTCAACGGAAGTTTCTAAGGTTTATAAACTAAAAATTGCATATTCCTATACAAAACATTGATTACAATTACCTCCTGGATAAAATGTATCTATTGAAACTTTCAGAAAGAAGAATATGCACATATTTAATACTGTTACAAAGAATACTACATTTTAAAATTGACTGTCCCGAATTACTTCAATTCATCAATATCCATGTTCCCAAAAAATCATGCCAACATTTCTTACCTTTTTACTCCAATAACACCAGGACACTAGATTACCAAAATTCTCCGATTCCCCGACTTATTCTGATCTGGGTGATATATTTCATTTTAAAACTAATCAGTATAAATGTTGTATATTCTATCACTTTTATTCTTCTAGACACAAATAGACCTATGTACCTATTTAAGTTCTTCGCTTCTACTATTTCGTTTTGTTGAATCTTTTAAATTCAACTATACGCGTGAGGATTCTTAGTTCCTGTTCAAATTTTTAACTATGAATTTTGTTATGAGTTTAATTTTTTTTGCAACCTTTTTTGTCATTATTCTGTTGTGTTTTTCATTGTTCATATGTATTTTGTTCTGTGTTTTTTTTGCTACCTTTTTTGTCATTATTTTAACATTTTTCTTTACTGTATTAATTTTAAGTGTTTACTTTGATACAAATAGCTTGTAATTTTTTTAAGAAAAGCCCACTAGGGCGTGTAATAAATAAATATAACATTCGAGAAGTAACCCGAAGTATTTACCCTCATTTGCTGCTTTTTCAAGATAGGTTGTAAGTTTTTTTGACAAGTTTTTAATAACCTTTTCGCAGTATACCTACCTATTAATAAGTTACAGTACAATTACAGCTGAAAAACGGCGGTATATAAATGATCCTATCATGATTAATATTAAATATGAACCCTTCAACCTCAAGTACGCCTTTAGGTCGGGACTATTGTTCTAGCAAATTAAGCATTACCTAGATATGACGTGATTAAATTCATAATCATAACAGCGCATAGGTAATAATATAATATTTGATATCTATCTCCATAATACTCGTATATCAGTGATAATAGAAATCTTATCAAAACGACCTCTAGGAATAATGGCACTGAATAACCTGGTACTTTGACCAAGTTGGACAATTTGAACAACATTGTAATTTATAAATAAATATTACGTATTATCAAATTCAATATTGCTCAGGGGAGTCCAAATCCAAAAGATAATAGAAATGTTATCAAAACGACCTCTAGGAATAATGGCACTGAATAACCAGGTACCTTGACCAAGTGGGATGATTTGATCATGACAGTTTCTGTTTTCTAAATTATAAATAAATATTACGTATTATTAATTAATTATTAAAAAGAACAGTGATATCCTTCATATTCGATTGGCCAGCATAGGTGTAAATACAATGCAAGTCAAGTTTTAAAAACAACCAAAACAGTAATTTCGATAGCGCTACTTTTGTGAAATATGAAATGCATAATATATAAAATGCCAACAGCGAAAAACTAACAAAATATTCGTAATAAAAACAGACAGCAAACTGAGACTATTGAATCTAACAGTAGAACCACTTCTCCTTTTGTATAGAGGGGGGTTCAGAGGGGAATTAGTCTAGGTCTGTGAGCCAGTCTAGGACCACATGCGTCGCCCTGTGGACCTCATCAATCCCGCCCGGGAATAAATAAAGCGGGCATTCGTAGACCACGTGACCGCGTTCAAACCTTATCCTATTGATTGCGGCCCTCAAATACTGTTCATTTATTAAACATCTGGTCATATTATTCGTTTTCCTGTTTATATAACGAATGAATTGAAAGAGTTCGTAACAAAGTATCAGTCAAAAGCAAATGTTTTATGAGGACGGCGGAACACGTGTTCATACGAATAGTGATATTGATACTGACTGATTCATAATTTCATCGGGAACTGTCACTTTTTTAACAGGATTATTTTTGTCCGCGCAGAGTGTTCTAGGCATCCAGAGAATCCAGGCTGACTCTCAGTGGGGCCATGCACGAGATGGGCATTTCCCATGTCGGCCAATTGCCACTCAAGTTTCCACCTTTCTTCTGGAGTGAGAGGTATTCGGAGAAGCCTCTCTCCTTCCATCCAGTTCCAAACCACAATATTTTTAATATGGAAAATATAAATAATATTGATCCCTGTATTTTAATAATATCTATGATTATTTGTAATAATATAATAAACACGTAAAATCAATATGTTCACCCATAATTTTGTAACATTATTCATGTTAGTACAATTTTTAGCCTGAAGAAGAAACTAAACAATACTAACTAAATATAAAATACCTACTGCAAATTGAGACGTTTCATTTTGCAGTCGGTGGCCTCTGTAATTAATGCGCAAAAAATTTCAAATAATTTTTTTATTTGTTTTCAATTGGTTTAGATGTCGAAATAAAATTGCGGTACTCAAAGGGTTAATAAAATCCGCGTTTTCCCCATCGCTTTTGAATTAGGTATTTAATCTTCAATCCAAATGCACAAATCTTTCACCGTCAATGAGCGCTGATGACTTGCAATATTCATCATTAAAAGCATACAACAAAAAAACAGATTATTAATAAAAAAAATCATACAATGAAATCGGGTCAGCAGCGATTTATTAATTGTTTTAAAATCGTTTAATATTATGGATTAAGATATAAAACAATAAACTTTGACCCGGAACAATAATTAGTCACATTATTTTATAAACAAAGGAGTTAATTGATTGCTGATGAAGAAACTTTTATCGTACTGAACATTGCACTGTTTTTTTTTTTTCAATGTAAAATTTAATGACAAAGCGCACGCAATTTCTTTCCGACAACTTAATGTCACCTCAACTTTGATTAATAAAACGGAATGAATCGCAAAAGACTAACTGCTGTGTGAACTTGAAATCTACTACTGTGCTACGTATAAATACGCTAGTCGAACAGCCGAACTGAACCTCAACTTATGGGAAAGGAACGAAGCAACCGCAAATAGCGCGAAACGCCGTTTACAGTTGCTTCGTTTCTTTCCCGTAATTCGTGGCTCGGTTCGCAAATTTATACGTACCATAATATACACAGTTTTCTTCTTTATTCTATGGATACACCGAATACAACACTATTGCAACAAATCATCAAGGAATACCCTTGTCCAGGTGCGGCGTGAGTGCCCGGGATATTTCTTTTCTAATTTCTGTACCACTGTATATTTCCATGCATCTTATTTCCCTATGTACATCGTATCATGATAATGAAAGGGATAGAACTATTAAATTTCGATAAATAATTAAACTGAATTTCCAAAATCAGTTCTTATTTACAAATTAAGTTCTCATACCTCTTCGGGGTTGCTAAGTAGCGAGATATACTTACAATATTTACACAAATTAAATTAATAATAATTGAATAATTAATTATAACAGAATAAAACCCCCCTTCATTTTCAAAACCTATAAAATAATTTGGATGTAAATTTTCAGATTATATTTACTTAATTTTGACTCTACTTATGTCGTCTATTGAATAACACAGTAATATAATAAGTAAGCCATTGATCCTTGGAAATTATTTGGGTAATGTTGACCATCGAATCTCAATCGCAAATACGTGAATAAAATTATATATTATGAATCTGTACATCGCTTGCATATTAAATTATGATATGGTTTGAAGTCAGCGCGAATGTGCTCTATCACAGCAGGTATTAAAAATGTTAACTAGCTTTTAAATCCAGTTAAAATAGTCAACAAGTGTATAAACAATATCCTGTACATATTTTTTTTAAATACAATTTTTCTAAAATTGATTTCACAAAATTGGTTGGTGTGATGCAGTAAAACAATCTAATGCACGATTCCTTTCAAAATTTCCCTGAAATATCTATTAACCGATCATAACGGCGCACGGAAAAAACTTACTGATATAAAATATTGATAATTTATTAAGAATCTTTTCAAATTATTCGTAATCCGGTTAAAAGGGTGATTTCAGGCCTTTAACGAATGAATCGATAGGTTTCCTAATTAACTATCAGTAAAATACGAATGTATTTTGCATTTCGTCATTGTTTATTATCAAAACAAATGCAGGTACATAAACACGTGTTCCGAGTGATGAATATGTTATGAATGTACTAAAATTTTATTAGAAAACGGCCTGCAATCCGTTTACAACGGGATTTTAATAAATAAGCAATACTTATTTTCTCCGTGTGCACTCTCGTGAAATGTGTACAGATTTTCCGACTGGAACTTCTAGCTCAAGGCAACTATTTTCAGCCCATAAATTAATTTCATTTCTGAGCTACGGAGCTTTGAAATATTATTTCTATCAATTCAAAATTTCACAGCAGGGAAAAAGATTAATAAAAAACTGTTGACAATCGGATTACGCCGGGTAGTGATTATTACATGCAAATAATAAAATAAAAACAAATTGATCGTTCTTCACGAGATATCGAACAATCCGATGAAACGAAAAGTAAAAAAGCATTGTCATTATTCATTATTATTAATATTTCAAATCTCGTTGAGCGATGTAAACGCCATACACACGACGACGCTCTGTTTAATTTAATTAATCAATTTTCATTTAATTAATGTAAAACGAATCACGAGATTCCGAACAATCCATTGAAAGGAAAGGTGATTTCAGTACCGCCATTATTAATTAATTAATTAATGCTATTTACTATTTAGAGTACGTCGGATACCGCATCATTACGAAATAACTAAATTCATTATTGTAAAAATAACTATCAACTCGATTGTGTTTCAAAGATACTTCCAGTATCGCTCTGCTTCAACATATGTGTATTTATACCATTCGATACATTGCTCGAAATGGTTTACGAATAGAGATAATATAAGTTTAGTGACCAGGTCTGAACAGTCGGGTACTTCCCAAATATTCCCATCTCTTTCCTCCAGCCTCAGAACATTTTCTAAAACCAACTGCTCCTAACTTTTCGGAGCCAGTGGAAATGGAATTCCCAATTGGTGTATCTTGTGAGGCAGAAACGAGCGGGGAGAGGAACGAGATGAGGAGAGGAAGGTTGGAAAGTATTTGAGAAAATATCGGTTAAGCCATTTCAAGCAACTTTCGATTTTGAGAGATGGTCTATCACCAGGGCGATACCAAGTTTCCTGATAAACTTTTAGGTAGGCATCATGGCTTGGCCTATTTCAGCACATCGCTCGCCATACATTGGAATGTATTGCAAGCGAAATGCTGAAATGGCCAAGCCACCAAAATATAGGGCGCTTATAGGGTGCTCTGTCACTGGCTTTAACAACAATTCCTAATATATCGGAATACGTATTCACCTGCATTTGCCTTGATAATATATAACGATGAAATATTAGGATTTTTATTAACACGTGTTCCGAAATATTGATAACACATTCATATTTTACTAAAAGTTTATAAGGAAACTTATCAATGCAGTTGTTAAGAGCCTGCAATCCCTTTTTAACCGGATTACGAATAATTTGATGAGATTCTTAATAAATTAGCAATATTCAATATTAGTAATTTTTGTCCGTGAACGTTGTGGCATGCTTTTTCTTCTCTTATTCTGACTCTTGTCATGACAAGCACACAATTCACTTGGTCGTGTGTGTTCACCTGGCGTCCCCAAATTACCTTCGCCTTTGACCCTGAATAAAGAATTATTCTCCCATTACTTTTGCAGCATATTAAATTCTCCTTAAATTCTTCTCTTCGCTCCCAAAAAAACAATAATAAACAAAAGTTAACCGTCAAAAAGCAATTCCTAGAAGAAATAATGGTGGATTCCATCATTATTTATTTACAGAATAACAAGTTTTCTTTTATGTGAGAAATTCGATATTCAGAACGATTTCTTTGAGCAATAAAATACTGAAATAGACCGAAAGAACGGTCTGACACACAATATTAAATATTCTTATCCTTTTCCAAGAATTTTAATGTTATCTCATTACAATGTTTATTTGTTTGCGCAAATTCAATTGCAGTACTGCGCTCATAAAAAAATATCTATATACCTACGGTCGGCGGATTTTGTCAATGAAATTATTGCAGGTTTTAAAAATATTATGTGCTGATAATTTGTCGATTGATAGTGACATGTGTATTTAAGCTAAAACACATGGAGAATAATATTTATAATTTATAACCAATGTTTTCAACGTCAGCCAAAATAATAATAATAACGTAACATTTATATAGCGCAGTTTAGGGTCATTTCACTTGAAGCGCACTTTAAGATATAAATATTTAAATACTACTTACATTTTTTATATGTTTAGTAAACAAATATAATATTTCATCATTTACAGAAATATGTTTCAATGTACACAGTAATCATTTCACGTAATGTTAAGATGTACCACCATAGTAAAGATAGGCTTATGTGTATGGGGGATGTGTTGTATGTTCGTTATTTCTAGAAAATCGGTAGGAATTGGATAGCTTGAGTCGATGTGAGGGGTTGAGCGGTTAATCGGCTGAGTGATCAGTGTCGACGAAATCGTTTTTGAAATCACCGGGGAGCAAAATTTCGCTTGCATTTTTTACTCCAAATAATGTCAGGAATCACTGGTTAAAGTAAGGCTTAACACTCTGTATGTATGTAAGTATTCAGTTTATATTTTCAGTGTGTTTAATTTAAAGATAAAATTGAAAATCTTTATTTTCGTTTACATTTCTGATACTTTTTGGAAATTTGTTAAAAAAACTTTACTCCGAGATATATATAGTTCAATTGCCCATTGTTTTTTTGAACATTTTGTAGTTGGGAGAGTTGATGTTTATCTAAGTATTCTATTATATTTAAATGGTGAAGTTTTGTTTGGAATATTATCTTTGTAAATTTGTAATGATGCATGGCAGAAGAATAATGCATTAAGTTCTTACGATAGAATTGTTTCAATATTAATTTTTGTGCTATATAAAGCTGTTTGTGTGTTTTTATAAGTTCCATCCCATCCTATAATGCCATATTGTATTGTTGACATATGTATTAAACAAAGATAAGGTGTTAAGTGTGCGAATGAACAAACATGTATTTGCATTCAATAATATATTATAAGTTAATTGTATATTAATTGTTTTAAAAGAAAGAAACACTCCCGGGTTACATATTTGAAAGAGGGCGTCTCTTTTCTTTGTTGATAAAATGTATTATATTTAAAATGTTATCAACGACGGTAAAATTATTTTTTCGATATCGCCAAAAATGACGTAGTGATGAGCTTTCAAATTAAACATTGGTAAAATGTATGCCGTTGCGCATGTCACGTGACGTGCGTCGCAAGCTTTTCGTCCGGTCGGAAAAATCTACATTTTGACGGTTTATATCTTCAGTACTGTTTGGTATTTTTCAAAAAAGATCTGTCCTCAGTACGCTCTATTCAATATGATAAATTTGTTAAAAAAAACATGAAATTTTAATGTAGGCGCTGATAATATCTAACAGTCCTAACACATCGCCCTTGCGATTTTTTTCATTAAAACGACACAAAAACTACAAAAAAATAAAAATTATCCGAATATTATTGACTTCAATAATCACCTACTGTGTCTATTGGTTTTGACAAGTGGCGCAAAATGACTACCGGCAAGCGCCGTTTGGATCAGAGATAGGATATTTATATAAAGAAGAATTTCTGTAGCGGGGCTAAGATTGCTAAAATTTTGCCGACTTGACCAAAGCAAGACTAAGAATACTGTCTACATTAGATTTAATAAAAATTAAATTAGATTTAATAGATAGAAAAACCACCACATCCCCTTTAACCAGAATTTTGATACTTGATGAAATTTTGCACGCTTGACGTTCAAAATAAGAAGAACATCTGATTACGAAGTCTGCTTAAAGCCAGGACTTTAGCTAGTAATTTATAAAATTCAGTGAATCTTAAAAAAAAGCTTCGAGGGGAGACAAACGGTGAACTTTTTTGAACAGTCCCTAAGCCAGACATGTCCGGGATAGGTCAATGAAATCCGACAATTGACCTTTTATTCCGCTGTCCTATTGGACATGATACTACAATGGATTAGTCCTCCAGTGATATTGCAGAACAGAGCACACCGCACCACCGCGCCGCTAGGCGAGAATAATAATATGGTGTTGGCCCTTTGTGTGTCGATAAACATTTGTATTCTACGCTTGGACCTAATAGGCCACGGCTTTGTAGCCCGATTGATGCCAATTTTGTAATTTGGCGAATGGTCGTGCTGTTACGTGAATGTTTATCGCGTATACCTAATAGTAATAATGACTCTTTTAAAATACATCTATTACATTTCACTTTTGTTTTCAGTAATGAATGAATACAAATCTTAGAAACGGAAATGAAACCACCTCCCGGCATTTGATCGACCTGAAACTAGGCAGACCAGACTCATTCTATCATATTATGTTGGTGGCAATCACGTATGACATTCGGATGACATTACAACAGTTAATATGAGAAACAAATGTCGGTCCTACGCGACCGGTATTTGGTGAGGCTGGTAGAGTTTTCGACCACAGTTCCTGCGTAGAAAAGTCAAACCCTCAGTCAAACCATTTTTGTTTTGATTTTTAACTTTTAAAGACATTAAAAATAGATGAATTATGGTAAAAATAAACCTGGAATTTTTACGGGTTAATGTTTTTTTATGTTTGTGACCATGGGCCCTTGAGGTGATTTTTCAAAAAAATTGCACTATAACATTATTATTTTTATAAAGCGTTATTTACTAACTCCATTTAATAATAATAATGTTTGGATTATTTGTATAGCGCCGTTTTCGTGGGAAAATCACCTCATGGGCGCTTAACAACTTAATTTATGAATTTTATATAATTTAATAATATAATATTCGCTAATAATAAAGATGCACGGTTACTCCTCCTCTACTGAAAGTTTTCAATGATCGTCACCATCATCCTAAAGGATCACAATCGAGTCGAATAGAGTGCAATGAATGTCTTTACTGTCTCTTTCAATCCACCCACAACAGTGCACTGGCCTTCCGTTGATAAGTTCACAAGAGAGGCATTGTGTGCTAGATTGGAGGCACTGTAAAGCTATTGGCTACAATTGGCAAATTGGCACTGCGCGAAATTCGGACAATGGAGAGGATTAACCCCTAGTGTGCCAAGAAATCCACCGTGGATTTCCAAATAGCTCATCGCAATTGCCACGGTTTTATGATATTTTAAAACATAAAAAATACTCCTAGCACACTAAAATATTTTATTCCTTTGCCAAGGAAATAACGTATATTAATAATTATTCTAGTTCGTCATTTCGTGTTTATTTTATCTGTGAAAAAGCGCGTTGCAAAACTTCACATCAAATGTCATAATTCCGAGTTTAAAAAGTTTTTTAGGGAGCGTTACAGCGGATCTATCATTTTTTGTAGGGAGCGTTACAACGGATCTATCATTTTTTTGGGGGGAGCGTTACAACGGATCTATCATTTTTTTGTAGGGAGCGTTACAACGGATCTATCATTTTTTGTAGGGAGCGTTACAACGGACCTATTATTTTTTTTTGTAGGGAGCGTTACAACGGATCTATCATTTTTTGTAGGGAGCGTTACAACGGATCTATCATTTTTTGGAGGGAGCGTTACAACGGATCTATCATTTTTTTGTAGGGAGCGTTACAACGGATCCCCCATTTTTTGGTGGTCCTTCGACATCATCTTCGTATAGTATGTAAAATGGTTAGAAGTGAAATAATAATAGATATTAATAATTACTAAGTGAACAAACGTCAAAAAAAACATTTTAGAAATAGAGCAAAAAGGAAAATGGAGACAATTATAACGAAATGTCTATTGACCATATACGACCCCTTAATAATATGTGCTGAAGTTATAATATTTTATTTTGTCTTGTAACACAAATCGATCCCTTTACAATTTCCGCTTTTCTACACAAAATTTTAAAAAAACATGAAAATATTTCACTTCCTACGAAATCGCAAATTTCGTTAATTTGTTGATTTGCGTCAATTGTTTATTAGGTTTTTTATTAATCTAAAGTAAACAATAATTTCATCAAGAATTGGGTCGATGACCTAAAATAACTGACCGTTAGGCAAAACGGTTTGTTATTTTATTATTCTTGTTTTATAAACGAATGCGAATGAAAATAAAGTCCTTGACGTCATGGAAGCGATACGCAATAGTGTATTTATTTACATTAGGGATATTATTCGTTACAAGTTCAGCGTGAAAACATTTATCTATGTTTAGGTACATTCAAAGTCACGTGATCTAAGGCTCTCTTTCTCATATCATAAACGAGATGTATGTATTATGTGACAGTAAGAGAAGTTACAGGAAAGGTATATGCTGTTACAAACAAATATTTAAAGCATAGAATGCAACAAAGTCAGTAGAGTCGGCACGAACAAAACATATATAGATACAATTCCATCGTCAAAAATACAATAAATAAGTATTATTTTATTTGTAAAGAAATGTAATTTAAAGCTAGTGCGTAGAACATAAATGAAAGCATTTTATTTTTCACATTAATTTTTAATCTGTAAACAACACTGAAGACACACGGGGTGTCCGGGGGTAAAGTGCGCTAACTTTGGGAGGTGATTCTACAAGATGAAGTAAAAAGATAAATAACTTTTTTCGAAATACCAATGTTTATTTTCCCATACAAAAATATTTTACCATGGAAGAATATTTATCTTTTTTACTTCTAAAATCATGAAGAATCACCCCCCGAAGTTAGCGCATTTTAACCCCGGACACCATGTATATTTATTATCCTATGCAAACTATTCAACTTAATCAAAAAAAAACTATCTTAAAACGTTGGAATTTCGAAAGAATTTATTTTTCGTTTTTACTTATACTATCGTGTAGATACACTCCCGGAGTTAGAGCACTTTATCCCCGGACACCCTGTACAAATAATAACACAAGAAGTGCCTTGCGGGCGAGTTTCGGTCGTGTTTCGGGCGGGTTTCGTCATCCAAATGGTAAGAGAAACAGACCGCGTGCTAAATGGTCGAAAAGGTGCTAAGTCAGTGGTCACATTAGTTTCCATTCAAATTTGTATGGCGCTTCTAGTTGTCATCTTTATTCGACGACTGAAGAGAAACAAGAAATACGAAGGAAAATTAATTATTAATACGAATAAGGAAAATTTAACTAGAGTTTAAAGTTATCTCCGTATTTTCAAAAAGCCCTCAGTGATATTAAAAAAATTGGACTGCAAAAAATAGTCGAATAGGTTATTAGAAATACCCAGTTTCGGTGCCGACAAATAGGCGTTTATTGAAATATGATTTTTATAGTTTCATTTTTTTACATTAACCCCACACAGGAGAAATAATTTCCTAAGGAAAATAATTTCCCTCAGGGCATATGTCATCTTTGGGGATGCTGTGTGGAGGCAGTGGCGGCGTAAAGGGGGGCGGGGGGGCGGTCCGCCCCGGGTACCAAGGACCAAGGGGTGACAACGACAACGCATTTGTAAAAGCGCAAGCAGATATCTTTTGAACCGCGAGCGCTTATCTTTTCTACCGTCACACGACGCTATAAAATATTTCTTCCTATGGTAGGGGAAGGAGTCAGACGAATTAGAGAGCTGCCACGAAATTCCATTTCTTTGTACTGAATTGACAGCTGTCTGACGCCCGTTTAGGCAGCTCCGTAATTAAAATGACCCCCTCCCCTGTTCACCGCGGAGTGGGGGGTGCATAACTTTTCATATATCACCTCAGGAGCTGTTACGGCGTAAGATGTGTACTGTCTATGGTTCATCTGCGCATAAAAGCGCTAGGTGTGACAGGTCTCATGGAATTGTATGGAGAGCGATATTTGGCGTGCGATCATCTTTTATATTTTATAGCTGAGTCTGACGCATACATAATGCGCACAAAAAGTGTGTAATAAAGATTAAGGCCCTTAAAATGTTTCTTCAAAGTCAACGCAATCAAATAGTGGAAAAGGCTATTTGCTACGCAACAAAAATATGTGAGGACTTTGACATTCCGATTGAAGGAAAAAGAGAAAGGAGGAGATTTCGTAAACGTATGCCCAAAGAAATGGCTCGAGATGCTGGTCTTACATTACCAGACGAGCTGCAGAGAGCAATGTTAGAATGTCACGATAGATTTTACAAAGAACTAGACCATCGTTACAGGGCAATGGATTTTATTCTGGTTACATTTAGTGTTGTTCAGACAAAAACGTTGGTAACATCACCAGAAGGAGATCTTCGTGGAATGGTTCCAAATTTATTAAAAATTTACGATGAATTTTCAGCAGCGGATATCGTGTTGGAGATATTACGATTGAAGCGCCATTTAGAAGCCGCCAACATTTCTGCACACGAAGCAGTTCAATGGACTACATTGGAGCTCCTCAGATTCATTGTAAAATGGGGTTATTCTGAGTCAGTTCCAAGTTTAGCGCTGTGTCTAAGATTTTTTTTTGACAATCTGTGTTTCGATGGCTTCATGTGAAAGAAGCAAAAGAGTTGGGTAGGAATCTTGGGTTTGTCCAGGACTGACGGACGTATGAATGTGTCTCTTCCACTGCGGCGTGAGGCGATGGGTCGAGAGGCCAGTTGGAGAGGTCAAAGTCTCTCCAGATCTGGCAAGCAATGCAACTAGTGGGCAGGCGCATCCTGAACACGCCTCACCCGATGAACCCGGACACCCTTGCTAAATCACCTAAGTTTGCGAAGCACTTGGAGTGATTTATAGCAGACGTGTTGGTTATCCAATAATTGAACAAAAAATCTACAATATAACTACTTAACATTTTCTATAACGGCCAGAGGACAACCAGCTGAGGATTATGCTCTCAAAATACATGATTGTCAAGGAAAAAACTTAACGCAATCATGTCACTGCCCCACTATAACACACTCCAGAAATATAAAATATCTCGGCGTTGAAATCGATGAAAATCTTCGATGGGACACTCACATAAATAGCATTACAAATCTCATGTACTACTTTAGAAACGTACGCAATATACTAAATAAAAATTATCTATATAAAGTCTACTATGCTCTTTGTCAATCACGCTAAGAATATGGGATTATTGGATGGGGATCTGCCTCAAACTTTCATATGAAGGAGCTCGTTAAAACACAAAAAGTAATAATAAAAATAATCCTGAAAGTACCCATAAGGACTCCATCAAAAGAAATTTTTAAAAAATATAACGGTTCATCATTAAAAAACTGTACTCAAAAAATGCACTATTCAATTTTAAAGAAAAATATGAGTACCTTGCTGAACAACACACCTACACTACAAGAACGAAATCCTCAAATCTACTAAACATTCCAAAATTAAATACATCATTCGGCCAGAAGAACCACTGTTTCCATGCTATAAAATTATATAATGCCCTTCCTATTGAAATTAAAAACACCAAGGATGGAGAAAAGTTTAAAAAAGACATCAAATTATGGCTAACTAAACATGAAGATGCGGAAATCATTAAATTTATGAAGTAACCCCAACGCAACCTACAGACAACAAACATAAATACTTTTTGCTTAGTTTATTTTATATTTTGTGGGTACCAACAAATTAGAAGATGAGGAAATCATGATCAACACAAATACAACATACTACAGTCCGCCTCGGAATAGGAATACCTAGTGAGGAGGACTGAGAACAAACTACATCACTTTATATCTTTTTTTTACTTAATATTGTATCATTTTTACTTTACCTAATATTGCCGCTAAATAATAAAAAAAAACAAACCACCATAGTATATACATGTTATTGACAGGTTAGGTAGTGTTAAATTGAACGTATCGATCTAATAACTCCCAAGCCGATAAAATTGATTGGTTATATTATTTATTATTGGTGAAACAATCTGCTATTGCCCTTGTTGGATATATAGCAAATATCGTACGAGTAGCGTCACAAGTTGCAAAACGTACACGACTGGAAAAACCACGGCATCTTATAAACATTAAACATCATAATAATAATATTGATTTACATCGGCATCGTAACACTCTCATCTTTGTTTTATAACCTTATTTTGCAAATCCCGCACCTTTTATAAAATCACGCGGGATTGCGGTATACATTTGTGCACTACAACCCAGCAGCGGAAAACGCTGTAGCTGCTTCAATAACAGTTAGTGGGACTGTCATCACAGCGTGTTTTTGGTGTAAATTTAGCATGTTTTCAATCCAGCAAATCCCGCGGCATTGCGACGATTCTAATATTTCTTATTATCATAAATCAGAAAACATATAACGTAACGTAAAATCAGTCAAGTAAATACAACCGTCAGATGGTAATAGTAATAAGGCCAAATACGCCGCAGTACTAGTTAGCTAGAAACATGAAAGGGTATTGTTATAAGCCCTAGCTAGTTAGAGGATTACGAAAGAATCCATAAAATTAAATAAAAAAGGTCTTAGTAAAAGATTACCAGCCATTTTGAAATGGGCGAAAAACTGTTGTGCGTGGAATCAATAGTTTTGTTCGAGAGCGAATAAATCTTAGTTGCGTGTTAACATAATAAAAACCGTTTTTAAGTATAAGTGGATTTTGGAAACACGGACTTGGGACATTTGTTCCGTGGGCATAAGCTAAATTTATTGACGTAGAATTATTAATTTTAAGATGTCAGTGCGAACCCGATTATTCGAGTAAACAAACCTAAAGTTTTTTTTAATTTTTATATTAACTCCACACAGGAGGCCCTGAAGAAAATAATTTCCCTCAGGGCCTATGTCATCTTTGGGGATGCTGTGTGGAGGGTCTTTTTGTGGAGAGGAAGGAGTGAAGATGGGTCTTGAAGAGTCCCATGTTGTAGGAGGGAGGAAACACAGAGGCCGGCAGTTCGTTCCACAGCCGAGCTGTTGAACTTAAGAACGAATCGTAGAAGCGACCCGTTCTCATGTGACAAGTGTCAACTGTGTACAAATGTTGGGCGCGCGTTTGGCGTGTATCCCGACTACGCACCGGTGCCGAAGGGATCAATGACGCTAGTTCCTCAGAGCATCTTCCATTTTATAACCGATAGAACAAGGACAGCATACCTACCTGACGCCTGTGCTCTAAAGATTGCAGTCCGTTTGTTAAGATTGGGGAATCTATCAAACGGACCGCCCGTTTTTGCACAGAGTCTAGGGTTTTTTTTCAGGTATTTAGGGGCTCCGGACCAGAGATGGCTGCCAAATTCGACAGTAGGGCGCACTTGCGATTTGTACAGGGTCAGCAGTTGTGTATTACAATATAAAAGTGGAAATCCTGTCTGATGCTAGCTCGGTGGAACAAAATTTGAAAGTAACCTAAATGCGTATTACTTATCCTAGCAGAACTCGATAACTTTTTTGATTTAAATCTGTAAGAATTTTTTTATGTATATGGCTTTCGCACATATAGGTTAATTTAGAACATATTCTTTTTAAGTTATGAGACGAGTGAAGACGAGTTAATATTTACATTTGATTTAAATGTGCAAATTTCAAAATTATACCCAAGATTGGGTTCAGGCTTAGAAAAAATAAATAATGTGTTGAATGAAAGGAGACAACAGCTTTTATTACAAAGATAGCAGTATACCTTAAAAACACAAATAACGCTACGGATAAATACATTGCAATACATTTCGATCATAAACCCATGCACACCACACTCTAACCACTTCACTCATAATACATGTCCCACATTCACTATTTAAGGGTAAACTTAAAAGAATATCATAAAATCATAATCTGCTCTTTCGTAGATGGCGCTAATTTAATAATTTCACTTAAATATACGGTTTGCAAGTTATGCTTTAAAATATCAAGATGAATTATTTGTTTGCGCCCGTACATACGCAAAATGAATGTGAATAAATAAATTCGTCCGTACAAAAACTCTATTCTTTCAAGAAAGGCATTCAATACAATATTTTATCGGCGATTCAATCCAATATTGTATTTGTATACGGACAAAACTATTTATTCATATTCATAGTACGTGGGTAAGGGCGCAAACAAATAATTAGTCTTAATATTTTAAATCATAACTCGCAAAAAGTGTATTTTAATAGCGTACGCCGCGTTTAACTTAATTTAATTTTCGTATAAAAATATTTTTGAACCAAACATAATAAAAATTTTTTCAAGCATATAATGCTACGTATACATCTGCGAGCCAAACTGCCGAACTGAACCTCAACTTATGGGAAAGAAACGAAGCAATCGCAAATGACGCGAAACGCCGCTTGCAATTGATTCGTTCCTTTCCCGTAATCCGTGGTACGGTTCGCGTTTCGGTTCGCAAATGTATACGTACCCTTATGAATAAATTCAATTTCTACACCTGCCATAACCATCTATACCTTAATAGAATTAATTTTATATTAATTACTATCCACTATCATAAACACCTCATACCTCGATTTGTCAGGTCTTATACAAACCTAGTATTCATTCAACTATTACTACACTAGTAGATATTTCTTTTAATTATGTATTGTCTCACTGCACTTCTATTATCAACTGTTTCACTTGCAATCATATTTTTGTGTACACATTACTTGTTCTGTAATCACTCTATGGTAAAAGCCATTTTATGGCGTTTAAATAAATAAATAACATAGGGACATCCCTAGAATGGCGGGTGAAATAATAAACAAAAAATGTATTAACTGCACAATTATTTTTGACAGAAATAAAAAAATATAAACATAGGAGGTTAAGCCAAAAAAATTCTTAAGCTAATAGAGATTTATTTTACAAAATATCAATAATAGCACCTTAAAATGAAGTTTTGCAGAAGACTTAAATTAAAAAAAAAATATTTGTTTTTGAAACTTTCATAAGAGAGAAGGATTTTCATTAATAACCTAATGATAAAAAGACTGCTACAGTCATTTTCCGTGTGAAACATTTAAAACGGGAATAGAGATATTTAATTTTTAAAATATACTGCAACAAAACAATTGTGAAGCAAGAAATATTACGTTGTAAATTGCTGAACACGTTTTTTTGCTTAACAAGAAAAAAGTGCTTGCTTAACAAGAAAAAAAAGCAAAACCGGCGATCTTGACCATACTCGAATCTCGGATGTCGAATATCCAGAAACGGGTTTGCTTTTGCATCACTATGGAAATATGTATTGTGTCATATTATTTGATAAGCTATCCACCGAGGACAACATCTTCACTTCACTTATTAATTATATTACTTACTAGTGAATACAATGATTGTACTAATTATTATATTACTTGTCAATTGTATTACTTATTGATTATATTACTTATTAATCGTATTACTTATCAATTGTATTACTTATTAATTGTATTAGGTACTTATAATTACGTTACTTATTAATTGTATTACTAATCATTTATATTACTTAGTAATTATATTACTTATTAATTTTATTACTTATTAATCGTACTACCTATTAATTGTATTACTTAATAATTGTATTACTTAATAATTGTATTACTTAATAATTGTATTACTTAATAATTGTATTACTTAATAATTGTATTACTTAATAATTGTATTACTTATTAATGAATAAAATTATTGTACTAATTTTTAATTTTATTACATATAAATTGAAGAACTAATTATTAATAATATAACTTATAAATTTTATGACTTTTCAATAATATAACTTATTAATTAGATTACTTAATCACTTATTAATTGCATCCCTTATTAAATGTACCTTTTTAATACCTAGTTAAAAATATTTTCATGAAAGTTAGAAAGTTGTTATTTATAGGATTTGCTTGAGAAATGAAAGTAAAATCACTTGGAAAATGAGGTTAATTTCATAATTGAGCGAAAAAATGAGCCCAAATGTAAAGTAAAAGCCAAAGGCTAGATTCTCTTATCTTTGTAGATTTATGTCAGAATAACATTAGCGCATGTGAAATGTCCTACACGAAATTCCAATAAACAATATGATAAGAATGAAACATAAAAATCAACCAGTAAAAACCAACCTTTTTTACTGTAATGCATCTATGTTAATTATTGAATTATGTTATTTATTGAACAAAAAACTGCTTTACACCTTCAAGGTGAGAAGTATTTGTCATCATTCAGGTGCGCCCTTAACTTGATCGTGTCAATAATGAATAATGAATGATAAAACGATATTGACACGAGTAATAAATGAATATTGACACGGGTGAATGGGCGAACGAGTGTGAATTTGAATGTCAGTACCCACACTACTCACCAGGGTCGTGCCGTACAAATAATACCAACCGAAAACTATTCAAACCAAACTAAAATCCTGGAAAGTAAAAAAAAAAACGATACATGCAGTTACATTCGACCTTGTTATGCAAACATTGAAATTAAAAATTTCGACTACGTCCAGTTATTACTATTTTTTTTACGAATATACATTAATTTTATGTAGACGTAATATATAAAGTACATTTTTTTAAATAAATATTCAACAATATTAAAATTCTATTCATAAACAAGTTCTACTACACAATTACTTGTAGACTGTGTGCATTTCTGCTTCTCAATAAATTCCAAATAAATGGGACATTTCTGAACGTAATTAATTTTGTTTTAAAAATTCTGTAACAATGGCTAAAATAAATGTATATTTTTTTAACTGTTTTTTTATTACATTGTGACCCTTTTGCATCAAATCAAACGCCACGAAAAAATATTTTTGTCTAGCTAGATCGGAATTTGGGACCACTGTGGGCCGGTGCGGCGATGGTAGTCTTCAGGGCATCTTCAGGGGAAACAGGGAGGCCCTCCAGGGCAATTGATCGGGTCATTTTTCATGACCCACTGGCGAAATGATCGGGTCGAGAGTACCCGCTCTTTGATCGGGTACTTTTAAACATGATTATTTTTTTTAACCTTATGGGGATTTTACACGATGCTTTTGTGATTAAGGGGGGAGGGGGTTAAAGTTTTAGCTATTAAAAATATAACTACTTTCATTTTTAAGTTAATTTCGAAATAATTTAATTTAAGAATCGATAATAAAATTATAAAAGCACACCTGGTTCAGTTATTTAACACGTAATAGGTAAGAAAAAAAACACAGTGTTTCTTTAAATAATATTTAACTTAGACGTGAAAAGATTTTTTCTACCTTAAATTAATCGTGATTTATTAAATATTTTCGCTTACCTATTAACTATAAAAGTTTTCAATATTAGCGCATTCACTTTATGGTACGTAGGTACTTACATTGTTAATTAAGTGTTAATCTCAAGTGACCTACCAGGTAAGTATTGTACTGTATATTATCTCCATATATAGTTAGTAATAACATAGATCATTTTGCACAAAAACGGCGCTATAAAAATCATCCAAATATTATTATTATTATTATCCGAAATAAAACTGTTTTTGAAATGTGATGAATTACGATTTCAAATTTCACTATTAGATATAAACATACAAGTTTTTTAAATATTAAAATTTTGAAATCAAACCAAAAAAAGTTTAAACAAATGGCTCACCTCATGTTTTTTCGTCTAAGCAGTGACCTAAAATTACCGATAGCTAAAAAAATAACACAACATTAGCCAAATGCATTGTGAACATTACTGCCACCTCCCTTTGAAGTCATTTCATAAAAAGATAATTTATAAAAATATCACAAAATTTTGTCTCAAATTGCGGTCGGAACCTTTGGTTTCATAGAAGTGTACATTTTAATTACTCTGTGGTTAACTTCTAGATTTGAATATAAAGGTTGGTGTTTTCTTTTTCTAACACACTTTAGTTCTAACTACCGTATGACGGTAAGAGAGACAACGATTTCCATGAGACCATATGAGCTATTCCGAAAAGTGAACAAATGGACTCTGCGGATAATTGAATAACAATTTTATAGAATATATAAAAGAAAAACTTATCAATTTAAATGGAGTTCTACAAAACAAAGTTTATAGTAAAAAAATTAAGACCTAATGCTTTATTTGCAGTTGGCTAAAGTTAGCTGCGGACCAACTGTGTCTTCTTCAACTAAATAAATAGATACCTAATTTATATGATTGTTCTCTGAATATGTCGGTTGCAAAACGCATTATTCCAGTGGAATATTATTGCTACTAGAAAGCGTTTAGTGTAGAATAAAAAATATATAATTTTACGATGTCATAATTTGGCAATTGGCTGATATAGTTTACTATTGGGATTGATTTTTTCGTGCGGAGAAATTAACCTCATTTTTATAAAAGCAAATTATGATTCTTAAGTAGGTCCCACAAATGACGACATTCCTGCCGTAAAAAACTGTAGAAATATCAAGAAAATCTTAAGGAAAATCACGGTACGTACGTCACTGTTAGGTACTCGCAAATAATGTGAAATGTTGAAATTTTTTATTTGGCTTTGTATTCCACGTGAAATGTTATTGCACTAGGCGACGAACCTTTAGAAAACTCGATAGATATAAATTATTAATGATGATACGAGTATATCCTTTCATGGTAACTGACGTTTTAATCGTAAGCAAAAAGATCGAATGCAAAAGAACGTAATTATCATTTGCTCGTATTATTTGCGGCGCACAGGTACCAGAAGACGTACGATCATTCAGAAGCTGGGAGCTGGAAGCCAGATCGGGAGGGCCGTAGCGGGGGAGCTGTATCGAGCGAGTCGTTTCGGGCTAGAACAGTATTCTCATACGTACGATTGAGCCGTCGTTAAATTGAGCCGGCTCTTTGAGCCGTACAAAAATATTGAGCTGATACCGAGGCTCCCGCTCTTACAAAATTAGTCATGTCACATTTCTAAAATAGTATTGAATTAAATTACAGAGCAGCTGTAAGGCAATTATACGAAACAGTACATAAATTACAGGGGAGAGTATTGCAAAGGAGAATTTATTCCATAAATAATAAATCGTAACAAAAATATAATTTTCCTGCATACATACTTCATAAATTACTTTCGCAGTGTTCAGTTTAAGCGGTAGGCATTGTTCGTCATCGATTTGGTCAACCACAACAAATAGACAATATTATACTAACACACAAAAAACCAAACGGCCAAAGAAAGAAGAAGAAAGTAACCTAGATTCTGTATTATTATTGTGAAGCAGTAGGGTAAGAGTAGGTGAGTCACTGTGAGCAAGTTAATTGAGAGTGAAACCTAATTGCGTTTTTTATTCATCAAGCAATATAGAAAAAAGAGTAACTTAAATGTATTAACACGGTAGCATTACTATCACATTCCAACATACAATTTATACTATTTATAGGTTGATGAACCTGTACAGGTTGTTTAGAGACGTACATATCTTACTTTAACGTTTTGGTTTCCAGTGGCATTTTGGTATCCAGTGACATTTTGGTATCCAGTGACATTTTGGTCTCCAGTGACATTTTTGTCGTTTTTTATTTATTTTTTTTCTTAAAAAATTCATCACGTGTCGTCACTGGTCACTCGTCCGACTTACCGCCTAAACCCCCACCCCGATCATAACTGTCAAATACCTACTGATTTATGTTTTTGGTTGAAAAAAGTCATTGGAGACCAAAATGTCATTATATTTTTTATTCAAAATAACGTAAAGAATTGTTGGTTAAATTAAATCAAGTCCTGTCTGCGTAGGTATCGCAGACAGCACTTGACACGAACAAAGTACTCATACAGAAGCTTTGCTTGCGTACAGCGTGTTTCTAACTTATTATTTAGAAAAAAGAATCCCGGTGAAACTTCAATTTTGAACATAATTTCAGGATTCATTTACCATTATGTTGCATATTATCTACGGTTCAATCCTTTATTTGGTCTGTGATTATACCTTATTTATTGTATAACCTAGAAAACTGCTCCTTTTCCGTCCACAGACAAAAATTACACGAAAAAATGTTGCTCGCATATTATTTAAATATAAAAATAAATACGTTTGCGCTAGTATATCATACCGGTGGGCCAATGAAAACCATTAGGCAAAACATTTAAATGAAACACCTGGAGTCTCGCTCACGTGTATTTTATTTAGTGATATTTCGGACTTCCCTCAGTTGAACCGATTAATTTGTCAATTTTATGATATAACTAGCTGTACCCCGCTACGCGTTGCTGTGACTCAGTGTGTTTGTGCAGATAGAGTAACAATAGCGCGTGTTGCTTTTACGTCCAACTGATGGCGCTGTTCTTTAAAAAAGCACGTTTGTCCAACAAATAGTGTTTTTTTTCAAAAAAATATGTTTTTACATGTCACAGTTGACATCTATATAATATAGTTATATAAAAACACACGCGTATTCTAATGCAACGTGGCGTCAAAATTTCAAAGCAATCGATGAAGAACATTCTGAGATTTAAGATTTTGAACAAACGAACATTTCCATTTATATAGATTTAGTGATATTTGAGACTCCCCTCAGTTGACCCGATTAATTAGTCAATTTTCATGATATAATTTAGTGACATTTCAGACTTCCCTCAGTTAAACCGATTAATTAGTCAATTTTCATGATATAATTTAGTGACATTTCAGATTTTAAACCGATTAATTAGTTAATTTTCATGATATAATTTAGTGACATTTCAGACTTCCCTCAGTTAAACCGATTAATTAGTCAATTTTTATGATATAATTTAGTGACATTTCAGACTTTAAACCGATTAATTAGTCAATTATCATGATATAATTTAGTGACATTTCAGAATTCCCTCAGTTAAACCGATTAATTAGTCAATTTTCGTGATATAATTTAGTGACATTTCAGACTTCCTTCAGTTAAACCGATTAATTAGTCAATTTTCATGATATAATTTAGTGACATTTCAGACTTTAAACCGATTAATTAGTTAATTTTCATGATATAATTTAGTGACATTTCAGACTTCCCTCAGTTGAATCGATTAATTAGTCAATTTTCATGATATAATTTAGTGACATTTCAGACTTTAAACCGATTAATTAGTTAATTTTCATGATATAATTTAGTGACATTTCAGACTTCCCTCAGTTAAACCGATTAATTAGTCAATTTTCATGATATAATTTAGTGACATTTCCGACTTTAAACCGATTAATTAGTCAATTTTCATGATATAATTTAGTGACATTTCAGACTTTAAACCGATTAATTAGTTAATTTTCATGATATAATTTAGTGACATTTCAGACTTCCCTCAGTTGAACCGATTAATTAGTCAATTTTCATGATATAATTTAGTGACATTTCAGACTTCCCTCAGTTAAACCGATTAATTAGTCAATTTTCATGATATAATTTAGTGACATTTCAGACTTTAAACCGATTAATTAGTTAATTTTCATGATATAATTTAGTGACATTTCAGACTTCCCTCAGTTAAACCGATTAATTAGTCAATTTTCATGATATAATTTAGTGACGTTTCAGATTTCCTTCAGTTGAACCGATTAATTAGTCAATTTTCAAAATATATTGCGAGTTGTGGAGGAAGAATGGTAAAATTTAAAGAAATTTTTTAAATAATTCAGAAATACCAGAATTTTACAAATTTATTAATTATCTTAAAGAATAGACTGGACGAAACCTTTTGGAAATTTTCTCATATCACGATGCTTATCAACACGTTGCAAACGTTTTTTGTAAATACAAATTTTATCTAAAAAAAAATTACTTTGTCTTTAGGATTCGATTTGAACACACTCCCTCCAGATCTAGGAGCTTAACACTATATGGACGTATATCATAGATAATAGAAACAAGGGATATGGGTCATAAACCAATATTAATAATCGCGTGCACAATAGTGTCTCGAAATACCCTACTTATGAATATACATATTAATAATTTGCCCAACTACGGTAAAATATTGGCAGTATTTACTTGTATTAGATGGCAAATCTGTCCGCTAGAGGCGCTAATGTGGCATGTTGCGTTCCTTCATGGCAATGGCGGCAAATGATTGAATTCACGCAGTACTTACGTAGTTGGCGGCGGTGGTGGGCTTATGACTGTTAATACAAACCTTATAGCAACATTAATATTTTATGTATGAGCAAAAAAGCAGTAAGGTCTTATATAGGTACCTTATAATTATATCTACCCAACATTTATTTAAAAAAAAAATAGTTTTTAGAATATACTAACATAAAATAAAAAATAAAAATTTCATATTGAAATATATTAAAGAAAACCATCCCGCACAAATCCCGCCGATGGAAGGCGCTAGTGTAGCTTGCTGCCAACGGAATGTATGGGAAATGCCAGAAGTTGGAGGTATTTTAACTATTCTAAAGTGTTAGGTGCAGATCGCATCTGCGCACAGCGGCACCCAAGGGCGGATCCAGCTTTGGCGCCAGGGGGGGGTCACGTAGTCGTGGAAAGTTTTTTTTTTTTTTTTAAAGAAAGACAAACATTCCGGGGTTACGAATAACCCAACAATAACTCCTACCACCACCACAGAAAGCCGAAAATGCTTGCTTGTGTTGTGATGGAGGACTTAGGTCCGGTCAGTTACAGTTACAAGAAGTTATAATTTAATTTTGATAATAATATATACAAGTAAAAAGTTGGTATTGTTGGATGTGGTAACACTAGGTATATCATTAAGATTGTCTTTTGCTCCGCAAGCCCGGGCGGCGTAGGCTCGTGTAATGTCAATTGTCAACCAATACAGTACAGATTACAATTATTAATCGTGTTCTTATTTCACCACAATATAACATGGTGTCAGGTGTGTCTTCAACATAGTATTGTGTGTAGGAATCTTGCAACTTTTTGAATTTCCTTTTCCTCGTTGTAGTTATTCGCCATCATATATAAAAGAAATGATTGCTTAAAACGTTTCCACTCGCCAACCATATCCGTAGCATTCTGCATTTGCAGAATTTGACTCGACATTATTATTGTAACACTTTGCTTGTCACGACAAAATAGACAAATAATAACAGCTTGTTGACCGTTATTTCTTTGCTTCCTGGTAAAGAATTTTAATCGTTCCACTGTAATATTCACTGTAGGTATGAAGTGTCTATCCAGTCTATCGAAGAGTAGAATAAAGGTCGAAACACATTATTAAAACCCGACGCGACCCGATGAAACGCGATGCGTGTTGAGTCGAATCAAATGTATTGTTTTCTTATGACCAGAAACACACTATGAACATCCGACGCGACGCCATGTCGGATGTTCATAGTGTGTTTCTGGTCATAAGAAAACAATACATTTGATTCGACTCAACACGCATCGCGTTTCATCGGGTCGCGTCGGGTTTTAATAATGTGTTCCCGCCTTTATGAACATCCGACGCGACGCCATGTCGGATGTTCATAGTGTGTTTCTGGTCATAAGAAAACAATACATTTGATTCGACTCAACACGCATCGCGTTTCATCGGGTCGCGTCGGGTTTTAATAATGTGTTCCCGCCTTAATGCCTTCCAGCGTGCTCTTCTCAATAGTGAGGCCGAATGAATTAAAAAATTTGAACTCCTTTAGGACCAATCGTGTGCAGCAAATGTTATTAATAAATGTAAGTACTGTACTTCCATATTTAAGAGGAATATAAACGCTGGAAATATTTCGATTCTTGTGCTTTATAAATTTTAAAACCGAGCGCCTTGCACCGTCATATTTTGGCCTGATTTGCACGAGGCAAGTAATTTGAAATAAATATTGTTGCCATAACGCGGTACTTGCAATACGGAAGCGCCCAGCGAGATCTCCGTTCGCCGATGCTTCCATACGCTTGTTAATACCTTGTTACCTGGTGGATGAATACCGTCCATTCTATTTTGCCAGCAGCGGCCGAGCCGGCAGCGTAGTCAATATTATCGATAATCCTCAAACTATGGGGAACGCTAATAAAAGTAAATATTTATAAAATTTTATTTATTTACAAACCAAACAAAAATATTCTGAAAGTGAATTATTAATAGGTACATATAAATATTAACAAAAAGAAACTTGATTAAGTTAAATAATATATGTATATATATTAACAAAATGTAACTAATACGTTCTTTTACAAAACTAGGTATATGTACTTTTATCAAATTTACATACACTTTATCAAATTTCCACATCTAAAATTTTTGTAAAATTTATTTACAAATAAATTTTTTGGAAACAAATCAACAAACCAATCTCAATATTAGAAATGATGATGGAACAACTCACAGCTAGGTTTAAATATATTCTACAATAGATGCATCAATTTATGGATTCATACACTTAAAAAAAGGTTAAAATAAATAACTTGCATCTAGCTATTCTGAATTTATCCTAAAAGAGCATAATTAAAACAAATACAATAGATATCGCGGGTTCGAACCCCGGCAAACAAATCTCAGTATTAGACATTTTCAAGGAACAGCTCACAGCTACATATATTTAAAAATTATTCTTATAAAATATTAACTCTGATCTACCAATACTGAATTTAAGCATTATATTCGTCAACCTAAAATTTCTCAAATGAAAATATTCTACATTAGATACATCAATTTATGGATACATAGACTTTAAAAAAAAACGGTGAAAATAAATAACTTGCATCTACCTATGCTGAATTTATTCCAAAAAGAGCATAATTAAAACGAATACAATATATATTATTTTAAAACAAAAAGTAAAATTTCGACGGCCTCCATGGTAGAGGGGAAAGGCTGCCAGCTAGCGATCCGGAGATCGCGGGTTCAAACCCGGCAAACAAATATCAGTATTAGACATTATCAAGGAACTGCTCCCAGCTACATATATTAATAAAAAGAAACTTGATTAAGTGAAATATAATATATATATATATATTTATATATATACAGGGTGTCCGGAAACTCGTAGTACAAGCGGGAAACTGGTGAATCTACATCACATTTGGAGTCGATTTTGTAGTATTTTTTTTTTTTATTTGAGCTTTCGTTATCGAGTAAATCGAGTTTGAAGTTGATTTTTTTTTATTTTTTTATTTTATTTTTTTAATCAAATTCTTATAAATTATTACTGAAGATCAAAGTACCCAACTAATTAAAACTATTTTAAAGTAAAACAAATGAAGAAACTCGGATTTGAAGCATTATTTTGAAATCACCCTTCATTTAACCCGGTGTAATCATAAAATATTTCTGCTCTGCAGGGTTAAAACATCTGTTATTCAACCCTAAACACCAGAAAAAACTTTAACCCTAAAATAGCCGAAAAATATTTTTTTTTGGTTTTTTTTTTTTTTTTTGAAAATGCTCAAATCAAAAAACTTTATGTTTTTTTGGGTTCCCCATGTGGTGTAGATTCTCCAGTTTCCCGCTTGTACTACGAGTTTCCGGACACCGTGTATATTAACAAAATGTAACTAATACATACTTTTTAAAAACTAGGTATATGTATTTTTATCAAATTTACATACACCATACTAAAGGTCCCCATAAGGACGTCAACAACAGAAATTTTTAAGCATTTTGACGTTCCAAGTATACAGAAAATCTATGCCAAAAACATTCAGGTACACCACCTCAAAAATAATTCAGAAGTAAACACCTCACATACTTACATAAAACCAGAGCCAAAGAAACAGAGATACAAAATATACCAAAGTGTAACTCTACCTTTGGACAAAAAAGTTCTAATTTTTTAGCAATAAAGGTATATAACAAACTCCCACTTAGTATCAAACAAATTAAAACCAAAAATCACTACATTAAGGACATTAAATCTTGGCTTAAGGAACTACCGGAAAAAGAACTCACTAGCCTATTAAAAACATCGTCGTAGAAGTTTCTGGAAAACCTTACCCAAAACATGAAGTCGAACCATAGAAGTCGCTGAAAAATTATTCAAAACCTAGTCCCCCTCAGCACAGGATCTCCTAGTGAGGAGGACTATAAAAATCTATATCAATTAATCATATAAATATATATAATTCTTATAAAAATGTTTAAAAAAATGTAATATAGTTACTAAATAAAAAAATAAAAATAAAATAAAAAAAAACGTATAGCTTCATCTTAAATAACAAAATCAATTTTTCGTTTACTTCTTCTCCCGAAACGCGTTATCACCTCATTACTTCAATTGGTACGTTTTTATGAACGTGGAGAAGTGCCAGTCCGGTTAGGCGTTCACAATTTTAATTAGTGGTCCACCTAGGTCCTGGATGGGCCCAGGACCTAGGTAGTCAAGACCCCCCCTGGGCTGGGGCCCAGGGGGGGGTCATGACCACCGTGACCCCCCCCCTGGATCCGCCACTGGCGGCACCGCGCCTTCGTTTCTGCCTACACATGAAACGCATACTTTCATTGCATAGCCACGTTGATAGTCCGTGCAATTTGGTCGTAGCTCGACCACAACCGGCACGCTTCCATGCCATTGTTTCTAGTATCTATAATATATCTAATCAATGTCTCAAATCAAACCAAAATCATCTTCATATAACGTGATAGTGGTGCGAAGTCGGCCTACAGATAGCTAATGTCATTGTCTCGAGTTAATAAAATAAATAATTAATCATTTCGCCAATCTCTCCAGTTCGAGTTTGCGACCAAAGGTTAGTTATGATGTGTATATGTCAAAGCGACAAGGTTATAATATTACCGTAATTAATTTGGTGTCTGCCAGTCTGGACGGAAGGAAGATAAGACAACCCAATTGTGGAAAAGTAATGCACAATTTATATGGTACCACCACCGCCTTAACCGGTCTGTTCATTGGGAAAATGTCACGACTCCCAATCCCGTGTATTGCATCCCATTTCACAACAATTCTGCTTGCGTTCACAAGAGTGGTAGATGGCTTCTGAATTGCCCTGATGAGAGACAACCATTCAGAATCAAAACATTGCTAGCTTTAGACGTGTTTAGTGACCAGATACCAATTTGAAGGGCGGTTTTTGCTACCGCCACCTCCGGAAACATTTATTGGATAACCAACATCCCTGTCATAGGTTACCCCAACGTTTGGTGATTTATCAGGGGTTGTATCGGTTGAGGTGTGTTCAGGATGCGTCTGCCCACCAGCTGCGTGGCGTGCCAGATCGGGAGAGGCTGGTTTGAGGAGACCCTTTGACCTCTCGGGGAGCCCTGAGGGAAAATATTTTCTTCAGGGCCTCCTGGGTGGGGTTAATGTAAAAAAAAATATTCACCTGTCCACTTCGTTTAGCCTCGCACATTTCCGCAAAATTGTGGAAATTGCGTAGATAGTTGCTCCGGGCAGCTGTTCAGAAATTACATTTTTTCCTCACTTTAAATTGCAAAAAAGCTTTAAGTGGTTTTTAAATCCTGAATTTCCTGAAACAACAAAAACTCTCAACCGGTGAGCTCTGGTGTCATGGATTAGCATGGCTTTTCTTGATGGAATTTGTAAGACAATGCAACTATTTCCAGCTTGCAAAGACATTATTTTATCACGAGAGGTTATGATTAACGTTTATTATGATTTGATCAATATTTTACAAAAAACTTTTAATAACAACAAAAATGTTGAATATCCGGCGAAGCCGGATAGGTAGTAAAAGTACCTAGTAGTTAATGGAATAAGAACTGTTTTAGTGACATTTCTAATCAGAATACTTAAGGAACCGTTTAAATTGAGCTTAACGCTAATTAATTATTCCTGATTGAAATTGGGACGAAGTTCAAATGAAAGATTTTTAATCATTATAATATTACGATATCAAAGAATATTTTAAAAAATGTATAATTTTGTTAAATTTATTCTTCTTACGGGACAGAAAAAATGAGTGGATTGACAAAGACCGCAATCTCAATTTTGATATTTTTGGACCTGCTGCCGCCGGGCAAGCGGAAGTGGTGCAATTAAACATGACAGATGCAACACAAATCTCATTGGACTGTGTCGTTGGTTCGGAAAGTTCACAGAGATCGCCCAAAAATGAGATGGAGAAGAACCCTACCTCTAGAGTTATTATGCAGAGGCATTGAAATGTTTTAATAGCGTTTGAAAACCTTTTAATAGCTCTTCATTGTTAGGCTTAGGCTCCTCAGGCTAATGTCCGCTTTTGGGAACAACCATGATTGGTGAGGAATATGATCTAAATTATGTTAGAAAGAGAAACCACCACGCTTTATATTCAAATTTCTAAGTTAACCACAGAAGAATTAAAATGTGCACCTTTATGAAACCAACGGTTTAGAAAAAAATATATGAACCTTCGCGAATTTTTTAAAATCATTTTTACATGAAACAAAATAGGTGAGGTGACTGCAGTGTTTGTAATAAATACATTTGTCTAATAACATGCGTGTTTTTTAGTTTAAAAAAAAACATAAATTAACATAATATTTTTTTTTTTGTTCGCATTCAACATTTTAATATTTTAAAAATTATGTTTATATCTTATATTAAAATTTGAAAGCGTATATCATCACTTTACAAAGGCAGTTTTTAGTTTTCGGATACGTTCAGAAATATTCCATGTATATTCCATTCGTCTGTCAGAATATGTCAGAAGCCTGAGGGTTAAAGAAAAAAATTGCACCAGCCATTTTTTTAATCTTCGATTTATGAGTAAGTATTTTATTAGGAATGGCGCGTGTAGGATTATAGTTTTATTATCATTTAACTTTAAACCGCGGATTAGCAAATTGGCATAAAATAAAAATTTACTATGATCGTTGATTTTTTTTAATTCGCTACGTACCACGCTATTACAAAGAAATATTTTTAATTTCTAGAATATTCATCATAAACCAAATTTCGTGCATTGATATCTACTGAGGCACAAAATATCAGAATTTTTAAATCTAACGGGAAATGAAATTAAAATACAGAATGAAAATGAAGATGGTAAAGTTTATGAAAATCACAAATTACGTAACTTTCGCAATCATATTAGCATAAAAAATAATTAATTCGGTAGCCTTGTGTAAATAATGCCGTTTACTTTCTTCGAGTCCGACATACGAGCCATATTTCACACGCGAGCTGCCGCCAAACTTGTTGAAAAATAGAGACTGACTTTAGATGTTATACACACATATGGCTTATTAGTGAATTAGACCTCGTAGAACTTCATATTTCTACAGCAACTCCTCAATCTGCGCGAGGAGAGGCTGGTCCTGCTATGGACGGAGAACGCTGAAGTAGCCCAGGACAGGGATGCCTGGAGGCGCCTTGTCGAAGCGATGAGTATTTATATATACTTTATTTGGTTTAAAGTAATGTAAAACTGATAAAAACTAAATATGTAACAATATTAATCAGTTGTAATCGCTCTAGAAACATGTGAGATATTAGTAACACGTTCATCAGAAATAATTAAAAAGTGAGCGTCGAGCAAACCCCGTTATTAGAATCTTCTTAGAACAATAAATTAGATACATTTAATTTGTCCCTGAAGGCTGATAATAATGACTTTAAAAATTCTAAATTAAACTATTACAAATATGAGTACCATGTTGATCAGGTTTGATATTAGACTGAAATTGTATTACCACCACAGACATAGGAATTAATAGACGAGAAGATAATGGCGAGGGGTAAAATCAACTGTTGAAGAACGAAGCTGACTGTGATTCGTCAATAAATCAATCTGACAGTAAATAGGCATCTCGCATTATAATATCACCAATTACTTCTTAAAAGTAAAATTTGCTTTTGAATGAATAGACATTTTTACATGGGAGCGCAAATTACTCGAGACATTACAGAGTCGAATATTTCGTTAAAGCATTTAGTTAAGACACTTTTATAAATGTTCATAATTTACTTCCCAGCAACCAACCAGCTTTGTGTTTCGCGTCCAAACGTTTCTCGATGTGATAGTAACAACTGATTCATATTATACGATGTGAATATGCTTAAAATAAAGTAAAATAATGCTTACATATGGAATGTAATACGACAATTGGGTTTATTCTCTTTTTCACATCTATTTTTACAAGTTTTCATAGTACAAGTCAACATTTTGCCGTGTTATTTCGTAAAATGAACCGATGATGCCTCGACCATAGTTCGCACAAGAATGATGACGTCACGTTTTCAAATTTCACTTGAGGCCATACGCGAGCACAGCCGGCTCCAATGGAACCGGTATGGGGAGTGGGGATAATACGCTTTTAATCACTTAGGGCAGGTCTACTAATATTCATATGTCTATGATTACCACGTTGAGTGAGATGGTCGTTGACGTGCGCTACATGTGTGAGAATGTTATTCGTAAACGAATCAAAGAACAATCATAGACTCTAATGATATAATTAATGCATTAATTTTTACTTTGTATTAGATTAAAAAAATATAATAAATTTCAGATATATTTTTTACCGTTCCCTATCCTGTTGTGTCTACCTCTGATAAGGTATATTCAGATAAAAGAGCGATTTTCGGAACCTATCTAACTCGTTCTGAGGTACTACTGCCATTCTTTATTATGGACCGAAGAACTTTGCACCAAAAAACATTAACCAGCAAATCATATAAAAAGATAATGTCATTTACGAGATTCAATTCAACTGTACTTTGAAAACATAAAATCAAACTGGCTGAATCTATCGATTGATGCAAAATTTATAGATTTGCGATTTTACTGTTCTTATTGTTTATTTTTTTATTTTCTATTTGTTTACATCATGGCACATACGTAGACTAAATATCGATGAGAACCTACATAATATAATGTGTTTAACAGAGTGTTAAAGGACACAATGAACTTACTTTAACAAGCAATTCCTGACTTTATTTGGAGTAAAATGTGTAAATTAAATTTTGGTTTCCGGTGACATTTTTGCCGTTTTTTTTCAACTATTGGACGGTGGGTTGATGTGGGGTTTGGGCGGTTGAGTGACCAGTGGCGAAATGTGTAAAAATTAAAAAAAAACTTTTTCAAATAAATTAAAAAAGAAAAATTTACCGGAGACAAAAATTTAATTTGATTTTTTTACTCCAAATAATGTTAGTAACCACTTGTTAGAGTAAGTCAAGTATGTCCATTGACACGCTGTATAATTAATTAATCGGAACATTATTTTTTTTATCATAATATACATATTCATTTTACAGTGTAAATCTAAACATTATTAAATAAACAATAAAAATATTTAAAAAAACATATAATTTATATATAAATATATGTATGTGTATCTATGTACAATGTATGCGCAGTGCTATATATACAACAAGAATAATACACACATAGCTTTGAAAAAAATTTAAAAACATCGTACCTACTTATAAAAACTATAAAACACACACAAGAAAGGGGCTATTAAGGGGAAGCTACAAGTCAAAAATGTGTATATTCTTGGTATACCTTATATTGTAGGTAACAGGCATTAAAATCGCTTGACAAACGGAGTCTAGAAACGTTCGATTTTAAGCACAAAACTGGTTTTTATTTATTTTGTAAATAATTTTATAAGAAAGCAAAAAAATTAATCAAGTGAAACTGTCATAGCTAAAGCTATGATACTGTATTTTGTTAAAGTTGTTTCCTTTACGCGTTCATACATTTCTATTGAAAAAAATAGTAATTTATTTTTAATTTGTATTCTACTCAAGCGAAACGATAGGAAAACCTTCAATTTATCTAAAGCATATTTTTGGTATTCGTAATGTACACCAATTCGTTATAGAGATTAATCAAAATAGTGATTGGGCATTAAGCTTCGCCTTAACGCGAGCTTTATAGTATATGAAGTCGGAGTCTTCGGTCATCCTGGCGTCTTTTCTAACGATTAACCTATCAAAACCAACTTTCTAATGAGATAATGACTAAAAATAGTAATTAGCAATAATAATTCTTAAGCGCAACACAACACGGGTAAGAGATAAGTTAGGGAAGCTGAATTTCAAGACGGTAGTTGGCATCATGACAAAGAAATCAAAAAGAAAAATACTATCACAAAATCTACCTACTTCCTACACAGTCACGCGGCTATATAGGCGAAGATTGCATACAGTGAGAAAATCACGTGTGTGTATACAGGGCCATAAAAACAAAACAAAGGAAAATTCCACTACATCGAGCGTCGTTTTCTTAATCTTACTCATTACACTTACATTAGCTTGCATTCTTTACGGATCTCCTTATTTCTCACATGATCATATATGGTTTTACCACAGATACGCCTCATTTTCCACAGTATTCAAGTCTATTTTCGTCCTTCCTTTGCCAGTTCCATGCCTCACTGCCATACATAAGGGTGGGTACCCGCACTTCATTGTGGACTTCATTGTTAGCGCCAACCAAGTGCAGTACTCCATTAATGGAAATTTCAATAATATTATTTTTTTATAGTGCAATAACTATTTTGGCAAAACCTCAAATTGTAATATTTAATCACTGAAGATAATAAACTTTAAAATACCACCCAGAACGACGAGGCTTAACGACTTAGCCGGACGCGCACAAATGCTGGTGTCAGGGATCCCAATCAGAAGAATGTGCGAATTGTATAATAAAAACCAAAACCTGAAGGATTCCGACATATTTTTTGATACATATGGTACTTTTGGTAGGAAATTGAAGTCTGTTTTCCTATAAAAAAAAATGTGTACTTACTTCATTCATTATACTCTTTAAGTACTTTTTATGATTTATCTCTAAACTTGAATAAAAAATATTTGTGCACTTTTATTTGACACTGAGCATTATCTATATACAAAATATTTTCTTGAACACTTTTTCCTTATTTACGTGTAAAAAAATATTTAAAATTGTTATCTACCAGTCCATCTGCTAGAAATAGTTAGGATGAGGGCGAATTCTCAAGTTATTGTTTTACAAAATTACCTTTTAATTACTGTCTGTATCTGTGTTTTCTCCTTAAATAAATAAATAAATATTAACATTCCAGAAAGGAAAAAAAAATAAGCAGAAAAATATTCGGTCGCATCTAGAAATTGAACACAGAACCAATATACGTTGCAAAAATGAAGATAAAAGTAGAAGTAGTTCTTAGTAGAAGTATAGTATACAGTTGAATAATACCGAAAGGTAGTGTAGGATTAGCTCAGTGATCAGAGCAAAGCCCTGCAAGGTTTCTGGGTTCAATTTCTAGATGCGACCGAATCTTTTTCTAATTTTTTTGACATTTTTCGTTTTAGATTTGTTATTATTATCTTCAATGATTAAATAAAAATAATGTACTTATCAATATAGAAGATTGTATATTATGAGAGTACACAATTATGTGATCATTTAGGATTAATAAATGTGTTCATCCAAAGAATGCGACGATACCCATTGTAAATAATTTAGACATAAGATTAATTTCCTCACCATTTTTAATATCAATATTATCACGATAGAATATTTCTTTCCCAAATCGGCAATGTAAAATCCAAAATATAAACGTCTAACAGCTTGGTATTTCATAATCACAATGTCCTTCTAGAATTAAAAATTATTTCTCTATAAAATGTATGTTTAAAGATCGGTTCGTGTGCATTGATTAATACTTTGAGTACCTACTTTCCGAAGCCCTTGAATAATATTATTTTTTAATGATAAACTAATATTTATAAGACAAGGTTTTATGCATAGCATAAAGGTTAACAAATAATTATAAGCAATAATTAGTCGCCTGAAATATCAATACAAATTGAAAATATCTCCCAAGTATAAATAAATGCCGCCAAAATGTGTCCCGTTGGCGGCATTTATTTTTACTCGGGAGATATTTTCAATTTGTATTGATATTTCAGGCGAATAATTATTGCTTATAATTATTTGTTACCCTTGAATATTGTTTTTTTAGTTTCAAATCTCACAATTTTTATTGCATTAGCTCCAAAGGGAAGAAGGTCCGACTTTTATTGCCCACTGAGGTGTAATAATTGCCACTGACCAAGGCAAAGCTATTATTGTAAACCAATAATAATTTTTTTTTATTTAACAATTTTTTATATAAGATAATGTGTCCTTACTGGGGTACCCCGTTCTAAGGTCACATTTTACATGGTTATATGTTTGAAATAGTATAAGTACATATGTTAAAATACTACATAGAAAATTAAAAAACAATATAATAATTAGCGATTGCAAATGCATGCCTAAGATACTGTTAATTCCTATTCCTAAGATATATTTCTATTGTTTATGTCACGTCCCTTTAACATTATTGAAAGAAAAATAAGAAAATTGTATTCCACGCGCCAACCAAGGCGTGGGAGAAAAGGCCTTAGTAAAGTCAACTTTTTAATGTGTTTTGTTGTATTTTAATTTAAAAGGCAGATACCGAGTACGAGGGGGCAGTCATCGAGAGTAAGGCTTGGACAGTAAGTCTGTGAGAGTAGTCGGAGAGAAGGGAAATTAATCCCTTAATCTGGCTACCAGTAAACTTCAGCTGCGTCTGGAAGTTAGTATAGGGTTTTCCAATAAGAGGTGTTATTTTGAATAGCCCGCTATTTCGGTAGATGTTACTTTTGAAGCTGTCATTTTTTGACATTTGACAAGTAGAAACTACGCCATTAATAAAAATGGAACGATACATGCTTCAACAACGCATTGAAATTATTAAAATTCACTTGAGTGAATCAAATGAAAATCATCTTGAGTGATGAGGCCCATTTCCACCTCGGTGGCTTCGTCAACAAGCAAAATTGTCCCATCTGGGGCTCGGAAAACCCAAGAGTTATTGTTGAAAAGCCTCTCTATTCTCAACGTGTTACTGTTTGGTGCGGTTTATGGTCCGGCGGAGTCATTAGACTTTACTTTTTCGAAATGAGGCTGGAGCAACAGTTACGGTGAATGGATTGCGCTATCGAGAGATGTTTAATGATTTTTTATGGCCGGAATTGGATGGTATTGATCTGGACAACGTTTACTTTCAACAAGACGGCGCTCCGTGCCACACAAGCAACGAAACCATTGATCTTTTACGATTGAATATCAAAATAACACATCTCTTTGGAAAACCCTGTATTATTTGTGTTTAAAACTGACGTGAGAAAAAAACCGAAGAATGTATTTTCCTGCCTACCATAGGGGTTTTCGTACCAAGATAGTAGAAACAAAACAAATGATCACATTCCATCTTCATGAAGAAAATAAACATAAATCAACAAAGATCGAATAACTGTGTTCACAGGGTAATAACTTCTACATTGTCATTTCGTACTGGAATTTGATTTGACTACTCTTGATATGGTAAATCTATATTTGACGCGACCACCAACCGAGATTTTTTTATCAGATCTGTCACTGGACGTTTGAGATGATTAATCGAACGAATTTCGTGTTGAATTCGGAAATTTACCGAAATAAATAAAATAGTTAGGTACATTGTTTTAATTCCAGTCCTCTATATTTAAAAAAAAATATGTGTACTCAAAACTACTGGGCCAATTTCGCTAAAAAAATCTAGAATGTTCTTATGTATTTCTAGATGTAAGGAGTATTTAGACAGTGGTTTAAATGGTAAAAAGTAGGGGGCCCCCGAAAAGACTCATTATATCTACACTGGAATGAGATACGGAATCAAATAAAAGGCGATATAGTATTGTTTTAATAGTAACAACGTGGTATACAGTAGTGAATGGTGAAAGTCGGTGACGCCCGAAGATGTGGCACGATCAGGTGAAACAAAAAAGTTAACGTTTTCAATTCAATTTCAATTTTCCAGAATAATATTATTTCCAACTTATAAATAGACCCAGTTTTCAGGTACACTAGAAATCACAACCTTAAAATTTTACTCCAAGAAAATCATAACCACGAGCTACGCCGGGTATATGTCAACCAGTACTGTTTAATAATGATAACATTTGCGCATACATAATATATTATATTAACTGAGTTTTTACAACTGGATTTTTCTCACGTAAGTGAGATCGTCTGTAAAAACCCAGTATAAATAAATAAATAATTAATTAATGTTCTTTATTTAATACTTAAGATTCGTATTAAAATAGAAAATAAAACATTTTTTAACTTATTTCCACTTGTCGCCATTAATATATCCATTGTAATTAATTTGAATAATGTTACCTTAGACTCTGAGGTAACATTTTATTCTAAGTAATTTGCGATGTATGTATTGATGATTATTGAACATTTTGTTATTCATGACTTATTTACCTTAAATAACAGTTGTGTAATTTAATTATGTAATCTTCGGATCCTTTGTTGCAAACGTTAAGAGTTTTAACATCTCTATCTTTGTGGAAATAATTTTCGTTTTCTGGTAAATGCAAAATTATGTTCAATAGATCATAAACCCCCCCCCCCACTTTTTGATTTGCCCAACTAAGGAGGTGTTCTTTTATACAGTTTGATTCTTCTCTTCCGGATTGTCCTGCGTGGTATGCAGGAAAATTCATTATTTTATTTACTAAATTATCGATTATTCTGCTATAGTAACCATTGTTATATTATTATTTCTTATTTATGACATATTAACCTTAAAGAACCATTGTAATTTAATAACCCAAAAAAAAAATGAACCTACCTTGACATTGTGTACCTAATTTTGTATAAATTCTGTAACAAAAGAATTTCAATTGCCAGCCTGAAGATGTCCATAATAGGACGAAACCGGTACTGGTAAAATAAACAAGTGGAAATAAGTTAAAAAATGTTTTATTTTCTATTTTAATACTATATAATTCCACCACGTATAACAGTGTAATAAATAAACTTAAGATTCGGATTAATTTTAAAGCCGACAACTAAACTGTCGATTTACAATAATCCAATTTTTCAATAGTCCAAAGAAATTGCAAACGAATTGGCCTTATTAATAAAACATCAATTTAAGAATGTTTCATCGATTTGCCTTGATAATATCATGAAGAATTGTCGTTGTAATGCAAAGATTTTCATGAAAATATATTCTAAATTTACTAAAAGTTTATCGGGAAACCTCTTAATTCATTCGTAAGGCCTTTAATCCTTAGAAATCTTGCCTGAACCAAAAAAATATATTTTTTTTAATTTTTTTATGTATACAATAATATTATTATTGGGTTTATAAAAACAGTTTATATTTAAACAAGTTCTGCTGTGTAATTATTATTATTAATTATTATTACATTACACTAATTGGGGAAACTTTACTAGGGTAATAACCATCAATAATTTCTAACATTTTTACACAGAAATCGATTGAGAAATCAGTAATTGAAATTAAAATACCTACATAGAAATAATATAAATGTATCGTCTGTAAGTGGGCTACCCACAGTTTGATAATGCCTTTAGAGGGCGAAACAGCTGTCACGCGTAATAATAATTACACAGCAGAACTTGTTTAAATATAAACTGTTTTTATAAACCCAATAATAATATTATTGTATATATAAAAAAATAAATAAAATGGAGTTCTACAAATTAAACTTAATAACAATAAACAAAAAAATATCATAAAATAATGTAGTAAAACTCCGAAAAAGGTAAGCTTTTGGTTTTATTGGTAAATCCTAGCTTTCATTTCTGACATTTACACATTTTTTAATAAGTATAACCGGTGTATATAAACCCAAAATATTTACTAATTTCGGACATTAGCACAACCTTTCGGTAAACGAAAAAAATTACAAGTATAAATTAAGATTTACCAATTTGGTATTGCAAAAACAATGTCGGTAAAAAATACTAGAATTCACTAGTAAAACTTAAGATTTACAGCTATATAATACAGCTGTGTTTAATGTTGAAAATTATGATAAATACACAATACGTTAAATAAATTGCGCAAAAGACATAAAATAAATTATTAGTTATCAAGAACGAACAAAGTCCACAGAAAATTATGTATACAAAATAAACATTGATAAACATAATAAATAAATTTCCAAACCTTTCATTGAAAAACCAATAGATCACGCACAGAAATATACAAAGTTCCAGATAACACGTCATCTTATAACTTGAACTTAACTATTGGCTACACTGGGGGTCAGCAAAAACGACTCTTGTCTCACAAGCTGCCTCCGCACATCACAAATTCGCACTGATGAAGAAAATAATAATTATTGTTTAAAAATCCGTTCATTTTTGACGTCGTTCTAAATCACTGTACGTCACTAGATAGTAATTTCGGATTATTTGATTATATTTTGATTTATTCACCTGGTGATTGATTATTATTTTCATTTAGCACTGGAGAGAGATAATCTGCGAGAGATTGCGAAAAAATAAATAGTAGGTACATATTCAATAGCTTCTGTGGGTTCATCAAAGAAGTACAATCATTCGAACAATATGAAAGAGAAAAAGATAGAGAAAATAAAGATAAGGTTGCGACCAAAGCACGAATATAAAGGGTGACTTGGAATGTTTTTCGTTCGGATCGACATCCGGACGTTTTTGGCTCCAGAGATGCAAAATCAGATTGGCTATAACCGCAACACATTTTTCCAGCAAGATGGAGCCTTATCCCACGCAACAAATGACTTGTTAGCTGCTCTTCACGATTTACTACCTGAAAGAGTAATTAGTCGCAGAGGAGACATCAACTGACCACCGAGGAGTCCACGTTTAACGCCTGATGACTTTTCGTATTGGGCTACCACTCAACTTGAATGTTTTAAAGCGAAGAATCACAGACGAAATCAATGCTATTCCAAGAGAAATGCGACAGCGAGTGATTTAAAAAAATTTATTCCAGACTAAATGAGTGTAAAAAAGTTGGATGGTGATCATTTAGTAATGGTTGTTTTTCATAAATAAAAAATTCGAAAACTGCTGTAATTTAACAGAAATTAAAACGCGTTTAAACCCATTATGTTGTTTTATTTTGAATTATCAAAAACCAACCACTTCTGAGGAACCCTTTACTTAATTTATGATATCTATGCACGAAATATCCGGGAGAGACGCAGATAAAAATTATTATATTGCTACCGAAACCCACTCACTTACTGCATGCAGTCTTTAGCAATCTTGTAATGGTACGTATGCATTTGAGCCATGAATGAACCGAGCCACGAATTACGAACGAAGCAACTGCAGGCGGCGCACAGTGTTTCGTTTCATACAAGCTAGACGGAAAAAACTCTTTTATAATTTTAAAGTGTTTGGAACCCTCTTGTGGGGAGTATTTAATCTGAATTTATTGAAAATTTGGGTTGAAAGTGATTAATTTAATTTTTTTCTAAAAAAAAAAAAAAATCGGTAAAAAATCTTTTAAATAATTAATAACAGTATTAATACCGTATTTGAGGTTTTTAAAGAAAACAAATTTAAAAAGTTAAGAATATGTCTAGTTTGAGAAAAATAAAAATGTAAAAGCACAGTCAAAAATATAATACAAATCACGAAACAATTGCGAAAGTATAAATAAATGATAAAAAATAGCTAAAAAATAGCCAAAACAATCATTATTACTAATCTAGGAAAACAATTTTAGTCATATTTAGCAACAGAACTTAATAAAAACAAGCATTAGTTGCAGAAAGTACAGTCAGAAAATAAAATAATAATATCAAAAGTTATGCAAGAACAGAAACGAAACAAAAAATATTACTTATCTAATAAAGTGCTATTTGAGTCATTTGCGGCGAGAGAAGTTAACTGCACATAAACATCTTTAATTTTTTTAAGACAGAGTACAGAACCAATAGATTTGTGAGAAAGTGCTTAAACATAATGCTTATTGAAACTAGATGCTATCTGAGGTATGTTCAGAGGAATCATCAGAATAATGTTCAGAGGAGTCATCAGAATATTGTTCAGAGGAGTCATCAGATCGCAAACATTGTGTTCTTGACTCGGAATTGGGTGGAACAAGTAAATTTAACACTTCAGAGGGAAGTGAGCTCGATTTTTTTCTTGGAACCTCTCTAAAACTATTTATTATTGGATCTGATGTAATTAAGCATGGTTAACATATCTCTGTTTGTTGATGTTCGGTCGATTTTTCTGGTGTGCAATTGCCTAAATCTTTTACAGTCTTTATTCCGCGCCTCTTGCGCCTCTTCTGACAGCTGCCCAGTAGGTACAATGCACGAACTAATCGCATCAAATGAATGGTATAATAGTTTATGAACAGTTGGTGGCATGGTATACTAATCATATAGGTTAAGATATAACTCCTTAGTGTCATGCACATACTATTCAAAATGTTTGATGTTAATGCTTTACCCAGAAGCTATTGTTCTCAAAATTATGCAAAACCTCTTGATGAGCCCCGCATCTACACCCGTTATCTCGGCTCTCTTTTCGTGCTCTCGAAAAAACCAGTGTTTGTGTTGCCAAACCCAGGTTTTGGCTTATCTACAATTAATCTCATTTCACTTTAAAACCGTTCCTGTAATTCTTTTTTTCTAGTACTTAAAATTAGTTTATTTGCATCCCCTCTGACTTGCCAGAGTTGTATTCGGTAAGCGATATGCAAAAAACATTCAAAAGTTTTTATCCAGGCATGCAATGTAGATAAGCCGAAGGAATAAAATTCTTGTCGTGGAACTCTATTGATAACCCTAGTATTCATTTCACTGGGTTTGGCACCACAAATATAACACGACATAGTCGACTTACAGTCATTACATTGCAAATTTTGCCATCTACCATAGTTAATAACATTTTAAATTTTACATTCAAATCTACATCTTCAATGTTAATTCTAAAATTTATCAAATCCGAGAAGCTGCGAGCCACTTTTTGGTTATATTCAAAGATATTAACTGTACTTGGCTTTTCAAATTTTTTTCACTGCTTGCACTGAGATTTTGACGTTCAAATTTACTTAAAATATGATTATATATTCCCTGAAACCTTGCTTTCTTGGGTAAACTTCTCCGCGTCCCGAACAATTCCTGCCTGGAAATCTGGTATGTGGTGCCTGTGAAATGACAAATTATGATTGGTGAGCATTAATGAGCAAAAATATCGAAACTGATTTGAATAGAAAATTAATTGTTCAATCTACAAAAAAAAAATCACGGAACCTTATTGATACTTTATCCGAAAAAAATTCTCGAGAAGTTAGAAATTGAATATTTTTAAACCACAAAAAAATACACAAGTTAAACATTAATTTTTTAAATAACCCTAATGTTTTATATTAAAATTTTACAATAATAACATACTACATACCTTTCAAAGTAGTTTCCATTTTTTTTTAGAACCAAAACACATTATTTTAAGCACATAAACAACCTTACAGATCGCGCGACAAGATGCGAATAAAAGCAACTGATAATTCATTAATTAATTTACCTAACTTTGGGGCTTTGGTATGAGTTAACCCGTGCATTAATTACCCCAATTAAAAAAGCATTTGTCACACTAACTACCTGTTAATACCCCCATGACGTCATTTTTCAAGAATTCCAAATTGACTTTTTTCCGTCTAGCTATATGAAACGAAACACAGTGCGGCGTTTCGCGCCATTTTCGGTTGCTTCTTTCCTTTCCCATAAGTTGAGGTTCAGTTCGGCAGTTCGGCTCGCGTATGTATACCTAATAATAATATTTGGCTAATTTATATAGCACCGTTTTCGTGAAAAATCGCCTCAAGGGCGGTGTACAAATACATTTATTGAATAATAAATACTAAAACTACCGACTTAGTTATAGCATAGCAACGTAGGATTATATTTGATGTCTGTGCCTACGTTCGTAGCAGTTCGTTTTCGATTGCGATCCAGAATTTTACTACTTTGTTTGCATACTCTGTGATCAGTCGAACGACTAGTGTAGTAGAAGTCGAAAGACAATTCTTTCCCAATATTACCAAATCGCGGACGGCACACAAACTTTTACAACCACTAACTGTTTGCTCAGTAGCATGTTCAACGGGAACGCGTATTATGTGATATTGTTGTCGAGGTTGTGTCTTCAAATTAACATCTACCCTTTTTCAGCCAACGTTCCGATATACAGTTTTCTTCGATACAAGATTGTCATTGTGAGTTATTAGAAAGAAGGGGTTTTGAATTTTGAAGGGAAAAAGGGATTTTGGAAAAAAAGTAAGAAATCCAGAAAATGATACATTTGTTCAGTGGCCATATTTCGACAAACTGGTCTTAGAAGTTTTCGCAACAAGGGTGCGGAGAATAGAGCTTCTTTAAAAATGGGTATTTTATTTTATTTATTGTAGACTTAATTTTGTACTCTGCTGAACCCCCACGTATTTTGATCAACGCCACTGGAAGAAACTTGAGCAGATATCCTAAATAAAAATATTACAATCACAAATCTGTTCTCAAGTAAGTCATTTTTTTAATGAATACGTGAAACATCGATCATAGATAATTTTCATAAAACAGAATGCATTATAGTGATAAAGAAAATAGATGAATTTGTATACTTCTTGTCAGTCACAGCCTCTAAAAAGCATCGTAATTATTGTCCTGGCAACGAGCGACATTGACGTTGCTAATTGGCTACAAAAGACCCCGGAGGTTTATTTTATAAAAATATGATGGGGATTTTTTTCTTTATTTGCTTGCAATCATTCTAAAAAAAAAAACAATTACTTTCTTTTGAAAATGCAAAGTAGCCAGCGGTAGGTAATTTATACGCGCTGCAATATTTTATAGGTTACCGGCGTTGTTATGGGTCAACGCAAAGGTGCATTATATTATGCTAACGTAATAATATTCACCTACTGCACTGCATGTATAGCCGGTAAACGAACCAAAGGAATTTATATGTCTTTCATAATATTCATAAAAAGGGTATAAGTATATACCTACTTAGAAACTTTGTGAATTTATGTCAACGCCAGGTAGGTTCCCAACCTTCCCTCCCTCATCTGCTACTCTTCCCCAACACCTCTAGTCTCAATATACCCCAATTGGGGATGCCAGTCTCGCTGGCTGCAGACAGTTGGGAGCAGTTGGAACTCTTGTGAGGTATTAAAAAAATATTTTTATTTTTTAATACCGCTAAAAGATTTTAACAAGATACATGTTTTTATACATTTAAAAAATACTCGTTTTTCCCATCACCTTCCATAAGAATCCATAACCTGTTTACCTATTACCTGTACTATTCTTTTGGTTTTTTTTACAAATAATAATACTAATATGACCACGTTACGAATAACCTAACTAAATTTGAATTCCTCCTAATTTTTGTTTTGCTTAAGGTTCTTCTTGGAAACGGATAATATTGTACAATAAGCACTGAAATAAATCGTTGAACAAACAGTTAACAGTTCGTCAAATATTATTGTATTGTTTAAAATTATTAGAAATCGATTGTAGTGACATCTACCGACAATCAGCAAGACGAAATTAGGCTTTGTTTAAAAAATATATTTAATTAATTACACTTATAATTAATTATTATCGTGTAGCTATTATTATAAAGAGATTTAAGATTGCAAAGCTTAATAATTCACAGCACAATTTGAAAGTAAAATACTAAGAAGTTCTTCAAAGTTAATGGGTTATTTATTTAAATTACAAGTTACGTTGTTTCACTACCCGGTGCCGTCCAATTTTAAATAAGTGTTTACTATTTCTTTGTACATCATTAAAAAGCGCGGAAAATGTAATTTTGTCTTTCAGTAAAGGTACTAACACTTTTTTAAAACATCTTTATGAATTTTACTTTTTTTTCGGTAATCTATATACATAAATAAAAAATTAAATGTTCAATGTTAAAAATGTTTTTTTTAAACAGCGCCATATGTTGGACGTAAAAGCAACACGCGCTATTTATAGATCTATCTGCACAGACAGACTGACCCACAGCAACGCGTGGCGGGGAACAGCTAGTAAATAAATACAAATCTTGAAAGCGGAAATGAATCCACTTGCCGACATCCAATCGAGCTGAAACTCGGCAAATAGACTCGTTGTCGATGACAATGCATTTTGGTGACATGGTGAAATCGGATGACAGTAAATATACGAAATAAATGTCGGTCCCACCCGATCGGTCGAGTTGTCTGTTGCTTTGTAGGAAGGTACAATCCTTATTCAAACCAAGTTTTAAAATACATTTTAAAATAGATGTATTATAGTAAAAAAAAAACTGTTTTTTTTAAGGGTTGATTTTTTGACTTATGGAACAATTAATATAAACGAAACCTATAATTTTGTAATAATTTTAGACAGCCAACTGGATATTTTAAAGCGCCATAGCTAATGATGTGGCGCGCTGAAAACATTTAGTTACTTACATTCCAGACAAAAAGCTATGCAAATTACAAAACGTTTTTATGATTTTGCCTAGAGATAAGTTTTGTTACGTATTCGAAAGAGTATTCAATTAAAATATTCGATTATTAATTCACACATTCGTTCAAACGAATCAATCATACCACATGAATATCTGGCTGATATCATAGCGAATATGTGTTAATGTTTCGTACACGCGAAGTTGCGTTGGGGTCACTTTTCCCTTGGGGTCACTAGTTACTACTTACTACTGACTCAACTTCTTGACTATAATCTTCAGATCTGGTATTTCGTCGAAGGCTTTGAAAATGTTGGGATTTATACTTAGGACGGGTTGTTTCGGAGAATCTGAACAATTCATCAAATTTCAACGTTCATTTTCAAGTTCTGTGAAAGATTTTTTCAAGTTCTGTTTTTATTTCAGTTTTGTCAAGCAACTAGCCTACAATGATATAAAAACAGAACTTGAATAAGTCTTTCACAGAACCCGAAAATGAAGGTTGAAATTTGATGAATTGTTCAAATTCTCCGAAACAACCCGTCCTTAGAGTAAGTTCAGTTTTCAAAAATCCACAAACTTTTAATATTCTTTACATATCTTACGTCAGAAGCCACCTGGAGTACGCTTCAACAGTGTGGAACCCTCATTGTTCTACTTATAAAGCACATCTAGAAAGAGTTCAGAAAAAGTTTATCAAATATGTCTCTTATCGCGTGCGAAATGATGAATACTATGTCCCTATAAACCTTAAATCTCTTGAACAACGCCGTGATATCAGAGACCTATTGATGCTCTATAACAGTGCTCCGCAACCTTTTCTCACCTACGACACACCAAATTTCTTCCTAGAATTACGCGGCACACCAAAAGCTAAAATATATACATATAAAATTGATACACAAATTTTACAATAATTTCTTTTTTTTATGAAAACTATACATACATACATATAACTATAACATATTTATTTTTACGCAATCTTAATAATTATTATAAAATAATAATAAATTAATGAGCGATTAATTGTTAAATTAACCTGCGCTTGTTTCAATGAACAAAAAAGTTTTATATTCGGCTCGATTTTTGACAGCGCAACCCGAAATTCTTGGTCAAGACCTTTTAAGCATGACCGCTTATCATTTTTAATTAATACAAGCGTTGAAAAACTTTGCTCACATAAATATGTCGTTGAAAATGGAAGTAGTGTTAAGAATGCTTTGATGGAAATGTGAGGATATTCTTTTTTAACGTAAATCCGGAAAACATCTAATTGATCTTCGGAGAAGTGAAGTTTTAATGTCATGTCATTATTTAAATCTGTAAATTCCACTCGAATTTGCAGAAGCATTGCTTCCGTAGAATTTATTGCATTGGTTGCAAAAGGATTTCGAATCCAATCGTATTGTTCCGTATTAATGGAATAAAAATATCGACCAAATTTCTGCTGAAGCATACTTAAATGTTGTTGAGCCAGATCCACAGTTAATTGTTTGTTTTTAATTGTACTATGGTTGATCCTTTGGTACATTTCCAAACATCCTTTTTGAAACACTTTCTGCCGAAGTTCGTTATTAAATTTATTCAAATGCTCGAATATATCAGCCATGTATGCAAGTTTGGCTATCCAGTAATTATCATCGAGGTACTGATATAGTTTGGGCATATTTTGATTTAATCGAAACTCACACACCTCATAACGAAGCTCATCGTGTTCAAAAGTTCCTCAGGTAAATTTTTGACCATCAATACTTCTCGATGTATGCAGCAGTGTGTAAATTGTAACGCTGGATTTTTTTTGTTTTACATAAAAGACAAAACCCTTTTTACTACCCGTCATTGCCCCAGCGCCATCCGTGCAAACGGCAATGGAATTGCTCCATTTAATATTATATATTTTGAAGAAATCATCGGTTACTTGAAAAAATTCTTCACCGGTAGTTCGCTCTGGAACCTCCTTACAAAATAAATAATGTTCTTTAATAAAATCCTCGTCAACGAAAAGTACAATAGCTATCAACTGTGCTTTATTTTTAATATCGGTTGTTTCGTTGATCTGAAGCGCAAATTTTTCAGCCAATAGCAGTTTTCTAATCAGTGTTTCTAATATATTGTGAATACGTCTTTTAACAGTATCTGCAGACAATGAAAAATAGACAATATTATGAAAAATATTTTGTCATTGTGTATTAAATACATAATGAAATATTGTAAAATGTCAAATACATTGAATTTGACCGCGGCACACCTGTGACCGGCTCACGGCACACCAGTGTGCCACGGCACACCGGTTGCGGAGCACTGCTCTATAAGATACTTCATAACCATATTGATAGCCCATACTTACTACAAAATATTCATTTCAAATGTCCAAAAAGAGTTACTCGATCTCTGGATACGTTTTATATTCCTAAAAGCAATACAAATTACCTTGAAAATGTATTTATAAGAAGAAGCTGTAGCACATTTAATAGATTATGCCCAAACATCGATGTGTTTAACACGAACCTAAACCGCTAAATTCACAGCATCCGTAAAAAAGTGATACTGCATCTTATTTCACCAAAAAACTTAATATTTCATTGATTTTTTTTTAAATATTTCAATTGATTAATACATTTTTGATAATTGATGTACTTTATCAGAATTGTTTGTATTAGGTATGTTGTTATGTATTTTTCTGTTATGGTTGGTTTTGTAGTTATTTTATTGGTCAATGACATAACTACTCTGATCACTGTTATATATGCATGTATAAAGACTGTTTATAAAGCTAATAAATAAAATAAAATAAAATTTCAACATCCTTAAAACATGGACCTGTGTAAACTGGGCCAAGGATGGACTTACAGACTTTTAATCAGACAATCATCGTATTTGCATCCATCTAAATTATTCAATAGATTGTAAATAGTATGCAATAAACAAGTTTTTTTAACTAGCCATTTCCTTGTATTAAGTTATTAAGTGTTGAGTATCTCATAAAAGATGCACTACAAAAAAGTTAAATGTCAAATCACCTCAAATATATTTGTCACAAATTATTTTTTTACAAATGTTTTAATGTGTATTTACGCTGCTTTACCCCATTTCGTACAATATGCGAAATTTGTATTAGAGCCGTATCCCAGGATGGGAAAATAAATTACTGGTGAATTTTTTCTTTGAAATAAGAAAATATTCAGAGAAAATTTTGTGTCCGAAATTCTGGAGCCGGTGAGACTATGGCATATTGCGGGGCTGAAGGTAGTGGGAAAGAGCAAGATGGGGAAGTACTAGGCTATTCAGATGTGGTCACCAAACACGGCTAAAACCATTTCAAGCAACCTTTCAATTCGGAATTGTGTTCATTCACCAGCGCGATACTAAGAGTATTGTCCACTCTGGAAAGTGCGTATAAATTATCTTCAATGACTTAATTTATATGCATTTATTGAATAAATGAATTTGTGTTGTTTCGCAATTAAGAATTAGATAATAATTTATATGGACTTTCCAGAGTGGACGATACTCTTAGTATCGCCCTTGTGATTGAACACAATGACGAATTGAAAGGTTGCTTGCAGTTAATCTCATAAAATTTACTTGCCCACTACGGATTTTCACCAGCGACTTCGGAATTCATAGTCCGGAGCCGAGAGAAAGTGATGTAAAATGATGAAATCAAAACAATGATTATGGAAAATAAAAAAATATATTTTTACGTAATGAATTTTTTAAATTAAGTAAATCTGAATAATTTAAAAAAAACACACCATTCCCCACAAAGATAAAAATACAATAATTGAAACGGTTTTCAATTATTGCAATAAAATTATACTGTTAATATTTATTTAAATTTGTACCCATCGTGGAATTGGAGAGTTCGAATCGATAAATAATCATTGTTTATGAACACAAACATTATTAATGATAGCACACAAAACATAATATCACATACATACACTGTTGTACTTAAGGTTAAACGCAACGCTCGTTGTATTCTACGTGTTCACAGATGGCGTTAATTAATTAATTTTGTTTAAATACGCTTTTGCAAGGTATTGCTTTACAGTATTAAGACAAATTATTTGTTTGCGCCCTCATATACGCAATATGAATATTTTATTAGAATAACTAATTCTAGATATCGTACTCGATGCATAAATCCTAGTTTAAATGAACGTACTAATTAACCACACACCGCTCCCCTGAAAGGTTGGCAGAGAGGATGATAGAGCGCTGCATTGGCACACAATCCTTGGTTCATTGACATTGTCAGTACGTTGCGATGTTGAAAAAATTATTTTTAAAAAAATTCTAAAAAATTTACTACAAAAAAAAGTTACTAAACTTTACAGCATTTCAAGCCGGCTTCGCCCGAGATTTGAAATTAAAAATAACGAACAGGCGATATTGTGTGTTATCTTATTATTTGAAAATTAATGGATATTCGCGAAGCTCGTGGCGGAAATGACGATACGAGTTACAAACATATTTCGTTGCTTTATAAATCCCAGAGAGAAAAACTGTGCAACTTTCATGATGTTTTCTCACCGTTCGAAAGGTATAGCTTCTTCATCAATGTGCAGCGTTATAGTTAGGCGATATCTTTAGTAAATATCGAAGCGATCGGTACCCAACCCTGGCAAACTTAAAATTATTCATAAACCACTGATTCATAGATGGCGCTAATTTAATTATTTTAGGAAAAATACTTTTGCAAGTTAAGGCGATGCCATGCGTAGTAATGCAAAATCACGTGTTTTTGGTTTGAAAATTTGGTAGCCTAGAAATGTTTCAGATGCTTTAATTAAATACTGCGAGTAGAATACATCCTGGCCTTTGAAATAATCGAGTATTTTTTAGATAAGTCTTTTTATAAGCCCAGAAAAAAATAATGTAAAAGGCATATGAAAACTGCCTTAAAGTTCAAAATCTCATACTTACGAACCCATTTTCGGTTATGATTTCATTGTGTAATGTGGCAAATTACGTTATTTATAAAATGATCTTAAAAAAATTAAATTTTTATGCCTGAACATCCACAAAATAAAATAAAAGACACGTTTTGGCCATGTTTTTTTCTTGCATAAATCAAAACAGGCGGATGGTGTTAAGCGGGAATTTAAACCTTATCGCAATCTACGTAAGGGTTGTTATTGATAGCGGCTCAATTTAAAATATTACACGACGTAGTGCATCGCCTTAAAAATATTAATATAAATTGTTTGTTCGCGTCTGTACATACGGTATATGAATATGAAAAATTGTTTCGTCCAAATAAAAACTCAATTCTTTCAAGAAAGGCATACAAATACAATATTGTATCGGTGATTCAATCCAGTATTATATTTGTATGCCTTTCTTGAAAAGACGGACAAAACTATAAAAGGAAAACTACTGTCGACATCTGATTTTAAGAAACTCTGTCCGAAGCTCGGTCAACGCCGGAAACTTCAGCTAGTATAAAAAAGTAACTAATCGGTCATACGATCAAGTAATAAAATTGATTTTTAAGTGTTTTGCGTCATAAAACATAGTTTTATATTGTTTGTTTACATATACATGGTGTCCGGAAACTCGTAGTACAAGCGGGAAACTGGTGAATCTACATCACATTTGGAGTCGATTTTGTAGAATAATTTTTTTTGATTTGAGCTTTCGTTTTCGAGTAAATCGAGTCAGAAGTTGATTTTTTTTTTTGATCAAATTCTTATAAATTATTACTGAAGATCAAAGTACCCAACTAATTAAAACTATTTAAAAATTTAAAAGTAAAACAAATAATGACGAAAAAATTTGAACCCTGAAATAGCCGAAAAATATATTTTTTTGTTTTTTATAAAAATGCTCAAATCAAAAACTTTATGTTTATTTGGGTTCCCCGTGTGGTATACATTCTCCAGTTTCCGGCTTGTACTACGAGTTTCCGGACACCATGTATATTAAATAGATTCTCACGTTGATAATCAAATATCTATAAATTTATTTTATGCACATTTTAACTCTCACATTTAAATTTACATAAAAAAATCAATTGTAAAAAAATATTTCCGCGCACTTTTCTGTGTCACTTGACATGTCGCAATATAGCACTTGTTGTAAAACACACCGCGTCGAAGGAGCGAAGTCTGCCGAGTTCAGCAGCTGACTAGTGACCGAAGCAGTGACCGGTGACCGTCGCGCGATGTGACAGTTGATAGTCCTGACGTACTGTCACTGTGTTACTGCTGTACTGTGCTATCAGAGAGTGGACTAACTACTACATACATTACTGTTAACAGCGGTTGTGCGCAAGAGGTGAGATTACCGAGTAATGGTAAGCAGTGGTTTAGGGCTAAATATTCTGCCCCTCGGGAAAAACTGTTTATGATCGGAACGGAAGGAAAGTCAATCTACATTTCTTTCTGTTTGCATAAAGAAGTCGCGCGGCGCGACATTCTTTTTTATACAAGTCTACAGTTTTATTCCGAGATTGATGATGATGATTGATTCAAACTTCAAAGAAAGGAAGGTATTATACTGTACTAGATGAAGTCACCGGAGTTTCCCGGGCTTTTCTCAGAGTTTTTAATAGGAATTTTCATCTTATTTTGAAGGTCAAGTGTGCAAAATTTATTTATTGTTTTGGTGTTTAATTCGTAGAACTCCATTTAATTTTTTAAATAAATTTAAAATAAATCAAATTTAATAATGTTATAATAATTATTAATTTCTGCAAGTATTTCTGTTGGGGATAAATAAAATCATATAAATAAGTCGTCGCCGTGTGGACATATCCACAGTTTGATAATGGCCTCAAAAGCCGAAACAGCTGTCACATTAAAAACTGTAAAAATAACAGAAATACTTGCAGAACTTAATAATTATTATAACATTATTAAATTTGATTTATTTTAAATTTATTTAAAAAAAAAAAAAAAAAGTGAAAAATTTCTTCAAGAATTATCAAAATCCTACGATAATTGAAATGGCACTAGCCGTCTTTGGTAACCAGATCTTTCCCCTCTCCACTACCTTCAGCATCACAATATACCCCATTTGGGGTTACCATCGTATCACTGGCTCGTCCTCACGGATGGGAACAGTTGAAAAGTAGATCGCTAGTCGCTACGTTTTGCGACTTAGAACAGGGAAGTTTTTATTCATGGGGCGAGGCTGGTCCAGGTTTAGTGGCGGATGCGTCTGCCTACCTGTTCTCTACAACCGGACTCACCAGCATCTCCTTGATACGATAGTGAATTCGGGACAAAACATATTAAAGGTATAACACAGCCCTGGAGCAAACAATTGTGCAAGATCGAGATGTTTTCTAAAAGAGGGGGTAATTTATTTTATAATGTCCCACATCCCATAAGAATCCAAAGATTAGTCCTAAGTATAGTAAATACAAAATGTAAAAAGAAAATTTGCCAGGGCGGAAAAGGATACTTTATACATTGGGATTGGGCCCCTAGAAGAGCCCACAGCGGTTGCCCGGGCGGTAGCTGCGCCACTGATGCAGTTAGACATAGATAAGCGATAGATAATTCACAAGTTGAGTGTTGAACTGTTGAGGTTCAATCGGAGCTGATAACCATAGAGCAGGACGCTCAACTGTAGCTATTGGTGAGGCCGTTTATGTTTTGGTTATACGAACATTACTCAGTTGGAAGTTTAATTATTAAAAATAGAATATTTAGAGTTTTAGAAAAAGTCAATAGGTATCCCATATAAATAAAAATCGGATATGTTTATCTGAAACACTTTCTAGGATACAATCCAATCAATTAGAATTTTGTAATCGTTCAAAAAGATAGCTGCCAAAAATATGGGAAAAATTAGTTGTAGATAATATTATTGAAGATAATATTGTTAATTCTAAACTAACTAACTAACCATCACGCCGTTTCCCCGCAGGGGTAGGCAGAGGACGGACCGCCAAACAATTCGGTCTTGGTACACACTCCTTGCCTCATTCACATTCACACATCGTCTCATACAAATTCAAATTAAAAAATATTTATTGCACAAAAAAACAGAGTACAAAGGGTATAGCTATACATACTCTTATATTATTCTGACTCTTGACATGGCCCGACTCAAGTATCTGTTTCACTTGGTCGTGCCATGTCTTCGTCGGGCGTCCCCGACTTCTGCTACCATTCACATTTGCATTGTATATTCTCTTTCACTCCTTTCATCGCTCATTCGCTTTACATGCCCAGAGCATCTAAGCGTCCCTTTCTTGATCTTACTCATTACGCTTACACCAGCCTTACACTCTTTGCGATTCTCCACATTTCTCACACGATCATACATGGTTTTACCACACATATGCCTCAGGGATCTCATTTCTACAGCATTCAGTCTACTTTCATCCTTTCTCTGCCAGTTCCATGCCTCACTTCCGTACATCAGGGTAGGTACCACCGCTCCATTGTGGACTGCTAGCTTCGCTTCTTTGGACAATTTTTTGTTAGTCCTCCATTAATGGAATTACCTGCATTTACCCTTACAATATCTCTGTCAGCCTTCCCATCTCTCTTAAACATACTTCCTAAATACACAAACTCATCCACCTGCTCCAAGTATTCCTCATTCACAACTATATTGCACACTGTTTTTGTACTCTCTCTTTCAAACACCATTACTTTAGACTTACTTACATTCATCATTAACTCATTTATTTATTTATTCAAAAAACAGTTTTTAACATAAAAAACATACTCTGCACATCTCACTAGGGCATTCCTGTATCAAGATATGCAGCTTTACAATTACATCATTGTAAAAAATACATATATGTAAACTTAATATAATAATAACATTAAATTTAAACCCAAAAAAGAAAAGTTAATGACACGGTTGTGTCGAGACCGGTTGACAAAAATAAACTAAATTTTAGTAAAAAAATGTACGAAAAATAAAACAAAAATGTCAACAAAAGAAGCATTGGGCAGTAGGTTTATAGTAAGTTGGCAACATTCTTCAAACATACGTCGTTCATCCTAGACACGAGAGACTGTAGATCTTCCATTGGTCTTTTTAATTATAAATTTAAAATATTAGAACGACAATAATGACTATAATAATTAGGTTCCAGTGGTCGAGTGGTTACAGACATTGTCCCGGTAAGACAAATCCTGGATTCGATTCCCAGTTGAGACCGTTATTTTTTATTTTTCTGCATCTTGTTCTGTTTCATGTTTCGTTTATATTTATTAGTATTATTTTCTTCAGTGTTTAATTATTAATTTATTTAAAAAGTTTTATATTAAATACATTACATTACAATGTAGAAAAAATGTGGGCATATTGCCAGGTGGTAAATATAGCAAGTGGAAGTAAAAACCAATGCCAAAAACCAAGTTCATATGGCAGATATTGGCCTCAACTTTAGAGCAAGAAATATAACAAAGTAGATTTTTACGTATGTTGCTAAGTTACAAGATAATTCAACATCAAAAGAAGTCATCTCAATTAGGGAGGGGTGTGTGGGTACCTGCGCCCCGGGAACCATTTATTGTATAACCAACACCTTAGCCATAGGTCATCCAAAGTGGTTCGCTGCGTTTGGTGACTGACGAGCAGGAGTGCCCGGATTCATATGGTGAGGCTTGTCCGGGTCTTGGTGGCGGATGCGTCTATCCACCAACTGCATGGCAGGCCAGATCGGTTGAGGGAGACCTTTTGACCTCTCCAGCAGAACTCTCTCAGAACATCTCCTTGCACCGCAGTGGGAGGGATGGATTCATACGCCCATCACTCCTGGGCTCACTGACCCCCAGATTCCTACCCACCCCTCTTACATGTATATGAAACCGAGAGCAGCATAAATTACGCGACTCAAAAAACGCGATTCACAACCCGCAAAATTACGCTCGCATAGCATCAGCCCCTTAAAATAGAGATGGGTCCTATGAGTACTTTCGTTACTGGGTACAATGAGTACAGGTGCAAAGAAATACCTGGTAAAAAATACCGGTGACAAAATCCTCAAAAGTATTTAATACCGACCTGAGGATTGATATTGGGTGATCTGAGTAATTTCTAAACTACACTCACATAAATTCTGCCCACATATTCCCCATAAATTTTCTACGTAAACTTGATTCCCACATTAATTATTCAAAATCTATGGGGGGGGGGGTTGTTAGAGAATTTCTGTGAAACATAATTCCTCTAATGTGTGGATCCCCAATATTTTTTTTCGAAATCCATGGGGGTGGCTACGGAATTCCCTTTTTTTAACAACATTTTTCCGATCACAAAAAATCGTCTTAAAAAGTACCCGTCAAAAATACGGAATGCCCATCAAAAATACTTATTTAAAATCCCCTCAAAAATACCTGGTAAAAGTACCTATTAAAAATATTTAGTCCCGGTATAAAACACTTGAGAGTATTTTGGAACCAGGTATTTTGGAGATTTGTCACAAGTACAAAGTATCGCATGAAAATACCCGGTACTTTTACTGGGTACGATAAATACGCCTCACCTCTACTTAAAATGCAAACTAAAATATGATTTGACAAAGCCAGAATAACAAAGTTTTTGTACCTGTAAAACTTTGCAAACCATGAATAAATTCTAGTGTTCGTTTCCAATAAATAACTAGTACCGACATTTAAAGAAACACATTATTTGTTATTGAATTAAACAGTAGAAGTGGGTACATAAGTAGTAGATACTAAAATAAATAAAAATCACATAATTATTATTACAATGCACTGTTTAAGAGTGCAACTTGCAATGCCTGTTTTTAGATTGAAGAATATCTTGCACGATTAGATTCATTACTTCATAACCCATAACAGTCATAACAAAAGGAAATAACAGGAAACTAAAGATCAAATAGATCCAGCATTAATTATTATCAAATGAATCGATGCTTCACAGTATTATTTATAAGCTTTGTGGAGCAATAAAAAAACTTCGCCGCTATTGAAGTTAAATTAATAACTAATAATATGACTGTAGTTCCTGTAGTAACTGTTGCTCCAGCCTCGTTTTCTAAAAAGTAAGGTCCAATGACTCCGCCGGACCATAAACCGCAACAAACAGTCACACGTTGAGGATAGAGAGGCTTTTCAACAATAACTCATGGGTTTTCCGAGCCCCAGATGCGACAATTTTGCTCGTTGACGAAGCCACCGAGGTGGAAATGGGCCTCATCACTCAAGATGATTTGCATTTGATTCACTCAAGTGAATCGTAATAATTTCAATGCGTTGTTGAAGCGTGTATCGTTCCATTTTTATTAATGGCGTAGTTTCTACTTGTCAAATGTCAAAAAATGACAGCTTCAAAAGCAACATCTACCGAAATAGCGGGCTATTCAAAATAACACCTGTTATTGGAAAACAAGTCTAAAATTTATAATAAGTTATACCGAAAAACACTCAATAGGATCGTTCACATATATTTTTTTAATGATAATAGGTACCTACCTACATATCATATGAAACTAATAATATAATGATAATACGCCATAAATGACAAAATATATTCAGATTTCTGGTATCTAATTATTTCGTAAATGAAGTATGGGTAGGTGCTCTCATAAATGGTGATAAACAAACTACATGTGAAATATTCCGCAAAGCTACATCATAAATGATAACACATATTTAATGGTCCCACGCTTCGCTAATTAATAATTATTATTGTTATGAGAACTAGAAATATTTATCAATATGCACCAGTGGAGGGCGGTCCATTGTAAAATAATAAAAAAATGTTGTATAAAAAATATCGCTTGGTTTTAACCACTTTTATTGTTTAGATATGACCAACATGTTTGGTGTGCAATGCTCAGACTATTGGGTTCTTAGTTATTAATATTATTTTTTAATTTAAATTTTTTTTACTAAAAATCTATTTTATATGTTGCAAGCATGACGTGAAAAAAAACAAAAGTTTTCCGTATATTAATTAAAACGAAATAATCACATAAAAGAAATCACACCAAACTCAAGAGCTAGTTCTGTTCATTGGTGTAGAAATGATTAAAAACATAAATTCCATTATTTTGTTCTTATGTATTTACTATGTATTATTGTAACAATATTAAAAATTACAATGTTTATTGTGTTATGTACTTTAAATGATTAAATTGTGAAAACACAGAATAAAAATAAAATTATTAAAAAGCATTAATTTGCTTCTCCGGAGATAAATTTAATAAAACTAATAGGTACGAAGTGCTTTTTAAATAATTTGTGCATATTAAGAATGAAGATCGTTTCTGGCGATAATTACCGCGAAGATTGTGAAATTTTAAACATTAGCAACTCGAGCGGAATACGGAAACATACGGTTTAAAGCCAATGAATCCACCTACATTTTAACGTTTATCCCATATTTTTTTTAGTTCTATAAATTTGGCACATTATAGCAAGCAATCGCTCAAGACGTTTTGCAAACTTGTCATAGTATTGCCAAAAATCGATCGAGTGGTTAATGAACATAACAAAAAACGACAAACGCAAGATTATCAGACTGGTGATAGTCCTGGAGAATATGGCTTCGAAACGGACGTCACAGTACCGCCGAGTTGTTCCGGGCTGTAAAAGCCTGCAGGATGAATGTCTCAAATCCTCTAATGATAGCCAACCTACGATAGAAGGAGAATAAGGTGACTAACGATCGGTGTGTGGCACGCCACTGATGAGTACCTATTCCATATTGCCATTGGGCGTCCTTATAAGCAGAGATGATGTCAAAAGTCATAGATAAGCACTGTCCATTAAACTGCCATGGGCACGCGTACAAAGCGAGGCTAAAATGTAAACAAACTCAACACTGCGTGATTGACGCGTTCTAGCTCTGGGTGAAAACGCCAACGTAAACCTATAATATTATGCATTACTAGCGCAGACCCGTGAAAAACATCCCGTGATTTATAGAAATTAAATACAGATTTAAAAAAATATATATTATCACGGCATTGAATCTAAGCTCGATCAACTGCTTGGAATGAAACAAAACTGACATTAACACCACCAACTATTGTAAGAACGGCGGCATAAATTCATTATACCTACGTACTGAAAATATGAGAATAATGATTTTTTTTTAAATTTTAGATGTTTAACGAGCACACTACATAAATTATATTGCTTAATTATATTACAATACATACAAACTGCGATGTCCTTGATATTAATGTACGAGCGCATAGATGACAGTCGTAGTAGTCTATTAGGCTACCCGTAGATGGCGTTAGCTTTCGAGAGTATTAGGACAATAAATAAGTTGACAACCCCAAGGTCGGTGTTCAGATTATTCCAACCGTCTACCAAATAAGATATCGTGGCTCACTGTCAATCTATCACAGTAAAAGTGTTTTATCGACTAAGAGAGATTATGAGAAATCCCCGGAGACAAGTCAAACGAACAAAAAAATGAGAGAAAAAAAAACACATTTTGCCAAAGAATGGGAAAAAACCGCCTTATTTTAATTCGGTTGAATCTCCCATAACTTGACATAGTTAACTTTGAAGGCGGTCAAAGAGGAGTTAAAGACGTAATGTTTTTTCGTTATTCGTCTGCTTTTCATAAGACATAATGTCCAAATTTTTCATTCATTAAGAATTCATACTACATAGGTACTACTCATTTTTTTTAAGAAACAATAGTGCGTTTCTTTCACGTCCAACAGATGGCAGTTTAAAAAAAACATGTTTTTACCTGTTACAGGTGACATCTATACATATAATATGGGAAATAAAAACACACACGTATTCGTATACAACGTTGTGTCAAAATTTCAAAGCAATCTGAGAAGAACTTTCGGAGATATAAGATTTCGAGCAAACGAACATTTACATTTTTATTTATATAGAAGAATATAGATTATTGAAAAAACCTATGACAATGATACATTAAAGAATTATTATAAAGATAAAAAACATAAGACAAAAATTCTGAACTTTTAAAACACAACATTGCGAGTGTTTTAACCAGTTTAGAGGGAAAAATTACTCACTTTAATAATTAAAATTTAAGTCATTTTAATATTTATAATTTACACTGATGATACGCAAAGAATAAAATTATGCATTAGAATGTTTTTCAACCGTAATAATATTTAATTATCGTCCAAATAGAACGTAAGTTAAAAGATTTATTTTGTAATAGTAATTCCTATTTAGTGACTATACCACCGTCAATCTGTAGCTGAATTTGGACAAGGAATGCCACCACAACCTCTGTTTCTAAACAATCTACAGTGGTTAATAAACTAAGTTAAAAAATATAACATTTGGATTTACCCAACCTTTTTACACCGTGAAATGCTCCCACGTCTGGAATATATTTTTAGTGTTATTATATTACACGTATTACTTATTAGAAAGGTCAACAAGGGTGAGATCAGCTCGCGAATGTGTTAATACCTTCATCTGAATGCGGCTTAAAAGCTCGGAAGACGGAACGAAAGAAGGTCAACTTGAATATTTAAAATTTCAAAGTATATATTACCTACTATACGAGTATGTACGGTCGATTATCCCCGTGGTGTGTCATTGAGCCAAGTACGAACAACTATAGACCAAAAAACAATTAGGTAATGCGCCCTTTACTCAAGTACCTACTACATGAATAGGTGGATGTTATAGAATTATTTTGTTGGGCGATATGCATAATGTATTGTATAGTGCACGAATACAGTTTAAATAATGCCTCGATTAGTCCTAACTTTCCTCCTAGCCAAGCCAAATATTAATCAGTTTATATTCCACGTTCAAGTGAAAACTTCTCATTTTACTAAATCACATCAAATATATTCATTGTTTATACCCTCAACAACTTAATTGACAGCCCTACCATCGTCGCCAATATTAACTTCCATGTACCGACTAGGAACATAAGACAAAATGTAACATTCTTCTGCAATACATTCACAACCAACTGCCAGACGCATTCACTAACCAATAGGATGCATGATCTGGGCAACAAGTTTGTTGGGGGTACTATTCATATATTTACAGACTCCATTTAGAGAATTAAGAGGAAGCTACAAGCCAAAAATGTATTTATTCTTGGTATACCTTATCTTTTGGGTAATAGGCATTAGAATCGCTTGAAAAAAGGAGTCTAAAAACGTTCGATTTCAAGCACAAAACTGGTTTTTATTTATTTTGTAAATAATTTTATAAGAAAGCAAAAAAGTTAATCAAGTGAAACTGTCACATATAATCTTAGCTATAATACTGTATTTTTTAAAAGTTGTTTCCTTTACGCGTTCATACATTTATATTGAAAAAAACATATTTTTAAGTAGTTTACATTTATATTTTTTATTGAGTAATTTATTTTTTTATTAGTTTACTACCCAAGCGAAACGATAGGAAAATCTTCAATTTATCTAAACATATTTTTTTGGTATTAATAATGTACAAAAATTCGTTATAAAGGATTAATCAAAATAGTGATTTAGCATTAAGCTTCACCTTAAGCGTAATTTATACCAGCACATTGTTGAATCCTACAAATTATAAATAGCGTCGGTAATGTAGTTTTAATGATTTGTTTTGTATACAGTATTTTTCTAGTTTGTATTTTATTATATGTTACTGTTTTACTAATATTGTTTCATATTTACAAGTACTTTAAAGTTATTTCGTGCTTCAAAAACGTTGTGTTTAATTTTCGATAGCTTACTAGGTATATTCTGCTCTTATAATCCATGTTAAAGCGCAGCTCGGCGTAAAACCAATTAAAATAACCTACAAGTGTACAAATATTTTTAATTCGCACCGACTGATTATTTATTGACCAAATAAGACGATCACATCTAAGCTGACGTGTATGAGTTATTCTAATTTTTAACATAATAATAAAATCAATTACATTATATTATTTAATTTATCTCCGTACATTATTTTAACATGTTTGATTTTTTGAGGTGATGTGCCCAATATGGAGTCAATTCCCGAAATATGGAGATTTTGGACTTCCGAAAACAAATTTGTCGCGAATCCAATTTTTAATGAATTACCGACAGATGTTAAAGAAGCCAAAGTCTTTCTGCTTTTCGTGGGTTATGCCTAAATACGATAAAGAATAAGTTTTAGATGTATTGTAATATAATGTAATAGAAATAAGTTAAAGGTTTATACTAAATATAAAAATGTAAACATAAAAAAAAAATATATATTAAACTTGATAACACCTTTGGCCGTGATAACTTTAAATTGTAGTTATAAATAATAATATTATAATGCCCATTTATTTATACGTGGACAGCATTAAGTAGGGTGCAATTAGCAGCTTGGCAGAAATATAAGACGAGCAAGGGTTTCCGGTTGCAATATCAACACTTCTTCCGCCCATGCATCGAGAAGAAAATATAATATACTACAAAATATATTAATATACCGAACTGTTTGTTACGTGAATTTGTGTTAGAGTCATCAATAAACAGTTATACAGGGTGTATCGGCACGTACCCGACAAACTTTAACCAGCTATTCCTTAGCACATTAGGAGTAAAAAATGTTATGGGCACTTTGCTGTCCGGTAACATTTTTTGTTTCAATTAAAAACAAAAAATGATTAAAAAAATCCACACTCCGTCACTGTGATTGGCATTGTTTCTCGTGTTCAACAGCTGTTATTAGCAAGTGTGTCAAAAAGCGTCTTCGCTCTTTCATACACACTAAATAATAATAGTTAAAAATGAGACGAATGGTGCCATGCCATTTCGTTGTGATTGTAAAAGCGCGCCAAGTAGGTACGTACGTATATTATTCAACGAAACTAGAATAAAATATTGCCAGATTGGTTTTCAAACAGTGACAAAGGATAAAACAGTGGTGACATGTGGTGAAAATATGAATGATAATTTTTTTATTAAAAAAAATGTTACCGGACAGCAAAGTGCCCATAACATTTTTACTCCAAATATGCTAAGGAATAGCTGGTTAAAGTTTGTCGGGTACGTGCCGATACACCCTGTATACAGAATTACAGACTATCTGTATAACTTGACATTGTTACAGGATTTATATATTATTTCAATTTGGTAAGTGGGTTTGGGTACCACCGCTCCGGGAACCATTTATTGGATTACCAACACCTCTGCCATAGGTCACCCCAAGTGGTTTGCTACGTTTGGTGAATTAGCAGGGGTGCCTGGGTTCATCGGGTGAGGTGTGTTCAGGATGCGCCTGCCCACCAGCTGCGTGGCCTGGGAAAGGCTGGTTTGGGGAGCTCCAACTGGTCTCTCGACCTATCGCCTTGCTCCTGGACACACTGATTCCCTAGATTCCTACCCATCCCTCATACCTTTTTCCTTCCCTGAATTTCCTTTCCTTAAAAATACCCTACACACAGCATTCCCAAAGATGACATAGGCCCTGAAGGAAATTATTTTCCTAAGGTTAATGTAAAAAAATAATAATAATTTGAATATGAACTTTCTTTCAGTTTGAGTTTACCCTTCATTAAAACCCATTTCTCGTTTTTTTAATCTTTGCTAAGTATTTTATGGTGACATCATGTACACATATTTCCTAGCTTCTTTTAGCATTTTCAGGTGATATATTACTAGATATAGTATCATTAAATATACCAATTTCGATTATTGGTACATGGGTAAGTAATATTACTAAGGAAGGGTTGTTTCGGAGAATTAGAACAATTCTTCGATTTTTTCAAGTTATGTTATTATTTCAGTTCTGTAAAGCCACTAGCCTATAATGATAATAACAGAACTCGAATAAGATTTTCATAGAACCCGAAAATTGTTCAAATTCTCCGGAACAACAGGTCCTTAGTGCGTAATACGTAACATTATTCAAGTTCAATGAACTTAAAATTTTCAAAATTGGAACTACTTATCATATATCAGTCAAGCGATATATTAGGTCTCAAAAATATTTTATGAATTAATAATTCTTTATTTTTTTCAAAAACGTATGCTTAAATGAATTAATAGAGTGAAGATACGTTACTGAACAACGCGCGTGGTGGACGCACTTTAGCGGCCCGTTCCTACGCATATTTTTTGAATAGCTATCCTTTTCGTAAGCGGTGCAACATTTTGTTGTTCGATTAGTATGAATACAACGTGTCTTGTATTTTTATAATATCATTGGATAAATATCGAAAAAATTTCAAGTTTACTAATATTCAATAGGAAAATTTCTTCTTTTGAAAGGCAATGATCCTGCAGCAAATATTTTTTGTAATAAATACTTTCACCTTAAAACATTCTACAATTTTTATTATAATATCCCGTGATTTTTCACGGGTGTGCGCTAGTGGTTAAATAGTTCACTACGTATTCACCTACAATCACTGCGCAATGTTGATTTTTACATTCCTTCAGTCGCTTCTCGTATGGAGACGACTACCGAAGTTGCTACTGACCGTGTCCACTGCATTCTTCTGTATATAATAAAATATAATAGTGTACCTCTACCTACACTACCTACACACTCAGGTGTCAGGTGTTGTCAAGTAGTCTTCGCGTTCACAATATTACATGCTGCAAACGTCTTCCGAGGGCGACCTTGTGCTACTTGTAGCGGCCGTGTGCCCTGCTTCGTTAATTCTCGTCTCGTACTCATCTGCGACGTTTCAATACGAATGTTGTTGTATTTATTTTTACAGGTTAATTCAATGATACTAAATGAATACACCGTGTACCACCCCAGCAAGAACTCCTGTCCCGGTGCGATCGGTACACCAAGGTGCACTGATTTGTTAGGGAACGATGGGGAGCAGGTTGAAAATGTAATCAGCGGGTAAACACAGAACCGAAAGATATCTAGAGTGGCTATTTGTGTGTGTCAATTTTCATCGCAATGTTAGTAACAAGGTTTGCGGTCCATGTTTGCGCTCCTAACATCAGTAGTGGAAACTGTAAGCAGGATTTAGTAATCCCATTCAGTGGTCATGTTATTAAAATTACTCCTGTAATGATCCTTACATAATATAATTAATCAAATAAAGTGACACGTTTTGCATTAGATTTGATTTTAAAGAAATTCTGAATGTTAGCAATATTTGGGGTAATCTATTCCAGATGGCCTACCCATTTTGAGAACTTAACCCCAATTACAATACAACGACAATGTATTAACAAGACACATCTATTTTAAACTCGGTATTCCCATTGAAAGCACGAGCTACGATTACTTGATGAAATGATTAAATTTATTAAAACTCGCAGTTAGAAGAATTATATCCGACTTAATATTATTTATGTTCAAAATTGTAAATGATAGTATAGACGGCTACGATCAAAGATATTAGAAGAACGAGATATGCTATGTTGGCCGCCAGACCGTAGGCGGAGTACTACCTAATTAGGGTACTTTGAATACTATCGGGACGTGTACGCACAGAAATCTGTTCTATGTATTAGTGCGGATACCTTAGCGTAAGCGAAGGTGTGCAGTAGTATTGGTGAACAAAACCGGCGACACTGGGCAAAACAATTCCACACAGTATGAACTGCTCATAGCACATCTCGTTCTTCTAATATCTTTGGCTACGATTTAATTGAATTCAATATACCTACGAGAGCAACCAACCAGGACTGGGCATTTCAAACACTCGACTGTACCTATAGATTACATGAATTTAATACTAAAAAGCGGCGGATCTATTTAACTGAAACGATTTCGCTGAAAATTTCAAATTTTGTTCTCATTAGTGCCAGGAGATTTTAGAGAACGGTTTGAATGGCGCTCGAGAAAGATTCAACACATTATCTCTGCACTGAAATGAGATATGAAGTTGAATTAAAGTCGAAATAATGCAGTTTTAAACGGGGAAAATGTGGATTTAATGATACAACATGAAGTGAATGGTAGAACAAGTCATGCACGCCCGAGAAAGACACTAATCAAATAATTATTTGTGGTAAAATGAGACGTAAGGGATGAACGATGTAAGGAGAATATATGACTTGGAATTGAATGGTCGAAGAGGTCGAGGACGCCCGAGGAAGACATGGCACGATCAAGTGAAATAAATACTTATTATAATCATATTATTTCCACCTTAAAATGCATCCAGTTGTTCACAATGCTCGAATTGCTGGAATTCACTACCTCAAAACTTTACATTTATAAGTCCCCGTGCAACGCCGGGTATAAGTCAGCTAGTCTTAATATAATTATAAGTAGGTATGTGGGTAGGTTAATAAAAATTATATTTTATTATTTGTGTTTTGAACGAAGCAGGGTGACCTTAAACGATTGGCGGAGTCGCAAACCGTCGCACAGTGGGCTGAAAATCGGCTTTCATAGACATAGAGACTTGAATTTTCAAGGGTATTTTTTTTGGCTAGAAATGGATTCTGCTGATCATTACTATGCTATAAAATGTCGTACGAAGCAATTGCGTGTACAAATGAAGGAGTTATAATTTTTTTAAGAAAAATTTGTATGGCGCAGACATTAAAAATGAGGCTATCTCTGGAATCATAAGGTTGGCCGTTCTATCCTTACATACAGATAATACTACTATTTATTTGTATTTTTTTGACATACTTCATATTGTGGCGCAAGGTGCGATTTTTTTTTTAAAAATCCTCAAAGTTGAAAAAACCCTTTTTAATGTTGATGATTCATTTTAATGCTTAAATGCTTTTGGGCTTGCAGTGTAAATAAAATATTGTAAACTAGACAAAGCATACTCATATATAAATCCTCAACTTTGAGGATTTAAAAAAAAAAAATCACAAGTTTCGCCACAATACGAAGTATGTCAAAAAAATACAAATAAATAGTAGTATATTTGTGTGTAAGGATATAATGGTCAACCTTATGATTCCAGAGATAGCCTCATTTTTAATGTCAGTTCCATACAAATTTTTCTTAAAAAAATGATGACTCCTTCATTTGTACACGCAATTGCTTCATACAAATTTTTATAGCATAGTAATGATCAGCAGAATCCATTTCTAGCCAAAAAAAATACACTTGAAAATTCAAGTCACTATGTCTATGAAAGGCGATTTTCAGCTCACTGTGCACAGTTTTTTGGCTTGGAGTGTAAATAAAATATTGTAAACTAGACAAAGCATACTCATATGTAAAGCATTTAAGCATTAAAATGAATCATCAACAAAAAAAAGATTTTTTTTTCCACTTTAGGATTTTAAAAAAAAAAATCGCACCTTGCGCCACAATATGAAGTATGTCAAAAAAATACAAATAAATAGTAGTATTATCTGTGTGTAAGGATAGAACGGCCAACCTTATGATTCCAGAGATAGCCTCATTTTTAATGTCAGCGCCATACAAATTTTTCTTAAAAAAATTATAACTCCTTCATTTGTACACGCAATTGCTTCGTACGACATTTTATAGCATAGTAATGATCAGCAGAATCCATTTCTAGCCAAAAAAAATACCCTTGAAGATTCAAGTTTCTATGTCTATGAGAGCCGATTTTCAGCCCACCGTGCGTCGCGAGAGTTACTGACCTACGCCACTAACGAATAAAATAGCCTTGTGGTATTTTTGCATTGATTCAATTCGTTGGCAGTTGGGTTGGTAGGTAGGGACACCTGAAAAATAATAACACCGAGAGATTCTTATAGACGTGTTACAGGGGCATTACTAATAAACGTATTTTAAATTTTACACAACTGATAATTTACTAAGTTGTGTTAAATTTAAAACTAGTTTATACTATTTTTTTAATGATAATACCCCACAAGAGTCCTAACTGCTCCCGTCTGAAGCCAGTGAGATTATAATAATAATTGGATGACTTGTATAGCGCCGTTTTTGTGCAAAATCACCTCAAGGGCGCTGTACAAACTTATAATACATTTCTACAGTGATCTATGTTATTACTTAACTATTTATGGAGAAAATATACCGTATAATACTTACCTGGTAGGTCACTTGAGATTAACACTTAATTAACATTATCTAATTGTTTATTGGCGAAATTCAGATACAGGATTTAGGACTTAATTGAAAAATTGAATATAACTGGGCTTTTTCTTAGGAATGGTATATTTAATTTAAGGGTACGACAGCTAAAAAAGGTAAGTTTTTAGTTTAGACCTATAGTTTAGTTTATCCCGGTATATCTAGTTTATCCCGGTATATCGGTAGATTTAAAGCTCGGCTTGGTTGGAATGTCTAGTTTTTGTTTCATAACTTTTAACGACACATTTTAAAGGTGTATTGAATTGTCATTTTGAAAAGTTATCATTTTTTTATCGTACAACAGAATATTTATTCCAATTAAATTACAATTTTACATAGTCTTATCAGCATTTAGCTACGTGACTCTTCAATAATTGTTTTAGGTCATTTAGAGAACAGTCACTTACATCCAAATTCTTTGCAAGTTCATTTAACAGCACCACTCCCCTCGTCATGCTATGCTTTGCCAGGACGTTGGTTTTGCCTTTTGGTACTCTGAATAAGTCATGGTATCGATTTCGGCTGTAGTGGTCTGGTACATATAAATCATAGCATCCCGAGAGGAATGGGCTATCGATAAAATTGTTCCAAATTTTGAAAGACATAATAGCTAGACTTACTTTCATCCTAGTTTCCAGACTCACAGAATTATTTTCCTCAAGTAAGTCGATATGGTGCATGAACCTAGGATAGGTTCCATGCATTGATGTATTTTTAGTCTATGGTTCCATGCGTCCGCATATAGACATACCTGAGGAATTTCGGTGGTACGGTGCCCATCATGGAACCAATCATCCGTACGAAGGTCGGAAGCCTAGATATCAGCAATATTACAAGTATTGTCTATGATTTTATTAGATGAAAGTACTTGACTTTCTATGCTGCGTGAGTTGTATATCTATGCTCCCACGTCATCGGGAGATCGAGAGCTCTCAAAATGCCAAATGTTTTAGGCGGGCTAATTAACGAGTTGATTTTTTTATAAAGTTCCCCACTTCAATCAGAATGGTGCTATACGCGAGGATACTAATTTTAAATAGTGTTTGTTTTGCTGTAGTCAATGCACTATTCGTTAAATTATGACAAACAAGCCGCTGAAAACACTGTCCTGACGTTGAAAAATTCTTCGTATAATAATACCTTACCAAACTATTTGTCTATTTTAGATTGATTATCAATAACATAAGCATCCCCAATCGCTCGATGAATGTAAGTCGATACTGATAAATGCTGAGGGAAATTATTTTCATTGGGGCCTCCTGTGTGGGGATGATGTACAAATAAAAAAAAAATACTTGAAAAGTGGGCGGTGAGCCAGGTAAGGTTTGGAACCTCTGATTTAGGGTTTAGAATCTTCGTGGACCTAAAAAGCCATGGACGGAGCAATTCGAGAATAATTTCAAGCCAGGTGCGGAGGAATATAATATATGAAAAATGCCAAAACCTACTTTCATTTTTGAATGACGAATCCCATTCCTTGTCTTATCAAATTCCCCAAAAAAATCGTAAGTCGTCGTTAATGCGTTAACACAAAAATAAAATAATAATTATTATTGAAGACAATATTAGCGATTTCTAAACGAAAATCTGAAACAGAAAAATCAGAAAAGGATACGACAAGAGCGGTGTCCCGGAAAGACAAGGGTCCTGGGTTCGAGTCCTAGATGTGACCGTATCCTTTTCTGATTTTTCTGTTTCAGATTTTCGTTTAGAAATCGCTAATATTGTCTTCAATAATTAAATATTACAATTTGAGGTTTTACTCAATATAGTTAATTTCGAAAAATAAAAATAATAATAGTTCATTATAATCATTATGAACCACTTTGCATTGAAATCAGGTCGAAAGTTGTTATTTTTTATTTGGTACAATATTTTACATTTCTTATTACAATTTAGGAATGTTGGCCTCACTGCGTGGCTTACCCGTGCTGAGGCCTTCATTTTATAACACAAAAAAATATTCATAATACATTTATAGAAATATATGTATATAATATACATTGTCGATGAAGAAAAAAAAAAGATTAAGATAAATTTAAACTAAAAATGTAGATTTAAAATTAAAGTAAAATACAATTTAAATAAAGTAAAAAATCGGTATATTTATACATATTATATGTTTTGTGTTTAATATTGGTTTTGTGTGTTACATGTAGGTTTTATTATTTTATGTTTTGAAATTTTGGCAATATTGTCTTTTTTGTTCTTTAATCCATTTTGTAATTTTGTGTCTGAATTTATTTTTGTTTTCCTCACTTTTATTTTCAAGTTTTAGTCACACAAGATGGCTGCCAGGCAATTTCTCAACACCCTAGATTTGGCTTCAATGCCTTTCATACAAAATCGCACTAATGCTCTGTCGAGTGCTTTTTAGGTTCACGAGAGCCTACAGCTTAGACTATGGCATCCCCAATATTTAGGATATGTTGTGAGTTTGAAGGGAGTGGGTATGGGAGGAGAAGGTTTATAGGAGAAGGGGTAGGGGAAGGTTGGGAAATACCTGGATGTTCAGATATGGTCACCGAACACGGCTTAAGTTTTTTTCAAGCAACATTTAGATTCTAAATGGCGGTCTTTCACCAGGGCGATACTGATAGTATAATATTATCTATTACCTTGGTCCAAAATTATTCAACCTCTTACCCGATTTATGGAAATCGAAAAGCATAAGCATTCTGCGTAAATTAGTTTATTATTGGCTTCTAGACTTAGGAAGAGTCGAAAGCGAACTTATGATGACCAACAGATAAACAAAAATGTTCTGTACTCACATTTATTCATTGTTATTGGCAGTTAAATAAAAAATTCCTACCATGTATCTGATTTATACAATGCGATTGATAATTTTTGTGATTGATAATGTTTATACAATATGTTTTCATGTACCTTGTTTATATTTTTCTTGATTATGTATATTATATTATATTATGTACCTTGATTATGTAAATTAATACACAGCACAGTAACAGCGATCAAATTAAGAAACCCACCTAATATTTTTCTTATATTGTAACTATAAATTGAATTAATCCAATATGTTATGATGTACCCTGATACAGTGTTCCTTAATTGCATATTATTACATGTACCTTGATAAAATTTATCAGGTGTTTTCATAACAAAAACTAATATTCGGGTGTACAAATATGTCTGAAAAAGTTTTTATTTTGATTACTTTGATAAATATATAATAATAATAAATAATAATACCTGGATGACTTTTATAGCGCCGTTTTTGTGCAAAAACAAAATGTTCTGTACTCACATTTATTCATTGTTATTGGCAGTTAAATAAAAAATTCCTACCATGTATCTGATTTATACAATGCGATTGATAATTTTTGTGATTGATAATGTTTATACAATATGTTTTCATGTACCTTGTTTATATTTTTCTTGATTATGTATATTATATTATATTATGTACCTTGATTATGTAAATTAATACACAGCACAGTAACAGCGATCAAATTAAGAAACCCACCTAATATTTTTCTTATATTGTAACTATAAATTGAATTAATCCAATATGTTATGATGTACCCTGATACAGTGTTCCTTAATTGCATATTATTACATGTACCTTGATAAAATTTATCAGGTGTTTTCATAACAAAAACTAATATTCGGGTGTACAAATATGTCTGAAAAAGTTTTTATTTTGATTACTTTGATAAATATATAATAATAATAAATAATAATACCTGGATGACTTTTATAGCGCCGTTTTTGTGCAAAAACACCTCAATGTATATAGACTATATTACTAGCGTAACTATTAATGTAAAGTATGGAAACATAATTCATAACAGCAGCGTGTACAAATGTTAACTAAACCAGGCAATTCGGCTGTCCTAAAACGGGAAAATTTCCTAGTTGGACATCCAAAACTTTCTTAATATGTATGTAATTATTTGTATCTAATAAATAAATAAATAAATAAAAAATATGTACCACTCTTGTAATAAATACAAATAGTAACCAGGGCCGGCCCTGAACCAAAAGGCGGCTAACGCGAGTAAAAGTACGCCTAGGTACGTGATCACTGTAATTAATATTCGGATGAGTAGTATTTTTAGGTAATCTTCAATAACACCTTTTTTTACATACTTTTTTAAAACTAAGATTACCAAATGTCCTTGAAAATAATAACTTTGCATATTATCGTACCTTACATTTTGATATCACAGTAATCATATTGACATTAAAATCAAGTTTTTCTGCATGCACACATTTCAGGAAATAATAAAGAAAATTTAATAACTTTTATGGTTGTCGCGTTCCGTTGAAGGGTGCCGTGAAAATAAAATAATTAAAAAACGATTTAAATTATTAATTTTACTGAATTTATACAAATAAAAGAACCGTTATTATAAAAAGATTAAATTTCCACACAGGTGTTAAAAATGATAAATAAAAAGTAGTAGAAGATGAGAATATTATATCGTTATTTTGTAAATTACATTTGAAACAAATTAAATGAAACTCGACATTATCTATTCAATTTAAATGTACTGCTTTCAATTTCAAGAACCTGAATAACCTATTCATTATTCTACAAGAGTTTGACATCCTAAGAAATATTTCAAATGTCATAATAATATTTTTTGATTACATGTTTAGAAAATAATTTCAGATGCGTTTAAAAAATATTCAGATACATTTACATGCTAATACGATCGTTTTATATAAAAAAATATTCTAATACTTTCCCAAGAGTCAAGATCATTGAACTCTAATGTCGGCAAATTTGCAAGCCTTCAAACTTCAAAGAAGACATTGAGCAAATTTGACAAAAAATGTAAATAGTTATGTAATTGTATTTTTTTTAAAAGACAGAATAATCCAAATCAAACACCAAAGCATAAGTTCAATGAAAAAATGAGTTTATCACTATTTTGCATGAATTCTTCTCCAAAACAACAAAATAAATACAACATAACCTTAAAAATTGTGACTCCGTTACCGCAATTTTCATCGTTCGTAAAATTGGATAAAAGGTATCATCCAAATACGAAATGTGAACGCGAAAGACAATGAAGGAGCAACTAGTAATTTTAGTGAATGTAGAACAAGCGTTGAATCATCATTATTTCATTCGTTTTTTATCGGAAGTGAAAAAAATTATTAGCGCACTCACCTTGATTCTGCAAAATGGTATCCTAATCACTAACGACAGTCCTTTTTAATGCCGGTATGGAACACATATATTAGATGAAAACACTCCGTGTGACACAATAATGGCAGGAATTACAAATTACTGTTATAAGAGCACTGCCACATACGCGAAAAGTCGACACACGAGAATAAACTATGCAAAAATCAGCACACAGAGCAGCTCTATTGCAACTTGCAACCATATATTATGACAATATAACTGAAGTTTGAGCGAACCAGCAACCAGCGAACTTGAGCGAACTAAACCAAGGACCAAGGGAAGCTATAAGAAATTCCAAACGTTACACTTTACACTGCGCCATCTATCAAATGAGTTTAAAGTTAAAACAAGTACTTTACTGCGTAACTTGATTGAAAATATTATCAGCCTGAATTTTGTTGTAGTTCTCACTCGTGCGGCGAGAAAAAGAAAATTTTTATTTTGTTATTTATATTTTTAATTTTAGGTAGAATAAAAATGACGAACGGCTGTAACAAGTAATTTATAGTGTCAGCGAACGACGCGAATATGGCGCGAACCGTCGCTTGCTTTTGGTTCGTTCCATGATCTTCCTTTCCCATAATTCCTAAATCAACTCGCGCTTCGGCTCGTAAATGCATACGCACATGATGGGCCCTATAGGCGATTCAATTTGATTGATCGGTCGTATCAATCTGGTTGAGTTGAACGACGTGATATTGAATGTTTGCACTGCCAGAGCATAAATCAACCACTCAGTCAGAGCACCCAACCACCATTCCATCACCATCACCATACCAACCACCCAGTGGCGTTCACACGGGGGGAGGAGGAATTCGAAAATGGTTGTGGGAAAGGGAATGAAAAATTTATTAGAAAGTTTTTTGGGACCTACTTACCACAACTTATTATTCATATCACATTTATAAAAGATAGGGTGCAATCATGTTAGACTGTCTGTATAGCGGTTGAGCGGTTTGATTAACTTTTTTGTCTGCCTGAGAAGCCGTCGCACGACGCGTCGTGCGTAGTTGTGTGTAAACGAATAAAAATAAATAATATGCCAGGCATGAGTAATGAATGAAAGGAGAGCTACAGTAATGAACAGTTACAGTAAGGTTTTTACCTTACATAATTCTTTTATAATCGCATTAATATTTAACAGAATAATAATGGTGATGAAAAATCATTTTAGTTTGGAAATAAGTAGGTACTAATAAGTAGCTAATAATAAATAATTTTATATTTTTTGTATGGCAGCATGGTGAGTGGTTTATTTATGGCAACACGGCAACTCGCTGTCAAACCTGAACTGTCGTGGAGATTAGAAATAACAATTTTACATTATTGTTATATATTATTTTGTCTAGTGTTTTGAAGTGTATTTATAGGAAAAAAATCAAAATGGGACTGTTTGGAAAAACACCTGAGAAGAATCCCAAAGATTTGGTAAATAACATTTGAATATACAGGGTGCGGCAGAGAGGACGGACGTTTTTGAGATGGGTAGTACTCTCCCGCTGGGGTGCCGCTTGACTCGTTAGTTCCTAGCATTGTTTTACCAGTTGTCGTCATGGAGCCGTGGACGGTGGAGCACCGCGTTTTCGCCTATGATTGTTTCGTCCGAAATAATGAGTCAGTCACCGTCGTACAGCGTGAGTTTCGTCGCCACTTCAACATTCATAGGAATAGAGCTGTTCCCTCTTGAAACACCATCCTTCGTTGGGTTGAATCACTTCGCAGACGTGGTGAACTGATCAACAGAAGACCAAGAGGAGCTCCGCGTACAGTTCGAACTCCTGAAAATGTTGAACGCGTTCGACAAGCCTTTCTTCGCAGTCCGACTCGATCTGCCCGCAAGCATGCTGCTGCACTTCGCCTCAGTGATCGTTTGGTAAGGCGAATTTTGCATATGGATCTCCGCTTTCACCCCTATGATATAGAGCGATGTTGGAGAGAGTCTACGCGAACTTCCAAGAACGCCTCCAGCATCAACGATTTCGGCCACCACATGCCTGATGTGATTTTCCGCACTTGACTGTCTCAAATGCTATTTCTTCGCGAACCTGATTCCATCAATAAATTTGTTTTCGAGTAGAAATTAACTATTTTATGATTTTTTTAAAACCGTCCGTCCTCTCTGCCGCACCCTGTAGTTGCGTTGTTATCTTGTTGTTTTAATTTCGCCATTTAACAAACCCCACCTTTGCAGGTGAACGAGTGGACACACAAGTTGAGGAAAGAAGGCAACCAACTCGACCGCCAAATAAGAGGTGACTCATAATACGTTTGGATTAATTTGTTTACTTACTTAACCTTGATTTTCTGAAGCGACGCTCTTAATTTTTACTACTGTCAGTCAAATAAACTACCTACATAATAAGCTGATTTGTAATGAATGTTTAAAAATCGGTAAAGTTTTAATCGGACCCGCTTAGTAGGATTATTTTTTTGAAAGAAATCTTCGATTCAACTTAATTAAAAAATAACTTTTATAAGAATCCTTCAAAACAACCTACATTTTAAATAAGCAAATAAAATAAACAGTCCTCCACAGTACCAACCAAATTATTTTAAGAAATTCAAGATGCAATCGAAGATCTAGGCTGTAAAATGCTGTTGCAGCTCTACTTTCAACTACCCTAACATCAGTACGTTTTTTCTATCGATTTCCATGTTTTAATTTCTAAATATGGAGGTAGCCGGGAAATGTTCATTTAACCGCCTAATGGCTGAGCTGATAAATGTGTCTGGTAGCCACCCAGGCGTCATGGGTTCAATTATTCCTCTCATGGCTAATTCCTCCACCATTGCACAAGCAACATCTTCTGCTCATAATGATAGTAGTAGTAGTTTTTCAAATATTATCTGGTTATTTGTAACCTGGGTATGTTGGCCTTTCGTAAAATGAAAAAAAATAAAATAAAATTTGTTTCAATTTATTTTAGCCATCCAAAGAGAAGAGGACAAAATCAAAAAATCCTTAAAGGAAGCCGCCACAAAGAATGACAAGCAAGTTTGCACAATTCTGGCTAAGGAGATTCTTCGGTCGCGCAAGGCTATCACCAAAATATACATCAGCAAAGCTCATCTTAATTCAGTTCAACTGCAGATGAAAAATCAACTTGGTAAGTCTTTTATGAACTCTTTTGAAAGGTATCTTTTTACACGCAAAACCAATATAAAACACACATCACTCACAAACACACAACAAATAATATAAATATTCCGATTTTAGCTTTATTTCATTTTATTTTAATTTTATTTTACTTTAATTTTAAATCTACATTTCTTTAAATGTATTATGTATATTTTTTTGTATTATAAAATGGAGGCCTCAGCACGGGTAAGCCAGCCCACGGGTAAGCCAGCAGCACGGGTAACCCAGTGAGGCCAACATTACTGGATTGTACTATGAAATGTAAAATATTGTACCAAAATAAAATAAATAAATATATTTGTAGGTATACTGTGAAAAAGTAATAAGTCAAAGAAATACTATTTTTGAGATGATCGCAACTGAAAGTTTTTGTAATTGTTACTTTTTAAATATTCAAATGTTATAAAGTTATAGCTATCAATTTTTGGTTAAATTTCCTTACCCCGCTTACTTCTTTACTTAACCCTAGAAGCCTTATCTACGCCTGCGAGGCGTACACACAATCTTAAATTCTATTTCTCTTTCTAACGGTTAAAGTTAGCGCCCCGTGCTCTTTAACCACCCTAGTGGCCGACAGGAGCTCGCCGATGGTACCTGCATCACTAAGGTAAGTCCAGCCATTTTTGAGTTTTTGAGGTATAGTACGCCTGCGAGACGTATGTTTAGGCTTTGTGTAACTTTTCACTAAGATTATATGTTTTTACTTTCGTTAATTTTTCATCAATTTTATGTTAATTTTGGCATTGTTTCAGATACCAATATGTCGTGGTCTAATATATTAAACAGTAACGATATTTTGAAAATCTTAGACTAAGAAGATAGTCTTTCTTTGGGAGAATCAGCTCCTGAAGACGAGGACAGCCAGTTTGGACGACATTCAAAGCGAAGATGAGAATAACTATGTAACTGAAGAGGCTTTCCCTTTACAAGAATTTGCTCCCACTGAAGAAGTCTCCCACTCAAAATTTCAAAAGCTGACCTAGCATTTGATGCTGCTCATGCTTTGCAATCTGCCAACTCAGGGCGAAATTATCGTGTTCCTGGAAATACTCTTCGCGGTAAGAATGGACGCGGGATACTTGGTCAACAAATAGGGGTCAATCATCTCACAGAACTTCAGCTATGAATGAAGTCCGCACCTCTCGAGGACCAGCTCAAATTACAAATTAAATCTACTGGGCACTATTCGATCAAATAAGTGGGAAATTCACGAACAATTGAAGAACTCGAGATCTCGACCTGTTGGCAATTCTAAGTTTTGTTTTGATGGCCCTCTGACACTTCTATCGTACAAACCACCTGCAAATATGGTTTACCTTTTATCTTGTGATGAAAGTGCAATAATTAATAATTCAAGTGGCAAACCAGACACGATTCATTTCTAGAACCAAACAAAAGGAGGAGTAGATAAATTTGATCAAATGTGCTCCTCAATGTGGTGCAGCCGCAAAACTAATAGATGGTCAATGACTGTATTCTATGGCATCTCGAACATGGCTTTTGTCAATTTTGCTATTATTTATGGCCACAAAATGATCAAATAAACCATCAAACAAAAGAGAATTCATTAAAAAACTCAGCACAGATTCGGTTAAGCCTTGGATGGAGATGAGACTTGAAATTCCGACTTATATAGACAAAAAGACAAAATATAAGCCAAATTCTCGCAAAACCTACTGATTCAGATAATAAACTTCAGGCACGAGAACCAGAGCCCAAACAAACATAAATACTGAGCTTTTTGCTGCTAAAAAAATAGAATGTCGAAATGAGTGGGCTGTAAGTGCAAAAAGTCAGTATTTTCTGAGCACAAAGTTGATGTCTATGTAGATTGCTCTAAAATTAAAGCTAGTAATTAAAAGCATGATTACTTTTAATGTTTGCTCTATGAATAAGAAATTAATGTTAAAAAAATATAAGTTTATTTAAAAAAAACATATGTTAAAGTTGATTTTTAAGAAGATGATTTTTTTGTTTGAATATAGGCATAATGATTTGATTCGTTGTATTAAATACCTGTGATAGAAGTTTTCATTGATAAAACTGGGTTTTATTATTAGTTTATATACCAACCTTAACTTTCCTTCAAAGAATAGGACAGAAGTAGGTATATTTTGGCCTACAGGCTGTCATTTACAAGTGCACGCCTCTGAGACGTATGTTAAGGCTTTATGTACCTATAAAATAGATTAGGCTTCTAGGGTTAAATTATGTATAAATTATGTATATTCATAAAGATAACCAATAAAAATATGCATTGAAAATGATGATAATGTTGGTAGTTCCTAATCAAAGTATGATACCGTTAAATATGACTGGAAAGGAAAGAGGGTCGAATTAGCTTAGTGGTTAGAGCAGAGCCCCTACAAGGCTAAGGTCCCGGGTTCAATTCCCAGATGCGACCTTTTCTTTTTTAAATTTGCATTTGAGAGTCGCTAATATGTCTTCAATGTTATTGTTTTTTTTTTTTTTTTTTTTTTTTTTTTCATATTTTGCATTAACAGATTTTGCAGTGTAAAATTTTTTTTATTATTATATTCTTTCCTAATATAAGCTGGTGCTTGGGTTTAGGAAAGGAGTTGTTTATTTTACTAGTATCGTATTGTCTGTGTTTTATGTTTTTTTGCCTTATTACAGAAAATGTAGTGAAAAAATAGTGCATTTTTGCAAACTATAGATTGTCCGCTGATGAATATTATCGCTTCTTGTGAGGGGACTGTGGGAAATTAAATTGACAAACCAATGTGCATATAATAAAGACCACAATTTTATTTTATATTCATACATTTTCTTTTCAAATAAATGCTTCAAAAATCAACTCGTAAGAAAAAAAGAGTTTTTTTACTGTAATACATCTCTAATCTCCAAATAGTATAAAATAAAGTCGCTATCCGTGTCTGCCTGTTTGTGAGCTTAGTTCTTCTAAACTACGCAATGGAATTTATAGAGTTTTCACTATCATTTAGAAAATTTCTTCCAGAAGGTTTATATATATGTATAATTTATGCGTATTATATTTATAGAAAGTAGAGAAAAGTTGTTGTTTTGTAATCAAGTCGAAAACAAAATTTTTTTGTATGCTTACATTGCTAACTCTGGCTTAACCTTATGAGATTCCTTAACCTTTCCGGGAGTAAGTTACGTAATGCTGGCCGTGCTCTGGGGAGTGAGTTTTTTTTACATAAATAATTTTTTTTTGTTTGATTATATGTATGCTTTATGCAAAATAAATAACAGCCGATATGTCTGTCGATAATGATGTAAAATGTTTAAAATTAGTGTAAAGTTACAGGAATATGCCCATTGATGGCAATAAGATGCATATTTACAGAATATGCATCGAATATGAATATGCGACCCCTGTCGTCCATAGCCGTCCATACTCCTTTGGCGAAAGTGTGTACCGTCGTTCATTAGCGTCCATACTCCCGGAAAGGTTAATATAATGAACTACAGCATTGTAAATCTTAAAAAGGTCTACAGAAAAGTCCACGGTGGTATATTTCTATCTCCTATGGATAAACCCCATCAACGCCGGGTACACGTCAGCAGTATACAGGGTGTATCGGCACTAACCCGACAAACTTTAACCAGCTATTCCTTAGCACATTTGGAGTAAAAAATGTTATGGGCACTTTGCTGTCCGGTAGCATTTTTTTTTCAATTAAAAACAAAAAAATTTAAATTTTCCACACTACATCACTGTCATTGGCATTGCGTTTCGTGTTCAACAGCTGTTATAAGCAAGTATGTCAAAAATGGTCTTCGCTCTTTCGCACCCACTAAATAATAATGGTTAAAAATGAGACGAATGGTGCCGTGCCATTTCGTTGTGATTGTAAAAGAGTGCCAATATAGGTACACACGTGCATTATTCATCGGAATTCGAATAAAATATTTGCCAGATGGGTTTTCAAACTTTTACAAAGGATAAAACAGTGGTGACATGTGGTGAAAATATGAATAATAAATTTTTTATTAAAAAAAAAACGTTACCGGACAGCAAAGTGCACATAAGATTTTTTACTCCAAATATGCTAAGGAATAGCTGGTTAAAGTTTGTCGGGTACGTGCCGATACACCCTGTATAATAAAACTTAAAAAAAAAAAGATTTTTTTTAGAAGCTAACTACTGGGAACGACCTTGTCAATTGTCACAACCTCTTATAGCTAAATATGTGTGCCTGATTCTAATGATTTATGTATTATTTTCAGCCACACTGAGAGTAGCCGGCTCGTTACAAAAATCAACAGAGGTAAGGATCATTTGTTTATACATAACTAGCTCAAGTCCCCACTTTGCCGAGTTTTCGAAATCAGATTTAGACAGTAATTTTCCTCTTATTTTCAATGTCAAATGTCCAAAATTTCATCAAGAAGTGTCAAAATTATGCTTTAAGGGGTGGAAAAAGGGGATAGTGTGGTTTTTTTAAAATCTACTGTAAATAGTCACCTTCTTGTTTGATGGCCAAGTGTGCCAAATTTCGTCAGATTTGCATAAAAAAAGAAAGCCACGCCACCACAAAGGATCTTCTTTATGTAGATTATTATTGCCTGTTCAAATGAATTTCCTATAACGGGAATCCTCCTAGTTGGGCAGTCAAAACATTTCTTAAATAATGTATATAAATGTATAATCTTTTACTAAATAAAAAAAATATATATATATATTGCAATAAGGAATTCCAATAATTTTTTAAATCGGATGACTCTGTTTAACAACATTTTTCTAATGTGGAAGATGTGAATCAAAAAACGCCGGCAAGTCTGAAAAGCATCAAGATTTGTTGTTTTGAATAGTGCAAAAAATGTCTCATTAAGCGCATTGCATCAAACAAAGTGTATTTTGATAGCGATTAGCTTGAACATGTAAAAATAAATACATACAGTGTCGCCAGAGTAATGAAAATATTAGTTCTATTTTAATAAATCCCTATGTTGTATTGTGTGTCCGCAGGTAATGCAAGCTATGCAGTCGCTGGTGCGCCTGCCAGAAGTGGCGCACACCATGCGAGAGATGTCCAAGGAGATGATGCGGGCGGGCATCATTGAGGAGATGCTGGACGAGACAATGGAGGGGCTCGAGGACCAGGACGAGCTGGAGGAGGAGGCCCAGACTGAAGTTGACAAGGTAAGGAGTCAGGCCACATAGTTAGAAAAACCTTACCCCAACAAAACTGTTCTTAATCCTGGGTACTGATCCATGTAGTGTCATGCCACTTACTTGGATTTCAATATTCGAAGAGCTAACTTTCAATAAAGTCCGGATCTCGGACAGAATCCTCAGAACCAATGATTATTGTCAAAGTTGAGTCTCCTACTGGCCGCATTTAACCCTCCATCTGTTGCCATTTTGGTGTTGACACTGTTTTCTTCCAAAATATTTTCAAATAAATCTACGGAGAAAACAATGAAATAAATTAAATAAAAATGAATTAAATAAATTACCCTTCAGCATCCAGAAATGCAGTGTAGTTACATTTACAAGATCCAAAGATACATTTCTATTCCCATATCACATTAATAAAAATATATTAACACGCAAAAACGAGATTCGTGACCTTGGAGTGATCTTCGAAGCAAATCTCTCTTTCAAATCCCACATATCTGACATTGCTTGGATTTGTTCTTCGTAATGCGAGATCATTTACTAATGGAATTGCAATACGGAGAACATATGAAGCACTTGTCCGCAGCATCCTGGAATACAGCTCCATTATTTGGGCCCCTTCTGAACAAAACCATATCTTAAAAATAGAAAAAGTACAAAAAAGGTATATGCGTTACCTGTATATGAGGGAATATACATACTATCCATTCCTGTATCCATCCTTGTTCTTAACAGGAATGCTCGATTTCAATACATTAGAAGCCCGCAGAAAAATATTTTTAGGCAAACACTTTTTTAAGTTAATCTCTGGTACAATACACAATCCGCCTATGTTGAAAGAGGTTAACTTTTATGTCCCTAACAATTATACTCGAGGGAGATCCCATGCACTCTTATATGATCCGAAAGCGAGGACTTCTGCCTATCAGAACGCGCCAATAAACAGAGCGACTCAACTGCTTAACGATTCTGCATTAGCCATCGACATTTTCAATGTCACCTACAGACAATTCAGTAACTACCTTTAACACATGTCACAAAATAGTAAAACTGCCTCTGTAAACTTTTTTATTTGTAATCTTCTCCATGATATCGTCGCTGTGAAATCAAACCGGCATATCTGCAAAATGCTAGTTTTTCACCAGAGCGCTTTAAAGATTTCGCATATGATATTTTCCTTTTATCGTCCGTTTGGTTCACCTCAAAGCCACCTTATGAATGAATAAAATTTAGACGAATACTGCTTATTGAAGTAGTAGTTGCAAATAATTCGAAAATTGCTTAAATTAAGAGTAAAATGCAGATATGCCAGTATGGCTTTAAAATCAGTGTAATATTTGCTTTTGTGTCATAGTGGCTTCTTCTTTTGGAACCTGTTTTAGGTATAAAAAAAAGATAATGTTGTCAATGAAAAAATAATTTATTGCTTCACAATTTTTTTATAAACAATTAACATAAAACTGCTCTTCCCTTTGCTGGTAACTTCAAAGTTTCCCAATCGTTTATGGAAATCTGAATAAATTGACGGTATTATCCCGGCGGTAACTAACTTTAGGATACCATTTTTCTTCTTCTCATCAATGGTCTCTTTGAATAAGCTTGCATCACAACAGGATTCACGCTCCCACTGACCCGTTTATTCCTTTTCTTCACCTCCTCCCAGGCATGTGATCCGTAGGATGTTTTGAAGTAAAAGTTGCCGTCGTTTTTAATTACTTTAAACATTCGAATGGCCAAAAAGGGTAAAATTACCTGGGGGTCCTTCAGAGCTTTTATATCAAAAAGTCCTCATGACTCAACTCATGAACCAGGTAAGGCTTGCCACTTTTCTTTGCCGTTTTCATGGCCATGACGTATTGGGAAGGTAAGTATATAGGTCCGCTTCGGAGTGCTCTTTTAACTTATTTTTCAATGGTTGAGTGAGCCGAATCCACCTTATTTTGGTTGTGGCCCTTTACTAAAAAATTGTGAGTGATATATTTTATGTTTTTTAATGTTGTAACAGCATATTTGTACATTGCCATCATAAAGTTATTTTTTTGTTGGCCACAACAATTATCGTTGTAAAAGACAACGTCTATTGGACAGTCAGCTCTGTCATTTAAATGTTACAGTCATTTCAGCAGTCATTTCAGCACACAGCTCCCAATCTCAATAACGCTTCTTTTTCCCTGTGTTGGTTCACTCTTTCACGGGTTTTAGACTCGTATTCCTCACCGCAGTTTCGCATCTTTCAGTTTGGTAAAGTTTTTTTTATTAAATTTGCCTATTTTAATTTATTTTTTTAACCGGGAGAAATTTTACCCGGGTCAGACATTTTGGCATATATGCCGGTTTGTTTTAGTTGAGGCTGCTATAAACGCTTTTGTTAAGTGCAAACCGGATTATCTGCCAATAAGTCATACAATAAGTCATATCTGGGTAATAATAAAAATGTACTATTGTGAGATAATTCAGTTTTACTTACATGATGGACGCATTTCCCCCTTGAAAGTTTTGAAGCAACTGGCGTATTGCGAAATAGGTCAGTCTTCTGCTAAAAAAAGTGGCGATTCCCGCGTAAATGCATACCGGCCCAACGCCATCTGACAGATTTTTATTCAACTATACGACATGCCGGTTCGACATAAGAATAGAAGGGAAAAAGAGAAATTTTTTGACACCAATAACTCAAAAGCTCCATTTTTGCACATATGCCGGTTTGATTTAACAGCGACGAAATGTTGGTGTATAACCGTTTTATGGAGAACATGAAAAAATAAATAAATAAATGAAATATGTTTTTTTGTTATTTGTTTTTGTGGTGTTATGCCGTGTTGCAACAGCAAAAATACGGTTGCGCAACACGGCATAACACCCCAAAAACAAATAACAAAAATTCTTTTGGCCGTGAAAATCTTAAATCATATTAAACGAAATATGGCTTGGGATCTAACTGTTCGACCAAATGCGATGGCTGTTAGATAGATAGCTTATATTTTGTTGCCATAGATGGCATACTCAACTCAATTTTGACAAAAAAAGGTTTACACTATCGAAAGTCACCGTATTCACAATGCATGTCTTGTTTAGGTCCTTTGGGAGCTCACGCAGGGCAAGCTGGGCGAGGCCCCCGCGCCCCCGCAGGCCGAGGCAGAGGCCCCTGGGGCCTCCACCAGCCGCGAGGAAGAAGCAGAGACCCCAGACGCTGACGGAGAGCTGCAGGACATGCAGTCGCGTCTGCAGGCCCTCAGGTCCTAGACGGGCACTGAAGTTCTACACTGCAAGCCTGGGGCCCTAGCATGAACGCCAGCATCAGCAAGATAAAAGAATTTAATAAACAATATTGGTGATGAGCAAGCATGACAATTACATTTGACAGTTCGAATACAATATTGTTAGTGTTTTGAGATTTTCAGTCAAAAGTATATGCCGCAGTGGAAGCGCCCTTTTAGCCAACATTTCAGACAGCCTTAGGTTGTTCTTCCGCAGGGATAGGCAAGAATCCGATACTTATTGATTTTAGTATCTTGGCGACTACCGCCATACATCTGCACGGAGGTTCTTACATCGGCACTCGATGCAGACATTTTATTATTGAGACTTTGTGTCAGACATTTTGTAACAATGCGTGTGATTTAGATCAATGCTAGGAAAAATGCAGTAAAATTTTTTTATAAATTGACAGCATATAAAAATGACAGCTTCAGCAACTGTTTGGTTGTGAGTGAACTTTTGAAAGCATTTTAGCTTTGACGTTTTGAGAATTCAACAATGAGTGGTAGAGACACGGGTCTCGTGAATTCAGTAGCGACGTGAGTGATTACACAATGTGACTATCGAATACTTGCATATCCCTGTGAATAAAGGGGCCATGTGTATGATGAATACTGTATGGCTGTCCGAAACGTTGGCTAAAGGGGGAGGAAGCGCGATCCACAAGCACATTAATGCTCGATGCTGACAAATTTAAAATTGGGGAAACCGAGTTTCAATAGTTATTCAGAATATTAATGGATAATGGCAAATGACCATTGGTAAAAGTATAAATTAGGTATCATTTTGGCATCTAAGATGTAGATGGAATGCATCAGTGTTGCCATCTTGGGCTCTTTTTTTCTGACGTTGGTTCATTTATCAATCGCGGTTCATGCTTGAGACATCAATAAACAAACTTCGACAACTAAATTTAACTGGTATTGCTTCTTATCGATATGGCCATGCTAGGCCCTAGAGGTTGCAGACTGCGGGCCCTGGAGTCCTAAAGTGCTTCGTAATTTCCAGGGCCTACCTTTGTCAATGAAACTATTTTTAAATATATTGTTTTTATTTCGTCCGACAGCTATGAATGGTAACAGAGTATATAATTATATATTTTAATGCACCCGAGTTGTGATTTAATCACCTTAAACGCTGAATTCACTGAAGAGATGTACCGATAGAAGTGTGATATAGGCGTGTCAGTGTGCCTGAAATAAGGTCAACTTTTCCTTACTTCTGGTGAAATTGACCAAACATTTTCAAATATCAAAATCACAATGGAAAATGTTAGCGCAGTATCTCTTTATGTACATAAAACTGTTAAAATGTCAATGTGTAAGACTGAGTTGTTTGAACACCTGTCACATCTAAATAAAGCTTCAAAAATAAACAAAACAAACATTTGACATTTTCATAAAATGTTTTAATGTTCACGGGCCAAGAATCGGTGACTAATGGAACCATTCATAGAATAAAGAAGAATACAAGAAATGTCTTGTTGGCGTGTTTCGTGATCAAAATATTGGCAAATTGGGCCTAAAATTTACAATAAAAAATTGTGTTTCAACGTGATTACGAAATTCAAATGGGATGGAAATCTATGGTGTCAGATGAAACGAAGTAAGTGAGACGGAGCACATGCTAAATGGAACATTTATTTCCATTCAAATTTGTATGGATGCAACTTTTCTTCTTTAGACTATGGAACCATTTGAAAGATGTCAAAAATTCAAAATGGCGCTAATTGGTGATTTGATGACAACTTCAAATGTAACGGCGATTCAAACAATCAAGTCTAATAAATTATTCTCCATATATGTATGAAATGATGTGTGAATATACATTTTATTTTTTCAAGGTTGTGTCCAGTAAAACACAGCGAATCACATATTATGTCAATATTAGCTGGAATATAATAATGTACATAGATTAATTATTTAACCATCACATATGTACGTACATACGTTCTCGTGAAATGTTTTATTTTTTTACTTTATTATTAATTTTCAAATACCTAATTATGTATTATCCAAGAAAAGTGTTTATTTTGTACAAAATATACAAATAACCCTTTAGAATTACTCAACATTCATCAGCGATTGATAAGATTTACGTTAGCTACATATTTGGTCAAACACAAAACATTTTTGGGGAAATTATGTACTTAGTAATCAAACAGTATGCCTACTATTTCAAGTTTCTATAAAACAACAAAATCTAGTTCACTTTGTTTAATTTAAATGAAATACTGGTTCAATCCTTTAAAATAATATCTTTAGTCCAGAGGTTCCCAATAATATGTGAAAATGAAAATTTTTGAAAATATTTTTTTTTCCAACAATATTTTTATATATATAAAAATAATCATAAATTTTAACTGACCGTGGTATTTAAAATAAATTAATCACGGTGCTACGGTGTAAGCTTGGGGAACCATGATTTAGTATATTATTGATGTTGCCTTATTTTAAAATTATAATAATATTACATAATTTGTCTGTAACAATGTAACATAATTGATTAGAATTACATTTTTGACTGCACATTTTTTTGAGTAACGTAGTGTCAGCATTTTTTGTTATTTTTCTTCAATTAACGTAAATAACAATATTTTATTTTGCAAAAGAAAGTTTTAGCTCCCCGATCCAATGAATTTTATTGTTATAATAAATTGTAAATAATTCAACTTAAGAAATGTTCAACCGACTTTTAAAGTCAATTTATATCTAGATAATAAGTTTGTTTATTATTTTAGTGGTATAGAAATAAACGTTCATTTCAAGCAAAATGAGTTAAATACATATTTATGTATCTACAAAAAATTATAACACAAATTTGGTTTGAAGTTGTTAAATCACACATTTTGAACTGTACAGGGTGTCCGGGGGTAAAGTGCACAAACTTCCGGAGGTGGTTCTACGCAACAGTTCAAGTAATAAAGAAAAATTACTTTTTCGAAATTTCAATGTTTTAAAGTACAAAAGTTGAATTGTTTGTAGGTAGAAAATAATATATTTTTGTATGGGAAAAAAACAACAAAATTTCGAATAAAGTCATTCATTTTTTTTATTTCTACCAACGTGTAAAATCACCTCTCGAAAGTTGTGCGCCTTACACCTGGACACCCTGTATAAAATGAGATTTTTAAATTGCAGTGTTTTTATTGTTTTGAAACCCAATTGGACCAATCAGAAACCACAAAAATGTACGTTTCAAGATGGCGTCCACAAACAAATATATATTTTTTAAATGTGTTTGTAATGAAAACGGCATGTATTGTATTTCTAACAAAACCGGTAATGTCATGTTGCCATCTCTTACAATTTTGAAAATGTTTCAAAATTGAATCAAAGTTTTCAAAATCAAGTGTTGATAAAAAAGTGTTAATTTTAAAACTATTTTATTTTAATTTCATTCAAATTTTTTATTATTTTGCAACAATCTGACATCACCATGTTTGTTTCTAAATACCTCACTTTTATTATATTTTGCTTTAAAAGTTTTATTTGAAAGCAGTGGCGGCTTGTACTCACGTAAATAGTCCATTTACTCTGACCTGCTGGAATTATCAGTACGCAAACTGTGAACTAAAGTGGCGCCATCTCACCGAAGAGTTTAAGAGGCATTGGTGAGCACCTTTCATGTTTGGAGTTAATTTCAATACTATGGTCAACATCCACGCTCTGCGCCTATATATAGTTGATGTTCCAATGAGCGAAACGAAATTCGCCCGCACCACGTGACTTATGACACGTGATACAAAGAACGAAAATTTGAGCCGGTTGAATTTAACTTAATACTTTTATTTGCTTTGATTTTTGGTGGTATTATTATCGGTTGATAATTAATATTATTAGATTGACTGAAATTTTGGGAGTGCGTTGCTCCAACGCTCCTTAGAGCTAGCCGCCACTATTTGAGAGTACACATTATTAAGAGTTAAGGCTTTGCCTGTGATCATTTAAAGTATTTTTAAACAAAACTAATATATTATTCTTACTTAACATAGATGTAAAAGGTTTGCAAATAAATTTTTTAGGGTATAAAAGCCTTTAATGAGGTTTAGAATACCTACTTTTAGCCTTGTACCCTACTGCACTGCACTAATATTATAATATTTTACTAATGTGCAACCCCAGTGGGTGGGTTATTGATAATTAATAAATTCATATGAAAATGAAATACTTTGTATACGTCACTTTTAATTAACAATAATCTACATGCTTCAAAGCTAATGACTTCTTCGTCAGAATCATGAAAATTAACAAAATTAATTTATTTCAAGTAAATTATTAATTAACCTTTTGAACGCGTTAATTTGCTCCGTTTTATCTATACCAGTACGCGGTACATATTTTCAAGTACCTATGCACGCAATTAAATGTCAAATTATAACATTCTGGCATGATTTATTGGACTATATAGACAGAACAGATTATTCTCCACAATATGAAAACAAATCCTCGTGTGTCTTAGATGTTTATAAAAACAAAAACATAAAATTTCATACAAAGACGTATCGTATCTTTTGAATGTGGTCCCGCCATTCACTCGGCGTGTGTGTACTTAGGCCACTGCGTTGATAGACACAAGTGGGACACCATGATCACTTATCATTTTTAGTTATGAATGACATACTAGTACTAACGCCATCCGTTGACAAAAATGTAAACTAAAGGACTAAAAGGCGCGAAGAGGCGCACTTGATTCTCGATCTTTTTTTATGAAATACAATATACAATTTTATTTTTGAGAAATTCTTGTAGATGTCAGCATCGTGATAGTTCTACAAATGTCCAAGTGAGCTAGAAATACATTTATGACGAAAGAGCGCTGGAATATTGGCCGTCAAAGTTTCCGTATCAACTGTTGATACAGCCGCGTGTGAGTATAGATTTTTTGCCGTAACAAGAGTTGATACGGCCGCGTGCAAAGAGTTAAAAGTGGTGTATACAAAGTATTTCATTTTCATATAATTAAAATGACGCTACAAAGTAATTTTGCAACTTTTGAAGAAAAAATCAATAAATTTTCTGTCAAACTTGGCTGTAACTTGACTGTATTTAATCATTTTCTTACCAACACTGAACACAACTGCGTGTACCATTACACCTCAGAGGCCCTCAATGACATCAAATTAACCAAATAAAAATTACAAAAAACTAGTGACGGGTGCAGTCACTTCAAAATTCCATTGTTACCGTGGGAAAATGTTGCTTGTGCAATGATGGAGGACTTGGCTAATAGGGGAATTGAACCCACACACAAATTCAATGAAACTGGATTTTCGTGTATTATGCCCATCACGCAAGAGAACCCACTTCATGTAATCATTATTACTAATGTTAAGTTGTGACAAAAGTTGAATGTTATAATAAATTTATTGCTTTGTATATTCTGATCACTATTTATTTACTACCGGTCATTGAAAAAAAAATACAAACACATCACGAAGCGATAATTTCCTTTTAACTTGTGTTCCTCATTCTGCTGAAATAAGTCTTTTCATGTGTTTCTACTGTCTTTATTGCAGCCCAAGTGTGTTATGTATGCATTTTACTTACAATTCAATGATTTATTGGACACATCCATGATCAGCTCAGGCACGGGGGCTCCATTGAAGATAAGAATCAAGTTAGTCTCAGAAGATGGGCGTACTGTACAAGGCACGCAGATACATAGTAGAAAACCCTGTAAAAATCACTAGTTTACACTGTTGAGTTTTGCAGTCACCTCTGGTCTGGAGCCCCGAGGTACCCAAAGAAAACCCTTGAATCAAAAAGTGCAATCTATTTAATTATAATCTTTAGAACACAAAAGTCTACCAGTATTTCAATGCTGCGAATAACTGTTTTTTCCAGAGGAGGGCAATCGCAGATGTTGGTGTTTAAACATTTGTGTATTTTTATGGTGTTTGTGTTGTTTTTTGGCTGTCCCGTGATATTTATATTGTATGTTGTGAATTTTGTCTTTGATATGTTAAGTGTAAGTATGTTTGAGTCTAGCTATGTTTTCACTTGCGAGATTCCCAAATTCGCTATGTTATATACATTATTCCAATCCTTAGATTTGAAAAGTAAAACTGTGTCATCAGCATAGCTAACTATTTCACCGTCTATTTTCATGCTGCAAAGTTCATTTATGTAAATAGTAAAAAGAACGGGCCGTAGTATGCTTCCTTGTGGAACTCCATATGTAATCGGCAGTGGTTTACTAGTATGGTTGTTAATTTTGACTTGTTGAGTTCTGTTACTCATATAACTTTTTAATAGTTGAAGTTCCTTGCCTTTGATACCCATGTTTTGTTATTTTGCTCAACAGCTCAATTGTGGAATGACTTTTGTGTTTCCTCCTTCATATATACAAAATGGGTCTCTCGAAGGAGCAGGTTTGGAGTTTTTAAAGTATGCTTGAAAATCAGCTAACGCAAAATAAAACATCTTCCACATTTCTCTAATGAAAGAGAAAACAACACTTTTGAGTACCGAAGTCATCTTCTTTTTTCTAATCTCCTAAAATCTATCATTTACAGGGTGTCCGGGGGTAAAGTGCACTAACTTCGGGAGGTGGTTCTACATGACAGTAGAAGTAAAAAAAAAAATCTTTTTTCAAAATTCTAATGTTTTTTTACCATTCTACTAAACACCTGAATTTCGAAAATGTTATTTATATTTTTCACTTGGACAGTCATGTAGAACCACCTCAGGAAGTTAGTGTTCTTTACCCTAGACACTTTGTATAAAAATGTTTCCCGGTGTGTTTGTTCTTTAAACACATCTATGTAGCTTTATTCCAAGGTTGATGCAATTTTGCACACTTGACCTTCAAAACAGGAGGAAGGTCACTGCCTACATGACATTTTGAAAAACAATCCCCATCGCTTAAAGCTGAATTTTGATACTTGATGAAATTTTGCACACTAAATGTTAAATAAAATTAGTGTTTACATCTGATTTCGAATAACTCTGTGAAAGCTTAGGCAATGCAGTCATTAATTACAATTGATAAAATAATCATACAATCTATATGGTGACCGGGTATCTCATCAAAATCTCATTCAACACACCTAAAAAAAGTGATATACACGGTGTCCGGAAACTCGTAGTACAAGCGGGAAACTGGAGAATCTACACCACATGGGGAACCCAAATAAACATAAAGTTTTTTGATTTGAGCATTTTCACAAAAAAAAAAAAAAACCAAAAAAAAAATTTTTCGGCTATTTTAGGGTTAAAGTTTTTTCTGGTGTTTAGGGTTGAACAACAGATGTTTTAACCCTGCAGAGCAGAAACATTTTATGATTACACCGGATTAAATGAAGGGTGATTTCAAAATAATGCTTCAAATCCGAGTTTCTTCATTTGTTTTACTTCCAAATAGTTTTAATTAGTTGGGTACTTTGATCTTCAGTAATAATTTATAAGAATTTGATTAAAAAAAAAAAAAAAAATCAACTTCTAACTCGATTTACTAGATAACGAAAGCTCAAATCAAAAAAAAATATACTACAAAATCGACTCCAAATGTGATGTAGATTCACCAGTTTCCCGCTTGTACTACGAGTTTCCGGACACCCTGTATAGTCATGAAAAGTGATGAAACAAAAACTAGGTTACATAGGTAACTATTTAACCTATTTGTTTCATCGCTTTTCATGACTTTATATCACTTTTTAAAGGTGTCTTAATTTGTCATTTTGATGAAATATCATGGAACCAATCTATATATATATATACAGGGTGTCCGGAAACTCGTAGTACAAGCGGGAAACTGGTGAATCTACATCACATTTGGAGTCGATTTTGTAGTATATTTTTTTTTTTATTTGAGCTTTCGTTATCGAGTAAATCGAGTTTGAAGTTGATTTTTTTTTTTTTTAATCAAATTCTTATAAATTATTACTGAAGATCAAAGTACCCAACTAATTAAAACTATTTGAAAGTAAAACAAATGAAGAAACTCGGATTTGAAGCATTATTTTGAAATCACCCTTCATTTAACCCGGTGTAGTCATAAAATATTTCTGCTCTGCAGGGTTAAAACATCTGTTATTCAACCCTAAACACCAGAAAAAACTTTAACCCTAAAATAGCCGAAAAATATTTTTTTTTGGTTTTTTTTTTTTTTTTTTGAAAATGCTCAAATCAAAAAACTTTATGTTTTTTTGGGTTCCCCATGTGGTGTAGATTCTCCAGTTTCCCGCTTGTACTACGAGTTTCCGGACACCGTGTATATATATACATATAAAAATGAAGGTTTTTTTGTTTGTCCTGTACACATTCCTAAACCATTCATCCAATTTCGCTGAAAATATCAAAGTTTGTTCTTATTAGTGCCAGGAGTGTTTAGAGAGTGCTTTGAATGGTAGAAGAAGACGGGGAAGCTCGAGAAAGACTTGATGCATTATCTCTGCACTCGAATGAGATACAGAGTCGAATTAAAGTTAACGTAATGTAGTTTTTTAACAGTAACAATGTGAATTTCATGATACTATGTGAAGTGAATGGTAGAAAAAGTTAGGGACACCCGAGAAAGACATGAGTCAAATAATTATTTGTGGTAAAATGAGACGTATGTGATTAATGAAGAAAAAGATGTAAGGAAAATGTATGACATGGCACGATCAAGTGAAACGAATACCTATTTCAATACAATAATATTATTTCCACCTTAAAAATGCACCCAGTTTTTAGGACCTCTAGAACTTTAGAATACACAACCTTAAAACTTTACCCCAAATCATTTGTAAGTCTCCGAGCAACGAATAGATAATGCAACAACGCCGTGTACACGTAAGCTAGTAAAAAATAAAAACCAATTAAGAATGATAATTTTATTGTAATAATCCATAACACTTTTAATCGAATGATTAAAAATAATATCATTAAATGTTTCATTTACACAAATATATATGTGTAGGAAAGTTAAATCTACATCAAGATCTCAAAATGTATTCATAAATTTAACAGTTTCTCTTAATTTATCCGTAGTAGTCGCCCACGTAACTCTTGTCAATCAATAACAAACAAAAATGAGTAATTTATGTAAAATACTTTTCCTATATAATTGACACTTATTCTATATAAAGAATAAAAAAATAATTCATTTTACAGATCAGATATAAAAATTTATTCATCAAAAAAAAAAATTATACATACCTACAATGGTTTTTTATAGAAAAATTATTTGCATTCACATGGAAATTATATTGTTAGTCTGAAGAAAAATTATTTTGGACGGAACATAAAAAAAAAATATACAAATTTGCAGATCAAAAATTATTTCAATTTAACATGGAATAGGATTGAATATATGGAAACAAATAATATTTTGTATTTCTGATTCTATTTAAAATAAATAATGTTAACATATTTATCTTAAACGATTAGGACAGTTGTTATCATAGATGATAGAAACAAGGGAGATCGGCAATAAAACATTATTTATCAGTGTGATACTGCACAAACCGCAAGTTTCGCCGATATTCTTCACCAGTATTATCGTAAATCGTATTTGCACCTTAGTTTCTACCTACACACCAAATGCATAAATTTTATTCATAGAATAAAGGAGAACAAAAGAAATGCGATGTGGGTGTGCTTCGTGATCCAAAAGTCAGATCATTCTTTGCTTAAATTTTAAATACAAAGCTGTGTTTCATCATCATGTATATGTCAGGCAAGTGTAAGAGAGACAGAGTGCGTCCTATTTGGGCTAGAACCGAAGGTGCTAATGGATTGGAGACATTGGTTTCCATTCAAATGCAAGAAATTTTCTAGTGCTTATTATCTATTCAGCGCTCTCATTGGCTCCATCGCTTTGATATTCCATGCAGTTTGGTCATATATCGGCGACAGTCAGCACACTTCCGTGCCATATCTCCCTTTGATTCTACTATCTATGGTTACTTTAAACATTTTTTGTCCTTGTCAGTTTGCTTAAAAAAAAATAAAAATGGTATTCTAGAAAGCTGAAATAATAAACAGAAATTTATGAGATAAAGAATATTCAGTGGGTAAAACGAAATAATGATGAACACATTCTATGAGTTTAGTTAGGAAGGGGCAAGTCATTTTTTAATGCAGATAAAAAAAAATAAGCACTTAACTCTAAGTACATCACTTTTATTTCATAATGATATGCTAACTGGTTTCAGCACAACCGTGACTTTGTCAGGGCAGATAAATCTAAATATAATAAGAACAGTGAAACTCGCTTAAACCCCGGTGTGCCGCCGTTGCCAATAGGTATCAAAAAAATCATTTCTCTGAGCTGTTCTGGGGAAACTGCTTACGGTAGATTATAAAAATATGTACTATTTTTATAAGTACAATTTACAAAAACATCATTGTGCAAAAAAAAAACATGTTATTACAAAAATAAAATCAGCTGGCGAACTGCGAAAATTTTGCATCGGCACATCACGAATTTCAAGCGCAGTTTGGTTTTTAGGTCCCTTGAAGACTCTTTGAAAATATGATTTAATTTATCCCACTTATTGTAAGGTTTTTACTAAGAAGTTATTTTATCGGTCCTTTGGAAAACTTAACCTTTGAAATGCCAAGCTCCCGCAACCTCTGTAGTGTGCCGAGGGTAAAAATTCCACAAACAGAAAGCATTGTTGCTCAACGGATACAAATTTTTTGTATCTAATGTATACTTTTGGCGCGGTAAGAGGAAGAGGTAAGAGAATTTCATTGCATGCGTTATATTACAAGAAAACCTTGCCCATTGTCTTAATCACTTTTTATAAAAATTATAATAATACATACTGTTAGTTCTTTTTTAAAACAACAGAGGGCGCCACTTCCGTTTACAGCGATTCTAAACTGTACAGTCGTTACGATAATATAATACTCAGATTACAGTGAAATCCACATATAAGGTTCCCAATTATAAAGTTTTTATGCTGCCAAGACCATATTAACTAAGGCCGCAAATCCATGCCTCAACTCCCAAGCCTATGTTCACCTGAGGCAACTTTCAAAGGATTTAAATAGTTTGACTTTGGAAGGACAATCATCATTCAGCACCATATGGGTTAAGAAGTTTCAGTCCCTTGGAAAACTTATAAGAGAATTTCACTGTATATTATGGGCTGAAACCGGTTGGCACGTTTGCATATTATTTAAAGTGATGTGTACAAAGTTAGTGGTTCATTCAATAATGTTTTGTCACGAAAACGGCGCTATATAAATTAGCCAAATATTAATTTCCAAAGTACAAAAATGCCTGTGAAGTTTAATTTTTGAGCAAATAGAATTTCAGTATTTACATTATTCCTTAACATTAATCTTTGCGATGTGAAATCGTGAATGTAAAATTTACAGATTTTGAAAATTTTTCACAATTCTTTTGGCAGAAATAGTATAGTAAAAACCACTATAAAATATGTAAATACCGTCAACTAATTTTGTAAAATTTCATAAACGTCTTTTGACATTTCAGCTAAAACGCTTACTGATATGATAACAACTACATAATATTCTATCAAATCGACTTGTTTAAAAAGGGTCAATATATATATTTTTTTAATCTTGACAATTTTTATTGAAATTTGTACTAAAAATATGGATACTGAGTAATATCATATTGTCGATTAGTTGTCAAATGACTCTTTGCTACAATTCGATTGGGGAATAGTTGAAATTACAGGTTATGCACTTCATAAATTTTAATCAATAACATCCATTTTTTTTTTCAGTAAAGTTTAATTTTTGGGATAATAACTTTCATGAAAAATTTCACAAGAAATAAGATTGGAAATCTGTTAACCCTTCAGGCCTCTGGCATATTAACCGTTACATTTCTTAAACTAGAAAGTTGTAGAATTTGTGTATATCTCCACTTCTCAATAAAATCCAAATAAACGGGCTGTTTCTGAACAAATCCAAAAACTAAAAAAATGTTTTTAAAAGGTGGTAAAATACGCTTACAAATTTTATTATTAAAAATAAACCTATAATTTTTTAAATCAAACATAAAGTTTTAAAAATGGCCCACCTTAGTTTTGAAAATTACGGAAAACCAAAAAAAAATACACTTTTACAAATGTATTACAAACACAACTGTTACCTTTCATCTAAAAATAATGAATAAAAAATCACAAATTTTTACAAATTGTTTTCGGAACTTTTGGTTTCATAGAGGTGTACATTTTAATTCTTTTGTGGTTAACATCTATTTTTGATTATAAAGCTTGATGTTTTCTCTTTCTAACACTGTTTAGTCCATATTTCTAACTATGACGGTAAGGGAGAAAGAATGATTTCCATGAGACCATATGAGCTGTTCTGAAAAGCAAACAAATTGACTCTACGGGTAACAGCGGTTTGTTCCCAAAACCGAACAAATTAGTCTGAGGAGGCTATAATATAAATTGCTTTTAATGATTTTCTGAAAAATGACTGAACCATCCCAAGAGATAAACCAACATAAGTGTGTAATGATTGTGTCCGAGTGCACAAAGTAAGGTCAATTTTATCTTACTTCGTGTGAAAATGATCAAATATTGAAATTCTTTCATGAACAAAAAGTCAATTTCATTGGCGTATCTGGAGCCTAGGAGTCAAAAGGTCTTATATAAATTGCCGACAACAGTTTTCATCCAAATTATTATCTAAAGATCACATTTCTAGGTTTTTTTTCTGTTCAATGGACTGAATGTCATTTTGTAAATTGTATTAAAAATTACAAATAACAATATGGTGTTTTATATAACAATATGTCGTTATAGATAAATCTAACAAACTTGGTTGGTTCCATATTCTGCTTACTTCTTATTACTACATGCAAGAAATAACTATTTACATCGGGAGAGATGGTAAAAACTGCATCGAATTTTTTTCAAAGTTCAAATTTTTGATGCAATGTTTGATGCAAAGGTCCGCTTCAATCTATTTAGATATGCACAAATTATTTAAGTAACCCAAACAAAGAACCTAATAACCTATTTTGTGTATGTTTTTCCATCTCCCCTGATGTAAATAGTTGTACTAATCAAATTATCATTTAGTTATTTCAATAATTTTAGTGTAATTATGCAGAAGTAAGCTTTTTAATTCTATTTTAAACAATGATTGTATTTATTTTAGTATAGTTTTTAAACATGATGACCAAAACTTTTTCTCTTACCCTATAACCAAAATTGCAGTTTACAATGCGTTTTACTTTTACGAGGGCGAAGTCGATGCGAACGAAATGCAAATGGTCAGTCACTCGGGAGTGTAATAATAACACACTGCGAGCGTTGCGTAAAATGCGATACTTTATTGGCCTGATCATTTTGACGCGAAGTTGGTGCGGCAGTTAAAAGTTATTATTTAAACATTTCAAATGAAAGATCCACAGACATCAGAATGTAAATGAGTGTTGGATTTTTAAGATGAAGTGTTTCCAAAATATTTAGTCCATGATGTATTTTTGTTTTACATGATCGAGCACCATTTGTGTTCTGGTCCCCCCTCTTTGGCCAGGGGGACGATATCTGCAACCATCGGTTCATCTGTTGTTATGGTTTCATCTGCGGAAGGAGCCAGCATGGGGTCTGCCTTGTGTGATATGCGGGATGAAAACTGTTAAAATAAAAAATAAGATTATTAAAATACTCACAATATGTATTTGAATTCCTTTTACCAACATCGTTAGAGTGGGAAAATATTGCTTTCAATGATGGAGGACTTAGCAGAGGATTAAACCGGCGATTCCTGAGTGGGAACCTGACACATTTGTCCATTTAGCTACTAACCATTCAAATATGTAATTATAACAAATGCAGATTGAGAAAAAGAAAAGTAATTGGTGACCAAATCGTCATCCACAATTTTTACTCCAAATAAACTCTAGAATCACTAACAAACAATTATAAGCATTAATTAGTTGCCTGAAATATCAATACAAATTGAAAATATCTCCTGAGTAAAAATAAATGCCGCCAACGGGAATCGAACTCGTGCCTTTTGATGTCCGGTCAGGTGCTCTGAAACCACTGAGCTATGTCGGCTTATTTTCAAGCTGCCAAATAATTCAATATGAACTAGTACCTTAATCAACAATTGCTGCTTATTATATTTTTTCCACCTGTAAACCAAATTCATTTTTGTAGGAAAGGCTTTGTTAGTGCTAAATTTCTCACAAGATGGCGTCGAGACGTTATATCTTCATTTGTTGGTGAAATATTTTTGACTTGTCAAATATTATTATTATTTTCAATTTGTATTGATATTTCAGGCGACTAATTATTGCTTATAATTATTTGTTATCCTTTTTGCTATGCATAAAACCTTGTCTTATAAACTCTAGAATGACTGGTTAAAGTAAGTCGGGTACGTATTTAACACCCTGTATAAGCTCTATACTATAAATCCCTAAAGTGGGTGAGTTAAGATTTAAAGAGGTAATGCTACCTGAATAGGCGTACTGCTGGCCATCTTCTCCCTGAGCTGCCTGAGCGGGGTGGACACGTACCCCAGCAGGCGCTGTCTCTTGCTGGGCCTCTCCCCAACCAGCAGGGCTTCCCCTGGAGGAGCCGCCTCGCCCAGCAGGAGGGCTGGGGAGGGAGGGTGCGGGGGCAGGGGGTGCTCCTCGCGTTCAGAGCTCTCGTTGCGTCGCTTGCGCCCCACCACGTGGCCCACGGGCGTCCACTTTGCTGAGGATTCTGATGATACCGTGTCGCCTGTCAGAGAGAATTATATTATGAGAAAATAGAAAAATTAAAACTGTGAATTTTTTATAGAAACAAATAATATTCCCAGGTTACGAATAATCTAACAATTTTCGACTACCATCATTATCAGCGGATGATGTTGCTTGTGCAATGACGGAGGCCAGCAGTGGAATGCGAATCCATGTCACACGAGTGGAAACTCAAAGCATTTGTCAACTCAGCCAGTGGGCTATTATTAATTTGAATGTATCCGAAAACGAAAAAACATTTGTGAAGGGTGATGAAATGCGCTTTCAAATTTTATTATTAGAAATACAAATACAATTTTCGAAATATTTAAGTTTTTAGTGCAAACATAAAAAAATTATAAAACATATAGGTTTCGTCTAAACTTTGAACTAAAATTACTGTAAATGAAAAAAAAAAAACACTAATTTTACCGTCACCTCACTTTTTTGTAGTATCAACAATAATTGAGTGTACATTTGAATTTGCAGCGAAGACGAGCAGTAGCTGACTCTATATATATATAAACACAGAATTTTAAACAATGACACTGACGTACACGACATACAGTGCTAGATCACACGATTAATTATAAAACAAATGCAGCATCTAATTCGACAATTAACCGAGCTCTTCATACTCTAAATAATATTTTTCTTAACTCTAACATTGACATTTTTTCGGATTCACTGCCCAAATTCAAATATGGCATCATGTCAATAATTTAAAGTATTCAATGCGCATACATACAGACACACACACATACATTACACATGTCACACTCACACCTATACACTACACAAGTCACCTGGTAATTAAGGAATAAACATACCACTTAGCAGACATTACTAGGAAACATGTCATAGGTACACAACATGAAGTATCTTATTCCTGTATATTGTTTCATCTCTGTAAATCATGTACTGTTTGTTTCTATAATATAAAATAAAATAAAATAAAAAAATAAATAAATAAAATCATATAAGTAAAAATAATTTTAAAAAAAATTCAATTTTTTTTCTCAAATTGCGGTCAGAACCTTTGGTTTCATAGAGGTGTATATTTGAATTATTCTGTAGTTATCTTCTAGATTTGAATATAATACGCAGTAAACAAACTAACACAGTCAAGTTTGTATTTCTCACCATACCAGTAAGGGAGAAAAAGATTTCTGTGTGACCATATGAGCTGTTCCTACAAGAGAACAAATTAGGGTTAGTGAAAGAAAAAAGATAGACCCACAGCTCCTTGTATTTCAGAATAATTTTTAGAGACTAAGAGAAGATATTGTGTCATTTTAAATTACATAAAATCTTATTTAAATAAGGAAACATTGAATAATAAAGACTTACATGTGGAGCCGCCATTGGTGGCATTGACACTGCTGATGGACACATCCTTGCTTTCCGTATTATCTTCCTCCGGGCGGTGGTGGTGCAATCTCTGCGCGGACAGGTTACGCAGGCTGATCTCACGCAGATGGCGGTAGCTACGACGTCCCTTTATGCTCCTAAAGACAAAAGGCTGCGTTAGAATGATGTATTAATAGAAAACTATTATACAGTCTTTTAGAAGGTAAATCCATGAAGACCATAAACGTAATAGCTAACGCAGGATGAATTAAAGATGTCACAGAATATACCCCACAGATAAGTATATCAGTATCATTTATTTGGATTTACAGTTATTTTTGTACGTAAACCTGAATAAATCATATATTATAGGCATTAAAATCTGAATAGTGACTGATGAGAGTGCATAAATTTGAGCACTTTTCAGTGTGAGAAAACTTGTTGAAAAAATGGTGGGCTACAAAACTTATCAGATTCCATACAAAACCAAATTGGTCACTTAGGGCCGATGAAAGGAAACAGACATCTTCGCTGAAGAATGCTCAGGATTCATGGACAGCCAAGCGTACTAATCTATCCATTCTGCAAAGAGTTAATCATCTAAAATATGTTATAACTGTCTGTCTGTCATGAACATGGAGCAACTCTTGATATCTGGCAAAGTGGAAGGCAGGAGTAGCATGGGATCAAGTATCACAGGCATCCCAAATGTCAGCATCTATGGTTCTCCATGCAGCACAGGACCGGGGGGAGTGGAGAAGCCTTGTTCATCAGGGTTAATGGAGTGGGGTCACCATCCTAAGCAATGAGGCAATGACTGTTTAATATGGTTAGTATGTAAAAGGACGTACTTGAAGCTATCAGAGAAGCTCCGTTCCCCTACTGAGCAGTCTCCAGATTGTTCTCCATTCTCTGACGGCTCCCGGCTGGATGAGGAGATGTCTCCAATCACTTCGGTCTGCTGGGTGCTGTTGTTACCTATAAAGTAAAATAAACAATTATGGTTAACCTTTTAAGTCGTTTGGCATGCTGTACCCGTTTATTACTCACAGGTCGTAATTGGCATGAGATTTTGACAGGTCTAATCGTGTCTGCGCAAACTTAGTCTTTTCTTAACTTGTGAAATCAGTTTAATAAGTTTAGAAGCTTACCCATAAAAATTAAATGGCAGCTTGTCACAGGTTTTCTTTTACCAAAACCATTAATTTTATTATTTGAACTATAATCTGAGATAGACTACTCAAAAAGGGTAAAGAATACGTAATTTTCTCCTGAAAACAATACAAAAAATAACACTGGATAATACACAAATAAGTACTATCAAAACTAATGTAAATGGAAAGAAACTTATGTGATGCCAAAAATCGTAGTATAATTTATTTTTCAGGTGGTAAAAAAAGCTTTCCGAAAATGATCATCCTTATTTTTGATCATGTTTTAACATATTCGAAATTCATTGCTATCATTGGGCTGTCATTCTGATAAAAAGTTTGGTCCTCCATTTTTAATTCTGCCGTTAACAAAGTGATAGCGTCTCGAGATTTTTTTTTATCTCAAGCCAACTTCTGATCCAAAACACTGTATTTGATCCATTTCGACTTTTTGTCAAAATTACACGGCTGGAACTCATCGTTGACAGGAAGCGAAATTACTGTGAAGAAACTTACAAGTGTATCTGTTATTGTGAGCACTTACATAAGTTAAACTTTCAAATAACTAACATCAGCATTAATTACCGTAAGTTGGACAAATATATAAACGTACTTGTGAGAAACTTTTCAAAAGTAAGCCGTAAATTTAAGTACAAGAGTAAAGCTAGCCTAATAATTTATAAGTGTAATTTAATAATAACCTGAATAGTTAGCCATGATGGAGTACTGCTCAGAGATCCTGGAGCTGCGTCTGTACGGAGACACCTTTATCCTGGACTTGGAAAAGTTGGTGTCGGTCTTGGCGGACCCCACCTCCTCAGTGGGAGTGGCCCTGCCCTTGGGGTCCTCCTCTGTCTCTGAGTCCTGGCCGAGGCGCTCCTGGACGGGGGCCGGAGACATGCTGATGGGCGTGTAGGCCTCCTGCATCTTGAAAACCTTCTCGCGCAGTGGGGTGGCGGTGTCAGGGGTGCCGCGGGAGGGGGAGGGGCAGACCCCTGACTCGGGAGTGTCAGATTTGGCGGTTGGGAGTTGGGGCGTCTCAGGGGTCGGGATCTTCTTGGCCTGCAAAGAAATCAGACCATGCTGAAATTAATGTCTGCGTCTAGTCAATATGATAGTACCTACTCGACACACTAGGCATATTTCAATGTCACCGTACATAAACAAATTATGAAGAAAACTCGCCAATTTCACATAGTTTAATAAACAAATATACAAAAAATGACATCAACATTTTTCATTCACACCTAAACTATTTTTTCATGTCCAAATATTATTTCTAATAATTTCAGATATGTTAATATTTTTTTTAACCAATTGTAATAAAAATAATGATTATTTTAGGCAAACAATTCGGTGTAAAAAATTGTAACCATTTTGTGTACCCAATTTAAAAGCCCCAAAGGCGAATAAAAGAGAAAATAAATAAATAAAATAAAAACAATTCAATTCTCAACTTTTTTTGGATTATTTTGACAAAATATTTGCCACATTTATGACGTATTGTTTTAAGGCAAAATATTGCCATTATTGTAGCAACATAAACTGTTTAATTTTGGACTAATTACCTGTGACCGTCTTGTTGCGCTGCGTCCAACAGGCGAGAAGTTTGGAGACGCTGTGTCGAACTGGCACTCATTATCACTGGTCTCATCGTAGTTCAGTTCAGGGAACAGCTCATCGTTATCTTGCTCAGTGGTCTGCACCATGGCGTCATCTTCAATGATGTCCGGGTTCAGTTCGGCTGTTGTGGGTGCCACGACGGACACAGCAGATGCAGCAGGTTCGGCGACAACATTTAATGCCACATCCGACACGCCGTTTGTTACCGGAGCGGTTTTGTCGAGGTTCTTGTCTTTGTTAGGTTCTTTCTTTTCTTTCTTATCTTTTTTAGACTTGCCGTTGACAGCTACGACGGCGGTTTCTTGTTGGGGTTCTGCTTCCTAAAAAAAAAAAGCATTTTTTGTAATTTTTCTTTGACGACGTACTTGTATTATTTTTTAATACACATGAACGAACAGGCAAGAACAGAACAAAACGGGCCCATAACGGTGAGGGGAACAAACCAAGTTGTGTGAAGCGTGTGCATTTCCCTTTCATTGATTTGAGAATAAATGAATCCGAGTCTACAGGCAACTCACATTGTACATATGAATTACTAGTCCTTTTGACAGTAGATAAATAAACATACTTGAGTCAGAATAAAACTGTTGTGGATTATTCGAGAAATGCTGGAGCCCTTCTGGCGCCAAGATGATTAGTCTTGTCGTGATACCCAGATTTAGCATTATGGCATGTCTATCTCTTTCTTGGTATGTGACTTACAAAATATAATTGTATTTCGTCACTCCATGGTGCATAATGGAAATGAATGAAGGGAAGGAGAGAAGGGGAAGGTTTTGTAATATTAGTTCCTGGCTGTCTAAACTCGGTTCAGATTTGGTCACCAAACATGGTTAAAGCCATTTCAAGCAGGGATAGGCAAAGAGGATAGACCGTCACATAGCTTTGTCTTGGCACAATCTCCCTATTCATTCACATTCATACACAATCATATATTATTCTAACCTTTTATTTATGTGAATACCCCATCAGAGTCCCAAATATTCCCAACTGTATGGAGCCAGTGAGACTATGGCATCCCTAATGAGGGTATGTTGTAAGGCTGAAGTTAGAAGGGAGGGAAAGGAGGTGAGAAAAGGAAGGTGGGAAGTACCTTGCTATTCAGATCTAGTCAACAAACACGGCTAAAGCCATTTCAAGCAATTTTTCAATTCTGAATGGTGGTCTTATACCAGGACGATACTGAGTGTCTTCCACTCTGGAATGTACTATACATACATTATTTTAAATTAATAAATAGTAGAATAACAAATTAATCAAATAAAGTTTACTTGAACACGCCATCCCGAATCAAGTACTTCATCTACCATTCAGGTTGTAAGTTAATTGTGTTGTCTGATTTTATATTTCATTTGATGTTTTCTTATTTATCATTTCAAAATTAACTTTAATTAAATTATTAGATTCACGTCTGTGTGTCACCTTTCCTTTCATCTTTTCTATGTATTGTATGTTTATGCTACGTTTTGTCTATGGGTTTTTATGTCAAAACAACGGGATTGGGTTAAAATATGCAAATCACTGTCATATTCTTGTATCCTTACCTTTTACAAAATTAAATTTCTTTCGACACCTTAAAGCCTCTGAGCTAACAACTCGAATCATTGCAAATTTATCTGAATTAAAATGCAATAAATCAATCTATTAAGACACAACTGTTTTTAATAACAACTTCTCTCTGTGTACGTATCCCTGCGCAAAGAAACGTAGAACTTCAAGAAAAGCAGCTCGCCTTACAACCGAAGGCAGAAGTCCTGGAGACGAACGCAGGGAGCGTCCAAATTGAACTAGATATTTGGCATACCTTGGCAGGTGGTGCAACACCATTGGTAGCAGTGCTGGTGGACTCGATCGGGGTGTCTTTAGCCGCAGCGGCAGCTTTCTTGTCCTCTTTTGCGGAGCGCTTCTTTGATACTTCTTTGGTTGGGTTCTCCATCTTCTCCTGGAAAATAGAATTTATTTGTGAAAAACAGTGATTCCAATAACATTTCACAAACATTTACAATTTTTTTTTTTTTTTTTTTTTTTTTTTTCTTTTTTTTTTTTAATCACTCTCCTAATAAAGCAGCTGCTTGTGTTTAGGAGTATACCTATGAGTATGTTAATCCCCCTTATAAATTTATTAAATCAATTGCGATGCATCATCGTGTAAAATAAGAAACACCTATTCTATCTAATCATGAATTCATTGAGGTTTTACTGAAACATGTCTATATCTGAAGGAAGTTGGTTTAAGAGCGTAGTCATTCTCCCCAGAGGCATGAATATTGGTAGGTTGGTTCTGCCTCTTGGAAAAATAAAAACCTGTGCTGCCTAGTTCTGGTGAAGTTATCGGGGACATAAAACGTAATACGCTCCAGAACATCCAGATTGCAAATGTGTCCGTTGAGCAGCTTATGTGTTACTACCACCATTGCAATTTTTCTCCTAACGTCTAGACAATCTAGTCCGAGCATTCCAGCGAGAAATCAGAGTGACATAAAAGGGGTAGTACCCAAACTTTCACATGTAAAGGTATTGCATAAACTATTTTTGCACCTTTTCTATATTATTTGAGTGTATGTGGCATTGTTGGGTCCCCAAATTACAGAGCCACTCTCGAGAATGCTACGAACCAGAGTAAAATAAAGCATATATACGACTGCCGTATTAGAAAAAGATTTTGTCTTGCAGATTACAAAACCTAGCATTCACATGGCAGTGTTGCACACCGAATCGATTAGAGAGTAAAAAGTAAGGGGCGTATCAAAAGTGATTCCTAAATCCTACGTTAAAGAAATATATAAACTGCTATAATATATAAACATATAAACGAGGTACCAGACATTTCATAGTTAAAGTATAGAGTATGCTTTGCCATTGGGAAGCACATAATTGCACACTTTCCTCTGTTAAAGTAAAGTTTATTTCGATTACTCCACTCACTCTACTATGCCGTTGATTTCGAATGGTGTCCTCTTTTGTGTTTATTCCGGTATACAGTTTAATATTGAATAATAAATTTTATAAACATGTCATTAATAAACCTAGAAAACAATAGAGGTCCTAAATTAGACCCTTGAGGGACCCCATAACTTGTGAGGTATGGTTTAGAAGCGACCTGCCCGTAAACTATGTATTGTTTTCTATCAAAAAAATAATTATGGAAGAACAGAAGCAGTCCACTGACGGGCGAGCACGTGCGTGTTCAAAATGTTATTATTATTTCAGTAAATACAATTATTCACAAGTTTATTATTATTATTTTAGTATTATTTGTTTCCCGAAGTAGGGGGAAAGCTGTCCACTGATAGGCGAGCATGTCCGCGGTGAGCAGTTTGAGCACAACGTATACTAATTTATCTGGCGGACATCCAATGCTCGTCACTCGCCTGTGACGTCATCCTTACCACGGACATGCTCGCTTGTCAGTGGGACGCTTAAGCACGCAAGTGGTGTCAAGAAGCACGCATACAGAAACGAGGGGCGTTCATAATAATATAGCTGTTTCACCCGTACACATATTTGAATGGATATTTCTTTGTAATGGGTTCCGTTCCATTTAGCAATGAAGAATGTTATTTGTAGCCATTTCATTCATTTACACTCATTCGTTGTGGTTATTCTTTCTTATGCGTTTCGTTATTTGCTTTCAATCGAGAAACAGGAATGTGATATAAATTTTTTGTTTGATTATTTATTGATGTTGTATATTTTGTTGCAGACTCTAGTACGGTCAAAAGATTCAGAATTGTGGGATAAATTGCCTACGGTGAAAGAAATTTTCAGCGGGTTTTGCATCTCTGAGACTCATTTGTATGGAGATAAAATAACAGAAGATAGTGAAATAAGAGCAGCAACATAATACAGAAGAGAGTTTATACTAATTATTTTGTAATATAATAATACAGGTACCAAGAAAGAATAATGAAGACCAATAAAGGAATGCTGAACATATGAAACTCTATGTTATACTTAGTTTTGACCATTCAGGCAAAATATTTTCGCTTTTGGGAATAACTCATGTGGTCCCACAGAAATCATTGCATCTCCCTTACTGTCATGGTGAGAAATATGATCTAAACGGTGTTAGAAAAAAAATACCACAACTATATAGCTGTACAATGCAAATGTTGAAGCATTATTCATTTAATTTTTACTTTTTTCTATTTTGTTTCTGTATAGTTATTATTATTTTATTTTGTGTTCTTTTAATTCATATATATTATTTTACAATCTTTATTTTTACTTTGATTTATTTTTAATATATGCACCTCTTGCACAATTTTTTAGACTAACTTTAATTATAATCCTACCGTTTTTCTTTATTATGCTTACTGTTTTTATTTTTATTTTTACTGTTATACATTTTTAGGTACAAAAATCTAATGTATTAACTTATATTACCCACGCACAGGCTGCGCCTTAGTGGGTTCCCTTTCCTATTATTATAAAACTTGTAATGTGAAATATATAAATTGGGAAAAAATAAAGGAAATAAAATAAATGGCATATTTATATTCAAATCTAGAAATTAACTACAAAGGAACTAAGTGCTGAACTATTTTTTTTAAGCAGTGCTAACAATATCGATAACTTAACAACGAAAACTTAGTTAGTCTTATTCTGCTTGGTCTCTAAATAGTATAAAACGAAGTGGCTATCCGCGTCTGTCTGTTTGTGCGCATAGTTCTTCTAAACTACTCAACGGATTTTGATAATGGGTTTATACTTTTATTTAGGTCATTTCTTCCGGAAGGTTTACATATATAAAACTTGCATATCATATTTATAGAAACTAGAGAAAAATCAATGTCATAAAAGAAATATTTTGGGCATTTACATTGCTAACGCTGGATAAACCTTATGAGATATATCAAAATAAAATACAATATAATATAAAATATAAATATAGAAAAGTCCGGTATGGTATATGTCTATTTCTAAGAATAACCCTTAGCAACTCCAGGTACACATCAGCTAGTTCTTGATATGACCATGCTAGACACCATAGAAAAAATTAATATTAAGAACTTACTTCTTGTACTTTCGGCAGTGCTTCCACCGTAACACGCAGGTTTTTCTGACTCATGATTTGATCTGAAAAGATAGAAAAATTATATTAATTCTTATTTTTACATTACAAAAAATTTAGAAAACAAAAAAAAATTAGAACATGAAATATATATTTTGTTGTATAATCAGTTAGTTTCTCGTGTTTTGAGTATAAAGTATTATTTGTATACTAAACAATCAACTCTCAATGCAATGGAGAATGTCCTTGGAAAACATATTAATTTACATAAAGCTGCTGACATATCAGATTACTTTACCTCTACTTGGAAGATAAGGCTGACATTGGATTCATGATTTAATTATTCATTTTATTATAAAATAAAGTACATTTTGAATGGTCAACTCTGGCATGACAGAATTTACACAACTTCTGTAATTGCAACTATTTTGAGCCACTATCCCATCCATGTTTCATAATTAATTTTCTGCAGTTTACTATGTAAAAGAGTGTTAAAACCGGTGGCGATTCGTGACTTTTGGGTGTACTAGAGTGATAATATTACAAAAATGGCATTATTGATGTTGTTGTATCCGAAAATAATTTTTATTTTTTTTCGAAAATTTGGTTTTTTGTTTGAAGAATTTCAGGAAATCTAGAATTTTGGAATTTTTTTGACTATACAACACCAATAATGTCGAATTTGTCAAACTTAGCACTCTATCACACCCTAAAAGTCACGAGCCGCCACTGGTTGAAACTATTAATAAAACTATAAATAATATAGATTGAACGATAATGTATTTGGACACTGTTGAAATCACGCTAACAACGGTCAGAATAGTTTAAACTTTGATTGAAATGGCTTTAGGTATGTTCAGTCACCACGTGAGAACAACCAGGACCCCGAATAATTTCGCCACTTAACATTCTTCACTGGCAGTGTAATAGCCTGATGGTTTCTGTGCAACAATGACTCTTGTAGTATAATAATAAATAAAAATAAATGTTTCATGTCAGTAAGAAGATATCAAAATTCAGAGAAAAAAATCTACGTAAACAAGCTAAAAATGAAATATCTTAATTGACCTACATCCAGAACTAGAGCGCATATAAAATATTTAGAATAATTTTTGCACAAAAAATATGGCAAACTTACTTGAAATTTTACAAATGCGATATTTGACATTGGGAAAAATCGCAGATCAATAAAATTAATTATTCTGAATGCACTTGATCAAATATTAAAAAATACCGGTGTTAGGAAATAATCGATGATCTCAAACGAGAAAAACGGCAAATAAATATTTCCTCACTTGTACATAATAATAATATACTGAAACGCGTATTTAAATATTTCCTCACTTTCATATACATCATTATAATATATTGACGCGTATTTAAATAATATTACATGTGATAACCACATTGCCCGGCCTGCAGCAACAGCCTACAGGCAGTGGGGTGATAATGGCACCCCACTTGTATAATTGTGAGGAAGAGTCAAGTTTGGGAGAGGAAGAGAACAGTTGAAAATTATCTGGCTACTCACAAATCAGGTAACAAAACATAGCTAAAGGGATTTCAAACAACTGAAATTAACTGGTTTTAAACCCATGATATTTTCGATTGTTTTATTTATACTAGCTGAAGTCCCGGCGTTGTCCGATTTTTACGCAGAGTTTTCCTAAATCTAATATAGACAGTGACCTTCTTATTGTTTGAAGATCAAGTGTGTAAAATTTCATTAATCTCGGAATAAAACTGTTTAAAAATCAAATAAATGCCACCCGCCCGTCACAGACATTCTTCTTCATATAAATATATATACTAGGTAAATTCCCCGGCGTTGCCCGGGCTTCACGCAGAGTTTTTCGTAATTCATGTAGACAGTATCCTCCTTGCTTTGAAGGCCAAGTATCCAAATTTTCATAAGTTTCGGAATAAAACTGTAGATTGCACTGCAGGGTTAAGGGTTTTGCTTTCTTATCTTTTTTGTTTGCTTCCATTTTTGTTTTTATGTTGTGTTCTTTATTTTCTAATAAAAAATTTAGATACTATTTGGAGTTTTTCTGACAACTATTTGGAGTTTCTGGGGGGGGGGGGGGCGTCGCAAAAATATGGCAACTTCCCAAGGGCGTCACAGTTGAAAAAAGTTTGGGAAGCCCTGTATTAGAAGATATTATAGAAGATCGATAGATTACGAAAACGGCGCGATATAAATCTTTTTTTTTTTTTTTTTTTTTTTTTTTTCACTACAGTTCCGTTCTTCGTTGCGGACGTGTTTTAACCGCTCCGGTTTGTTTGATCCTTTCAGAAGGTTTCCCTTGCTAAGAGATCGCTGAAAATTGTTCAGCATCCGTGTTTTATATAGTGCTTACCTTCTTATTTCACGAAATGTGCGTAACTTCTACCGTTTAGCCGGAATTTGCAATTATTATAGCATTTTAAACCGATTAATTTTTAAAAGTGAAGCTAGAACGAAGATTTCTCAATGCAGTCGAAGATTTTATACCTGACTCAAGTGTCAAGTGGTGTTGGGAATTACGGGACCTTTTCAACCGAGGATGTCTGCATGGAGGACAGATAAGCCATATTTTGTTTAAAGTTTTTGTCTTTGTTTTTATTTTCTGTTTTTGTTTATGTATTTTGTTACAGATGACACTCATAAACTTCACTTTGACTTTGGTTCAAGATTTTGCTTATGATAGCCTGCGATAAGCGAGCCCTAAGGGTCTGAGACAGAGGTGTGAAATCGTCGGATCACGACAATAGAAAGAATGTATTGGAGCCAGGAAGGAGTCTGAAAGGGTCGAGAGGATGCACTAGGTGGCATGAAAGGCTGGGAGGTGACTGGAGAGACTAAGGTAAACTAGGATGAGGTGATTTTGCACAGCGGTGCTGCCAAGGTCTGTTATCTATGTGAGGATATTGTGTCGGCGCTCTTTATTGGCAGCAGACACATGTCAGCGCTATATTAGCGGCGGACACATGCCTGAACGGATGACGAGCCTCGTGCTGGCACAGTTGGTGGACGGGGTAGTCTCTCTCCCTGCAGCAGCTGGTACAGTTCCTTCGCTACCTAGGACTCTTGCAGCAGAGTCTCCATCTTCTGTCTTCGTCGAGCGTCACAGCGGTGCTGCCAAGGTTTGTTGTCTATGTGAGGATGTTGTGTCAGCGCTCTTTATTGGCAGCAGATACATGTCAGCGCTATATTGGCGGCAGACACATGCCTGAACGGATGACGAACCTCGTGCTGGCACAGTTGGTCTAAATAACAAATGTAGATCATAGGAAATAAATTGTACAGCGCCCTTGAGGTGATTTTTCACAAAAACGGCGCTATACAAATTATCCAATTATTTTTTTTTTTTAAACTTCCGATTTAGTTGTCCGGGTTAAGTCTTCCCCAAAGGAAAAACTTAACCCTTCCACTCACTTTTCCACAAATGATCAGCTAGTCAATCAACACTATGTAAGTGCATTATATAAGTAAAATAAATACAAAACAATACAAGAACAACAATTATTATTATTAAATCATATTATTATTATTATTATTAAATCATCGAAATATTATTATTATTATTCATAGGTATTATGATGCTATGAATGTATAGGTACAGAAAGTAAAATTTGTGTCATTCTATCCGTTCTGCCTATTCTTGCTGAGATCAGGTGGGTTCTGGTAATAATATTATTTGCATAATAATTTGTACAGCACATTTTCTGGTTACACCTACGGAAATGCTGCGTGATATTGCATAGATTACGCGTGTCGTTAATATCAACTGGCTGATAAGGCTGAACAAGTTTTTATTACAAGTAAAACATTAATACACGGTGTCCGGAAACTCGTAGTACAAGCGGGAAACTGGAGAATCTACACCACATGGGGAACCCAAAAAAACATAAAGTTTTTTGATTTGAGCATTTTCAAAAAAAAAAAAAAACCAAAAAAAATATTTTTCGGCTATTTTAGGGTTAAAGTTTTTTCTGGTGTTTAGGGTTGAACAACAGATGTTTTAACCCTGCAGAGCGGAAATATTTTATGATTACACCGGGTTAAATGAAGGGTGATTTCAAAATAATGCTTCAAATCCGAGTTTCTTCATTTGTTTTACTTTCAAATAGTTTTAATTAGTTGGGTACTTTGATCTTCAGTAATAATTTATAAGAATTTGATTTTAAAAAAAAATAAAAAAATAAAAATCAACTTCAAACTCGATTTACTCGATAACGAAAGCTCAAATCAAAAAAAAAAAATACTACAAAACCGACTCCAAATGTGATGTAGATTCACCAGTTTCCCGCTTGTACTACGAGTTTCCGGACACCCTGTATAAGCAGATGATTTTAAACTCTAAAAAATGTATTATACGTTATTTGAATGTCGGGAGTTTCGTAATTCGAACAAGTTGTCTTAAATTATAATGGCAAGTAGGCATAAAACACGTCGAAATAGAAACATTATTCGAAATTTAAAAAAAAATGCATCACGAATTTGAATGTCGCAATTTCGTAATTCGAAAAATACCTACAATTATTCGTATGAAATGTGCACACTTTATTTATTTGTTAAACGTTGGGGTGGGATACACATGTTGAAATAGAAGGAAAAACTAATTTGAATGTCGAAGTTTCGTAATTCGAAAATATATTTGTAATGTTTTTTTTACATTTGTTGAAAAGAATATGACCTTACTGGGGCACCCCGTTCTAAGGTCACATTGTACTTGGTGATTTGTGTGAATTATAAATTGTAAATTTGGTCAAGTTTTATAAGTACGTTAAGTAATTTTGGTAAACATTCAAAATATACAAGATGTAAATTATACAGCGAAATAATCGAAGAAAAATATAACATTATACAAGAAAAATGTATAGTGGTAAAACATACAGAATAAAAACATAATATAACGTTAATCTTTGTTAAGTTGCAACATTTTATCTATATTCTTCCTTCCCGTGTCCATAATCCATATCTTCTAATACTTCTTTTGAATCCGGTTATTTTTTCAATGGTTTTGTGTAAACACAGCTATCAGTTATATTTTTCGATACAATAACATTATTTTTGATAATGTGGGAACCACTCGTACTTTACCTGTGTTTGTAAATAGAAGCGGGCTGTAAACTATACAAATACAATAAATATCTTGGATTTGAATGATGCACTTTAATAAATTCGAATAAGAATTCTTAATGTTTAACGGCAAGTAGTTATAAAACAAGTAGAACAACAAAATGTATTACGAATTTCAATATTGCAAATTCTCAATTATTCGTAAATCGAAGCAGACAGGTGCAATTTCGTAATTCGAAAAAAATAAAAATAAATCGTAACGTAAAGCTGTAAGTAGATATAGAACAGGTTGATTCGTTCTTTGAGCGAATTCTAAATTTTAACAAAAAAAAAAGAATAATGAATTTATATGTACGACTAGTGGTATGTTTTATTTTCGTAATTCAAACTAAATAATGGGCGTGGCTCGGTAGGTGACTTTACACTTTTACACCAAAGCCCAGCCCTTCAAACCTGGTGAACCGATGATTTCTATCTGGATCGTGAATAGATAATGAAGCCAGCAACCTACTTAGTTATCAGTGGCGTAACATAATGTTATTTTTCCCATATTACGAAAAAAAGATTTCTTCAAATTACAAAATTTTAATAAGGAATCGTAGAACTGAGTGGAGATTGAAAAGTAATCAAGTTTAAAATAAATAAAAAATATATAAAAAAATAACATTATCGAATCTAAATTTAAACGAAATTGACATACGTCGCTACGCACCCAGTATATTTGGGCATTGGTGGGAAAGAGGGAACTGCGGGGGGGGGGTTTAATTTTTTTTCTTTCGGTACTATCGGAGTCAAAGATCATACAAAGATCTATGATTGGTGTGCACAAATACAAACGTGTCAAGAGGAAGCTACAAGCCAATAATGTGTATATTCTTGGTATACATTATATTGTAGGTAATAGGCATTAAAATCACTTGACAAACGGAGTCTAGAAACGTTCGATTTCAAGCACAAAAATTGTTTATTTATTTTGTAAATAATTTTATAAGAAAGCAAAAAAGTTAATCAACGGTCACAGATAATCTTAGCATAAACTTTATTTTTTAAAACTGGTTTCCTTTACGCATTCATACATTTCTATTGAAAAAAAAATTGTAGTATTTGTATTTTTTATTGACTAATTTATTTTTTATTTGTATTCTACTCAAGCGAAACGATAGGAAAACCTTCAATTTATCTAAAGCATATTTTTTGGTATTCATAATGTACATCATTTCGTTATAAATATTAAACAAAATAGTGATTTAGCATTAAGCTTCGCCTTACAATGATTTGCCCGTTATTTGTCAATCGAAAAGCGTTGCCGATGTCACAGATCTATAAAAATATATACATACCAGCAGATAAAAAGGCCACTAACTACCGAGGTTTGAAAACTTCAACGGCATTTTTTGAAAAATAGCAGAGGACGCCACATCGGTTTACAGCAATCCTAAACTATACAGTCATTAACACTCCCGTACCGGACGGGGGGAACACACTTACACTAACGAGAGTTTTATGCTATATCTAAGTTGTTTTTTACACCACATACTCTGTAATTTAGTTAATCCTAAAAAAACTATTTGGTTATCGATCTGCATTTAAAAAATATATATTTTATTTCTAGTTTCTTAGATATTAAATAATTTGTACAAAATTCCGGCAAAATTCCTGTCCCCTGCCCCGCACCTCAGCTTCGTAGCATCGGCTAAAATTCCCCCGTCCCCATCCCCACTATCCGCTCACCACCGAGAACGATCCAGCGAGCTACGAACTGAACCGTAAAAGTTGCATTTTATGGAAAGGGCTAACTCCCGGTCGCGTACACTGCACTACTGGAATTTCCTTTTGCGATGCTAAAATGTTCACTTGCCGGACAAAGATCGGCCTGTCTAGCTTGCATCCGGTAAATGTTTCATGTTTAGAGACAACATTAAAATTATATCTGTCTCTGTTTCTCACATGGAAAAGAAATCGGTCAGAAAGAGACACATATTTTGTATACATTTTTAAGTAATTTGAAGGAACTTGAATAAAAACAGAGTACTATATGGTTAAAAAGTCTATCGCAAACGTCTGTTAAATTTTATATTGGGTTATAGTTGCTAATTCTCTTAATTTTCGTGGTAAATAATTCTCTGCAAAACCGGACTAGTTTCGCCCTGCTATGGGCATCTTCAGACTGGTAAGTAGTTCATTCACACCTACTTATGAAATGGTGTTTATAAATTAATATCTATTTCAGGATTGTAAAATATTTATTCTGTACTTTTAATATTAGAATTTATGTAATCAGTCGGCATGTATTTATTGCAGTTTCTTACGGCATATTTACCAATGTTTTAAATTAGATCATAAAATTCTATGGTTTTAATTAATTTGTGTGAAAGCCGCACAAGAGCCCCAACAGTCCTATCTAGTGGAACTATGGCATCCCCAATTGGAGTATTTTGTGAGGCTGAAGATAGTGGGGATGGCAAGGGGGAGGATATGGGTAAGACAAAGGTGGAAGTACATGCATATTCACATCTAGTTACCATATAGGCTTAAGTCATTTCAAGCAACGTTTGGATTCTACATGGTGGTCTTTCACTAGGGCGATACTGAAAGCATCTACCGCCCTGCAACTTGATATTATATATTTTTTTCTTTCATAAATATTACAGCATCCGTTGTCGAAGGGTAAGGCTCTAGACTAGTAAACCGGAGGTCGCGGGTTCAAATCCCGGTGTGCGCAAGTAAATTTTAATCTTTGTGATATTTCACAATTTACTGACTAGAATTCATTTAGGTTGTTGCTTGAAATAACTTTGACCTTGTTTGGTGACCAGTACTGAATAGCCAGCTATTTCCCCAACTTCCTCTTCTCCATCTTCTTCCCCTCCCCACTACCTTTAGCCTTACAAAATACCAGTAACGGCTCGTGACTTTTGGGTCTACTATTAATTGTAATATTATCACTCTTTCAAATTTTATTTGATTGATTTGTGTTATTTCACAATTAATTAATTAAAATAATATATAGTCTATTTGCGGCACGTTCCGTGGAAGATACTATCAGTATCGCCCTGGTGTAAGACTACCATTCAGAATTGAAACGTTGCTCCAAATGGCTTTAGCCGTGTTTAGTGACTAGATCTGAATAGCCAGGTACTTCCTCACCTTCCTCTTTCCCTTCCCCACTTACCTTCAGCCTCACAACATCCCCCAATTGGGGATGCCATAGTCTCACTGGCTCCAGACGGGAGCAGTTGGGACTCTTGTGAGGTATTCACTATAAAAAATAAATAAAAAAAAGTATCGCCCTGGTGTAAGACCACCATTCAGAATTGAAACGTTGCTCCAAATGGCTTTAGCCGTGTTTAGTGACTAGATCTGAATAGCCAGGTACTTCCCCACCTTCCTCTTTCCCTTCCCCACTTACCTTCAGCCTCACAACATCCCCCAATTGGGGATGCCATAGTCTCACTGGCTCCAGACGGGAGCAGTTGGGACTCTTGTGAGGTATTCACTATAAAAAAAATTAAAAAAAACTCTAGTACACCTAAAAGTTCCGAGCCGCCACTCCAACATACCCCATTTGGGAATGCCATAGTCTCACTGGTTCCAGAGGATTGGATAGGAGCAGTTGGAACTGTTGTGGTGTTTTATATAGAAAAATCAAAAACAGGAATATCTGAGGTTACAGTAAAATATAATTTACTCCACGTTTAAGTTCTAAAAATACATTTTTTTTCACTATATTCGAAAAATTCGTTGTATTTCGAACCCCTCGACATACAAACGAACCCATTATTTATGGTAAGGCAAACACTACGATTTGACCCTAAATGTAAATATACTACATAATATCATAAATTAGGAATTATAACCTTCACTAACATCTAAATATTCCATAATATTCGAAATAACATCCGTACCTAGTTTAGTAGTGGTAGGTTTTTAAAACTTAAAAATATGTATTTATAAATAGATCCATCATTTACGGACCACCCTGTGCAACACACTAGCTACGCTGTAATCGCCAATCGCCAGTCGAGATTCAGAATCGAGGAGTTATGCTCGTTATCGGCCCGCCTTCCCTGTTTTGTATGGAAAAAGGCGCATTATTATCTAAATTCATTAGAATATTAACTACGACTTTATTTATGAAAATATTTTGATAATGACTTCTGAAACACTTCGAATATACTCCCCCCTAATTATTACTAAAACAAATTACACAATATTATGCCATTAACATCCTTTAATAAGCAAAACAAATTGGGGTCTCTAGTGACCCCCCTTCGGATCTTATGTGATTTTTTTCTCTCCGGGACGAAAAGGTTAAGATAATAATACTATCAGATTCTGAAACTATCATTTTAGTAATATTACATATCATTTGAAAATATGCAGGCCCTTTTACCTAGGTCCCTTTTCAACTCGTTGGAAAAGCAAAACGTTTTAACTAAAAATTTGACGTGTGTTCGATGTGTTACCGAAATTTTGTAAATTGTTGTGAAAAAAATATTCGAGACGTAAAAAAGCCGCCATCACAGTTTGCCGAGTCAAGGTTCATTGAATATGGCGGGAAACGAGTTGTAAAACCATTCAATCGGAAATGCGTGATAATTATTATGAAGTTTTACCTCCATGAACACATCGCTGAAATAAACACGGAAATGTCTATGTATCTGTGAGAATTTTAGATAAAACATGATGTATTAATAGTCAATAATGATGCAGAAAATAAATAAATTTACACAATGCTTATTACGAGACAGTTCAGTAATCTCTCACGCTGCAAATATTATATTAAAACTAAATTCAAAACTTGGTATCTTTAGATTCCCACCGCTACTGCTGTGTTTGAATGCCACCACAAAAAATATAACAAAAGTTTGGCAGAAATTAATACTTTTATTGAATCGTCGCCGTGGTGAATGCACCTCAAAGTGCACGGAAACTAAAGATAAAGAGGTCATCTCAAGTTCGTTTTGATATGAACAAGAAACATACGTATTCACGAAAATAACAAACATACCATGAAAATTGTATGTTTTTTATTCTGAAGAAGGAATAGTGTTTGCATTGTTCATATTTGAAGTAAAGACTCCCAGCATATTTTTTTAGCCAATGACGGACCTTAAAAAGTATCGCCGGGTTTTTTTTAACCATTCAGGCCTCTGGCATATTGAACGTTATATTCCTTAAAGATGCTGTCAGAAAGACAAAAAAGTATGTAATTCCGCTTCTCAATAAAATCCTAATAAAAGGGATATTTCTACACGTGCCAAGATCTAGTTGTTTGCGGTCCGTCCTCTCTGCCTACCCCTGCGGGGAAACGGCGTGATGGTTAGTTAGTTGGTTAGTATTCCAAAACTAAAAACGGTTTTTGCAAGGAGATGAAATACGCTTTAAAATTTTATTATTAAAAATATATATAAAATTTTTTGAAATATTAAAATTTTGAAATCAAACAAAGTTTAAAAATGGCTCACCTTACACTGAACTTAACTTACTGATAACGAAAAAAGAAATCAACATACAAATGTATTATACACATTATTGCCACCTCACTTTTTTGTCGTTTCATATAAAATAATTAATTTAAAAAATTCACCAAGTTTCATAAATTTTTCACAAATTGCGGTCGGTATCTTTGGTTTCGTAGAAGTATTCATTTTAATTACTCTGTGGTTAACTTCTAGATTTGAATATAAAGCGTGATGTTTTCTCTTTCTAACACCGTTTAAATCATATTTCTAACCATGACATTAAGGGTGACACAACGATTTCTATGACATCATATGAGCTGTTCCAAAAAGCGAACAAATTGATTCTACGGGTAATAGCTGTATGTTCGCAGAACCGAACAAATTAGCCTGAGATGTTAACTTCCAATACGAAAAGGGCATTATTGGCATATCTTTGATACTCAAATACTTGAGCGAACATTAAGTTCGAGAGAAAGCTGAGTGTTCTATTATGTACTTCGTTAGTAGTACTTATGTAATCGTTAGAGCTATGATAAGAAGCCTCCACTTGTCAACTCAGTGTTCTTGCCACTGACCTTTAGTGGCTACTGTCTAGTCTAGTGCAATCACTATAGTATCACGATAAATGCTTGGCTTTGTACCGAAAGGAACTCTTCATACAATCAGCAATTAACCGGTTCGGTAATATTATTATTTTTATATTCATATTTAAAACAGATCCAGTCCGTTTTACATATATAAATCTAAAAATTCATAGAGTTCAAGCATAACATTAAAAAGGCGTACCGCTGATATCTCCGTTGTAACGAAACATATTACTGAAACAGAGGTTGCAACGGAGCTCTCAGCTGCAGAAACAGAGCCGAGGAAATTTATTGAAAAATATGTAGAACCAACTAACGAATCCACTGCCAATTTTACCAAAATAAACTGAGCGCCAAGACAAGTCAAAATTTACCCGTAGCGGAAGATCTGATAAAGGATTACTGAAACCCATTTCATCAACGACATTATAAAAAATTCCATTTCACTAACATTTTTTACTCAATGTCAATACTAAGTTTTCCATTTCCATTAAAATTAGCGATCCCTGGGCCCAGAGCCAGGGAGCTTACCGCTATGCCACGGAAATAAATTGAATTTAAGATCATTAACAGTTCATCATTTAAGTTCTTCGTACCTTTCTACATGACGCCGACCAGTCATAATTAACAAACAACTACTACTATTAACGTTGACTCAGCATGTGTTTGAAAGTTAGCCAGACTATCCTAATTGCTTTTCTTGGATAATAATTAGGGTTGAAGATTAAGGAAATGACCTACGAAAGAATGTACCTGGATCTTTGTATTTTATGGCTCATTGGTCGTAATATACTATGTATGACTTTCACCCATCTAGTCAGAGCTATCATTTCACAGATCAGGTCAAATTGATTTTAAATATAGATTTCGTTTTCGAAATCGATACATTCGAATGAATAACCGATTTCTAAAAGGATAAAACAATGAACCGAATGACGAATGATTCGAGGAAAAATATAATGGTAAGGCGTTGTAGGGACGCTGTTTTTTTTTTTTAAAAAAAAGTTGCAGTTTTTTCCAGGAAGTCAACATAAACAGAGAACGGGTGTTCCGCTCGTGTCAGTCTAGTTTCATTTATGTATTTAAGGCGATGCACTACGTCGTGTAATATTTTAAATTGAGTCGCTATCAATAACAACCCTTACATAGATGGCGAAAGGTTTAAATTCCCGCCATCCGCCTGTTTTCATTTATGCAAGAAAAAAACATGGCCAAAAAGTGTCTTTTATTTTATTATGTGGATGTTCAGGCATAAATATATGTTTTTTTTCGATCATTTTATAAATAACTTAATTTGCCACATTATACAATAAAATCATAACCGAAAATGGGTTAGTAAGTAGGAGATTTTGAGCTTTAAAGGAGTTTTCATAGGCCTTTACATTTATTTTTTTCTAGGCTTATAAAAAGACTTATCTAAAAAATACTCGATTATTTCAAAGGCCAAGATGTATTCTACTCGCAGTATTTAATTAAAGCATCTGATCCATTTCTAGGCGACCAAATTTTCAAATCAAAAACACATGATTTTGCATTACTACGTATGGCATCGCCTTAACAAAATTGATGTTGCCATTTCTTGACACATAATTTACTTATTTTATAAAGGGTGTTCGAGGTAAAGTGGGCAAACTTCAGTAAGTGATTCTAAATGACGGTAGAAGTAAAAAAGACAATTGATTTTTTTCCATACAAATAATTAAACTCATTTACCTGAAAATTACCTTAAAAGGTCGGAATTTTGAAAAAGGTATAATCGCCTCCCGAAGTTAGTGCACTTTATCCGCCGGACACCTTGTGTATGCAAAGTTGAGGGGAGGAAAAACGGATGTACCAGTAATTTATATCATGAGCTATAGAGCTTTGAAATATCTATAGAACTGTAAAAAAATAAAACAAGACCAATCACATCTACAACACTTAATCTGCAGACGTGCTCCGAGCTTGGCAACGATTAAAAGTTACCAACATTATCGATTTAATCTTTATGGATGGACTTGTACTGGGGGCTTACTCGTTTGTATTTTTAAACAGAAATCTCGAGCGTAGCCGGGTAGTGAAGAGAAAATACGAAGTAAAAAGCTAATATAATCAAAGAGGCAGGTACTGTCAAGTTCAGTACCTTCACCTCATTGAAATTCCAGCGCGAGAAATCGACAAACATTAGTATGAGTGCGATGTACATCCGTAGGTATCTTTAGACATATCTACTGTCTGTATTACACTACGTATGCACCTGCGTTCATGTCAAACATGTTCCCGACAGGCAGACAGCCAGGTACTTTCGGTTCATACCTGGTTCGTGGTTTTAAGATGGGCATATCCCATCGGTATGAGTTATTATTGTAGAACTGAGACTCGTGTCAAGATTAAATCATTTATTTTACAGCTAGAAGTTCAACATTCCGATCTTCAGTGATTCTCTAAGTGCGATTTTGTACACCTGAGATATACAAGTAATCAACTGATTGGTTTTGCTTAGGTACTATCATTAAAGCGATGTCCACCACGTGTAAAAATCCCATTGAAGCCAAATCTAGTTTGAGTGAAATTGCTATGCAAAGCGGTGTATTATAATGATAAATTTTATTTTAGTATTGTTAATGCAATTACAATAGCTGAGGATTTTTTGGGTATTCGATGGGTAAAGGTGTCAGAAAAAAAATTTAAGTAGGTATTCTCATTTTTCATATATCTTCCCCTCAACCAGCAGCTTGAAATCGTTCTCAAATAGCTCCGAACAGATTGATTTTATGGTAGGTAATCTATATAAATAAAAATGTTACTGTTCGTTTGTTAAATGTCCTTCACCGATTGGTTTGAAATTTTGTCGAAACGTTGCATTCGATTATGCGTGTGTTTTTATATACCTACATTATATATATATGACACCTGTGACAGGTAAAAAATGCTTTTATGTGTCATGACGTAAAGGCAACACTCGCTATCGTTTCTCTATCAGTACAGAAAGACTGAGACACAGCAACGCGTGGCGGGGTACAGCTAGTAATAATATAGTTGCATCATTTATAGTCAATTGTTATTTTAACAAGAATATTTGTGACAAATTTCACAGTTGTAAATACTCTCAGCATCGTCCCGGCAAAAGACGACCCTTGTGAAAGTTAGAAAAAAATGCCATTTATGTAGTAATGCCGTTTCTTTGGTCAAATTGAATAATTCCATATATTTTTATATAAAATATTATATTTCAGAGGAAATTTTGGTTTTGATTTTGTAAATTAGAAAATTTAAAAAAAAAACATACCTTTTGCCGATAGGTCCACTGTTCGCAAAACTAGTCTTATGCTACGTATAAACAGGAGAAAAAACTGGGGTTTGCGGTTGCTTCGTTCCTCTCCCATAATTCGAGGTTCAGTTCGCGCATTTTTCTCCTATTTATACGCAGCTACATGATTATTCGGATAGCAAAGTAGGTACTCATTGAAAATCCATAAATCGAAGGTAGTACCTACGATAGTAATATTTTTTTGAGTCATCGATTAGTCAAACAATCAATGTTCGAATCATAAATAACACTTATTTGAATACACACTAGTCAATTCAGATATCCGCTACCTACCACGAAAAGATAAATAAAGAAATTGCATTCATTAGACTTGATTAGCTTTGTTTACATCGCGTATCAAATATTTGTATCACGCGAATTAATTAATTTATAATATTATTTGTTTGTTTTTTCTATGATTACCGCACACTATCTGCCTGAAGCCAGTGGAACAATCTAATCATCAAATGGGGTGTATTATGTATGAGGCTGCAGGTAGCGGAAGAAGATGAATATTGGTTATATTGAAGAAACATTGGTAAATATTTTTTAATATCGCACAAGAGACCCAACTGTTCCGAACCGTCTGTAGCCAGTGAGACTATGGCATCCCCAATTGGGTATGTGTGAGGCTGGAGATAGTGGGGAAGAGGAAGTACCTGGCTTTTCAGATATGGTCACCAAACACGGATAAAACCATTTAAGCAACGTTTAAATTCTGAATGATGGTCTTACATGATATCTTCCACTCTGGAACGTGCCACAAACCATATACGTTTTTAAATTAGTAAATTGTAACACTAATCCGTCAAATAAAATTTTTACTTGCGCATGCCGGGATTTGAACCGCGACCTTCGTATCGCTAGCCGAGAGCCCTACGGAGGCTGAAGACTGTTTCCAGACTATTAAGATCTAAAGCCATTTCAAATTTAAAGCAACGTTTTGATTCTGAGTGTTGGTTTCACCAGGGCAATACTGATAGTACCTACCACCCTTGAATGAAACAATCACTCTGAACCGATAATACCCAGAAATGTAATAACCGATTTGAAAGAAACTTGATATTTACACAAAACATTTCGACTCCTAGCCCCCAGACACACCAGTGAAATTGATCATCTGTTCAAGAAAATGTGTATCTCAAAATTTGATTTTTTTGGTCAATTTCACTATAAGTAAGGAAAAATTGACCTCACTTCTGGAACACGTAAAAGCTCACAGTTTTATCTATTTTGTGCACTAATATAATTAATTTGAATAAAATATTTACATTTGAATTCTAAATATAAAGTTAATAAAACTTACTGTTGTAATTATGTTTAGCTGCTCACTTCCTCAATAAAGATTTATATATAATTTTCTCACAATTAATATTCATTCACAAACTACACAGAACACTTAAACAGGAATTTAAAACTTGTCAGGTAAATTATATTTCACAACACACGACTTGATCCGGAGACGTTTCGAAATAAACTGAAGTTCTCATTCATCAACCATCTTGAAAAACGACGATGAACAATCGAAGAGCAGGATAGAAATACAGTACCATAATAATCAAAACAATGTTTTCGAATACTACCATTAGTTAAATTACAAATAATTAGTTAATAAATTATGGAATGAATCCTGACTCATTCTACTAGAAAGCTAAATAGGGTTTTGTTTCACAGAATTTGAAAAATTCATCAAGTTTCAAATGAATATTAACATTCAAGTTCTGTTACTATAATTTATTCAGTGATAATGTACAGGTTTTCCAATAAGAAGTGTTATTTTGAATAGCTTGCTATTTCGGTAGATGTTACTTTTGAAGCTGTCATTTTTTGACATTTGCCAAGTAGAAACTACGCCATTAATAAAAATGGAACGATACACGCTTCAACAACGCATTTAAATTATTAAAATTCACTTGAGTGAATTAAATTCAAATCATCTTGAGTGATGAGGACCATTTCCACCTCGGTGGCTTCGTCAACAAGCAAAATTGTCGCATCTGGGGCTCGGAAAACCCAAGAGTTATTATTGAAAAGCCTCTCTATCCTCAACGTGTGACTGTTTGGTGCGGTTTATGGTCCGGCGGAGTCATTGGACCTTACTTTTTCGAAAATGAGGCTGGAGAAACAGTTACGGTGAATGGATTGCGCTATCGAGCGATGATTAATGATTTTTTTATGGCAGGAATTGGATGGTATTGATCTGGACAACGTTTACTTTCAACAAGACGGCGCTATGTGCCACACAAGCAACGAAACCATTGATCTTTTACGATTGAATTTCAAAATAACACCTCTTATTGGAAAACCCTGTATTACAAAATATTAAAAATACAATTTATAATATATTACTCCTAGTAAGTTAAAAAAAACTCATTTCGGCAAAGACTTCACTACACCGGCATATGATGAAATAATTATTTAACAGAACGAATAGAACTTTTTTACACTAGCTCCACACAGGAGGCTCAGGTTCTATGAAAAAAAGTTCGCTCAGGGCCTATGTCATCTTTAGGGATGCCTTGTGGGGTGAATTTTTAGGGAAAGGAAGGAGGGGTGAGAGTAGAGGGTTTTGGGAAGGAAAAGGTATGAGGGGTGGATAGGAATCTGGGGGACAATGGGTCATCCCTCCCACTACGGTGCGGTGGGTCGAGAGAGTCCAACTGGAAAAGTCAAAAGGTTTCCCTCAACCAGTCTCTTTAGATCCGGCCCGTCACGCAGTATGTGCCAAAAGCATCCACCGCCAAGACCTAGACAAACCTCACCCCATGAACCCGGGCACCCCTGCTAAGTCACAAAACCACTTGGGGTGACAAAATTCTCAAATTCAAAGCTTTCAAACTTTTTTTTCACATTTTGTGAAACAACCCGTCCTAAAACTAACAAAAATCATAAATCGATTTGTTCAAATATTTGTAGGACTCCGAGGTTTACCTCGTCATACATTTCACTGTCATCTTTAGGGTTGTTGTGTGGAGGTTTTTAAAAAGAAATAATTTAAGACGTTAATACCACAACTTCACGAAACGACTGGGACTATAACATATGACATCCCCAATTCGGGTGTGTTGTGAGACTCAAGAGGTGTGGGGAGCTAAAGAGATGAGACGAGGAAGGTTGGGAAGTACTTGGCTAATCTGGTTAGTGTCATGTCAAGCAACGTTTCAATTTTGGATGGTGGCCTTTCACCAGGGTCTTGAAGATACTAATATTGTAGGACGGAGAGAACACAAAAGCGTGCAAATTATTTCAAAGGAACATGAAATCGACCTTTTCTCATGCGAAAAATTTACTGTGTAAAAACGTAGCACACGCGTTTTTTTCACTATGCAAAAAACACAGAATTTCCGTCTAAACAGTCTATCAAAATTATGCGACGAACAAATAACAATAACTAATTACTAGGTAATGTGTTCTAGGTAAATGGTACAGTTTTCCGTGAGATAATAACCAGTAATAGTAATGAATGAAATCTGGTACCTTCTGCGCGATATGAGTATTGAACGTGCTCGCATTCAAGGATTGCGCGTATAACTGAATTACCTATTGTCGCGTAACGATGCGATGTATGATGATTGTACGAGGCCAGAGTCGAAATTACAAAACGATATCAAACTTTGATATGGTTTTGTAACACGAGATAAAATACATAAATTAATGAACAACATAAGTAGTAGGTACCTAATTTCATTGAATGCAATGGTCACAAACGAGAAAACACAATTCAAAAATACCGAATATTTCAGAAACATTTAGGACGGGTTGTTTCACGGAATTTGAACAATTCATCAAATTTCAAAGTTAATTTACAAGTTCTGTGAAGGTTCTATTCAAGTTCTATTATTATATAATTACTGGCCAGTTTCTTCAAAAAACTGAAATCACAACAGAACTTCAAAATAACCTTTACAGAACTTCAAAATCAACTTCGATATTTGACGAATTATTCAAATTTCAACGTTGATTTTCAAGTACTGTGAAAGTGTGAAAGTCCCATTCAAGTTCTGTTATTATGTCATGATGGGCCAGTAGCTTCACAGAACTGAAATAATAACATAATTTGAATATTACTTTCACAGAACTTGAATTTTAACTTCGATTAATTGTTAAAATTCTGTGAAACTGGTATAAAAGAATAAATTATTTGAGAAACATTTTGATTGGTAAAATAATAGAATAAATTACTTTAGAAAAATTTAGATTGATATAATAAAATAATAAATCATTTGAGAAACATTTAGATTTGTATAATAAATCATTTGAGAAACATTTAGATTGGTATAATAAATCATTTGAGAAACATTTAGATTGGTATAATAAATCATTTGAGAAACATTTAGATTGGTATAATAAATCATTTGAGAAACATTTAGATTGGTATAATAAATCATTTGTGAAACATTTAGATAATAACTATAATGAATTATTTTAGAAACATTAACCCCACAGGAGACCCTGAGGAAAATAATTCCCCTCAGGAATGTCATCTTTGGGGATGCTGTGTGGAGATGTGGTAAAATAGTAAAACAAATTATTTAAGAAGTGACGGGGGGTATCACTGAACATATACTCCAAAGAAAATTATAAAAAGGAAAGAAAACTAATTCAATATAGATTGGCCTCTTGACTCCTAGGTTCCGTGAAATTGAACTGATCAAGAATGAATTTCGAAATTCGGGTACACGGACAAACAGACAACAGACTTATATACGTTTTATAACTTCAGTGGTGGGTGATAAATGATTTAATAACGTTTTTCTTTTAATTGGAATTAATTAATCTGCTTTAGATCAGAAGACTTTCGGAATATCGCGCACTTTATAACACAAGAACTCCAACACGTGGTCATCTTCAATTGAGACAATAAAACAAACGCTTCAAACATTCAACACACTTGAGATTGATAAGATAACAGAGTTTCCCAAACTTATATGAATTAGCGCCCCTTTTCAGTATAAAAATACTCATATTTTATAATATATTATCAGTGATAGAATTATTGGTATAACTGTAAAACATAAAACAACGGCATTGAAATTTTAAAGCTATTTATTAAAATTAACGAAACATTTGAAATATCATTTTTTTGTTAAAAACCTGGCTTTTGACTTTGAGAATCGGACGGTCAAAACGTCCCTCAATTCCAAAACAGAAACAATAGAATTTTTTTTATCAGTTTAATTTTGTACCCCGACGATGCTCGAGTGTAGCGAAACTGGTCGGTCTTAAAATTAATAAAAATTCGTGGTTTTAAACAAAAAATATTGTTTCCATTAAACATAACTAACCACTCTGTGAAAAACTATGTGTTAGGTAAAATGAAACCAACTGCGTGTAATTTAGCAAAATAATACATACAAAAATACCCAAACAACGGAATGTTTTTTTTAATCAAAATATATATAGCTAGTAAGCTTTTCAATACAGACCAGAAAAGATTTTAATTTTTTAATAAAAATTGAATTTTTTGACCAATTGAAAAAAAATCTTGCTCTACTTAATTTGTAAATAATACGTTGAAATATAAAAGAATAAATGAAACATTAAAAAAATAGGTGGGAATTTTGAATTGAATAATCTGTATTATTAGTGAAGTAAATAAATAACTCAACAATTTTGTTTAGTATTTTTTTTCATTTCCATTAATAATAATGATTGGATTATTTGTATAGCGCCGTTTTCGTAAGAAAATCACCTCAAGGGCGCTTAACAACTTAGTTTATACTTATGTATTCCTATGACTTAGACTTATTACTCGTGGCTTATAACCAAGATTAATGTCGAGTGATTTACAACTAAGACTTCTAGTAACTAACTAGTAACTTAAAACTATACATATTTTTATGACCGGGTGGGTATTTACAAAATACCGCTATAATATGACTTACAACTACGGCTTAAACTGGAGATTTACGACTAACATACAAATTTACGTTTACAAATACAGATTGTCATGATTTCTGCCTGTAGAGTGGTAAAGGTATACAATATTATAAAAATAATTTACGCGTAATAAATGGTTATTATATGAAAGTGGGTAGTCAAGGAGAAAAATCCCCTGGACTGAGTAATGAAATACTACTGAAAAAAAAGCGGTTATTATTCTGGATAAGACAAGGTGAAAAGGTGAGTATTTAGATTTGCTCTGTACTCAGATGAGGTTCCGCAGATGTTTTGAGATTTGTGGGAATATTTTGAAACACCGGTCATCAGCCTTGCTACAGAATTGAAAACTGACCGAAATCTGTCAGGGTATATTTTAGGGAAGACTTGCATATATGCAATTGCCGACTGTCCTTGATTACCGCCTTTTGCCACCACCGACCCCGGCACTGAAAAAAATGAGTTAGCTAAAGTGTTAAGCTAATTGAAGTTGTGTAACCATCGCCTAAAGTTCAGCTACTTTACCTAAAATACTTTATGTGCAGATACCGTCGTTGTTTAGTAAAATGTGCTTGAGCTATTACAACTAAACTTTAATAATAGCACACTAAAAGCATACTTACCTAAACAAAATAATCGGTTTGGTTAATCAAGCTAAAGTAATTTACTAAACCTATTTCACTTTAGTAACTTAAGTTTATGTGTTACTTCCCAAAGTATTTAGCTAAATTTAACTAAACATCTAGTTTGGTTAAATGTTTTGTTCATATAGCAAAACTGAGGTTGGAATATCTAAATTGGTATTTTTACATAACAATTAGTTGCTTTGCACAAACTTAGGCAAAGTGCAACAAAACTTTAGTTAACCCTTTCGTCCCGGAAAGAAAAAAATCACATTGGATCCGAAGCGGGGTCACTCAGTCCCCCAATTTGTTTTGCTTATTAAAAGGTGTTAATGACATAATTCGATGAAATTTGTTTTGGTTATAATTAGAGGGAAGTATATATTACATATTTCAGTAGTCATTATCAAAATCGTTTCATAAATAAAGTCATAATTAATGTTCTAATGAATTTAGACCATAACGCATATGTTTTCAAAGAAAACGGAGAAGGCGGGTACGTAGCAAGCATCGCGCCTCGTTTCCGAATCTCGACTGCCGATTGGCGATTAAGCGTCGACGTGGGTGGCTAGTTTCTTGCATAGGGTGGTCTGTAAATGATGGATATGTATTTTTTACTTTTATAGTTTATGAAAACTACTACGTACTACTAAACTAGGTACGGATGTTAAATATTTTGAAACAAATGTTGTATGTTGATATTTAATGTAGGTATTAAATTATTTTATTTCTACAATTATTCTTATTATTATTATGTATCTTTTCTCGGGAGATTTTTCAATGTGGATGAGTGTTTCAAGCTAATAATTATTGCTTATAAATAAATGTTACCCTTTGTGCTATGAAAAAAAATTCTTGTCTTAAACATTAGTTTACAAAAAAAAAAAAAATTAATATCTTATTTCTGATTGTTTTTATTATAATTTCATTTAGAGTATCATCTAGCATCGTGCCGCAGTTAACCTGTAATCATAAATGATGCGTTTGCTTGAATAGGTATATATTGAGTTTATAGTTTTTCACTGATCCATTTATGTAGGTATGTTTTACATTTTTAACGGTGAATGGTTTTGTTTTGTAATGTTTTATCAAATAAAATTGTAAAAAATAAGGTATTTTTAATAACTTCAAATTGTTAAAAATAAGGTATTTTTAAAGTATTGAAATCCAATCTTGAAATAAATATTTTTTTATTGTAGCCTGAGAATTCCCCGTTTTTGATAAACAATATTTATGAGAGATCTGGAAACGGTATTTATAAACTCGTAATAGGATACATATGAGAAACCGGAGAATTTCTCTCTTTTTCTTAGTAATGACGGCCCCCATGGTCAAATGGTTGAGATTCTGGGTCGCGGGTTCAAAATCCCAGCAAGCGCAAATTAATTCAATAATTATGTGATATTTCATAAATAATTCATAAAATATAATGCATTTAATATAATATATTTTCCGCACGGCCAAGGATGGGAAATGCGTTCAGTATTGCCCTGAACAAAAACCACCATTTAGAATAGAAACGTCATCATACTAGGAGGCTATCTCTTTTATGGTGACCATTTATAGGGATTGATTAAATAAACTGAAAATTGCAAAATTATAATAGAAAATAGAAAAAGACATTCGTAATATAAAACATAATTTTAATATAATTTTAAAATATCTTACACACATAATATCGTAGTAAAATGAAGAAATTTACAAAAAGACAAAAAACACACCTCAAAATATTATATTTTTACAAAAATACACCTCAACATTTTGGAAACACATAAGGTAGGTACCTACTTTATAATAAATGAGTTTTATGAAACAAACATTAGATATTAGCAAAAATTATTACACATATAGTATAATGAACATACCTATTACTGGTAAACAAGACATGTCGATCATCCAGTTGATTAGTCAGACATCTCTAAATACAAAGTTTTGAGATAATGAGGAAAGCAATGTTCGAATGCTCGCCATAAACCAAATATTATTTACATGTGTCTGTATTTTATAAATTAAATATGCTATAAAAAAATAACACCGGGAAGTATAACGGTTCGGTACATTAGTACGACATTTTTAAATTTTCTACAAATAACCCAGAAAACATATATTTTGTTTGTTTTTTCATTTTACATATAACTGTATACTCAACTCAAATTCCGATTCTTCGGAGATGTCTGACTAATCAACTGGACGATCGTTATATTTACATATTATACACAAATCGCGTGATGAAAATCACAACTTGAAATGTAAGATATTTACTCTTTATCGTATTATTACAAAGAATTTTTTTTCTTGAGCAAGTGGAATGTAACATATACACACGGCACGAGTTCCCAAAATTGAAGATGAAATAAACGAAAATTATAACCTAGCTAGAAGACAATAACTTTTTAAATAAAAATTCACAATTTAGAAAAACACACACAACACGATGAAAGTTAAACCCAAACAACATGGAATAAAATCAGCATTATTAAATAGCGAATAATTCTGTCAGCTATTAATTTTGGTACATACATATCCCAAACTTTAATTTATTGGTAAATCGAATAAATATACTCCAGAATAAATTGTATGAAAAAATGAAATGCAAAGTGATTACCAAGAAATAATCTAATCTAAAATTGGGATCATATTTATAAAAGAAGACAAAACAAAAACAAGCTGACGTTAACAACACAATTTTTGCGTAATTTGATGGAAAAACATAAAATATAATGTTATAAGAAGGTACAGTAACTATTGGATATTATGTCCGGTTTTTGACAACATTTCACTTGTAAGATATTATAGCGTAATGACTCCTGGATATATACTTATTGCACAAGACTGCAAAAGTGAACTAGATGTTCTGGAAAACATTGTAAAATTGATATCAAGTTATCAATAAACAATCGCATAAATTAACAATTTCCAAATGACCACTATGCTTTGAGCAATTGAAACCTTTATACATAAATTTAAATGGAAAATGAGAAAAGTGCACCACGTCTAAAACAGTAGAGGGACTTCTTATAAAAAAGTGATAAACAGAGAAATGATTAAAAGCACAAAAGATATGGTCGAAAAATGTTTGTTTTCTTATAGAAAAATATGTTGTTCATTTACCAAATGTTAGTAAGTGACTACATGCACTATCATGAATGCTTTAATTATTTAAAATACACGTAATTTATTATTAAAAACTATAATATTAATATGAAATAAACAAAACGGATTTTTATGCAAAATATTTTCCAACGTGATCATTTTAAAAATGAAACAATTCGACTGAGAATACACCAAGATAACACAAACAACCAGTACACTAATTGAGTTTGTGTAATCAAATGAACGTGAACAAATTCTAAAATACTAGACAAACCTAAAATTGCAGATCATGGCACCATTAGTATAGTGATGACTTGAAAAGAAACAGCAAAAATACTAGAAAAAGTGAATAATAGAAGAAATTTCTAAAGGTCGGATATGCTTATTACAAAAATGACAGATTGTTTGTTAATTTTAAAGTTCTATGAAATTTCTATTCAAGTTCTGTTATGATATCAGTATAGGCCAGGTACTTCACAGAACTGAAATAATATCGGAACTTGAATAGAACTTTCGCAGAACCTGAAAATTAACATCAAAATTTGATGAATTGTTTAAAATCTGTCAAAAGATCCGTCCTAAGCAACTTTTATTATTTTAACAACATTCATTATTGGCATTGTCCTTGATAGTTTTACAGTTAGTACAAAAATTTTCTTGGACCCTGTGCAGAACACAAATAGATTTCCTGCAAGTATAACAACACAGCTTAGTTTTTCTATCAATGTTGCGCGGGCAAAGATAACACCGTCTTCGTATTGCCTTGGTAGGTAAAACTTGTACTTCATTTAATACAATATCGTCGCTTGTGCTCGGCATAACTTTTTCAAATAATTCGAAGCCGTATTGCTGCGCTTTGTGAAATTTTACACCGCTTTCTTTTCTACTTTTAATGTTGTTTTTCACTAAGTCCATGGCCAACTCCCTGATAAAGATTTTTCGTCTGCTTCGGTCATTTGAATGCCATTCTGGATATTTAGTGATCCAAATAACATAAGCATTCAAGGCAGCCATATCTAAAATCTCCATGAAAATACGAAATGGCCACCTTCTTGTCGACCTAACGCAGGAATATTCCCTTGTCATTTTGTCCCCGGTGTCTACAGCCCCCTTTGTTGAGTTGTAATGTAATATTATATCTGGCTTTTTTGACTCTGACGCTGATGAAATTTTGTCGTCGTGGAATTCGGTTGAAAGAAGAGCCACTGCACTCTTCTTTTTCGGCACATAAGAAACAATTGTAAGTGCATCGGTAAAACCAAAAAGGCTTGTATGTAATTCCCTTTGCGGAGAAGGTAAAAATTCTTTTGGAATTTCTCTTTTATTCGACCTCAATGTACCAGTCAGCGTCAAATTATTATCCAATAATTTATTGGCAAGAGGTATTGACGTGAAAAAGTTGTCTGTCGTAACACCTCTTCCAGAACCGTAATATGGTGCTACTAAGTCAGTTACGACTCGTAACCCCTGATTTACTTCTCGGGCATTGCCAATTTTGCCCGTGTATACTTGAGTATTTAAAATATAGGCTGTTTTGGCATCAGCTGCCACCCATATTTTAATTCCGTATCGTCCAGGTTTGCTTTTCATGTATACACGGAAAGGACATGATCCCCGGTACGTCGCCAAACGTTCGTCTACGGTGATGTGGGAATCCGGGGAGTAATTTCTAGTGCAAGCTGCGTTAAAATTTTCATAAATTGATTTTATCGCCTCCAGTTTTGTCCCACTTTGTGCGATTCTTTCGTGCCTAGTCACTCTATCATCAAATCGTAGAGTACTAAATAAGAATGCAAATCTATCTCTAGACATAGCTGCTGTATAAAAAAATTGCCTAAATAGATCATTCGTTGTCCACAACTCTTTCAACTGCATCTTTCTGCAACGGTTTCTCCCAGCAGCAAGCAATATGCCGATAAAGGATTTAATTTCATCCGTAGAAATTGATGCATCATCGGCTGTGCCCTTGTTTTCCCTCACACAAAAACGTTGGGTTTCAGTAACTATTTCTTTGAGAATATCGTCAGTAATAAACAATGAAAATGCGTCTCCAATAGATGAAATATTTTTGCTTTCATTTGTCAGGCCAGGACGAGAGTAAACAATATTGTGTTGCCTACTACGGGATTGTGTCGGAGGAACGGAACTCCACTTAAATCCAGATTTGGAAGTAAAAGATTTTTCTTCCGTTTCATCAGTAATCTTTTCGGCATCTTCGTCAGAGGTGTCGGATTCACTTTCAGAAGAACTTTCAAAAGAAACATGATCTTCAATGTCCGATGTGTTTTGAATGTTTTCAAATTCAAAATCACTGTTTGACTCATCACTACCAGAGTCTTTCTCTAATAACGCTCGCACCTGCTCAGCGTTTAAAAATTTTTTGGGCATTTTTTTAGAATTGTGTAAATTTAAAAAGTAAGTAGGTAAACTTGATATCGTAACTGAATCTGCAATCAGAGCCTGCAATCTGTAATCAGAAAAAAGTAATTATGTAGCATCAACCCACTTACTTTTCAATAATAACTAACTAAATATCTAATCATCACGTCGTTTCCCGCAGGGGTACCTAGGCAGAGAGGACAGACCGCCAAAAACTCGGTCTTGGTACACACTCTTTGCCTCATTCACATTCATATATCGTCTCATATATATATATATATATGAGACGATATATGAATATATATATACAGTCAAACTTGGTTATAGCGAGCACAAAAAACTAAATTTTCTCCTTAGAGCGATTACTCGTTTTATCCAAAATAGGTTTTCTAAAAGTCGTAAGTACCTACCTACCTGCCCCTACTATTAATATATGTGTAGTGTATTAGAAAACAACACTTTTATTCATAAAATTTATAATCAATGATTGTTTTTAATTTTTCGTTTTCCCGCTCCACAATTCCTTTCTCAAAACAATCAACACATTATAACTACCTTCACCTGGTTCGAGGCTTCCAAGAAAAATAACATTAAATTGCCAGTCGTAATATAATCAATAGCATGGGCATATTGTAATTTTACTCATTGCACTTACATCAGCCTTGCATTCTTTGCAGATTTCCACATTTCTCATACGATCAAATATGGTTTTACCACACATACTCCTCAGGGATCTCATATCAACAGCATTCAGTCTACTTTCATCATCATCATCTGCCAGTTCCATGCCTCACTGCCATACATCAGGGTAGGTACAAGCATTCCACTGTGGACTACTAGCTTCGCTTCTTTAGACAGCTTTTTGTTGGCGCCAACGGAATTCAGTCCTCCATTAATGGAGTTACCTGCATTTACCCATCTTTCAATATCTCTATCAGCCTTCCCATCTGAGATTGATATTCTCAAAATATCTCAAATCGAAAATTTATGCATCCAAAAAATAACCATGGGTGCCTTCCGTTGATTATGTGTTTACATTTTTATGTTTTTAATGATCTATCAAATAACGAAGATAAAATAAAATAAATAACAAAAACATCTTGAAATTATTATTTCACATAAAGAAAAGAATTAAATGATACCTTTTTGTTAATTATAATTAATGTAAGACTAAATTTAACGCTTCTTGAGGTGAATTTTCACAAAAACGGCGCTATTTAAATCATATGGTCATATTCTAATGCGTGAAAAACTAGTAGGTACTATTAGTACTACTAGTAGTACGATTATTCTATAAATTGTATGGTTTGAGCAATGGAATACATAATGTTTACATGAAAATAAATTTAGAATTAATATAATAATTTTTATCATAAAATAAAAGAATATGGGAACCAAATGAACATTTTGAGTAAAAGCGCAAAAACAAGCTGCAATAATATGCAGTTATAATAATAATACACCGAGAAATTTTGACACTGATACCATCAATAAAAGCAAACTATTAAAATGCAATATTTTAATATTGTGGAGAATAAATAATGTTTATGAATGTAAGTAAGTCCAAAGTCATGGTATTTGAAAGAGAGAGTATGAAAACAGTGTGCAATATAGTTGTGAATGATGAATACTTGGAGCAAGTGGATGAGTTTGTGTATTTGGGAAGTATGTTTACGAGAGATGGGAAGGCTGATAGGGATATTGAAAGAAGGGTGAATGCAGGTAACTCCATAAATGGTGGGTTAAATGCCGTAGGCGCCAACAAAAAGCTGTCCAAAGAAGCAAAGCTGGCAGTCCACAATGGAGTGCTGGTACCTACCCTGATGTATGGCAGTGAAGCATGGAACTGGCAGAGGAAGGATGAAAGTAGGCTGAATGCTGTAGAGATGAGATCCCTGAGGCGTACGTGTGGTAAAACCATGTATGATCGTGTGAGTAATGTGGATATCCGCAAAGAATGCAAGGCTGATGTGAGCGTAATGAGTAAAATTAAGAAAGGGACCCTCAGATGGTTTGGGCATGTAGAGCGAATGAATGAAGAAAGGAGCGTAAGGAGAATATATGACGCAAGTGTGAATGGTGTAAGAAGTAGGGGACGCCCGAGGAAGACATGGCACGATCAAGTGAATCAGATACTTGAGTCGGGTCATGTCAAGAGTCAGAAAAATAGAAGAGTATGTATGAGACGATGTATGAATGTGAATGAGGCAAAGAGTGTGTGCCAAGACCGAGTTGTTTGGCGGTCCGTCCTCTCTGCCTACCCCTGCGGGGAAACGGCGTGATGGTTAGTTAGTTAGTTAACACCCCTGAAACATATACTTTTATACGCCATTGCATAAGATAAATGTACTTACCAATCTGAAGACGCCCGTAGCACTGTGAAACTGGTCCGTTCCCAAAGAGAATTATTTAACACCAAAACACAAGTTAGCAATAACCGAAAACACTATTTATTCGCTGCAGTCTTCAATCATACTGTACTTTAAACTTTTGAGCAAGTTCTATCTTCCAAATTCCAACAAATTTAAAAAAATAATTGTCTCTTTCTGGTCTATTTGTATTTCATACGACAAACAGAGACGGATGCAATTTTAATTGTGTTCCTAAAATGTGTTGCTCATAGAATGTATAAGGACACCTGCGCCGGATGTTACCCAGACGAAATGGTCTGGGACCGCCAAGTGAATATCTTAGTATTTCAAAAGGACATATGAGAAGCGCTGTGTCACCGATTCGGATTAAGTCCTTTTCATTAATAACTAAGAAATTACTTACTATCCCTTAAAAATTGTCCAGTTACCGCCTCTCCCATTTCAATTCCGGTCAATCATTAGGTAAAGCAAAATGGTAAAGTGATAATAAGAATACTAGCGTGACTCAATTATAACGGTGTAGCCCTTTTTATTACAATGCAAAATTTATCTTTCGGCTACCGGCTTCGGCAGGATCTTCGTCCAGTTCGTGGAAACGTTTATAAAGTCCCGCCCCGTAAAAAATATTCTATCAGATTTAGATGTAATTTATTTAATATCTTAAAAAGTAGTAATGCGATATAAATTTTTTAAATGCAGATCGATAGCTGAATAGTTTTTCTAAGATTACCTAAATTATTTGTTATATGGTGTAAAAAACCATCTAGATACAGCTTAAAACTCTAGTTAGTGTAGAATTATAACCCCGGTCCGGGGTGGAAGTGTTAAAATCTCCCGAACTTTGGTAGATCTGTTTATCGCGCAGGTGTTCATTTACGACGCAGTTATCAGATCGCCACAGTTCGCACCATACGTGAATTGACGTTCGTTGCGCGCGTTGCGAATTTATTTTTGAATTGAATTGAATTTATGTTAACCGCTGTTCCTAGTTCCTAGTGATAATGGCAGACAAAACCGTGGAGGATTATTTAATTTCTTGGAATCTGGAGGCTTACATAGAAACATTTAAAGGTGAGTTTTCTTTTTTTCATTTTTTTATTGATTTAGAATTTAGATCATGGAACTATGATATTATATATTATGATAATATCCATTCTATTTTATTTAGAAACTGGCACCTTCATTATTCCATGACTCAAGTACCTACGCAATAGATTTAGAAGATTTGTATTTATTATGTACCTAGTTTGAAGAGTGCGTGTTGACGCTACAACCAAGATTGTGTCAGGAGTCATGACACAAGTTACAGAGAGTGGTATATAAAAAAAAATAATAATTGGATCACTTGTATAGCGCCGTTTTTGTGCAAAATCACCTCAAGGGCGCCTTTATTTCTTTGTTTGTTTCCGCCAGTATTATTTTGTATTGAACGAATGTTGTTTGAAACTGTAGTATTTTCTAAGTTACAATTTTACCCTAGCCAGAAACTAGAACCAACCAAACTAGCTTTGAAATCGTATATATTATATTTTAATAAATGTGTATTGCAAATTATTAATTCGGACATAACATTTTGAACATTGAATTCTGTTGTTTTTTTTTTGGGAGGGATATTTTTTTTTAAATACAGGGTGACCACCCATTGTTAATGTTTACATTTGAAATTTTCATATAAATGAGATAATTTCATTATTAAAACTATTTTATCTCCGCTTGATTCATGATACAGGGTGTTCGGTATCTGCTGTTGTATAAATATAAATTTTTTTAATGAATAATTTTCATTCCTTTGAAAAATAAATTTTTATTTTTTGTTTTGAAATTTTTTGTATTATCTCGTCGTTTTTTTTCTTTATTTCAGACTCAAGCCATAGACTCGAAAACACTCCTGATAATATCTCAAGATGATATTAAAGAATTGATTCCGACTGTAGGGCACCGGGCACTGCCTACAGCACACATTAATGCGCTCAAGGATGTTATTAAACCACCTGTCATAAGTGTAAGTTTTTAACAGCAGTAATGATGACATATTGTTTACCTAGGCCTTTTTTGGCTAACCATTTGGAAATAGTTGTACCGGACGCGATTTTGATACAAAAATAATAGTATTTAAAATAATAATTCCTGTAATTAATGAATAAATCGACTGCCGGGGGGGTCAAGCAATTCCAAAGGGATAAAAACAAAGCTTGACCCCTTCACCCTTTCTTTCCCCTTTGTGTACATACCCGCTTTTTGTTTCAGATTGAAGATATACCTTCAACTTCCAAACAAACAACGCCCATATATTATCAACACGATGACTTCCTTGTAAATGACATTTCCTCGTTGGAAAATAAAAACAAATCACAAAGAATAACGCAAGAAGCTTTTGAAGAGCAAATTTCGAATGTAAGTTAAATAATTTTAGTAAGTTTCAGATACCTAAGTAACTTAGGTTAATTGTTTTATACATTACGATATATGTATTTTAGTAGTGGCAGCGTAGAATAGCCATCCTGTGACCGATATTATGATGATTATAGAAGTGGTTATTAGTTATGTAATCAATATGCAATTTAATTTTGTTTTCCAGGACTTACGCAATCATCTCCTATCAATCAATGAACGGCAAGCACTTTTAATGCAGTTTGAGTCAAAGGGTCTGTTGGACAATTCTGCCAGACTGTGCAGTACTATTATAAGTAAGGAATTGCAGGGTAATCCAGATAGATCCATTACAAGCAAGAGATTTTATGAATTTGCTTTTCAAATCACCAAAGTATTTAATAAAGAAAGCGCAGCCGTATATTTCACCCCATATGTGTGTTTTGGGCCTACCCAAAAAATTGCTGCTAAAGGTAAATTACTAGACACATACAGGCAGCGCCGAAAAGAATTTGCCAAATCAGGACACAAACATCTTTACCTATATTTAAAAAAAAATTATAATAAAAAATGATAATATAAATGTGTGTATGATCAAACGTGTTTTCTTTTTTGAGGCTTTGCTGGTAGCTGGAAACAATATTTTGAGAGACGATTCTTAACAAAATAACTTTTATATGAATCAGGTTTTTAATAAGTACTTTCTAGTCTTACAAAACATAATATTTATTTATTTAGGTTTCATCTCTCAAAAGGGTTGTAATAAACTACCTGCAACTCAAAGTATTTTACCCATGATTCTGAATTATGGGTATAATCCTTCGAGTTGATGGTGGTTACATTTACTCCCTGTATTGTTTTCAGCTAAACTGCAAAGCTGCACTTCCTATTTAATTTAGATAATCTAACCAAAAAGCTAAGCTACAGTACCTAAAGCTAGCTAGCAGTAGAGAGCTAAAACACCTATATCGGTAGGGCTATTCCAACCGAAGTTTAGTTAATCAACCTAACCATTTTGTAATATTAACTAAATAATAAGGTTACTACATCTAAACAGTTCAGTTTTTCTAACCGAACACTACAAAATGGTTTAGGTATATAATTTTTAGTTTAGGTAACACAACTAAACACAAAGCTGTCTCAGCCGATTAGTTTAGCTAGAATACCTGAATCGTTAAGCTGTCATAAATACAGTTTAGGTAACACAACTAAACACAAAGCTGTCTCAACCGATTAGTTTAGCTAGAATATCTGAATCGTTAAGCTGTCATAAATACAGTTTAGGTAACACAACTAAACACAAAGCTGTCTCAACCGATTAGTTTAGCTAGAATATCTTAATCGTTAAGCTGTCATAAATACAGTTTAGGTAACACAACTAAACACAGAAAGCTGTCTCAACCGATTAGTTTAGCTAGAATATCTGAATCGTTAAGCTGTCATAAATAAACTGCTGTTTAGCAAACAGTAGCTAAAAGTTCGGCAGTCACCACAGCAACTAAACTGTTTAGTAGATAATTACTGAAAATTTGGTAAATCGTACCTAAACATTTCTTTCAGTGGGGGCGATGATGGGCACTTTGGGAAACACTGGAAAAGCGCGACAGTCCGATGCATTATGTAGATTGACAATCACAATACATACAAGTACAATCTGCGCGGTTGTAATTTACAATGCGGATAGGGTTTCCTCACACTAGAAATCGATATAGTAATATCGTTACTATAAAGTATTTGTGGATTATCTCAGCGAAAACGCTCGAACGATGAGTTATGGCGTCTTGAAGTTTCTACACTAACGCAACATTTTCCAGATAGCTACGTCATTTCCATCACAACGCTTAAAAACATCTATACCTCTAGTTAGTCATTTTCATCGTATTTTTATGAAAATTCAGTAGTATTTTCAACCTTTGCAAACTTTTAAATATAAATATCGAACAATTATTAAATAGGAATATATAACATTTTTACAATACGTGGAATAAATCGTATTCAAAATTAGAATAGATTCGAAGTAAAAATTAGATTCAATGCGAAAATTTCGTAAATGCGGAAAAGAACGGCAAAATGTGATTCAAGGGTAATTACGCAATCCGCTCATATCAACAGGCAAATAAGAACTTGGATGCTAATACCAAGAGCATACAATTTTATTAGGAAATAATATATGATTTACTCTTTGTTCCAAGTGGATGTATGTATTTTTTTGCATTATAACATAATATCTGATATCTAAGAGGAAAATAATAATTCTATATTATTTTTTCACAACAATGTTTGCTAAATTATTTTTTGAAACCCGCGAAAACGGCCCATTTTGTGGCGGTGGTAGAGGGTGTATGTACAAATGTACATATTCTAAGTAGATATTTTCTATTACGCTTCCATACTTCCATCAAAGACGAGTTGACGAATGACGAATTGTGGCGGGATAATTCGCCATCCGAGGGAAGGAGAACAACAACAATCTATTTCAGTACTTTTATCTGAGCTCCCATAAAAATAAATGCCACATGCCGCGTTTCGCGCCAAATTTAAACTTTAAACCCTATTTTAATAGTGATGGACAATATGAAATTTCTCTTTAGAATAAACATTTAAATTGGTTCCTACCTAATCGAAATCATGTTTGATCCTCTCAAAGTGGACAAATTTATATAGTTTTATTTGATCTAAACACCAAAAATGGGCATCAGTTTATACTATTAACCAAAGAAACATTTAGATAATCTCGATAATAGCTTAATAAAACTCAACAAAAAATGACAATTCAACACACCTTTAAAAGGTGATATAAAGTCATTAAAAGTGATGAAACAAAAACTAGGAACAGTTACATATGTAACCTATTTAACCTTGTTTTTGTTTCATCACTTTTCATAACTTTATAACAATTTTTATAAGTGTGTTGAATTGTCATTTTGATGAGTTATCCGGTCACTAAGTGGGACACGCTTAAAACTCACTTAAAAAAACACTTTTCATCAGTTAGATAATAATTTTGAAGAATTTCAGTTTTCAGGAATGAAAAATAATGCATTATAATAGTTTTTTTCCATTATTTCTGGCTTTCACCCTTCAAGAGTGTTCTTGGCCATCATTTAAAATTATTGAGAAATGAAAGGTGAATTTGAATATTAATTTTATTTAAATAGGCAAATTTCAAAATTATATTTCGTTAAAATATCGATTTTTCACTTGGCGGCCTTTGTTATTGATGTGAAACTTTCAAGGTAAATGTACTGGACAGGAGTCCGCACAAGACTGTAGATTTAAGCGCCGGGTCAAAACCGTGTCTTCAACCGATGAGAATGCTCCTTTATGGCCGATGATGATGATGATAGTTGTAAAGTTTATGGCAATCTGCCTCCCGCACCCGGTGCTCGGTGAATGCTGGGCACTGGGTGCTGGGTTGTCGGGCAGCGGGACGTTATCATCTCACCATAAAAGGCCGGTTTCCCATCGGCCGGTTGTCAGATAATGGGTGGTATCTTCCATCAGCTGATTCTCTCCTCCATCTGTGGCTCTCCTCACGCAGGGCCAGTGTGGTAGCCTCATTCTAGTGTTCAGGGGTCCCTCTGCCATGGGTGGTCCATCCCAACGCCGTCCGTGATAATATTCGCGTAGAATCACGAACGTCTTGCACTTCCCTCGAGACAATTAGATGTGCATTGTATTGCCAGATGAGAAGTGTGGGGGTGACGTAGCGGCCGTGGATCCTCAGGGAGGCTGAGATGCTTGATGGTGAACTCGTACCGCTCGGCCGGGGTACGTGCGCGATGCGGTATCGATACTTTTCGGGGTCAGAAATTTCGGGCAATTTTGGCCGAACAGGAAACACGTAGAGCCACACCGGAACAACGCCAAGCGCCAAACACTGGATCCTCTGATGACAAGGACATAATGATCTTACTGCAAGGCCTCATCAGGGTACGCGAACAACTGGCCTCCTGCTCATCCAAAGCAGAAAAACTGATCATCCTAATGGAGCTTCTCAAGGAGACCTCATCGTGAAGCTCCATGAGAAAAATGACAGCGACGCCGAAAAAATAGTATCCTTTTTAATATAACAAAATGTTTTTTTCTCCCACAGGATTTCTCTCCCAAACTTTTTTCTCCCAACAGGTAGATATGCAGGACCACCGAAGCGAAAAGGACGCAGCCAAGTTATGAAAAAATGAAATTCAGTAAATCACAAAGGTAAAACAGCGTAAAAAGTTCAGAACTTATTGTTTTTCTTTTTCTTGTCATTTGTATGAGGTTTTTTTTTCCAGCTAAGATTTTTTCATAATAAAACTTATTAATGTGACATAAAATCAGTCAATTAAATACAACCATGATAGTAATAAGGCTAAATCAGCCGCAGTACTAGTTAGTTAGAAACATGAAAGGGTATTGTTATAAGCCCTAGCTAGTTAGAGGATTACGAAAGAATCCATAAAATCAAAAAATAAAATAATTTTTTTTTGGCCGAAACGGGCTATGAATGAGCATTGGCGGGGAGTGAGGAATTTGCCAGTGGCGTGGAGTTGGCACATTTTATAAAAGTTAACATATTTTTTTTAAATGGAAAAATATGCCCAACAACGTCCGTTACAGTTAATATTATTATTAGGTCTTATTTAACCCAAAATATGAAGCCAAGAAACTGAAATAGGTTCTTAGTTTGGGTTTTAAAAAAAGTATTTCTAAATTACTATGTCAAAAGGCGTTGAGAAAAGATGTCAAATTATCCGGTTTTTTAAACAAAATAGCTATTAAAATACAATATTTTCCATTTTCTGTTATTGAAATAGTTTTCTCATTGTTTAACTGATACAAAGTGTTTTTAAAATAGAATGTGCCTATTTATATAACGATGTCCCACGTTTCTGTATATTTACTCAATATTTAGACATCGCCACCAGAAATCACAATTCTAGCACCAAAAATGAATGTTTTGTAGTAGGTATAAAGAGTTCGTAAGAATTCACTGGCTTTGTGCCGCATATTTCCGTACTTGTTTTACATTGTGACCCAGTGGAATAAAGGCCACATTTGCATGGCTAATCCAAGAGGTGTTCATTTGAGCTGCCGTTCTTTTTTGTACTTCACTTTTGTAGAGGAGGGGAGGAAAGGTAGTTCCCAAAAGAAAATTGCGAAAGAAATATTGGAAACACAACATTCGATTACCAAAATATTTCGTTTTTGACCATCACTAATTATTCTAAGCTATTTATAAATTGTTTTTATTTTATAAGTAGTACCTACCTACCTGTTCTGGGAAAAAACGAGCAAGAAACGGTCACGACATTATTTTCTATTTCAGTGGCAACAACGTAAATAAACGAGCGAACTTGGATTTTAACGAGAGAAAAGGCGGGAAATAAAATGTGGTTTTAGGACACGAGGAAAATATACATAATATAGGTTAGAATTATTTCAAAACCGCGTTAGAATCTAAACTCTAAACCCAATTATTTATTACTAAGAGACAACATTGACAAACTTATATGCGCAGGCGGTCAGAAAGGGTAATAATAATACAATCACAATATCCACGGTAGCGACGCCTCAGACTGTACAGATGAGTAGTTTGTACATCTGTAAATGCGCACTTTCTGAAGCTGAAATGAACATTGTTCTGCAATAAATTGTGATAGCAAGGAATTAAGGTCGAAACACATTATTAAAACCCGACGCGACCCGATGAAACGCGATGCGTGTTGAGTCGAATCAAATGTATTGTTTTCTTATGACCAGAAACACACTATGAACATCCGACGCGACGCCATGTCGGATGTTCATAGTGTGTTTCTGGTCATAAGAAAACAATACATTTGATTCGACTCAACACGCATCGCGTTTCATCGGGTCGCGTCGGGTTTTAATAATGTGTTTCCACCTTTACGACGATGGGCGGATACGTACAAGAAAAAATTACGACCGCACGCACTAGGTACCTACTTACACATACAAACTGTGCTGATAACAACTTGCAAAGTGTACTTGCATATAAGTGCGAACGAAAATAAACGATACTAATAATGTCCCTGTGCGTACGTGTAACATTTTCGAAATTGGAACTCATTTAAATCCAGACAAGCAATAAAGTACCTACATATAATATTTATTCTATATTTGAAATTAAATCGGTAATATTTTTTAATTTTGTACGAAACAAAAATTTTCATCTTGGCATGTCAACTTACATTCAGTGATTTTTCGCGGGAAACAAAGAAGTAGAGCAGATAATATTGTATGAAGCAAAAAATACAGCACTAGGAATGCCTCGTTTATTACAAAATTCATTGGCATTGTTCAAATTGAATCTCATTCGTAATTTACTCTCGGTGTGGCCGACCTTGACTTTTTCCTGCCCACCTTTACTACAACTTACATGCAGACATTTTTTTCTCATCGGGTATTACATTATCATTATAAAGTAGTTATGACTGAACATGCTTGTATAATAATATTTGGCGTCTGAATCTGTTTCTAACTATTTAAACGCGAATAACTCATAAGAATCTCAACTGCTCGGCGCTAGTAGGACTAAGTCACCCCATTATTGGTATATGATGTAAGGGCGTGAAACTTAAGGCCCCACATACCCAATTTCTACCGATTTATAACAAGTTTCTCGTTAATTCTTCGAGTTTTTAAGTTCCAAAAAATATACATGTTATATATATCGAAACCTTAATTATATTAAAGACCAGTGGCGGCCGGTGGTCAAAATATGTGGGGGTTCACCGGATTACAACATTAAGTCATAAAATAAATTAAATAAAGGTACATACCTATTTATAAAGAAGTTCTATTCTCTGTTCATTTTGTTTAGCAAAGACCTCTATCAATGCTTAACACTGATAGTGCGTTTAGTCTGTCCTGGCTCAACGTGTTAAAAGATTTTATTCTTTTTAACGTTGAGAAACATCTTTAGCTTTCAACTGAGGTCATTCCAAAGGTCATGAATGGTGCACAAAAGTTTTAGTAATTTCACAGTCTCGGGAAAGTCTTCTAATAAACAAGTACTATAAAAAAGTTGTAAAATTGATAAAGCGCCGTTAGCTTTTGAAAAATCGTCGCGGGCGTAAATTGCACAGAGTTTACCTTTTAGGTACTAAACTTTATTTAGGAAGTCATACGTTTTAAGCGTCACATTGAAATCATGTTCTGGGAAATTTGACCTGTATCGATTTTTATTAAATAGCTCATTATGGTGTTTACCTTAGGCACGGTAGCCTGAATCCAATTGCATTCTGATGTCAACTTTTCCTAAAACCTTTAAGCTCAAAACTTTTTGTAAATGTAAATGATAAGAATTAAGTTTTTTGATTTTTTCAGAAAGGTGAGTTACATCAGTAACACCGCTGATTGTCCAAACTGAATCAACATCGTAAATTAAACACGTAAAACAAAATAAACTATTCAATTGATCACATGCACAGAGCTACAAGCTTTGTTATACATTGTTTTGTTAAATGATCGAGTAAACTTCTTCGATCCAGATTAGCACTCTTGTTTTATTATCAGTTCAGGTTTTAGGTGGACCGGCATTTTTTATTATCACTTTGTTTTCAAAACTCGACCTATTATTCTTAATGTATTCCACATTCAAACTCATTCTTAATTTATACGTTGAACAAACACAAAAGTAATCATAAATTAGTATAACATGCAATTGATATGCCTTATTAATAATTGATATACAAGATCGATATAACCTGCAATTAAACTTCAAAACTTTCTCAGAGTAAGAAAAGTTTTAAATTCAAGAGACAATGCCTGGCAACGGCGAGTACTGACTGAACTGATAATAAGTAATCTGACCATCACTCGTCTCTTAATGACAAGTTTTATCCTGTATGCTTGTATCGAAGAAGCGTAACATTAGCTGAAAAATAGCAGATGGTAAATTGAATCAACGATATCGACAATAATATCAAACATACGCGTTTTAGTTTAACTTTCTACTGAATAAACCGTTCCTTCTGATGTGGTGGTAAAACTCCGAACGCCGTTCTTGATATGGTATTATTTGCAAAGAATAGTATGTAATGGTATGGACCCACGCTTTCGACTGTTCCACAGAATATGCGACAAAGCAGTTAAATTTTGGATCGCAATCGAAAACGAACTGCTACGAACATAGGCACAAGTCAAAGTCGGTCTGCAAGTTAAGCGCGCTTAATAAGTAGGTACCTTTTGAATGAGATATTATAACCGAACCGAGTTTCGTATTGTGATTAGCCATGTCGGAAATCTTGTTGGTTGTTCGGCGCTCGGGAGCACATATTAGCTGGCCGCCACTGTTAAAGACCCTCGATAGAAAAAAATCGCAAAGTAATCTCCGAAAATTATTAAAAACACGTTTTGTTTTGTTATTTAATATGTTATAGGTAATATGAAAAAATCAGTGTATCTTTAAAAGCAAATGTCGAGAGATTTTTGCTCTTTTTCAAACGAGTCGTGTTTTATTAAATATTTTCACCATTTTCGCTTAAGGCGATGCCATACGTAGTAATGTAAAATCATGTGTTTTTGGTTTGAAAATTTGGTCGCCTAGAAATGTTTCAGATGCTTTAATTAAATACTGCGAGTAGAATACATCTTGGCCTTTGAAATAATCGAGTATTTTTTAGATACGTATTTTAATAAGCCCAGAAAAAAATAATGTATAAGGCCTATGAAAACTGCTTTAAAGTTCAAAATCTCCTACTTATGAACCCATTTTCGGTTATGGTTTTATTGTATAGTGTGGCAAATTAAGTTATTTATAAAATGATCGAATTTTTTTAAATATTTATGCCTAAACATCCACAAAGTAAAACAAAAGGCACTTTTTGGCCATGTTTTTTTCTTGCATAAATCAAAACAGGCGGATGGTGTTAAGCGGGAATTTAAACCTTATTGCCATCTACGCAAGGGATGTTATTGATTGCGGCTCAATTTAAAATATTACACGACGTAGTGCATCGCCTTAATTTTTTTTACATTTGCGCGCTCCCTCTAACGTATTTACATATCTCCCTTTCAAACCATATTTGAACGCTTACTACGGGATCATAAATAAAATTTGAAATAGGTACATATATAACAAAACTGTTGCTGTCCCTTCACCTCCCAAATACTGTGCGAAAGGGACAACTGCACATCTATAATACCTAAATAAAATCGAGGATTCGTAATTTCCATGTTTTTTCCTATAAAACTGGACCGATTTTAAAGATTTATTTTACTAATTGTATCATAAGAAAATATTATATGTCTACGTTGAGCTTTTTTTAAAATACATTATCAAATTTGTAGACTGAACGGTTGTTCATAGAATTTAAACTAGGCAATTTTAAGGATTAGAGGGTCCTAACTCCGATAAGAAGTAACTTAAAAAAAGTGAAACGTAGGGACGACAATGGTAGGGAAATGCCAGTAAGTCCATATTATAGTAAAATATATTTGCTCTTGTGTAAAAATTCAGAGACGAAATAGGGGAATAAACGTTGTCCTCGTTTTCTAGGGGTTTAAGGGGTAAGGAGAAGGGAAGCGACAGGTTGGGAAGTAGGTACCCGGCTGTTCAGATCTGGCCACTCAACACAACTAAAGCCATTTCAAGCAACTTTTAAATTCTGATGAGAGTTACCACCACTCTGGAACATGCCACAAAAATAATATACTAAACAATATTTCATTTGAATTATATGTGAAATAACACACACAAGCTGATAGAATTCTGGAAAAATGCAGCTAACCATTGTATAACTCTTTAGAGAGGATTGAATGCCAAAAATAACGACCTGGAGATACAAATCTTATTCCTGGTAGTTTTTGACGTTCCCATTACACTATATGTATGCATGAAACCAAGACAATTTTTAATTATGAAAAAAGAAAGCAATATTAAATAATATGAATAAAATTTAATGTTTACCAATAAATTTGTAAATGTTTGTATCACTGACAACCAATAATACTACAATAGACCTCCGTCGAGAGGTAAAGCTCTCGAATAGCAAGCAGGAAGTCGCGGGTTCAAATCCCGGCGTGCGCAAATAAATTTTATTTGATTAATTTGAATTATTTCACAAATTACTCATTAAAAATAATATCAAGTATATTTTCTGCACGAGTGGAAGCTACTCTCAGTCTCGCCCTGGTGTATGACCACCATTTAGAATTGAAACGTTGCTTGAAATGGCTTTGGGCGTGTTTAGTGACCAGACCAGGTTTCACATAAATAATAGTAATAATAACTTATACAACCAGACACGACTGTAGTTGAATCGTATAATCAAATTATGCATGCATAGGTTAACTCATTCAGAAGTCGGAAAGAAAATAAATTAATGCAATTATACGAATATAACATTGGAGGGAAACCATTTTGCAGGTTTCGTTCTTCATACAATATTCAATTATTAACACAGCAAATTCTACTATTCCCTGGTTTACAATATAGTTTTCAAAGTCAGTGTAAAAATGTAAAGCTTTGAGTAATTTACACGAATTTAGTCAGTGGGATAAGCAGAAGGTGAGATGATTTAAAATTTTGATTCAATGTTTGTGAAGAGCGATAATAATTACAGAAATGGAAAGTCAAAACAAAGATAATGTTTGTTTTGTGTTTACAAAATGATGTTAGGTTGGAGTAAAGATAAAAATAATCCTAAAAGTGAGTTATAAAATAATTTTAAACTGATATACAATGCTTTATGTTAGCTGCATGCCATACTTACTAATTACTCTTTGACATGCCCACTTCGAAAATGTTTGTGGACATCACAAAGCGAAGAAGTGGACATACGGAAACAAATATTTAATTCGAAGTCACAGGGCGCTACATAAACGCGTGTGCGAAATAGCCTAACAGACTATTCTTAGTATTGGTTAAAACAAGACGAAACATAACTGGCATTGAAATGAAGTTTAGCAGTTGTATTTCGAGGCCATGAAATCTAGGGATCATCAACCCCGATGTGAAGAAGTTGGAACACATTATTTAGCGAAACTAACAGGTATTTATAACAGAAATGGCGTATAAAACACTCACCGGTATCCAATAAAGGTAATGAAGCACACACAGACTTTAATTTCCACGCGCAAGACACAAAACAAAACTATCAAGCGGCCGGCTTCCGCTTCCAGCGCGAAATTATATCACAAACAAAAAGTTGGTGATGTTAAGTTAACCACAGATACCAAGCGGCATTAGTGATGGTATACCCAAAAATTTATTTCCCTAGATTTCGGTCTGAAATTTCCCTACACATCCCTGACTGCGGGGGGGGAGTTAAGTTTTTCCGACCGTGCTTCCGCGGTCCGCATGTTTCTTAGAAATATGATATTTTTCCGACCGTATAATTTATAATAACACTAGTGGGACAGGGCAGACGTTGTCCTGCCACAGACCGCCTTCTATGTAGACCGTATTTTATATAGACCTCATTTTATGTAGACTACCTTTTATCTGTTGTCACTTTTGTCGGATGTTTTATGCATTTGACATACATAAAATACATTCGCAAGTCACATCCATCGTACATATTATTTTGACGTTTCATTTGACATCGATAATTTCAACAGATTGTAATTATTGTTCAGCACGATAGAAAATAAGTAAAAATGCGACCGGTAACTTTGTATACTCAAAAACTGCCTTGAAACATGTCTTTCACAGATTTCCGTACTAATACGATCCATAGAAAAACTTTTCATATGCATATGCATATTTTTATATATTTTTTATTCATCTCATATTGAAGTTTAATAAAAAAAATGAAAATTCTTAATTGATAATGAATAAAAATTAAATGTTATAAATTAGGTAAATAAATATTCATGCTTAAGTCTAAGCAATATTGTTGTTTGTTATAATAATGAATTTTAACTTAATGTAATGCGATTTGGTCAACAATATTTTTATACAATCCGCCTTTTTCTAATATGCATGCAAGGTGCTTTACACAACTTTAAAATGAATTACGATCCTTTTTTCTATAAAAATCCTTAAAATCGCATTAAAAAGATTTATTAGGGGGGGGGGGAGGAGTTAAAATGTGTGGTTATACGTATTTTTCGATGATAAAGCTGAAAAAAAAATGTTAAAAAAACTTTAAAAAATAATTTAGATCTCTCTGCAAAAAAAGCAAGGCAATGACAAAAATGTCATTGCCCGGTATATCGGTTGATTTAAAGCTCGGCTTAGTTGGAATGTGGAGCTTAGCGCGGCTTGGAACATAATCCGTACATAGGACGGAAGCCTAGATATCAGCAATATTGCACGTATTGTCTATGATTTTATTAGACCATATTAACATATTACCCAACAGACATATTTTTTTATCTGCTCTCATCAGTGATGTGACGTCCGAGGACATTTTAATAAATTTGAGAAAAAAATACATCACTGAAAATTCCTTTTATTCTTATTTTAGCATATTATGTTATAAATTCAAATTGTATGGCATATTTGTCGTGCAAATAAAGACTATTTATAAATAGATGGAAAATATGAATAATACTGTGTCGGCATTTCATCACAGAAAAATAAAAAGATCTATGCATTATTTATATATTAGATGGCGAAGTTACTGCAGATACCGAGGATACAAAAATATAAGCGAAATATGTATTTCGTTGAAGAAGATAATACTAACAACTCTAAATGAAACATGAAACAGAAAAAGACACAGAAAATAAAAAGATAACAGTCACAACTAGGAATCGAATACAGGATTTCTTGTTTTACCGGGACAGTGTCCCGACCATTGGGGTCAGTAACCATTTGACTATTGGGACCATAAATGAACCACTCTGGGACCTAGTTATTAAACGTCATATTTGACTATCTCTAAATACTAGGGAACAGGTATTTGGTATAAGTATTTATTCTCACTTGTACTAGTTGTTCATAGTATTAAGAAAACCTCTATTTCTCACAAGGAATAAAATTGCAATCTGGTTAACGGGGTAGTACTCCCGTTCTGGACTAATTTTTCACGAAGGGAAAAATATTTCGGCTCATGGTAACACCTACCCCACTGACATCTGTCAACTGCCAACCACCACCAACCACTGCCAATAGTGCCAATCAGTGCCAATGACGTCCAAGAAACGGTCCGAGTGGTTTATTTATGGGTCCAAGTGAAATTAGTTTCAGTCATTTGGGATTCTTCTCGATACTTTGCATCTCCTATTATCGGTTATTAAGCAATATGAACGCCTTTATTGATGAACTCAAAGTTAATTTGAAAACCATTTCCAAAAGTAAAAAGTTGACATTGGTTTTAGGAAATGAGTCTTGTGACTTGGACTCCGCGGTCTGTTCGATCATACTCGCATACTTTCATAATGTTTGCAGCACAAACAAATCAGAAGAAATATATTTGCCAGTCTTCAATATACCACGAGAAGAATTGCCTCTCAAGACTGAGGTGACTTACATGCTAAAAAAATATGCTGTTAATGTTGAGAATCTCATCTGTCGCGATGAATTGGATTTCAAATTATTGCAAGAAAACAGTAAATTTAGTGTTATTCTAGTTGATCATCATGTACTCAGCGACTCACTCAAAGCCATGACCCCTTTTGTGTCAGCCATTTTGGACCATAGACCAAAAGATGAGGTAAGTTGGACATACAGAGATACTGTCGAAGTAACTATTGAACTTGTGGGATCTTGCGCATCATTGGTTTGCTCCGAGATAAATAAATCTGCTAGTGGCAAACAATTTTTGATTGATAATACTGATGTTGCCAACTTACTTTATGGTACAATAATCTTAGACACTGCAAATTTTCTGCCTTCGGCTGACAGAGCTCGTCCGTTAGATTTCCAAATGGCCGACGAATTAGAAAATATATTAAGTGTAGAAGATAAAGATACACACAGATCGGTTATTTTTTCTGAAATTCTAACAGCGAGAATCGATTGTTCTTCGTTGAACTCTTTGCAATTACTAAGCAGAGATTTGAAAATAGTAGATGGCCTACCACTCCCTGGTTTACCGATGCTTGTCAACGATTATCTTAAAAGGGAAGATTGTTCAACAGCAATCAGTACATTCTGCAAAAAGAATAAAACGACTACCATTTTAATTATCGGTTTGATTGTTGTCGATAATGTTGTAACAAGGGATTTGGCTGTATGTTCTATACAAGATTGCCAACTACATAAGAAGATAATTGATGCATTACTTGCGGAAAAAGAACCAAGTTTACAGCTGGAGAAATGTAAAGCCACGCTGAGTTTCTGTGATCATTTTACGCAACATAATATCAAGGCATCGAGGAAACAGATTGTTCCAATAGTAAAAAAATTGTTAACCCAATGAGTTGAAAATATCATTCATGAATAATAATAAATTCACACATTTAAGTGTAAGATAATTATCTTTTTATTAAATATTTATTTTCTTGTATTTTAAAACTGCAAACTTTGTCTAGATCACTGAATAAATAAACCGGTAGAAGTGTTTTGTGTAATTTGTTTCATGTCACCTTTTTAAAATTCACATGCTTGACTCCCCAGATTTTAGGAGATTCTAGAAGTGGGAACCTTAGATCACATATTTTATTAGTTGTCTCTCTCTAAACAAAAAATATATTCTCTTCCATCAAGCCTGATCTAAAATTTCCTCCCCTCCGTTCAACATCTCATCTCTTATAAGTCTGAACTTGACTCCAATCTTCCATATTATAATTATGAAATTAGCCATTTAAATAAACTTACCATTTAAATTCACCTTCCCTCTCTTTATAATTATCAACTCAACATACCTAAAGAACAACTAAACTACATTTTTCTGTTACAATTAACGAATTTGAGTATATACTTTATTACTGTATCAACACTGCCACAGCCGCACAATCCAGAACTTGGGTAAAACGTATGGACACATATCAGATGTATGGAATATATCGCTGACACAATATATTTATATGTACTCACGAACCATTTATCTACAGCTGATATAGGAACTCCCTAAAGAAGTTCTTTCGTAAATTTACTAACCTTACATTTTTTATAAAACAATCGTTAGTTGGGTTACTGCTAACTAACTAACAGTTTCACGATAAAAAGGTTTTTAGCTAATAAATAAGAATAATTCCCCAACCCATCATGAGAATAAACCAACTGTGGAATTCAAATGAAAGAATGATTAGGTAAAAACAAATATTTATTATCAAGCAAACTAACATGAGACTATTATAAAATTAAGCAGTTCAATCTGCTCGCCAGTTGTGAACTCTATTCCTCGACGTTGCGGTCAAGAACACCCGGCACTGCGCTCCTCTCTTCTTCTTTTAAATTATCAACATACGAGTGGCGCAACAACCTAATGTGGTCAGCTGAGAACAAGTAACAGTTCTTTCGTGTAAAGTTGCTAGCGTAGCAAATATAACTGTTAAAAACTCCTCAAAATGACAATTCAACACACCTATAAAATGTGCAATAAAGTTATGAAAAGTGATGAAACAAAAAGTAGGTTAAATATGTAACTGTTTAAGCTAGTTTTTGTTTCATAACTTTATAGCACTTTTTATAGGTGTGTTGAATTGTCATTTTAAGGAGTTATCATGAAACCGTTAGTTAGTTAGCAGTAACCCAACAAAGGATTGTTTTTTATTTTTATTTATTTATTTATTTAACGCCCAGGGGGCTTTTACATGGTTGGTAGTATGATTTTAATTTGACAAATACTTTGAAACATAAAAAATAAGAATAAAATTACATTTGATAAAAGCTATGCAACAAGTCATACAAACACAAGAAACAAAAACAGAAAATTACAGCTATTTGTAGGTTTACATGATGTGTTTAGGAGTATTGTTGAAATAAATGTTTTAAATGATCCACAAAACTTGCTAAGTTGGTATTGAATATGTCAACATCACCCAAGTAATGATTTCCCATGGTATGAAGTCGTTGTATCGGAGAGTGGGCAATGTAGTTACGCTTATGTGTGCTGCTGTAGAATATTGTATTTTGTCGTGTTGTTACTGTGGGTGTATGTACGTTTATAAGTTGCAGGAGTTCACAATAGCGATGTGTAGGTTCAGCCGGATTGAGTCCTTGAGCCCGAGTCCTTTGCGGGAAGCGGGTCCTACTCCCACTCCTTTTCGTAATCAACCACTCCCAGAGAACTCGGTCTGGGACTCGGACCCGAATGCCTCCAATCAACGACTCCCAGAGAACCCGGACCCGAGAATGCCTCTAAGGACTTGGACTCGGACCCGAATGCCTCTAATCAACAATTCCCAGAAAACTCGGACTCGGGGTCTCGAACCCGAATGCCTCCCTCCACCACCGGCCTCGCGAGTCCTGCAGTGAGTGGTAAGTTCTGGTGGTGAAGACATCTTCTGTTTACCTGCTTTACAGTAAGTGGATGTTTTGTTTATTGTTTAATATCTAGTACTTATTGGAGTTATTTGGGGTTATGAGTTGCTTTTCTAAACCGATGAGCTAATTAGTTAAATAATAATATCGACTGACATGTACTAATAAATCAATAATAGCAATAAATTATTTGAGTGATGTAAAAAAAAATAAGTTAAGTAATATTTAATTTAATTAGGTGTATAAAAATTAGGCTGTGACTGGGGTTTTCACTTTAAAAAAAATTGATTCTTACCCTAGTATTGTCGATAGTTTTATCAATCAATTCTGTTTCAGCAATCAATTCTGCCATTCGATACAATTAACAGCATTCCTCAAAATATTAGTATTGAAACAATAAGAAATGATTATTGCGGCTTATAGCCAATGAATTCACCTAGATTTTACCATTTTTCCAATATTTTTAGACTCACTAAGTACTCTAGGATGTACCTAGAGGTGCTACTAAGATATTGCAATACTTGCAAAAATTTGACGAAAAGCGCTCCAGTGGATGTTTTTATTTATCTTCTAAAAAACACAAGCCACTAAAAAGCATCTTGCCTATTATTTATAATATCCATAACACTTCATTGTAAATATTGTATTTTTTGTTGTCACTGTTAACTACAACGGAAAAGAATACAAAAGGAAAAATATACAAATCAAGTATATAATATACACAAATCCTACAATAATATATTGAACAAAGTGTGTATGTATTGTAAAAGTAAAAAAAAATGGACTGGAATAAATAGATATTAAAACATGTTGTTAATTGTTAAAATTTTAATAGTTCAATGCTGTACCTAACTACTTCCTGACTTTGTTTTTAAAACATCTCGCCTTTACTGAGTTTCATTTGATAGAGGCTTCGACCAAGTACCTTTATCTATATCGATGGACAGAGATTATGAAAACGACAAATTCTCAACGACCACCGAAATTTATGTTACTACATTTGATTTATTACTGCTTACGCGTGTGCTAAAATTATCATCTGGAACTTGGAACCTAATACTACATCCGTTACGGCCTCGCATTAGCCGTAGCCCAATCAGCTGGAACACGACAAGACACGAATGGATTTCGTTGAACTTCGCCAAAATGTAAACTGCACAACTCGCGACTCGGGTGCGATGGGTGACGGGATTGACTCTGTGTTCTCGTGTGGGTCCGAGTTCTTGTGCGGGTCCTTGTCCTGCTACGGGTCCGAGTTCTTTCGCGGGTTCTATCCGAGTCCGAGTGCCGAGTCCTTGGCCGGACCCGTGCGTCCCGGTAGTCGCCCAGTACCCAGTCCGCACCCAAGAACTCGAGTTCTTTTAAAAGGAAGCAGTCCTCGGATGCCTCCGGAAAAATGCAGAACTCACCCACCTCTAGTTCACAACAGTCGAATTTAGAGTTAAGTATTTTGAATAAGAACATATTATTTAATAAGAAATTGTATTTTAAGTCTTCGACAGGGATATTTAATTTAAAATTTATAAAAGTAGAAATTTTTTTTGTAATCGCTCAATGTTGTTAATGTGAATTTTGTAAGATGGAGACCAAACTACTGAGTTATATTCAATTAGACTTCTTACTAGAGATACGTATAATAGTTTAATGGCTTGTAAAGAATTAAAGTTTTTAGTTGTTCTTAATACGAAGCCTAGTGTTTTCATACCTTTGTTCACAATTTGATGGATATGATTGGTGAAACTTAGTTTTTCGTCCAAAATAATTCCAAGATCTCTCATTTCCGTGACTCTTTCTAAAGCTATGTTATTGATGGAATATTCGAATAAAACAGGATTTTTGTTTCTGAAGAAAGTCAAGGTTTTGCACTTTACTACATTTAAAAATAAATTATTTTGAATGCACCAATCTCTAAACTTACTAATATTTGACTGTAGTATATGGCAATGATTTATATCAGTTATTTTCTTGTATAGTTTGATGTCATCTGCAAAGAGCAATACCTCGACATAGTTGAAGCAATTGGTTATATCAATGAAAATGAGGAACAAAACCGGGCCAAGGTGACTACCTTGCGGTAGGCCACTGGTAGCCCGGAAAGCTTTCGACATCCAAGATTTTATTTTAACAAACAGTTTACGATTTGACAAATAGCTACTAAACCATTTTAGCATGTTTCCTTATTCCTAGAGCAAATAGTTTTTGGATTAGTAGTTTGTGGGATACTTTGTCGAATGCCTTCGAAAAGTCTGTATATATACAGTCGACTTGTTTATTTTCTGCAAATGATTGTATAATGAAGTTTTGAAATACCGTTAAATTAGTTGCGGTGGATCTTCCTTTGATAAAACCGTGCTGTTTTTGATTAATTAATTTTATTAATTTGGGATAGATTTCATAAAATAGTTTTATAAAAAATAAGAATAAAAACAATAAATAAGAAAGTTTTGTAAATTAATTTTATCCTCGTCGAAAATAACATAATATTTATGAACAAATAATGATGTAATTGTAATGATGTGTCTATTTCTTCTTCTTTTTACTTCTCTGCATGGCGTTGAGTTCTCCCTGCTGCTCTGAAGCCTCGGAATAAATCCTCTTAACCTTCTCTTTACGAATGTTGTCACTGAAATAAAAAAAAAAACAAATAAAATATACGTTTTGTCAACCTTACCTACCCGGCTGTTGCACTTGTGATCCATAATTTTTCACTAAAACACATTCTCGAATATTGTGTCAAAATGTCATGTCATGGTATAGATTGCTTTGAAAAAGTTAATATTATTTCATAGCTAGACGTTAAATTAATTAATCACTAAATTCAAATGTGCCCATAAACAATGTTACAGACTTTTAATAATATACACATATTATGTAAAATTGCAAGAGTCCCCCATCTGTTTAGGGCTAGTGGAACTTCAGCATCCCCCAAATTGGGGAATGTTCTGAGACTGAAGGAAGTTGGTGAGGTGAAGGTTGGGAAGAACAAGTAAGAAAGAAGCTAAAAAAAGGATTCTCTCCTTAGTATGGCCAAAAGGTTAGGTGGCTCACTTAGGGTAGGTGCTCGAATCTTAACTATAAAGCAGAAAATTTGTTTATGTTAAGACTAAAGCAGCATAAACTCTCGAATGGCCAGCTTTGCCACCATGAAATTGCATAGATTTTTCTGTTGGGTAGTCAACATAAACTATGTACATATTATCATTTCTTTAATGAGCTATGGAGCTTGCGCAGCTATCGTAATGATGTATCAACATACAAATGATTCGTACTTGGAATGGATAAGATTCTTATATCTGCGTGGTTCAACTTAATACATAATATTATAATATACACTAGAGCTTTGCAACAATAATAATTCCGTACCTGTGAAGTTTATCCTTCAGTTTGTAGGCTCCAATGAAGGATCTGTCCCTCCTGATCTCTCTCAGCGCCCCCTTCATCTCCTTCTTGTGCTTGTAAACCAGCTTCTCGTGTTCAATCTTTTCCTTAGACATTCCTTTCTTGCTCTTAGAGTTGAATCTGTAAAAAGAAAATTATAACATGTATTAGTCAAGGGATTAACAATATACAGGAACTTCTCTCCAACAGCATAGAACGGATGGATGGCAAACAGAATGCTTTTGAATTAGTATCCTGAACTGTAGCTTCATGAACCTGTTCTTCATAAAACCTAGAACGCACATTTATTCTTACTCAACGGTTTTTGTCGATATCAAGTAACACCATGTGAACGGTAAAACTCATGGCTTGCTTTGAGGTCGGTTTTACTCGATCGAGTACATATGTGCTTACAAGGCTTAAAGGTTTATATGATGTAAAAAAGTATATGGATAATATGATCAAGTGAGTTGAATACTTGTGTAGGAACCAAAAGTAAGAAAAACAGACCTATGTGCAAACGAGAAGAAGTGAGTGAATGTGGATCAACAAAGTCTCCGAGGGTGAAATTAAGTGTTGGTTTGTTAGTTACAAATATATAAAAGGATTTTGTGTCCGAAAATTTGCATATTTATCCAAAAATGGTTATTTGATAATAATAATTGGCTAAAATAATTGAATTAATTTATTAAATTAATTGGCTAATTTGCATAGTGCTGTTTTTGTGAAAAATAGCCCAATAAAAAAAAAATAGCCCAACCTGTACGAGAAAAACTCAGGACCTTCCGGTATTGGGATGGTTATGAATCAAGCAACAGTAAAAGCATCCAAAAAAAATGCTAAATGCGCAAAACCATTTGAAAATATACCAAGCAACTCTTTTTGTTTCTTCTGGAGAAATAGGAAAATTTGTTAGATAAATCAGGAAAACTTACTGTTTTTCAACCGCAGGCTCGTACAACTTCAAAGACTTGGGTTTCTTATTCTCCGATACCAGCGGCACAAATGTCTTGGCCTTCAATGTCGTCTCCATCATATCAATTGTGCCAGTCAACCGTTTGGATACAGACTCTGGATAATCAGTTTTAGGTATCCTCTTCAACAAATCAAGATGGGGCTCAAAAAGCGTACGCTGAATTGTCAAGTCACCCGCCTGATTAAAGAAATCTTCTAATAATTTAATTGACGTAACCAAAACACGAGTTTTAAAGTCGTTATCTTGGTTTTCATTGATTAAATGACTAGCGAGCATCTTCCAACAATCAGAATCATTGATTTTTTCTGATTTGTTTAAAACTAACAGATTACTTCTTGGTCCATGAGGCTTCATTGGCTTCAAAACTTTAATTTGATGGTCTGGTAACGTTGGAATAGGCAGAAACAGTAATCCTCTTAAGAAGTTAAACGCCGCAGGTAGAATCCTCTTTGATAAAACTGTATATTCTGCTACCATTGTCGTGATGAACAATCCCTTGGCTACGTCTTTGTTGTTTTTAACTTTACAAGTCGTCAATAGCAGAGACATGAAGATGAAACACGGCGAAACGACCGGATGTTTCAAATCTGACGTCGGGAATAATAACGAGACCAGTTTAAAGAAAATTAATGTGTCCAGGTCGGGAAAAACAGTTGATTTATTTTTATATTCTTGGTATTTTTCTTTTATGACTTCCGCAATGCAGTTCTTTGTATTGGCAGTGTCCATCTGAGCAAGGTCGAAGAAGTGACTGCTGAGTCTATCTAAACACCTGAAGGCGTTGATCAATTCTTCTTCGGTCGTAACTGATTCTTCGCAGAATAGATCATTCACATATTGCAGGAGATAGGCGAAGAGTGTTCCCAGTTTGGCCTTGTTGCCTTCTTTTAGTTTGGGGTGGTTGCATTTGATTATTCTTTCCACTATTATAAACTGGTAATCTGGAGGCTGTTTCTCAAGTAATTCCTGAAAAAAATGTAGAAAGGAGAGAATTAATTTAACACATTTGAAAATGGAGTTTTAGACGTTCAGTGGCAACCACTCACAACAGTAACGAAAGCACCTAGCAGTGAATGAGTTAAAATCTAAGGCTTTCTCACAACAGAAGTTTAGGTTTTCAGTTCATTGATAACTACAACTAAAAAAATGTCTGACTCGGAACCCAGAAGTAAGAAACAAAATTTGTTTTTTCGATTCCTTCAAAAACCCTATAAGATATAATACACATGTACACATTTGAAGCTGCCACTAAGAGCTCCATTGTAACCACGAGAGGAGGCAACAGAGATACATTTGTGTGTTAGTGTTTTAATTATCTTCTATTTATATGTATAAAGAAGAGTGCGTGGCGGACATCGGTGGGGATTTAATTTTTTCTGCGACTAATGAAATTTTTCACACCTTGCCTAACAAGAGGGTCCCTGTCTACATTAAATTTCGAAAAACTCTGCGTAAAGCGCGGGTAACGCCGGGGACTTTCCAAAAAGTTTTCATAAGGCGTATTCATAAATAGAAAAATTACCTGTAGGGCTTCATAATTTTTGGGCATTTCAAATGTGAATGGTAATTCAGTGGCCGCCTTTTCCATCATCGCTTTCCTCGCCAGCAAATCTGCTTTAATTTTATCTACAGCTGTACTCTCCCCATTCTCCACTACAAAAGTGGTTTCTTTCAAATGACTGCTACTGATTACCCCTGACTGCAATAGCCTGAAATCTTCCTTAGACTTGGCACTGACTAAAGGAGCCAGATCAGGTTTAACAGTTTTTACTGATGATATGTTCAATACACCGGGAGTATCTGTTTTAGTAATCTTCGGAGAGGAAATGTTCAAAACAGGAGCTTCTTTTTTAACATTTTTTTCAGAGTCAGTTTTGACTTTTTTCGATGACGAAATATTCAGTACAGGTATTTTCCGTTTCTTGCTAACAGTTTCTTTTTCTTCGTCTTCACTGGAGGATTCCTGTTGGTCAGGTTCTCTGAGATCACATAGAGAATCGGCTTCACTTTCTTCTCCTGAATCGTCCACCTTTTCTTCTGCACTGCCATCACCAGCTTCTGACTCACTTCCTTCTTCATCTGAGCCATTCTTATCTTCATCACCGCTTTCCTCGTCTTCATCTAGAAATAAAACACAACAATAAAAAACATTAAAAAAATTACACTAAATTGGAGAAGGCACTTGGTCATAATAAAAATGACATAAATTCATGTTAAATGGGTGTCTACACATCTGTGCGCCCTGATATATAATAGCACATTAATCTATTTTGTGGGGCGTACTTAGCACATTAGTTCTCTGCTGGTGACTGACATTTTTTATTGCAAGGTTAGGTTAGGTATTAACAACCACATGAGCTTAGTAATAAAACACACCTCGTTTTTCTTTTGTGTGATCAAATATACGTCAAATTATTACTAAGCAATTACAAACTGTCATATTAGTGCGGGCGGTGGAGCACCGGTAAAAAGCTGATTCATATGTAGAGTGCTAACAAACAATTGCAAAACAGATTTATGGTATACATCGAGGTGCCTCATGTGTAGGCACTTCCATATAAAAAGGGGATTAATTATGAAGGAAGAAGATTATTCAAGGGAAAACAGAGTAAACAAGGTTATGTTAGGTTAGTTATTAATATAATAAATAACCAGTGAAAATAAAACCAAGCAGCCCGATAGAACTTTACATAAATAAAAATTATGAGTTAATAATAACTACCATTGTCCTTTTCAAATCTTTCAGGATTGAGTACTTTTCCTTCAGAATCATAGGCAACCATCATCTCAGGGTCTGAATCAACTTCAAAATCATCATCCAGGTCATCCGCCGATCTAAAATAAAAGTAACAGACAACATTATTATTAATAAACACAAGTTTTTCTATTATTCAGACAACAGACAGGATATCTCGGGATTAAAGCAAGTCCAGAACTAAAGTCCCATGAAGTTAGCCACTCCAAAACCAGGATATATTTCAGTTTCTAGTTTTTCCGAGGACTACGAGGGGAAACTGAATTTTAGCCGCATTCATATAAAAAAAACTAAAGCTCAAGTAGTGTAGAGGTTATGCACTAAAAAAAGCAATGTTGGTTTAATTGTAGAAAGAATAGGTTTTACCGATGTTTCGGTTTGGTGGCAGTCTTGTTCATGGAAGCCGTGCCATGCATTCTGGCTAATCTGTCTTGCTCTAACTTCTCCAACTTGTCTTTCTCCACCTTGGCTATTTCATCCTCACTCTTTAGTCTGTCAGATGGCTGAAAAAAAAATATTTTGAATTATTCCACGTGTGAAAGTCAATTAAACATTGAATTGCCTCGCTAGATTTTTAGCCGGCAACCTGTGGGATGGTGTCAAGAAGTTATCCCTTGCAATGGAGGTAGTTCTGGTTGTACATATATATTATAAATATGTACACTGTACACTAGCAGCCTTACTAAAGAAAAACTACTTCACATTTGTTAAATGGTGTTTTTGTTACACAGTGTATAAAGAATGTGAAAGTTAAGATTTGGCAACAATGTTTTATGTCTATTGAAATATCTTCACATATCGTGTTATGTACAGAAAATGATCAGTTTAATTTTGTTCATAAAATGATCAATTTTCACCACGTTTTTTAGTAAGACCATTGATATTTAGAATGGTAGATATTCTCAGTATCGTCCTGATGAGGGACAACTATTCAGAATCGAAACATTGCTTAAAAAGACTTGTCGTTCTTAGACAAAATCTGAAAAGCTGGATGCACGTCATAACCTTCATCTTTCTCATCTTCCCATAATCCCTCACTGGCTGTGGGCATTTGGGTCTCTTGTACAGTGATTCACAACAACAAACAATAATACTCACAGTTCCCCGAGGCTCGAATTTTAATTCCCTCATCATCTTATCATAGTCTTCGTTCTTCTTCTCATAATCGCTGAGGAGTTTCTCTATCAGAGACGGAGCTTCCACGGGCTTGCTCTTTTCCAGTTTCTCCACTTCCTTGTTAAAGTCCTTGGCCACGACCGGCTGCAGGTCCTTCCACTCAGTGTCCAGTTTCTCGGTCAGGTCCAGAGTCTCCTCCTTGAGTTTCTGCTTCTCCAACTTTCGCTTCTTGGATTCAATGATCAGCTGCTCGATGAGATCCTTTCGGGACAGGGCTCCGTCTCTCCCGTTCTCGTTCCTCGTGAGAACTCCTCCACCGAAATTGGCATCGGCGACAAAACCATCTGAAATAAGAATATAAAATAGAGCATGAGAATTTATATACAGCAGCAATTATTAACAGGGATATACATATATAAGATTGAACATAAATGTGAAATCACGGTTAAGAGGAAACTTAAAATTTGAATAATAGGTATTTTACAAAACTGGTGCTGTCACTGTTACCCCTCCTGAGTACTGAGCTAAAGGGACAATTGCACATCAGGTTGATTATACCTGAATAAAATCTTCAAAATCGAAAATTTTGTACTCCCGTTTTCTTCTCCAAAAACGAAGATTTTTTCAGCAACTGTATGTCTGTATGTTTTGCTTTTATATAAAAATACATTGTCAAATTTGTATACTGAACGTCTGTTGATGGTAATTTTAAAGATTTTTAGGGGTTCTAACTCCTAATAATAACTTATCAAGAAAGCAAAACGTAAGGGACGTGGCAATGGTTGATATCTATACTATATTAAAAATATTTGCACTAGTTTCAAAACCAGAGAGGAAATAGGGGAATATGTTTTTATGGACAAAGCGCCGCCCGCGATTCCTCTTAACCTATTAAAGGACGGAGCATAAAACAGAAAAATCATTTTTAAGCCTCCATACAGGAACCAATCATAAAATCAAAAGTTGAATCTAAAACTTTATTAGCCCAAGCGATGTTGATTTTGTTTTTCATACATTTTTCAAAGCATCAAGATAAAAATCGCATCGCAAATCTTAGAATGCTTGCATGTTCTCCGGAGACCCATCAGCAGTCCACTGGTTAGTCCAAATATTCAACATTTTTACGTAAACAATCTTCTGAGATAAACAAAATCCCTTTAATTTATATTAGGTAACTAGTTTATTATTAACTTTGAAACCATTAGGTATCTATTAGACATGGGAGCATTCCGCAAGTTAATCCACGGTGAAAATATGTTGCGTGAAGCCAAATATCTGACACAACTTATCCACTACTAGGGAAACAAACAGCGGACTGTACAGGAAAAAGATGTTTTCAATCCAATGTCTACAACTTTTTATTACCTTTCAAGTTGCCACCATATTGATTCCTCTCCATTTCTTCATCTTCCTCATCATCTGATCGAGGGTCATCAAACTTTTCAATCTCTTCTAAGGTTTGTCCTCTAGAAATATTATTGAATATTAATAAAAAGAAATGAAAAGACTAATAGGCTAACTTATCATAAAAACACCAGCTCTTGTTGATTTACCTATGAGTTAGAATTTCGTCTTCTGCTAGATTGTAAATACTTGTCTTATCAGATTTCATCTTATTCTGCTGAATTCTCTCCAGCGTAAACCTAGCCCCTATTTTATCTTCTTCAGTAAGAGCCACATTTTTCTCCCCGATTCTTTTATCAAGGAAAGTGTTTGTCTTGTTGACCAGTTTCAACTCATGTCCTAGTGTGTTTTTCCTCTGAAAGGATAAAACAAAACAATATTAGACAAAAATTAAATTTAAGAAAATGTTGACAGAAAGTAGCGACCGATTCAGATTAACTGTCTTACCTTTTTTAAAGCCTTGGCTCGAGACACTCCAGGTAATCCCCAGTCATTCTTTGACTTCTTTCCTAGAACTTTGAACTTCTCTTTATTTATGTGTACTTCAAAAGGGTTTAGATTACGTTTGGTTTTGGCCTGCGATTTCTTGGAGTGTAATTTATCGGCTTGTCCGAAATTCTTCTTGTTCTTAACTTTCACCATTTTGTCTAGCCTATTGTGTAATTTTCAAGTAAAACTGTTTATTTTTTGTGAAAATAAACAGATAACCTTTAAATCACTATTTTCAAAACTATACACACACGTGCCAAAATTTGACATAACATAGAAACATAGATAAAATAACGATTTCGTAGATTGCAAACAATGGCTAAAAAGTAAGAAGGTGAGTAAAATTCCAAACACCTAGTGAGAAATAAATTTCTTGTCTATTGTTTTGTGGCGTTTATCGGTTGAGTCATTTCTTTTTCTGGAACTGTTTTCTATGATTATAATCTGTCACCGTAGAAAACTTTTTGCCAGTGTTTAAAATTAGACGTTGTTTTTTTATCGAATCTCTCAAATATTACACGCATATTACACGCATTTTGTCACGTATTGATATTTCTAGTTTAAGTTAACGGTTCTGATGCGTGATACAGCTTCGCGATTTGACTAATCAATCTGTAAAACCGGCATTAAAATGCAGACAATAAAATGTGTGGTCGTCGGGGACGGCACGATGGGAAAAACTTGCTTACTTATCAGTTATACGACTAATAAGTTTCCTTCTGAATATGTACCCACGGTGTTTGATAACTACGCGGTAACTGTGATGATTGGAGGTGAACCTTATACCCTAGGATTGTTTGATACTGCAGGTATGCATTTTTTTTTATTCATTGCCTTAAATGGATTGGGTAATCGTGCGAAGTTGACATAATATTATTTGGCACAATTAGCACGTTATAGTACTCATGTTGATGTGGCTTATTGATTTTTTTGTTCATTATCAAGATAGATTTTCAACTATATGACCATGAGTTACAATATTATTTCTGAATCTAAAAATTCCTGTTAAAGACATCGCCACTTCAACAATCCTGTTAAACAATGATCGACTTCTATTCTATACTATATAAATGAGAGGTTCAATATTATTATTAAAACTTACAATCCATTGTTATTGTTACTGCTCTCCGCATTCAAAATAGAATTCCTCTTTTATGCATAGTTATCAGTTTACATTATGATAAAGATGGAGATGTTTTGCAACACTCTTTGTAAGACAATGCCATTTCCCACTGAAGCAAGTGTTCCTAGATTCCATTCTCGCTGCAGTGTAAACCCTAATTGATGTGAATATTTTCTGTGCACACATTATGATCACTATTGGTTGGTGGGTTGTGATGTAGATTTGCTAAAGGGCGCTACAGATCATTCAATTTGGCTGTACGGTTGTATCAATCTGGTTGAGTTGAACTGTGTGGAGATGCATTGTATTTGTTAGGGGGGCGTGGCTATCAAATTGAACGGTTGTCCTGCCAGAGCATCCAACCACCATGCAACCACCCAACCCCCAGCCAAGTTGGATCGTCTGTACTACGATTGGGTGGTTGAACCAATTTTACTCAGTCTGCCCAGGGAGCCGTTGTGCGTAGTTGTTTGTGAGTACACATTTAACAAATAAAATGATGAGAATTTAACTTGATTGTGGGATACTGCAAGCATGATGTACTCTGATAGAGATACTAGGAATGAAACTCTTGTGATTATTTTGGAGCTGTTCAAATATATTGAAAAGGATGCAACAAATGAGACCGTATAAAGATTTTTTAAAAATTCTTTTATTAGCATATGACACAAAAAATGATCGCAAATTTTAGTTTTTTTGTTAAAGTAAGAGGCATGCTGCGCATGTTCCCCGGAGGAGCAACTGACGAAATTGAACCAACCATCGCGTTATCTGTATCCAACACTCAATGGTTGACACCCAACGGTACCACCAACCAGATTCAATGGTCTTTAGGGGGTTCAAATTTATATTATTATTGGAAGTGCAATTTTGAAACCTTTGTGTGGAGCTATTTTCGCCTTTTGGGTATGGCATTAAATATTGGTTTTATATAATATGTACATAGTTTTGTGTTTCATAAGACCAGAGTTAGCATATACATTTTTTTAAAGGTGGCTGTCTTATTGCAAATAATATATTATTTTGTATTTTTTTAGGCCAGGAAGATTACGATAGGCTTCGACCCCTGAGCTATCCACAGACTGATGTCTTCCTCGTGTGCTTTTCCGTTGTTCATCCAAATTCTTTTGAAAATGTCAGGGAAAAGGTAAGAATAAATACATTGCTTACTAAAACTTCAAAATTGTCCGCTCTGATGAATATTATAATTTTTTGGAGGATTGTGATTATCGCCAATTTAAATGGGTTGTTGGCTGGATGATTCTGTGGTTCTCCAATCCGCAGAATCCAAGGTGAAGTGATTACTCTCGGTGTGTAAAAATCAGAATTCGAATATTTTCAATTTAGTTTTTATTTTAACAAACTCACGTTACAATAATTTTATGAACAGAACAGATCGCGTACGTTAGAGGGGTTTTAGAACTAAACCGGCGGCTGAGACCACTGGAGAGAGAATGAAATGATTTCCGCGTTAGGCATCTCGCGCGTTGTAATGTTACCAGTCGCACGTGAATGTGGGGAACTGTAAATATTGTCAACTCCCTATTTAAGTTACCCTACAATTGATTGTACTCACCTACTTAAAAACAAAACAGTTATTTGAAGGGAAGGTGATAAATTGGAGTAGTTACCTGATTGTAATATTTTCCTTCATATTTTAATATTTTTCATTTTTAAGTTTACTGAAAAATCAAAGGGAGTTTTAATAAAAAAAACTTTTGAGAAGGGAAACTGGTTGGGGAATAGTGAGGTTAGAGGTATGTGTAAATTAGAAATATAATATTGTTAATTGAGGTTTTTTTATGGTAAAAAGAGCTTTGTTTGTATGAGTATAATGTGGTTCCAACATAAGAAGTTTTCTCTATTCAGTCCCTTGAAAACTGAAATTACAAAATGGCCTAATTTGGGCCTTTATAAGTCAGATATCGAAATACGCAAACTGTGTATTAAATTTAATGGTAAACTTGTCGATTTCCGCTTTATGCTTAATATGATTTTTTTTAATAAATAACACTTGGTTTCAACTTAATTATTACAAGAAACAACTATTTATGTCGAGGGAGATGGTATAAGATGCATTAAAATTCCATTTTTTCTCAATGTTAAGTTTGAAGGTTAGGAAATACGCATAAAGCATTAGACACATTACGCTATATGCTATACGCATAATGCACAATTTGGGCATTGCCTATACTATATGCTTAGGTCCTACACACTATTCTATAATCTTCCTCACGAGAGGGGGTCAGATCCATTGGGGAACTGCCGCAGAATATAATTTATTTGTATGGAATCTGTCACCTTGACAGATGACAGCTGCGTAATTACGGCGCTCCGTAAATTGTCCTACGGCTGGAGAAGGGGTCGCATAATTTTCAAATATCGTCTGGCTAGCAAATCACGGCTCATCATGTTCGCCACGCCCACACTTATAACACATCATCTTTCAATTGTGAGTTATTTAAAAGTCTTTGAGCTTATAGCCTAATCGGTCACCTCCTTAAATGATTAAAATAATCCAAACTAACAACTTAAAAACCTAATTTGTGCATGTTTACTTAAACCCCCCACTTAAATAGTTGTCTCCATTTGATATTTAAGGTGAAATCAAGTGTTGTTTTTTTAAAGAGCCTTTGCATGAAGCGGAATTCGATAACTTTACCTATTTAATAACTAAAAATTGCGTTAATGGCTAAATGGCATGTCTAATTGTATGATTGTTTCTAGTGGGTGCCCGAGATAACGCATCACTGCCAGAAGACCCCCTTCCTGCTAGTGGGCACGCAGGTGGACCTACGAGACGACCCCGCCCAGCTGGAGAAGCTCGCTAAGAACAAGCAGCGGCCCCTGACACTGGAGCAGGGAGAGAAGCTGGCCCGAGAGCTTAGAGCTGTCAAGTACGTGGAGTGCTCGGCCCTGACGCAGGTTAGTCACTTTGATTACTACATACTTCATTGGCCTCCGTCCATTGTGGATCCAGCCTCTCTTCATATGGCCTCTGGAGTTGATTTCTTCAGCTTTGTCTGCTACCTTTCTGTGAATATTATTAGGGGTTTAATGTTTTCAACTAACTATCCTAAGATACTGTGGACACTCGAACCAAGCTCGCCAAACTGGGAACTCGAACGTGGAGAAGCTCGTGATCTATGTTCATGCCCACGATGACCGTGTGGAGGGGGGGAGGCAACTGGAGTGGGGATCCTCAGAAATGAGGCAATGTCTCAAGAAAACAACAGCTCTATGAAGATTCTGTATGGAGGGTTTGTCTTTGGAAGCGAAGGACTAAACTTGCTTCTTGAAGACACCCAAGTTTGGCTGTACATTTTTAGTTATTTTCTAGCTTTTTTACCAGTTTTTTTTTTACCAAATTGGCGCTATATAATTATGTTATAGAATGGAGGAAAGACAAGACATTTTGCATTTAAGCTGTTAGTCATTCTCATGTGTCAAATAATGTCATGCCACATTCCACCATAGAGAATTGAGACTGTTGACTTTGCTCAAATTTCACTTGATTAATCATATTGCTACTTGTCTATCATAAATAATCTGATATCTAATCCTTAATATTAGTAACGTGACTCTTCATTGTTTTGGAGTTCAACTTACATATGATGAATGTATTGAAGAAGGCATGCGATGCCAAGCACATTAAACTGTACGTACAGAAGAACCCCGATAATTCGAAATTTTAGCCATAAAATTAACCGCTGAAATTTGAAATTTTTTCGTGTAATTCGAAAAAATTCGATTTTTGCGAAAATAAATCATTCGCAAATCTGAATCTAAAAAGACAGCCGTGGCGGTAAAACGCGGAAAAAAGTGTTTTTATGTGGTTCTACACCGTCCTAATTAGTAATAATATTTTGTAAATCTGAATCGATTATTATAAAAGAAATTGACTGCATTTGGGAAATTTTTAATTTAAAAAATTAATTAAAAATTTCCCAAATGCAGTCAGATTCCTTTTATAGTCATTGAGGTAAATCAGAAGGTTTTATTTAAAAATATTTCGTATAATCCATGTCCAGCGATTCCGAATAATTACCAGAGTGTTTTATAAAGAACAAAATCTTTATAATAACCTACCAGAAGTCTTAAAGCAAGCTAAAAGTCTTTGCTCTTTTCTTAGGATATGTGCTATATAAAAAAAAAATTATGATCTGTATGTTTGGGGATGTGGTAAGGAGACAAATGAAAGAGGTAGGTTGTGATGTCACAGCGTTTATTTAAGTTTGTGCAGTTGTGAGATGACTCCGGACCGATGCTCATGTAGTTGGTGGATGTAGATCCACGGTGAATTCCCCAGGCCGTAGATCGACACCCCGGCAGTAGATATTGGCAGCGGCGATCCTCCATGTCGAAGAGCAACGTGTAAAGCCAGGCGTAAGCGGCGATGATGGCGGTGGAGTAATCGAGGCAATAAAGTCAGTGGCTCGAAACCGCGTTGGTGGAGATCGGACTTGTGGATGTGTTCAGCACTGGGGATGACCTTGAGACTTCCTGGTACTCCAGTGTGAAGCAAGAGAGACAAAGATACGATTGACCTGGTCGGCAGATGCGCAGGCCGGCGAAGATGTCGCAGGGCCAAGGCACAGACCAGCGAAGATGTCGCAGGGTCTAGGCGCGTGGGGACCGCAGGCCAGGGATGATATACAAGGCCAAGGCGCTAATGTAATCCCGCAGAGTTGATGATTATCTGTAGCCTTTTTTTTTAAATTTTTTTTTTATAGTGAATACCTCACAAGAGTCCCAACTGCTCCCGTCTGGAGCCAGTGAGACTATGGCATCCCCAATTGGGGGATGTTGTGAGGCAGAAGGTAAGTGGGGAAGGGAAAGAGGAAGGTGGGGAAGTACCTGGCTATTCAGATCTAGTCACTAAAAACGGCTAAAGCCATTTGGAGCAACGTTTCAATTCTGAATGGTGGTCTTACACCAGGGCGATACTGGTAGTATCTTCCACTCTGGAACGTGCCGCAAATATACTATATATTATTTTAATTAATTAATTGTGAAATAACACAAATTAATCAAATAAAATTTATTTGCGCACGCCGGGTTCGAACCCGCGACCTTCGGAATGGCAGTCCAATGCGTTACCACTGGACTATGCCGGCCGTCATAGTCCAGCCTTTCCTTTAAGGTTCATGCAATGCTGGGCATAGTAGGTCCGTAGCCCATGGCGGCGCGGTGAGGTAGGAAGCGGGGCGCGGCGCTGGGGCTACTGCCCGTCTCAGTTGTCGCTTGCCGCTCGTATGGTACTAACTTGTAAGACTGACTGTTGACTGACTGAGTAAGTACCTCTTGACGCTGCCATTTATATAGGCGTAAATGCGATCGATAATAATCCAGCGAGTAGGTAGATGCGCCGTACCTTTCGATGTTTCGCTAGTAGGTTCTAAGGCGATGCGGGTTGCATGGGCGAATGTTCCCGAATATTCTAGTAACCTACCACTACGTTTGCAAAGCTACCTGTTATTTTAGTTTCTTTTACATCAAAATTTATCTGTATTTCTTACTTACCTAACCTTTATTTTTTAAAATTTTTATATTTTTTCCTACTAGATGTAAGAAAAAGAATCTTCCAAAATATCACTTGTGTCATCACAATTTTAATATCGCCACATCAATTTTATCCATTTCATTTTTCAGAAAGGCTTGAAGAACGTCTTCGACGAAGCAATCTTGGCCGCCCTGCAACCGCCGGATCCCATCAAACCTAAGAAGTGTCTCATCCTCTGATTTGCGACAAAACTTCTTTCACAGAGTCTTGTCGTTACCGTGTCAAATAACTTAATGTATAGATTTTCTCTCACACAGCGTAAACCAATCCCATTTACACAATAATATTATTATTTATGATAATGTAAATGATTTGTGCTTATTAATATAATGTATTGGAATCTTCAAAGCTAAATGTTTATCTACAATATACTAGGCTAGTCATCTGCAATAAGAGTAAGCGATGAAATATAATTAAACATATCTCACCGTTTACCTTGATTGATTCATATCATAGATAATAGAAACAAGGGTATAAGAACCATTATTATTATGAAACTTCACACCAATGCACGTCGGCATTATCGTTCACCCATACTACAACAAATCGCATCTACTCACAGCGGCATCCAAACTTTGTTTCTACCTAAACACCAAACACAACTTTTATTTTCTCCGTCGCTTTGATAGTCTGTTTAGTATGGTGAGAGCTCGACAACAGTCAGCACCCTCCCATGCCATGTCTTCCTTTGTTTCTATTATCCATGGTTCATAATATTGATTTAATACATTGATGATAAAACATTGGTTTCATGTTAGAACTGAGATTACCCGGTATTTTGATTTTACAAGATTACTTCATTACGGGTCACTTTCGGTACTACGAAAGTCAATCTTTTGTACTTTATATCAGTTACTGTTATGTATCATCAGGGTGGAGACACATTACGCTTACGTTGGCCTATTTCGATAAATCGCTCGCCGTACACTACCAATGGGAATGTATGGCGAGCGATATGCTGAAATATGTCAAGCCACGAGAAAATAGAGGGCTTATAGCGTGGTCTGTCACAGGCATTAAGGAATGGATATTGCATAAATTCATATGTCAATATTATGTAAATACCTACATACTTCTTATTTATGTGCATTTCAAGCAATTTTTTTGCATAGTTATAATATTTTAGTGCAAGAGTTTTAGATCATATATATTATTATCAAACATATTTTTCGAAAGCATACTGATCCGTTTCCTAGTTATACAGCTTCATATATAAAAAAGGTTTAGATTTAACCATTTGCGACCTGAAGGGTAATTCTGTATCTTTTGCTTTAGCCTAATGGGGTAGACACATTATGTTATATGCATCAAAGCGTTTTATATAACATCACATCGCTCGCCATACAATCCCATACAGACCTGTCACACCAGACGATGTGTTATACGTGTGGGTGTGACGACGATGATACACCGTGATCTGCTAGCCAAGCGATATTTGAAAATGATGCGACCCCTACGGCAGGAGAGGGGGTCAGATCAATTTACGTAGGCTGTCATCTGCAAGGTGACAGATACCATTCAAAGAAATGAAATTCCCCAGCAGTTCCCAATTAATTTAACCACCTCTCCTTAGGTAGATTATTGCGTATGTATGATGTAATCTGCATAGCCCACTCCCAAACAAGCGTTAATGCGTGTAGCGTAGTGTGTTTAAGCCTTTGAATGGTAAATCGGCCGTAAACAACACATTTTCACAGTTTTCCCAAACACGGTATTCCATATCTTGCTAACAAGCTAAATACGTTATATGTAATAAGCGTTAAGAGACAAATATATATTATACTGTAACATAAATGCCAGAAATGACGGTGTGTTTACCGCATAACCTGCGTTACAAGCCGGCAGTCACAGACAAATTTGCGAATGTCAATGTGTTTAAAAATCATTAAAACAATACTTCAAAAGGATATTAATTTATGAATGCCTATTAGGCTTTTACTATCAAATATGTAAGTAGTTATAATATGGCAATCTTTTATGTATTTCATACAATAAGTTATTTTACACAACAAAATATCTTGTAAATTCTCAATTGAATGATGCTTATTACATGTAGCCTTTGAATATGCGACTTTTGCTCATCATTATTTGAAGACATTGTCTAATGAATGTTTTTTTTTACCAAACCACGAGCCACTACGATGTTCCAATGAACCTATTATTATAGATGTTGTTCTTGTCTTTAGAAACAATCGCAGCTGGTTATCTCCGCGTGAGGTGTGCCCTTCTAACCAATTAATCCAACGTCAACACACAAACAAGAATAGACAAGCTAGAGAAATTTGACAGCCGTTAACACACGACGGATGTCTTTCAACTTCCAACGGCTAACCTAATGTAGTGCAAAGTTTTGAGATACGGATTACCGGTTTAGCCTTTTTGTGTTAATTGTTTCGGAACACTAACGTAACACAACATCTAACGCAAAAGTTACAGATTGACCGGTATGTATTCATTCTGGCAGACATGTTTTTTTTGTGGTTGTGTGAGTCTAGTAATCATAGTTGTATGAGTCTAGTAATAATCTATGATCCAATAAATGATGTCTTAAGGGGTATTATATTACAGAACTGATAATAAGAAGGTTTTAAAAATGGTTGTCTTAATAATAAATAATCACAAAGGACAGTAGTCTTCCAATTTAAAACATTGCTTCCTGTTTTCTTTGTTTACGACACGTAATATTCATAAATGAAAGTTTAACCCCTTGTACCCCTATAAGCCGTTGTGGCCACGCACGTCACGAAACACTACAATTGCAGAGTTGACCTTATGCATTCATTTTGCCTTTGGATTCTACTGATTTTGTCAAATGCAAAAATCAAAATGTCGCTTTATCAAGCATGGTATTAGTAAAAAAAATGTACTTTTATTTATTGAATATTCTCATTTTGGCTATACCAGGGTGCACTAATTTTTTGTAAGTTATTTACTGAGTTCAAATGCCTTGTAAATAAATCTTGCTTGCCTTTCATAACTTAGAATAGCAATGTAATCATTTGCCTAAGAATGTGTGTGGCTTGTTCAATTTTGTACTTTGGTAATAAAATTAAAATAATTTACCCGATAAAGGTAATTTATGATAACATATTTTTGTTCATCATAGGAATTCAAAAACAACTTTTTGCAATTTTTTAAATTTAAAAAAAAAATATATGGGTGACTCCATAAGTCGATAGTGACATTTGTATAGTGGAGTATTTAGTAGATCCTTTGATATTGGGTGGCTCAAAATAACCTAGCTAAAAGTTAAACACATAATTTGGTAATGCATTTTCCAATAGTATAAAATATTGTTTTTGATTAGATCAGATTTTTTTCATTACTATTTATGTTCCTTATTAATTTTATGACTATCACGCCGCTCGTGTACAGAATTGTTACGCTTCAGCGATAACTGCTACACAACATGAGTCGACTTAGTTCAGTCGAGTAGGCAGGCTACGTTACTCATAACGCACTGTTAAAAAATTATATTTGTTGCCTGTTCATTGAAGTATTTTAGTACATGTTCCAAACATGATAAACATGAATCTGATAAGTGCTCCATTTGCATTATGTATATCAAAATACATAATAATGCACCTCTTTTGGGTCTCTTAAGTCTATGATATCACCAAAGATTTTAAATGAACACATAATAATCTTTTATGTATGTTGTGAAAAGTATTATAATTTTATTTATTAATTTGTAATTACACCTTTATATTTTATTTTATTTCTTTCTTAAATTTACTTGTGTTATTTGTACCGTAATTTTGCACAACTATTGTCTTACGGTTCCATGGCAACTCAGCACAGTGACAATTCGACCCACTTTAGAAAAAGTGATATTTAAAAAACAAGTCATTAAAAGTGATGAATTTTTTTTTTGTATAAAAACCTAACCTATATAACATGGTTTTTTTCATCACTTGTCATGACTTCATATCACTTCTGAAGAGTGTGTTGAATTCCCACTGTCCTGAGTTGCCTGGTTACCGGTCGTAAGCCACAACTGTAGTTCAATCACCCACGCACACGAAAACATTGACCATAGTTGTGTTATGAAGTATACAACTATAGTTCAAAGTTTATTTTTATATAATTCAAATATATATAGAATAACAAAAGGTTTTTTAACTCATAGTCAATTTTGTTGACTTTTGGGGACAGCTCATATGGTCACATGGAAATCGTTGTGTCTCCCATACCCTCATAGTTAGAAATATGAACTAAACTGAGTTAGAAAGAGAAAACGCCAAGCTTTGTTTCCAAATATAGAAGTTAACCACAGAAGAATTTAAATGCCCACCCTCTATTCAACAAAAGTTCCGAACGTAATTTTGTCAAAAAAGTGTATTTTTTGTTTATCAGTTATTTTAGCTTAATTTTTAGATAAAAAACGCAATTACTTTTAAAACTTTATCACATTTGCTTTCTTAAATTTAATAAACTTATGTTTATTTCTAATAATAACCTTTCAAAAACAGCTTTTAGTGTTACCAGATGGTAGACCTAGCCAGAAAGTAATAATGAAATACGCGACCAGTTCCTACAATATTAAATGACTTTAGCCAACTTGAACACTGAAATAGTTATTTTTCTACTGAAATCCAAAGCTGCTTCTAACACACTGCACAATCTTTTTTATCAATTTATTCTGCATATTTATTGCATTATGTTTTTTGATTAATAACTTAGCTCACACTGCATTTTATGGTTACATACTAATACTAGGTAGTGTTGTAATATTTATACTTCATATTGTATTATTATTTATTTGTACATAATTTAAACTTAAAACCAAGTTAACCCCTCCGACTTTTCGCGAACTTGAAGCTAAGATGTCTTTACCGAAATGTCAATTTCACGAAAACGTTGTGTTATTACCGCCTCACAATCAAAGCTCTATAAATGAAACATTACTGAACGGAGCCGAATAGTAAAAACTGTTTTAGAAAGGTTACAAAATAGGCTTTCAAATTGTTGTATCATAAATAAATATTAACATTTGTAAATATTTAAATTTAGAATGGAAACATGAAAAAATTGTAAAAATGACTCACCTGTAATGTTTTATGTAAAAACGATACTAAAATCACGGATAATGTAAAAAAAAAAACACTTATTTCATCGTACAAATGTACAATAAACAATTCTGTCACTTCACTTTTTGACCATTTCATACAAAATATATTTTTAAAAAAATAATTAAACTTGCGAGGCGGGTCGGCACGTCAAACGGCTTTCTTGGCGTCGTTTTACGATTTGGCGGGTAAAATTTGCTTCCACTGAGTAGGTCTTTTTACGGGTTTCTATGGATAACTTTGAATAGAGATGTGAAGCTTCATTCAATACGAATATTCTACTTTTTGTTTTAGGGATGTCACTAGAAGAATAACGGAGTTATGACGATTTTTGTGGAAACACACGCGTTGACGTGTAAACACGCTTATTGTACTTGACTGCTATCGTTATTTTATCGTGTATATCTGCTTACGTTGCTGACCGGTTAAATGTGTGCTAACATGTAACTCTCTAATTTAGGCTGTTTAGGTGTGTTTCAAATTCCTTCCCATTTGATGACCATCAAATCTACGATCGGCACCAATTATAATTTCGATTTTCGGCCTTTGATCCAATTGTGATCAGCTGTCAACCATAATAGTCAGTTTTTCAATCGATTTTCACTGATCATAATTTAATTTAAAGTTAAAATGATAATAAGAGTCAGCGAAAAAGAAAGCATTCAAGTGCCAATATTTTTTAATGGTGCTGTTATTTTCATTTGATGGTTATCAATTGTGTTGGGAGTTTTAAACACTTCAACCTTATTTAATTTAACACACTAGTTTTTTGTATCAATTTTTTTGGGAGTTTACACCTCAACCTTATTTAATTTAACACTCATGTTTTTTAATATCAAATGTGTTAGGAGTTTACAACTCAACCTTATTTAATTTAACACATATGTTTTTTGTATCAAATGTGTTAGGAGTTTACACCTCAACCTTATTTAATTTAACACTCATGTTTTTTAATATCAAATGTTTTGGGAGTTTACACCTCAACCTTATTTAATTTAACACACATGTTTTTTTGTATCAAACGTGTTGGGAGTTTACACCTAAACCTTATTTAATTTAACCCACATGTTTTTTTGTATCAAACGTGTTGGGAGTTTACACCTAAACCTTATTTAATTTAACACACATGTTTTTTTGTATCAAACGTGGTGGGAGTTTACACCTAAACCTTATTTAATTTAACATACATGTTTTTTTGTATCAAACGTGTTGGGAGTTTACACCTAAACCTTATTTAATTTAACCCACATGTTTTTTTGTATCAAACGTGTTGGGAGTTTACACCTAAACCTTATTTAATTTAACATACATGTTTTTTTGTATCAAACGTGTTGGGAGTTTACACCTAAACCTTATTTAATTTAACATACATGTTTTTTTGTATCAAACGTGTTGGGAGTTTACACCTAAACCATATTTAATTTAACACACATGTTTTTTTGTATCAAACGTGTTGGGAGTTTACACCTCAACCTTATTTAATTTAACACACATGTTTTTGTATCCCTTATTGCAATTTTTGTCTTTAGTTAAGACCATCTATGCAGTTACTTCGTGAACTTTAATATGTTTGATTTATTTTTTATTATGTGTGAGAACTTCACTATGTATCACATAAAAAAGTAATTTTACCAAATGCATTTCTAAGAAATTTTTATTTGTTATCAAAATTCCTATTCAAATATTGTACTTTGGCTTAAGAAATTATGTTTATACGGTGAAATACACATACTTATTATAAGGTTCCCATACAAGAAGATTTTTCTGGTTCTTTATAAGAGACTTTCACTGTGAAAAGCTGTTTGTTAACATTTTCCACAGGATAGAATAAATAAATATGATTTTTATTCTCTGGAAAAGTATTTTTTCAATTTTTTTAATTATATTCTGTCCTGATGTATTTACTGCAATGTAAATACTGAATGTATTTACTGCAAAATAATGTTTTATTTATTTATTATTTTTTTAGCTACTACATACATCTTCCAGTCAATATTTTTGTAATAAATATTTATAAAATGTATTAATTTTATTGATTATTTATTAAGGTTTAGATTATGCACTGTAACAAAATGAATCTAATTTTGAATTATTTCTGACCCCAGTATTTTGATTTACATAGAACACTGAGTGGATAACTGATAGAAGTGTGTTATGGAGGTGTCAGTATGCTTACTTCGGGTCAAATTCGTAAAACATTTCAAATACGTATGGAAATTATTATTTTTTTTTACAAATTATCGATTTCTCGGCCTGTTTGGGGCCAAGAGTCGAAAGGTTTTACGTAAAATGGCGAAAATTTTAAACCTCAACCTTATAGGAGTAAATTGAAAAAAACATTTATGGGGAAAAGATTTCTTTTTTACTAGCAGTATTATTAGGCCCTTCATACCTGGAGATACTTAGAAGCTACGTGACTGTGTTGCAACCATAAGTAGCCTACTGATATGCTACCTGAATTTTTTTTTACATTAGTTCGACACAGGAGGGCCGGCATAGTCTGGTAACGCATTGGACTGCCATTCCGAAGGTCGCGGGTTCGAACCCGGCGTGCGCAAATAAATTTTATTTGATTAATTTGTGTTATTTCACAATTAATTAATTAAAATAATATATAGTATATTTGCGGCACGTTCCAGATTGGAAGATACTACCAGTATCGCCCTGGTGTAAGACCACCATTCAGAATTGAAACGTTGCTCCAAATGGCTTTAGCCGTGTTTAGTGACTAGATCTGAATAGCCAGGTACTTCCCCACCTTCCTCTTTCCCTTCCCCACTTACCTTCAGCCTCACAACATCCCCCAATTGGGGATGCCATAGTCTCACTGGCTCCAGACGGGAGCAGTTGGGACTCTTGTGAGGTATTCACTATAAAAAAAAAAGGAGGCTCTGAGGAAAATAATTTCCCCCAGGGTCTATGTCGTCTTTGGGGATGCTGTGTGGAGGATTTTTTTAAGGAGATGAAGATCAAGGAAGGAAAAAGGTGTGAGGGGTGGGTAGGAATCTGGGGGTCAGTGTGTCCAGGAGTGACGGATGATTGAATTCATCCCTCCCACTGCAGTGCAAGGCGATGGGTCAAGAGAGTCCTGCTCGAGAGACAAAAAGACCCCCTCAACCAAATCCGGTCTCTCCAAATCCTGTCTGCCACAGTAGGTGGGTAGACGCATCCGCCGCCAACACCTAGATAATCCTCACCTCATGAAAGTGCTTGGGGTGACCTATGGGAGAGGTGTTGCTTATTCAATGAATGATTCCCAGGGCGGCGGTACCCATATCTGCCTCTCAAATTGGTATAAATTTCTAACGCATTCGGGTAAATTATAGTCATATAAATATGTAAACTTTTCCACCTTCAGAATGAATTTAACTTTCGATTCATTTTCGGAAGTCATTTCTGTCAAACGAGTAGTAGATAGGAACCCAACTCGCATAACGTGCTACCAGCACTGTCAGTAGCGTGCAACTGATATCAAGCACGTAGTCGACCCGTGTACGAACACTTGCAAAATAGTATGGCGGGTACTCAAGAGCAGTGCGTTTGCTACGCGCACGAAAGTCGAGTCGCTTGTAAGTATCTCAATGTACAAAGAGCATTACTGCTGCCACGCCATTTTACATTTCATCATGTATTTGCAGCAGTGAATTATTGTTTTATAATATTCTAATTCTGGAAATAAGGGAATTTAAACAATTTCAAGATTTTGTACTGTTTTGATACGTGAATAAATAATATAACATATCTCAAAGTGCATTTTGAAATTTTGTAGAAATTCCTTTTGTGTATTACTATCATAGATGAGTGAACAAGTGAAATGGGGCATGAACCATTAAATGTATGAAACCACGCGCGTAAAGCGTGTCGCCAACATTGTTCATCCACACTACTGCAAATCAGCTATGCCTCGTCTTGGTTTCTACCTTAACCCCGATAGAGCCGTGTAGATTGGTCGTAACTCGGTGACAGTTGGCACACTCCCATACCATATCCTCTTTGTTTCTGTTATCTACGGCTACTACTAAGTATTTAGTTAGTTCTTATTTTGGCCACCTGCACATATAAGTTTGTAGATCTGTAGTCACTGTAGCTCAGTCTGAATTTCACCTTTTTTCTTTTTGGAATAGGTAGGTGCATATTTTTATTTTTCAACAATAATAGAATAATATGAAACAAACGATGTAACTTCTTGTTTTATGGCCATTGTTCCTAACCCTACTGATTCACTTTTGAGCCCATAGGATAAAGAAGAAAACTAGATCATTTATAATCTAGTTTACATGCCCTCTGTCTTTCTTACACTCTTCTGACATCGTAGATCTCCATCCCATTTTAATTTCATAATCATGGTGATCAACAGTTTTGTATTGGAAATTTAAGGCCCGATTGGCCAAATATTTGGATCACGAAACACATCCAAGTGGAATTTCTTGTGTTCTTTATTCTATGGTTGAGCAGAAATTTTGTCTCAACATTGCTCAAATGCACAACTACACTCAATCAAGCATCGATCAAGCTAGGGGAACCAAACGACTGAATTAAACTCAGCTCAGTAAAGGACTAGTAATAAAAAAGTGTCAACAGAGTGAAAAAATACAGAGAAATGTCAAACGTCATTCGGTTTGCACTCTAGTTTCAATTTTATTGTGTTTGCTTATTGCCAATTTTATTATCAATTTGATTATATTAAATTATATTTACATGGACAGCGAAAATGAAGATATTTAGATAGAGTGGAATGGGCAGAAGTAATAGACGATAATATCATGTTACACAGAAGGCGAAAGGGTGTGCATGTCAATTACATCCAAATATTGAATGACAAAAGTTTTTTCTAACCATTTTCCAATGTAAGAAATACCATTTCATTGCCGGATGATGTTCTGAAATCCACAATCTTCATTTTCTCACTCTGCCTGTAGCTATTGCTACGTTTTGGTTTGTTTTTGCTGTCCATGTTGAATTCTTGAGAAACTTCAAAAGTCAAATTTTCGAATGTACTTATGCGACATTAGAAAGGGCAAGCTGACGCTTTATTTTTGGATCTGGAAATTTGATGCAGAAAAATCTCTGTGAATTTCAAGACACCGGAGCTTATAATTTGAGGGTTTTGCTGCTTGATCTATCACTGAAACAGAACTCAGATGCCAACTCAGCCACTGACAAGTCATTTCATGCAAAGTTTCGTAATGGATGACTTAGCCAGTCGAGTAATTGAACTCACGACGCCTGGCTGGGAACTAAACGCTATGCCAACTCAGCCACTGACAAGTCATTTCATGCAAAGTTTCGATTGTGAATGGTGAGATACCAGGGCGATACTGAGAGTATCGTTCAAATTCATCCATGAATTTAAATTGATAACTAGCATTGGTTATATTTTCTACTTCCATAATATTATTATGAAATCTGCTTTTTATCTATATACATTATCTGGAGAAACTACTATCACTCTTGAGATAAAATAGATAAGTCATTCAATAAGTAACAGTTACACAGTGCGCAACAATTTTTTCATGGAGTGAACTCATACTTCAGAGTCGGTATTACATTAAGCTGTAGTGAGACAATATTGAAGTTTTATTTGTGAAAATGGCCACAAATAAAGTTGTGAAATGTGTAGTGATAGGAGATGGTGCTGTTGGGAAGACCTGCCTATTAATAGTCTACGCGAAAAACACGTTTATTCGTGAATACGTCCCAACGGTGTTTGAAAATTACAGTGTCGGAGTCAACATCAGGGGTGAAATGGTGCAAGTCACTCTCTGTGATACTTCTGGTGAGTTACATTCTAGATACGGGTTGGCTGATAGAAATTGCTGCCAAGCAATAAGTCAGCTCTTTATGTATGTATTATAAAGTGTTAATAAATGTTGTGTTCGTACAAACAGGTCTCCAACTCGTCTTGGAAGGAGTTTATAAATAATTGGTTCTTTTAGATTAATCAGGGATTTATTAATACTCCACGTATTATAAAGGTGACTCGATAGTCGACCTAACTAGAAGCTGGCTAATTGGAATCTGAAACAGTAAGTTTCTCTGGGAGCCTTCCCACTGGTCCTGGCGACTACTGGCCACTGGCTCCATCTTGCGGACTTTCACGCATGAAGCTCTTACTTCCCAACAATAAATAAAATAACTGAGGAGCAGTGGGGGTTCATGACCTATCTCACTGAGTTCAATCGGAGATTTCAAACAGTCACACGACGTCTGATTGATGTGAAACATTGAAATTGATTTTTATCGATGGAAGTGAAAATGATAGTAAACTATTTTTCTGATGGTAAACTAATTATTTTATTATTATTAAAATATATGGTGTCGCGCGTGGGACCTGGGGTGCCCTGACTTTCCCTCGGCCAGCTCAGAGCGGGGCATGAGACGTCTCTCTCATAGTCAGGGTTCGGGGTCAGCGCGAGGCTCAAGAATCCATATCCCACCGTCTACACAAAACACTCCCATACGACTGCTATCCCCAAATGAAAGAGGTTAGGTTTTTTATGAATCAACATTGTATTTGAGCGGCAAAATGGACATTACATGGGTGAATAACATTAGAATACAGGTTGTTACATCCTAACTGGAATTATCATCAAAGGGTTCCCTAATCTCTCTCTGGGGAGTAATTAACAGCTCTCTCTCTCTCTCTAGACCGACAGGCAGCGTGGACGAATTTAGGTTATTAGTGGACACATTCAAGGGGTAATAGGAAGCGTAAGAAACTCACAGCGTGGCGTGGTCGGGACATGGGAGTCCTCGGGGCATCCTGTTGATTGTAGGGCTGAGCGCCGTGTTTCAAACAAGCGGTGCCAGCCTGTCGATGTTCAAAGCGCGCCATTCTCGTACATTATGCTTTTCGACCGTGCGGTGCGAAATTGGGAACGCGGGGCCGGAACGCGCACACGTCCAGCTAGGTCAGAGGTCGGGGCGTAAGAAGGGCGAGGCGCTTGGTCGCCCGGGGTGGGGGGAACTCTAGCGGATCTTTTGTGCGTTTTCAACTCCGTTTGGCCCAGCAACCAACCTGATAGTTCCCGCTACTCAGGCTAGCAACTGTAGGATCTTCGCGCCTAAAATCTGTTATATGACAATGGAGTTAATAGGAGTTATGGCGGCCGGGCGGAAAGAGCTGATAAGTCACGACTGGCCGAATGAAGTGTCGTTCCATGCAAGAGTGTTGTCTACGCAAGAGTCGGGTTTTACCCCCCTAGGCGTGCCAAAAGAAGTTTCACATCAAAAATTGCCTCATCCTGGCTCCCTCTTGTTGAGCAGTCATTCACCCAATTCCAAAATAGGGTGACCGCTCCAACCTGGCCAACTACCACCCCATTCAAGGTGATAGAACATGTCATCAAACACAAACTGCTCACATACCTCAAGAACAACAAAACTACAGGGTTTTCCAATAAGAGGTGTTATTTTGATATTCAATCGTAAAAGATCAATGGTTTCGTTGCTTGTGTGGCACGTAGCGCCGTCTTGTTGAAATTAAACGTTGTCCAATACCATCCAATTCCGGCCATAAAAATCATTAATCATCTCTCGATTGCGCAATCCATTCACCGTAACTGTTGCTCCAGCCTTATTTTCGAAAAAGTAAGGTCCAATGACTCCGCCGGACCATAAACCGCACCAAACAGTCACACGTTGAGGATAAAGAGGCTTTTCAACAATAACTCTTGGGTTTTACGAGTCCCAGATGCGACAATTTTGCTTGTTGACGAAGCTACCGAGGTGGAAATGGGCCTCATCACTCAAGATGATTTCCATTTAATTCACTCAAGTGAATTTTAATAATTTCAATGCATTGTTGAAGCATTTATCGTACCATTTTTATTAATGGCGTAGTTTCTACTTCTCAAATGTCAAAAAAATGACATCTTCAAAAGTAACATCTACCGAAATAGCGGGCTATTCAAAATAACACCTCTTATTGGAAAACACTGTATTAAGGATGGACAATACGGATTCTGGCGGAACCGCTCGTGCGGTGATTTTCTCGCGAATGTGAGGCACATTACGGTGACACCCAAACAGTTGCACTGGATGTTTCCAAGACCTTTGATTGGGTTTGGCATCGAGGATTTTTCAACAAACTGCCTTTTTTTGGACTTCCCGCATCCTTGTGCACTTAGATTGCCGACTATTTGAGGGAAAGGTCGTCCTCAATTTCAATAAATGCTGGCGTCCCACAGGGATCTGCCTCCGACTTTGTTTTTGTTGCACATCAATCATCTCTTGTTATGTGCACAAAATCACTGTTACGCGGATTACAGTACAGTTACACGTCCGTGATAGCTTTCGTTTGACAGGCCCCCAAAGGATACACAAACTTCAAGATCTCGGAGGGCTTTGTAGCAGTGAGAGAGTGGATAGTTACCTCTTTGGGTAAGAATAACCTGGTCGAATTTAATGTTTCAATGGTCCAATCATGCCTGATTACGTTTTAAAAATATATAAATAACAATCTAGTCTCCTTCAACGGAAACAACCTTCCCAACGTGCCTTTCATTGATATGCTTGCTTTCCTCCTGGGGTAAAAATAATCTCGTCGAATTTAATGTTTCAAAGACCCAATCCTGTCTGATTACGTCTAAAAGGGATCTAAATGATAATCTAGTTTCCTTCAACGGAAGCAATCTTCCAAACAGGCCTTCCATTGATATGCTTGGTGTAACTCTAAGTTACCAGCTCAGGCACGGTGGCTCCATCAAAGCCAGAGTCAAGTTAGCCTCTCATAAGCTGTGCTTACTGTACAGGGCATACAGATACTTAAATAGTACACAACCGCAGACCCTGTACAAATCGCAAGTGCGCCCCATTGATGCATTTGGTAGACACCTCTAGTCTGGAGCCCCAAAATACCTGAAAAACAACGTTGTTTCCCCTTTCTTAATAAACGGACTGTAATCCTTGGAGCACAGGCGTCAAGAAAGCATCATTGATCTCTTCGGCACACAACATAAAATGTCGGTTGACATTTGTCACACGAGAACGGATTGCTTCTACGATTCGTTCTCGTGTTCAACAACTCGGTTGTGTTTATTTTATGTTTTCGGTACATCATGCCGTTTTATGCATCAAGTCTTGAAGATCACCGGCCCTTAAAAACTGTCTGTTTTGCTGCACCCTGTATAAGAAAACAAATGTCACGAGTAACCGGGCTGAGAATAAAACTACTCCCTTCCGTAATGGTTAAAACCTGTACGAATGGTCACCTTAACAATACGTACAATGAAAATATGCACTTGGACTTGATTCATAGTATATATTTTTTCAAAATTACACCCTTTTCATTTGAATCTTCTGGGTGTTGCCATCTACAGCAGAGATGAGCCTCGTGCGGCCCTCAAGCCCATTACCTACGTGCGGCCCACAAGCCCATTACGTGCAGCCCACAAACCGCAAAAGTTTAATCATTCTTTTTTTTATTGAAGTTTTTAATGATTTCAAAGGTTTACATTTTATATACAGAAAAAAAATGTTCCTGAGTAAATTTTGTTTAACTCTCCGAACGAATTATTAAATTAATTGATTTGGCCTTGAACCTAGCAACATTTTTAAATTTTTGCGCTTTATTTGTGCCCGTTATGATTGATATTTTGCATGGATTCCGTTTTATTAGAGTAGGTAGTTACGTTTTCTAATTATGTTTCTGAAAATAGTTTTTAACCGTTCAGATTTCCGGGTGCTGTGATCAAATATTTAACTTTTCTAAATCTATATTACAAAATATTTACCTATACGAAAGTGTTTCGCAACAAACTTTTGTTTGCTTATTTCAGAATGATAAAATCGACAGAACTATTGGTTTACCTTGGAGATAAATAAAAATCATCTGCGGATTTTCTTTTTTTTTCCTTTTATGATTTCTTTATTAAAAATGAATAGTTTTAGAAAATATGAAATGAATTGCGACACCAGTTAACCATGTCAAGCTGTATGTACTCTAGCCCTTGCGGCCCGCGAACAAATGGAAAATTGATAAATTGGCCGTTCGGTTAAAAAACTTGGATACCTTAAAGCAACCCAAATCCATAAGCCATCGATTTCGCTGCTATTATTTTTGTCACACTGTATATTAAAAAAATCTCTTGTATTTATCTTTCAGGCCAAGAAGAGTATGACAGGCTTCGTCCCCTGGCTTATCCCAAAACTGACGTATTCCTCATCTGTTGCTCTATTGCCATTCCAGAATCATTTGATAATGCTAAAGAGCGGGTATGTATATCATAATATAATGTACTACTACCTACTACCCTCACAGCTGCTAATCGCCGACGACATTCTTGACATTTGACAGTTGAAAACATCATATTGTTCGCCCGTTGGAAGAAAAAATTATACATAAATTATTCCCCTAAAATTTATTAAAATTGATTAGGCATTTGGTGATTTTTTTTACCAATATTTAAAATAATCCTCAATATCTGTTGATTCTCCATATCCCCGTGTTAAAACGACGCTTATCGAATGTAGACAACTGTATCTAGACTTTGGACGATCTTGATAACTAAGCATTGTTTATGATGCATTTTCATTAATTTCCCACGGAATAATCGCCTGGGGAGGAACATACTAATCGAAGTCTATCATTTATTATTTTGAATACATAACTTATAATGCCCACGCACAGGCTTCGCATTTGTGGGATTTTTTTGTTGTTGCAATCTTATGTTTTGTGTAATTATATATGTACCTGTATGTATCAAAAAAATTGCCAAAAAATAAAAAAAAGCAGCCCTCAGTCGATGTCAAAGGTAATTGCCAATTACTAGCAGTAAAAAGTGTTGCAGAATTGTTCATGGTAAGCCTCCAACTGTAGCAAGGGTAAACTTAACTAGATTCATGCTAGACCTCCAATCCCAGCAAGGGTCGACTTAATTAGATTCATGCTAGACCTCCAATCCCAGCAAGGGTCGACTTAATTAGATTCATGCTAGACCTCCAATCCCAGCAAGGGTCGACTTAATTAGGTTCATGCTAGGCCTCCAATAAGGAACTGGATTGAAAAATATTATGGATTAAAAGTATGTATTCATATAGATCAATAAACAACTCTGATTCTGTAGATATAAGTTAATAATGTATTAATAATAAAAATGTTTAATAATAAAAATCCCATTGCATACATTTGTAATCTTAGTTTCAAGACAGGCACATTCCCAAACCACTTAAAACAATCAGTTGTTTTATTGATTTATAAAAATGGAAACAAATCAGATATACATAATTATCGGCCAATATCATATCGGCCATAAAATTATCGAGAAAATCGTAAAAAATCGTCTCACCCTCTATCTTGAAAGACATAAAATCTTATCTAATAACCAGTTCGGCTTTCGACCAGGTCTAGGAACAGAAAATGCTATTGCTACGCGGCCCTTGTAGAATTCGGTGTACCCCAAGGGAGTACCTTAGGACCTATTTTGATCAGTATTTATATCAATGATCTGTGTGACAGCAATTTTTACAATCATATTATAACATTTGCAGATGACACTGTCTAAATATTTGAAGGTAAAACATGGAACAATGTATACTGCAAAGCAGAAAGTGGAATGAAATAGCTAAAACTTTGGTTAGACTATAATCTGTTGACAGTCAATTCGGAAAAAACTGAATTTATACGATTTAGTGCGACAGAAGCGGCCAACCCGAGGAAGCATATAATATTTTTATACATAAATGCATTGACTCCACTACCTGTAATTGCTATAAATTGGAATGCGTAGACAGTATAAAATACCTTGGTGTTATATTAGACAAATATCTAAGATGGGACGGATACATAGATCTAGTTGCCACAAAGGTTAGAAAGCTTACGTACATGTTTATGACAATCAGAAATATCTTACGTAAAAAAGAATTGAAACTCATTTATGATGCTATGTGTGGGTCACTTCTAGACTATGCATCCTTAGGTTGGGGTGGGTGTGCAAAAACTGTTTTGGACAAATTAGCAAAAGCTCAAAAATCACTACTAAGGGTAATCCTCAAAAAAACCATTTAGATATCATAGCGATGGACTATTTGAAGAATTCAGAGTTCTGGATGTTAGACAACTATACATGAGAAAATTAATTTTAAACACCCATCAACAACGCCACCTCTACCCATCTATTAACCACTCTCACGACACCCAACTAAAACATCTCTCGCTCAAAGACACTTCTCATTCTTAGGTCCAAAACTATACAACTTCAGACAATATATGCCATGGTATAATATGTAGAATATATAAAAGGTCATTTAAAAACTAATAAAATACGATCCCATTAAAACAAACAGTTTGGTTGGTACGACTGAACCTGAACAAGTCTACGTAAGTAATATATATCCATGGTCTACATTGTCTACAACATCCACATTCCACATCATTGTTTCCAATTCGTGGAGAATTTCCCGAATTGTGGGGAATTTCTAAGATTTTCAAGAATAGGGTTTTTTGCAGGGAGAATCTTTTTGTGGAGAAAATACGGAGATTCTAGATTATGCAACCATATCGAAAAAAAATATTTACAATAATTTTGAGAAAGTTCTATATTTATTTTTGGCTCACAGCAAATTTTCAAAACATGTCTATTATCAAAGCCTGAATGAAAGGGAAAATCCGAAAATAACTATGTAGAAAGTAAATAATAATTCAAATTTCAATAGAATTTGGTTTCATTTTGGAGGTAGTGAATTTGAAAATCTCTTCATCTCCTGGGGGTATTTTAGAGTGTATGCATTGGCAACTCTGGTCCACATTCACATTTAAAAAGATGAAAATATTTTAATGCAGGATTTGAAAAAAAAAAAAAAATTACTTATCAGGTGCGGTCGTGGATGCACTTTGATTCAATACGATAACGTTAGTGATAGATGATAACATAGTACCCAGTGTTCTTTCGTGTTAAAAGCTTGTAATCTTAAGAATAAAAAATGTCTGGATTCCCATATAAGATACAGCGCCGGTTGAAAACTTTTTTAGCTCTTTTGAGACTGGTGATTGGTGACGTTATGGGTTAATATAATATAAATACATTCATATACTAAAACTTTGAAAATTATTTTAATTATTAAAACTAACTAGAACAGTAAAAAAATATTAGAAGAAGAATATTTATTTCTAAATTGATGCCTGGCTGGGTTTTTACATTTTACTTTCTTATTTTTTTACAAAGAACTTATAAACGAAGAATAATAAACACAGCAAAAAAAAAATCAAAGTATAATCAAAAAACAAAATCAAAAAGAAAATAGATGACATAATAAAACACAACCTCTTAAAAAAAAACAATGTCAAAAAGAAATAAAGTAGAAACTCACCATGCAAGATGGAAAAATAAAATACTAGGAAAATTACAAAACTTTGGTAAGATAAACAGAGATACGAAGTTTCTATAGTTAAATAATATTATATTTGATATTCTTCTTTCTGAATTAAATTGGGTAATGAATTGTTTATATTTGGTGAATGATGTGTATAAAAAGTAAGAAGGTTATTATTGAAACAAAATGGACCGCAGTCATTTCTAGCCCATTCTAGCAAGTTTCGACTTAACCAGGTTAATGCTAGGCTTCCAACTATAGCTAGTGTCGACTTACCTAGATTCATGCTAGGCCTCATATTCTAGCAAGTTTCGACTTAACCAGGTTAATGCTAGGCTTCCAACTATAGCTAGTGTCGACTTACCTAGATTCATGCTAGGCCTCATATTCTAGCAAGTTTCGACTTAACCAGGTTAATGCTAGGCTTCCAACTATAGCTAGTGTCGAATTACCTAGATTCATGCTAGGCCTCATATTCTAGCAAGTTTCGACTTAACCAGGTTAATGCTAGGCTTCCAACTATAGCTAGTGTCGACTTACCTAGATTCATGCTAGGCCTCATATTCTAGCAAGTTTCGACTTAACCAGGTTAATGCTAGGCTTCCAACTATAGCTAGCGTCGACTTACCTAGATTCATGCTAGGCCTCATATTCTAGCAAGTGTAGATTTGTCTAGGTTCATGCTAGGCCTCCTGAAAGTACTTAACTACTTATATTATTTATCCCTATGGTAGACTGACATTGACAATATGTTTTATTTTCAGTGGCTGAAAGAAATGCGACACCACTGTCCAAATACTCCATTTTTGCTGGTGGGAACACAAAATGACCTGAGGGTGGAACGAACAAATACCGTGACCTTTAGTCACGGGGAGAGGTTAGCCAAACAGTTGGGGGCCGTCAAATATTTGGAGTGTTCGGCAAAGCTGAAGGTTGGTGGAACACTTAAATGTGTACTTTACCTATAATCTTCTTAATAACAAATGGATATATGTCATGGAAGCTTAACGAGTTGCGAACAAACTGCACGAACGATCAAAGCCTGTCAACGACTGTCTGTTGCAATTTAATGTAAGCACATTCCGAAGGAGATGGGGAAGAGGATGTAAGTAAAAGTGGGAAAGTACCTGGCTATTAAGATCTGGTCACCAAAGACGGGTAAAGCCATTTCAAGTAACCATTAAATTCTGAGCGGTGGTCTTATACCAGGGCGATACTGAGAGTGTCTTTCACTCAGGAACATTCCGAAAATATGCCTTATATTATTTTAAATGATATTAGGCATAATCATATATTATATCCTAATATAATCATATAAATAACACAAATCAATCAAATTAAATTTACTTGTTCACGCTAGGATTTGAACCCGCGACCTACTGAAAAATAAAGAAAAAATGGTGGCTTAAAAAAAATTGAGGATAAAAATATATAAAAAAATTGGTACGTTGATAATTTAATGAATAATAATAATCTTCTTTCCAGCAAAATGTGAAGGACGTTTTCAATGAGGCTATCGTCGTCGGCATGGATGGACAAAAGCCTATTTCAAAAAGGAAATGTTTAATTCTGTGAGAAAAATCAAAAGCAATACAAAATAATTTATTCAGTAAAAATTCATTCCCGTGGCACTGCCGCTGAGAGCTACATTATAACCTCTCTTTTTGGCATGTTTATGTGGAAGAGGGAGAGATTACGACGGAGCTATCAGCGGTGTATTTTAACGAATGTGTTTTTTGTGAGCGAAATATATATTTGTACTACCCAAATATTATTATAAAAATGTGTATATTTGTAAAAACCTAAATAAATGATTGTGTAACCCAATGGTACCTTATTCATGATTATTGCATTATTTATTTTATTTATCTGGATCGATTTTTCTAATTTCACAAAATCTCCTACAAATTTTTCAATTTCAATAACGTTTGTACACGATGACAATTAGCCGTCTTATCTAGCAGCCGATAAAGAATAAACGAAAAGTAAAATGATACAAAATAACGTAACTTATTATTTTATTATGTATGTTTATTTCTCAGGCTACATAAAAAATAAATAAGTGCTTTTAATTAAAACAGATTTTTATCATAGGAGGCCCTGAGGAAAAAAAATCCCTCAGGGCTTTATCATCTATGAGGATGATTTGTGTAGGTTCTTTTTAGGGAAAGGAAGGAAAGAAAGTTCTGTGAAGGAAAAAGGTATGAGGGGCGGGTAGGAATGTGGGGGTCAATGTGTCCAGGAGTGACGGACGATGAATCCATCCCTCCAACAGCATTGGAAGGGGTTGAGTTGAGAGAGAGTCCGGCAGGATAGGTCAAAAGGTCTTTTTCAACCAGTTTCTAGTAGTACGTGGGCAGATGCGTCCGCTGCCAAGGCTCATACAAACCGCAACCCATGAACCCGAAAACCTCTGCTTAGTCAAAAAACGTAAGGAACCACTTTAGGTGACCTATGGAAGGGGTGTTGGTTATCCCATGAATGGTTCCCGGGGCAGCGGTATCCACACCCGCTTCCTAAATTAAACAATTAAACATATATTACCAGCAAATATATTCAATAAATATACTACTTGTGTATACGAGTATTATATTGAAAAGTTATAAAATGATTTTTTAAAAGTGAAGTTTTAAAGTGATAATTTTTAAAGCGAAAGTAAAAGTTTGAAGCAAAAAGTTATAGAGTGAATTTAAATGAAAAGTTAGACAAGCAGGTTTATAAATACAGGGTGTATCGGCACTAACCCGACAAACTTTAACCAGCTATTCCTTAGCACATTTGGAGTAAAAAATGTTATGGGCACTTTGCTGTTTGCACTTTGTCGGGTACGTGCCGATACACCCTGTATAAAATATGTAATAATAATAAATTTCCAATGTGAATTTAATAAAATAATTCAAGGTTTTATTCAGTTTTGGGTGATTTTACTATAATGCGCTTCTACCTTCTTTAGCCAGCATTTCATTCTGTCCTGATAATTGACACTGTAACGCTAACCGAAACTTTGGCTAAAGAAGGAGGAAGCGCAACACTGCACAGTAACCCAAGAATTTATCACAATAAGACGGCCGTGATATACTCAAAACATACTACCTTAAAACGTTGAAATTTCATAAAAGTAATTTATCTTTTTTACTAACACCTCCCGAAGTTTGTGCACTTTACCCCCAGACCCCCTGTATATCGGGGCGCACCGATGACTAGACCATCAAAGAATCACCTACCGAAGTATGTGCACTTTACCATCTGACCCCCTGTATATCAGGGCGCACCGATGACTAGACTATTATAGAACCACCTCCAGAAGTATGTGCACTTTACCACCTGACCCCCTGTATATCGGGGCGCACCGATAACTAGACTATTATATAACCACCTCCAGAAGTATGTGCACTTTACCCACGGACCCCCTGTATATCGGGGCGCACCGATGACTAGACTATTATAGAACCACCTTCAGAAGTATGTGCACTTTACCCCCGGAGCTCCTGTATATCGTGGCGCACCGATGACTAGACTATTATAGAACCACCTTCAGAAGTATGTGCACTTTACCCCCGGAGCTCCTGTATATCGTGGCGCACCGATGACTAGACTATTATAGAACCACCTTCAGAAGTATGCGCACTTTACCCCCGGACCCCCTGTATATTGGGGCGCACCGATGACTAGACTATTATAGAACCACCTTCAGAAGTATGTGCACTTTACCCCCGGACCCCCTGTATATCGGGGCGCACCGATGACTAGACTATTGTAGAACCACCTCCAGAAGTATGCGCACTTTACCCCCGGACCCCCTGTATATCAGGGCGCACCGATGACTAGACTATTATAGAACCACCTTCAGAAGTATGTGCACTTTACCCCCGGACCCCCTGTATATCGGGGCGCACCGATGACTAGACTATTATAGAACCACCTCCAGAAGTATGTGCACTTTACCCCCAGACTTCCTGTATATCGGGGCGCACCGATGACTAGACTATTATAGAACCACCTCCAGAAGTATGTGCACTTTACCCCCAGACTTCCTGTATATCGGGGCGCACCGATGACTAGACTATTATAGAACCACCTCCAGAAGTATGCGCACTTTACCCCCGGACCCCTTGTATATCGGGGCGCACTAGACTATTATATACATCATCCGAAATCTATGAATTTGGGTAGAAAAAAACGTATTGAGTAATTGATGTATTATATTCTATGCATTGGGAAGGTAATTTCCGTGAAACAAATGCTATTTAGGTACCTTTTATTGACGCTCTTTTGGTGACAAAACATCCTGGTAACAAAAATAGATTAAAAATCAAATGTATTTAAAGAATTTTCATCAAATTTCAAGGATTGGGGCAAGATTCTATCTAATTTGTAATTCTTAAATCAATATAACGCGATACAGTGCAATCAATAAATGTTAATTGATTGATTATATGATATGATATTGATTGTTATCTGAAACATAATAACTTTACATTATTATCTGACTAAAAACGATTTCAATATAAATATATATAACATATTTCCTGTGAAATTAGTAATACGTACATTTCTTAAAATTCAAAAAATAATAATATAAGCATCAATGTCAACAAGTCCATGCCAGTTAATATCTCACATGAATTAATTGTACGGGAAAATAAATATTCTTCTATGGGGAAAAAAAATATGATTTCGAACAAAGTTATTTTTCTATTATCGTGATGAGTTTTAGGGTTAATGTGCAGTGTTGCGCTTCCTCCTTCTTTAGCCATAGTTTCGGACAGCGTTACAGTCTCAATTATCAGGACAGAATGAAATGTTGACTAAAGAAGGTAGAAGCGCAATATAACAAAATAACCCAAAATTTAATAAAACCTTGATTTTTTTTATTAAATTCACACTTGAAATTAATTGTAATTACTTATTTTATATTTATAATTTTTTTATTTTTTTTTTATTTTATTTTTTTTATTTTTTTTTTTTTAAAAAGAAAGACAAACATTCCCGGGTTACGAATAACCCAACAATGTTTGAAAATCTCCTACTACCACCACAGAAAGCCGAAAAATGTTGCTTGTGTTGTGATGGAGGACTTAGCCAGCCGAGGAATCGAACACGCGACGCTCGGGTGAGACCCAAGCGCTATGCCCACTCAACCACTGACCGGTCAGCATGTCTAACTTTTCACAAAATCAATGGAGCAACGTCTATTAGTGATCTGCTTATGAATCGGCTAATGCTAAATCAATATTTTGATTACACTTCATAACAAATTGGTGTACATTATGAATACCAAAAAATATACTTTAGATAAGTTGAAGGTATTTCTATCGTTTCGTTCGTGTAGAATACAAATAAAAAAATAAATTACTCAATAAAAAATATACATGTAAACTACTAAAAAATATTTATTTTCAATAGAAATATGTATGAACACGTAAAAGAAATAACTTTTAAAAATACAGTATTATAGCTAAGATTATCTGTTACAGTTTCACTTGATTAACTTTTTTGCTTTCTTATAAAATTATTTACAAAATAAATAAAAACCAGTCTTGTACTTGAAATCGAACGTTTCTAGACTCCGTTTGTCAAGCGATTTTAATGCCTATTACCTAAAATATAAGGTATACCAAGAGAATACACATTTTTGGCTTGTAGTTTCCTCTTTACCGAAATTTTGTAATGGACGGTTAGGTTAAGTTAGTTTAGTTGTGGTTAATGTCCTGGACACCTACACCGACTGTAAAATGCCAAATTCCTCTCTGGGGTAATTCATGCAGGAAAGGATTTGCAATTGAAACACAACTTCACGAAAGTCGTCGGACAACGTACTGATTGGGCCAGTTGTTTGCGTATTTTTTGGGTTGAAGTTCAACAGTTTCTACACGTGTTAATTTGGAGCAATTATTCTTATATCTAATCAGAAATATTGTAATGCGTCACAGCCCTGATAATTAATTAATAAGTTCCCACAGTTTTGTCGTGCGAGTAATTCATCCTTCAAATGGCGACACAACACGTTTACGATGTTTTAAAATCTTACCAAGATGACTTATAGATGCGTAATAAGCCTCAAAGGATTCGGCATTGTGAAATGTGTGACAACAGATAAATATTCAATTCCTTAATTATTTAGGTACATCCATCTGCTGTCCGATACAGTTATGATAGGTAAATTTAGCCTTACTTAGGTTAGGTTAAGTTAAGTGTCAAACTGTCACACGAGCGCGAGTGGTGTAGCACCGGTAAAAGTAGTTGTTTCATAGAAAAAACGCTTACAAAAACATATTGGGTGCACCGATATGTAGACACTTTCTAATTAATAAATTTAAATTTCTAAAAAATGCTAAAAAATCAGACTCGGTAACTCGTAAGTCGAAATAGGTACCTAACTACATATTAACATTTTATTCTGTTATTAATCAATAAGCAGAATAAGAATGCGTACTTTATTTTTTTAATCATAGATATTTTTAAAAGATAAGATAATGCGAGTGCAAATATTCAAAGTTGGTGGGTAAGTATTAACATTTATTATACAAGAAATTCCAGTGAATGATAAACGAAAATATTCGATGTCTACAACTGCATAGTTAAGTATGTCCATTATCTCCACACAATCAAATCGCGTCCTCAAATAAATATGGTTTCTTTCAACTCACAAAAATATCAACGTTTGTTTATTTCCTAATAATAATATTATGAAGACGGTTTCATCACCATTATTTGTGTGCTTCGAATTTTGTATATGCTATATTTTCTATTCGTCACACAATCAGAAAAATATTGTCTCTGAATTTTGTGGAAAGCGAAGGAAGTGTGCTATGGGCGTCTGTGTGTCCGAGTTGATCTCATTTTTTTCTTATTGCTGTTGAAATTGTTAAAGGGTAATTAAAGGGTTTTCTTTCAAATCGGCATAGATTACACACCTAGGAATTCAATTCAGTTTATTAATTTTAAAAACATTACAAAATTTGTTAATTTTAATGCGTTTTTAAAATACATTTGGTAATAAGAATGCTTTTTGAAGAAGTTATTAGTTTAATTAGACGGCAAACATAAAATAATTTCAGCACGTATCTGGGCCCTAGGAGTCGAAAGGACTTGTCAATTGGTGACATCAATTTTATTTCATTTTGGCGAAGATCACATTTCTAGGTATTTTCTGTTTGGTGTTGAAGAGATTTTATTTTTCCATTATTGACTTTGCCATGAGTGAAAGTGACCGTCTGAAAAAATATACGCCAAAGATAATAAAAACGAATCATTCCATTTATTATTTGAAGAAGATTGAATGGCCCGTATTGAGGGTGACTTGTTTGTCGTTTATTTACAAAGAAATTTTAATTTTATGAGCACTGTCTTGTAGGAAAGAAAAGAAAAACTGGATTTCTAAAATGGAAAAAAAATAAAGTTTTTCTTCCTACCGTCATGGCATTTATCCACAGTACCTACCTTCCTGACCTTACATCAGTTAAAAATATTTGAAACATAGATTAAATTCGAGTTGTTTTGGTACAGATGGAAGACATTTATTGTTTTGGAAGCTGGATGGTTTTTTCTTTATGATTGAAAACATACTTTCCGTTTAGTATTCGCCGTCGTGTTCTTATTACCCAGAATTATTTGCGGGCATTTAAATAATGAACAACATAAACAGTTATTAAGCGTACACAAAAGAAAATGTGAAAGAAGATCTCCTTGTTGCGAAGAATTCCCCAAAAATATTCACAATTTTATATTTTACAGTCCACAGTGCAGTTAGACGTAAAAGATTTTCAAAAGTACATGAATGTAAATGGAACTAAATTGGCTAACAGTGAAACAGATGCTGACCTTGAACGCGATGATGTTTATACATAAAATAACAAAACAACCTATTACCCAAACTCTTTTCAAACAAAATTATATACAACAAGGGCATTCACAGACATAAAACATATGAAATGAAATAAGGATACACAAAGTAGTTAACTATACAAAGGGATGAAGTATTATAATGCGCTGAAGTACTATAGTAACTAACTAACCATCACGCTGTAGGGGTAGGCAGAGAGGACGGACCTCCAAAACAACGGTCTTGGCACACACTCCTCGTCTTATTCACATTCATAGATTGTCTCATACATAATCTTTTATTATTCTGACTTGACATGGCTTGAAGTATTTCATTCCCTTGATCGTGCCCGGGCGTCCTCCACTTCTTGTACCAATCACATTTGCCTTATATATTCTCAATGCACTATTTTATTCGTTCATCTTACTCACTACGCTTACATCAGCCTTGCATTCTTTGCGGATATCCATATTTCTGACACCACCATAAATGGTTTTAGCAGACATAAGCCTGAGGGATCTAATAATCGGAATAGGTTTATCCAGTATGTGTTAACCCATTCATGACGAACTATTTTTTTTTCGAATTTCGCGCAGAAAATTCACAGAGTGGTTGGTTTTGAAAGTAGAATAAGAACGTTTTTTTCGGAATTTGAAAAAATCGTCTCCTCATCCCCCAGGAGCCTCGAGAAGGATGAGGTCCATATGGATCTTTCGGCAAATAACTAGTCAGAAATTTCATTTTTTCATCTTTATTGTTCAAAAAGTGTAATTTTCAACAACATTATTTAGTGTGATAGCCCTCGAAGCATTTCACGCATAGTCCGACCTTACATGTGATGCAACGGATGCGCTGCTTGCTTTTACAAGATGCACAAGACAGTTTTCCTCCCTTATTAGTCTCAGTTATCGGTATTGGCCCAGGATAATGGGGGACGGAGGTATCATACTGCATCGCCGTTTGACCTATTTTGGTGAGTTTGTCGGGTGCCTTGAAGTATTTCTTGATAGAATACTTCTCGCAGTAATGCTTTGATATTTCTTCACGGAATTCTAACTGCCCCAATTTAAAATTGCCCCTGGCTTTGCGCTTCAGAAGCCAGCAATTCTGAATGGTTACATCAATGGCCCAGGTAAAAATGGACCACCACCATTTCTGTTGGCGAACAGTAATGCGATAACATGCAACGTTTTGGTCCATTCTGTCAGTTCCGCCCATATTCGTGTTATATTGATGAATTGCATATGGCCTCTGTATACTGATCTTTTTTTGCTCCTTCCGTGAGTAACGGCTTGCTAGATCCAATGGATTCTTTCCGTATTTTGTTGAAGCTACAGAACAAACAGCGTTATCAACCCATTGAGTAACGTAGATGGGGGTCTTGCCAAATGATGTCTGCGCACTTTCAGTATGTCCTCGAGAAAGCACACCTTTGTTGTATTTTGACATTGTTGCCTTCTTCTTGGGGATAGGAGATGAACTGGGAATCCGATTGTCTCGAATTGTACCTGTGCCATTGTATCCATAAAAATGCAAATAGTACAGCAATGGCATACCCGTAAAAAGATTATCAAAGTAGAAGTGATATGGCAATTCGCGCTTTTCCACTGGCAATTGATCGACCAACATAAGTAGTGGTGAAGCATTCAAGCCTACAACACCATACTCCTTTGGAATCCGGGGATTGCTGCCTTGGTAGATCTCAAAATTGATCAAGTAACCGGAGGGTGTATTTAGGCTCCACACTTTATATCCGAATCGAATGGGTTTGCCTTTTATGTATTGCTTACATCCATGGCGGCCATAGTATGGAATCATCGATTCATCATAACTTAAATTTTCTTCTGGGTGGAAGTTTCGCATAAACCGTTCAATAAGCCTATCTGTAAATGGACGTAACTTCCACATCCGGTCTGCACTATTGAACTGATTTGGTGAAGCAAAGTGTATCATTTTGTGTATCTGTTCAAATCTATCACGAGACATGGTGGACGCAATCTGCTTATTGTAGAAAGGGCGAGAGCTGCTCCAGAACAATCGAGTTGATGGAATCGGGCATAATCCCGATGTTATAAGTATACCCATGTACGCTTTGATATCCCCGACAGTTAAAGGTGATACTTTATGACTATTTTCAGGGTCTGATATTTGTTGGATTCTGTAACGATGAATTCGTACATTTCGTTGTCAAAATTTAGTTCAAATAATTCCACCGGTGATAAAGCAGCTACGTCGGTATAATTTCCTTCGGGAAATATGCTAGAAACAATTGGCGTCACATCGTTAGACTTCCATCGAAACATAGTTTTCGGACCAGGCATACGTTTTGGAATGCAATAAGGTGGTTCAGCGGGATCATTCACTCTGTCTCCAGTACTAACACGGCATCGTTTCAAAGGAGGCTCGAAAGAAGTGCTTGCAGACGCTTGACCGTGTGATGCTGAAGCGTCGAATAAATTTATGTCGAAGTCACTGAAAGTTGAATCCAAACGCTCGTCTCCGAAATGCTCTAGATTAGGGTTCTCTTGATCTGAATCATAATCGGGCGTATCTTGTCCCTTTTTGTGTCGACGGCGATTTACGATTTGGCAATTAGAAAACAATTGTGCTCGAGAAATATTGGCAATTATTCCACCGTCATCTTCATCAGCTGAATCTGCTCCGGACAAATCACTCTCATTTGGCGGCTCCACATACACATCCACATCCACTACCTCATCATCCTCCAAATTCGTATCCGATTGTTCTTCAAGCAGTAACATCACTTCTTCAACAGTCAGACCCCTAAAAAACACGAAAAAACAATGAAATCTGCGAAAAATTACAATTTATGTATAGTGAGATCTGCCGAAAGGTCCATATGGAGCCAAAAATCAAAACCTTCAATTCAAAGTACTCTCTTTGATACAATAAGGATTATTTTTGTAACAATATGTCTATAAATAGTTAGTAAATTTCATTCTTTACGGATCATAAACGGTTTTGGAAAAAAAAAATCAAATCTACACATAAGTTTATTGGATTACTTACTTCACTCGCTTTGACATTTTGAAAAATTTGCACTTTTTTTCAAACTCCGTTTATACACGTCTGTCCACGCCGGCACATGCAAACGAACCGAGCCCCTCTAAGACAAACGTATTCGTACATGCTTGTAGACTACATAAAACTGAATTTCGCATCGCCATTTTAATATATCGGCATGATGTGACTAATTGAGGTCCAACACTTTTTCAAGGTCCATATGGCACCTTCGTCATGAATGGGTTAAGTAACTGTTGTTTTACTTCAATCCATTGTGTTTCTGTTTTTTGCAGTATAATTGGGTGGTTGTGATCTTTGCTTTTTCTTTCTCGTAATGGATAGTATCGTCGTATAGTGGTTGGTTATGGTAGAGTTGTTGATTTAGTAGTCTTACTGGATATGTGGTCGGTGCAAGTTTGTGTCATTAGATACTCTTGTAGGTTTATTTATCATACTTTTAAATCCGTGAAAGGCTAATGTTTACAGATATTCAGTTCTATTAGGATGGCCGTCTTCTAATATGTCAATATTTATGTTTCCAATAAGGTGTACCTTTTTTGTGTGTGTTTTTTGTAAATCTTGCTCATAGGAAAGCGTTTCAAGAAACGGATTAATATTTGTTGTAGCTGGTGATCGATAAATAGCTAATATAGCTAGTTAGTTGTCCCACTTTGTAGTTCGTGTAACGGCCCGTTAGCACGGTAACGATTCGTTTCTTTTTCAGGATCGTGATTTATAACGAATCTTAAAAAAAATCATCTCCTATTTGAATTTCACTTTTGTTTTCGGGAATAAATGAATGCAAATCTTGGAAGCGGAAATTAACCCACTTCCCGACATCCGGCCGAGCTGAAACTAGGTACCACATTGGTGGCAATGACGTACACAAATGTGGACGTATACTGGATGAAATTATAGCAGTTAACATACGATATAAATATTGGTCTTATATAATCAGCATTTGGCGAGGTTGACAGAGTTGTCGACTATAGTTCCTGGGTTCAATCCTCAGTCAAACCAAAATGAATAAAAATAGATGTATGACACTAAAAAAACATTGTGTTTTTTACGGGTTACGGGCTACGTCTACGATGTTACGAATCGTGAAAATGAAGAATCTGGCGACTAACGACATTCGGTTTCGACAGCAAATCACTAAAGCGGAATAAGGTAGAAGAAAAATACATTTGCCTTGGGCTGCTAGGGAAAATTCAACCGCAATCAAATTAAAACGCAGGCCTGTCCAATACTCCATTGTACATAGCTGCTTCACTTTATTTTGATTTTGACTTTATTTTAGGGTAATGTCCCGTCTTAATCCACTGAGAGCTTGTTGAAACCTCTCTCTCCGCCACATGCATCGTTTATATGAAAGAGTGAGAGGTTACAGCGGTATGCCTTGCCTTGTGAACAGGTAATATTCCCACTTTGATAAGTACACACTCACGACTAAAATTTTTTAAATTAATTTAATAATTTTGAAATTTTATCGCATTTTTACACGGAGCGGCATCATTTTGTTTACCTATCCGTTTCCGGCGGCCATGTTAGGAGTTTTGGCGCCGAAATAAGTAGGCGAGGAAATTTAAACTTCCAATGCTGTTTAGTTAAAAAACGTATCGCTGGGAGAAAACAGGGATGTGTATTTAGAGACAGTATTTATTTTGGTTATTAAAATATAGGTACTTTGTATCTATATTTTAATTTAAAGATGTACCTACCCCCCAAAAAAAGCCTTGTGTTTTTTTTTTATATTTACTCCACACAGGAGGCCTTGAAGAAAATAATTTCCCTCAGGGCCTATGTCATCTTTGGGGATGCTGTGTGGAGGGTCTTTTTGTGGAGAGGAAGGAGTGAACATGGGTCTTGAAGAGTCCCATGTTGTAGGAGGGAGGAAACACAGAGGCCGGCAGTTCGTTCTACAGCCGAGCTGTTGAACTTAAGAACGAATCGTAGAAGCGACCCGTTCTCATGTGACAAGTGTCAACTGTGTACAAATGTTGGGCGCGCGTTTGGCGTGTATCCCGACTACGCACCGGTGCCGAAGGGATCAATGATGCTAGTTCCTCAGAGCATCTTCCATTGTAATACCGATAGAACAAGGACAGCATACCTACCTGACGCCTGTGCTCTGAAGATTGCAGTCCGTTTGTTAAGATTGGGGAATCTATCAAACGGACCGCCCGTTTCTGCCCAGAGTCAAGGGTTTGTGTGTAAGGGATGGAGAGGGGGAGGGGGTGTTATCTTTTGTTAGTTACTAAGATTTGTTTTTACTACGTAGTTATTTGAAAAAAGAACTTAACAATTTAAAAAAAGTTCGTTGTTTTATTTTAATTTTTTGGTATTTTGAAACCGCACGAATGTCCACACTGCTCCCAACCATCTGGAGCCAGTGAGACTATGGCATTCCCAACTGGGGTATGTTGTGAAGCTGAATGTTGTGGGATCGGAAGGAGACGATAAGAGGAAGATTAGGGTGTACCTGGCTATTCAGATCTTGTCACCAAACACGGCCAAAGCCATTTCAAGCAACGTTTCAATTCTAAATGGTTGTCTTACCCCAGGGCGATACTGAAAGTTCTTTTCAGTTTAGTTTTTTTAGTTGTTTTATATTTAAAAAAACTTTTATTCTTAACGGATATTCTTAACCTTCCTGGAAATTTATATGAATGTTTTCCTAGTATTTGTCGACCCAAAATTGTTATGTTAGTACTGTGTTCCTAATTTAAACAGCTTTTTAGGGTTTAGTGAACTCATCAGTCTAAATAAGCGTTCATACCCATTATCATAACAATATATCCATTTAGTACTTTTATTAGAAATTAATTTGCGCATTGTGCCACCCGGTATAATATCCCGTTGACGATGTTTGCTCGGTTATATTAGTTTGGTTTCTCTTTTAGTTGAATTGTTAATAACTCATTGCGTACGTGACATATCTGTCGAGTGGAACTTACCTGAACCTGCCCATTTTACATTTTCCACCCATCACCCACAGCAAAAGTATTATTCCATTACCAAGTGGCATCCCGATTACAGCAATTATTGTAAAATATACAGTTAAATACATTACAAAAGTATTAATATCGCTGAGGGTTGTCGTCTGAGCCAATCTTAAATTACAACACCGCTGAATTATAGAGTCTTGAGTAAGTTTTAAATTACATTTATTTTGAATAAGTGCGTCTTAAGACAATGTCATGTAAAAACGCCATGGAAGGAAGTACAAGCCCCAAGCAAAAGCTTACTATCGCTAAAAAACAAGTCTTAAGCCAATGTTACATTACAATATTGCGGAATAAGGTACAAACCCAAGCCAAAATTTCACCATTCCATCGATGATAAAAGATGTCTTAAGTCAATGTTACATTACAACATTGCGAAATAAGGTATAAGCCCCAAGCCACTGTTTCACCATTACATCGATGATAAAAGATGTTTTAAGTCAATGTTACATTACAACATTACGGAATAAGGTACAAGCCACAGTTTCACCATAACATTGATGATAAAAGATGTCTTAAGTCAATGTTACATTACAACATTGCGGAATAAGGTACAAGCCCCAAGCCACAGTTTCACCATTTCATCGATGATAAAAGATAACTGACAATCTGACGTTGCTATATCTGTGTCTATAGCGAAATTCTCGAGATCTTTTAATTGAAGTGGTAAGTTTGGGCAGTATTTTAAAGAGATAAAAGGTTTAAAATACTGCCCAAACTTATCACTTCAATCGAGAGTTGTTATTGAATTATTATACATAATATACACCACATTTCTCACAAGTTATCAGTATTTAACTCACTCATTCACAGACTCTTACATATACCCCTGAATTGTATAAATTATAATAATGAACTCAATGTTATTAAAACCATAGCAAATAATAATGGATATAGTAGTGAACTTATTGATAGTTTATTAAAGAAAAAGAATAAAAAACTCACACTGGCAATCATATCACAAGGTCTTACAATCAACAATGATAATGATGTCACAAAAAACAATGGGTTAAAATACCTTATATTGGTGATATATCCACAAAAATATCTAAGATAACCAATAAAGACAATTGTAAAACAGCATTCTATAATGTAAATTCATTAGGTAAAATCCTAATAAATAATAAAGATAAAAGGGATAAAATGGAAAACTCAGGAGTTTACCAAGTCAACTGTGCCAATTGCCCGTCTTACTATATAGGCACACGTCTCTGGTTAGAAGTCAGGTTGAATACAATGCAACCATTTGGTGTCCTCATTTCAACTCTCATTGTTTACAAATTGAAAAAATTCAAAATAAATTTTTACGTTTTATTAATTTCAAAATTGGTATTCCTATTATTGAAATCAATTATGTCAATTTACGCAGTAAACTTAACTTATCGAAATTATCTGAAAGGCGAAAAATATTTGATCTCCTATTATTATATAAAATTGTTCATTCAAGGTTAGACTGCCCTGACACTATAAACTTGCTATCTTTACATATACCTCCAAAATATACTAGACGGAATATTTTATTCTACAACAATAACTTCGCTACGAATTCTGTGTTAGAAAGAATACATATGTTGGCCAATGAACCAAGTGATGTCGCTGACATATTTAATTTAAACTTCAATACATTTAAAGCCAAATTAGACCACCACTTTTTAAATGTAAATAATGTATGAGAAATCATTATATTTTATTTCGATTTTCTATTGTTTGTTTTATACTGTTGTCAAAAATGAAATTTGTAATTTTTACGTACTTAAAAGCCCAATAGGGCGTCAATAAATAAATAAATAATCCTGATTCTGGTGAGAGACCACCATTAAGAAACAAAACATTGAGTGAAATCGCTTAAGCTATGTTTGGTGGCCAGATCTGATTCGCTACGGAGTTTCCAATCTCCTTCCTATCTCCACTCCCTTCAGGTTAATATTTTTCTGTAATTTTTTTATTATTAAAAGTATCAACTGATTGATCTTTTGTAGAATTGTCCTCATTTGAAAATTTTCATGTTATTATAGGTAGGTATGTATAGTAATATGAATACTTGATTATTTTCTACGATAAGTAATTATTTTCCGAAACTAGTAATATTGAATTCACAACGCCTGGGTGGGAACTAAACACGATGCCAACTCAGCCAATGACCAGTCAAATCATGCAAAGTTTCGATTGTGAATGGTGATAGTAATAATAATAACCAGTGCGATACTGAGATGTACTGAAAAAACCCACAGGGATAAAATAATAAAAATAATAATACTTGGATGACTTGTATAGCGCCGTTTTTGTGCAAAAACACCTCAAAGGCGGATCAGTCAATTCATCCATACATTTAAATTGCTAACCGACATTGGTTATATTTGCTACTTCCATAATATTATTATCAAATCTTTTTTTATCTTTATGCATTATCTTGAGAAACTACTATCACTGTTGAGATAAAATTGATAACCCATCCAATAAGTAAGTCGAAATAAATTGTATTTATTTATCCGAAAGAGTTGCGCAGTACGCAACGATTTTTTCGTGGAGTGAAATTGTACTCCAGTGTCGGTATTACATTAACCTGTAGTGAGACAATATTGAAGGTTTTTTTGTAAAAATGGCAACAAGTAAAGTTCTGAAATGTGTAGTGATAGGAGATGGTGCTGTTGGGAAGACTTGCTTATTAATGGCCTACGCAAACAACACATTTAGTACTGAATACGTCCCAACGGTGTTTGATAATTACAGTGTCGGTGTCAACATCAGGGGTGAAATGGTGCAGTTCACTATCTGTGATACTTCTGGTGAGTTGCATTCTAGATACGGAATGACTTATAGAAATTACAGTGTCGGAGTCAACAACAGGGGTGAAATGGTCATTCTTAGTGATACTTCCGATGAGCTACATCCTAGATACGGGTTGGCAGGTAGAAATTGCTGCCAAGCAAACAAGTGTGCTCTGGATGTATTATAAAGGGTTAATACACCATTGTTAGTAAAATAATTATTTTATTATTATTAAAATATACTTAAAGAAATATATGGAGTTAATAGGAGGCGACCGGGCGGAAAGAGCCGATAAGTCGTCACGGAGACTGGCCGAATGAAGTGTCGTTCCATGCTAGAGTGTTGTCTACGCAAGAGTCGGTTTTACCCCCCTGGCATGCCAAAATAAGTTTCACATAAAAAATTGCATTTTTCATCAACAATTCAAGCAACAATTTCATCTATGAATCCTATGTTGGTCTTTTCCATTCTTTTGAATGGTCACCTTAACAATACGTACAATAAAAATATGTACGTGGACTTGAATCATAGTATATATTTTTTTTCATAATTACACCCTTTTCATTTAAATCGGCTGAGTGTTGCCATCTACAGCAGAAATGAGCCGCGTGCGGCCCTCAAGCCCATTACGTGCGGCCAAAGATATTAGAAGAACGAGATGTGCTATGCGCAGTTCGTACTGAGTGGAATTGTTTTGCCGAGTATCGCCGGTTTTGTTCACCAATACTACTGCACACCTTCGCTTACGCTAAGGCATCGCTAAGGTATCCGCACTAATACATAGAACAGATTTCTGTGCGTACACGTCCCGATACCGTTCAAAGTACCCTAATTAGGTAGTACTCCGGCTACGGTCCGGCGGCCAACATAGCATATCTCGTTCTTCTAATATCTTTGCGTGCGGCCCACAAATCGCAACAGTTTAATCATTATTCAAAGTTTTTAATAATTTCAAAGGTTTACATTTTATGTACAGGAAAAATAATGTTCTAAATGACTAATTTTATTTAACTCTCCGAACGAATTATTAAATAAATTGATTTGGCCTTGAACCTAGCAACATTTTTTTCATTTTTGCGCTTTATTTGTGCCCGTTATGATTGATATTTTGCATGTATTCCATTTTATTAGAATAGTTACGTTTCCTAATTATGTTTCTGAAAACCATTTTGATATTTTTAATCGTTCAGATTTCCGAGTGCTGTGATCAAATATTTAACTTTTCTAAATCTATATTACAAAATATGTACCTATACAAAAGTGTTTCGCAACAAACTTTTGTTTGCTTATTTCAGAATGATAAAATCGACAGAATTATTGGTTTACCTTGGAGATAAATAAAAACCATCTGCGGCTTTTCTTTTTTTTCTTTTTATGATTACTTTATTAAAAATGAACAGTTTTAGAAAAAATATGAAAAGATTTGCGACATCAGTTAACCATGTCAAGCTGTATGTACCCTAGCCCTGGCAGCCTGCGAACAAATTGAAAATTGATAAATTGGCCGTTCGGTTAAAAAACTTGGATACCTTAAAACAACCCTAATCCATAAGCCATCGATTTCGCTACTATTATTTTTGTTACACTGTATATTAAAAAAATTTCTTGTATTTATTTTTCAGGCCAAGAAGAGTATGACAGGCTTCGTCCCCTGGCTTATCCCAAAACTGACGTATTCCTCATCTGCTGCTCTATTGCCATTCCACAATCATTTGAGAATGCTAGAGAGAAGGTATGTTTATCATTATATAATGTACTACTACCTTCACCCTCGACATTCTTGATAGTACGTTAATTCCATTTAGAAAGAGAAATTTAACAATTTGCATAAGTTGGGTAACTTTTTTTAGCTATATCTTCATACATCATATTCCTCCAAGATTTTAAATATTAAGACTTGAAAATTATTTTGACTATTAAAACTAACCATAGCAATTAAAAAATATTAGAAGAAGAATGTACAAACTAAGAAGGTCATTATCGATACAAAATGGACTGCAGTCCCTAATTCCAGCAAGTGTCGACTTAACTAGGTTCATGCTAGGCTTCCAAATATAGCAAGTGTCGACTTACCTAGATTCATGCTAGGCCTCATATTCCAGCAAGTTTCGACTTGTCTAGGTTCATGCTAGGCCTCCTGGAAGTACTTACCTACATATATTATGTATCCCTATGGTAGACTATCATACTGAAAATATGTTTTATTTGCAGTGGCTTAAAGAAATTGGACACTTCTGTCCAAATACTCCATTTTTGCTGGTGGGAACACAAAATGACCTGAGGAAGGAAAAAATATATGCCGTGAGCGTTAAACAAGGGAATAAGTTAGCTAAACAGTTGGGGGCCGTCAAATACTTGGAGTGTTCGGCCAAGCTGCAGGTTGGTGGAACACTTAAATGTGTAATTTAACTATAATCTTCTCAATAGAATTCAAATGGATATGTGTCATGGAAGCTTACCGAGCTGCGAACAAATTGCACGAACGATATAAGCCTGTCAATGACTGTATGTTGCAATTTAATGTAAGCACCCTCCCAATAAAGACTCCATTGAAATGCTTGGAGTAAGTATATCAGACCAGCTCAAGTATCGGGGCTCTACACTCCACAGAAGCGCGAGTAAATCTGACTACCAAGAAGCTGGGCGTCTTGTATAAGGCAAGCAGATTATTCAATAGTAACCAGCTGCTAACGCTATACAAATCCGCCCAACAATTGAATTTGGGGGTCACCCCTGGGCTGGAGCCTCACAATTGTAGCGGTAGGAACTGTCCGCTCACTTAACAAGATTTCTAGACACGCGTTGCCATAGAATTTCAAGCCGCCACTCGTTGATTTCAAGAGCCGAGCGTGGAATTCCAGAGAAGCCGGCAGTTGGTTTTCGTGGCTGGTGGGGAAAAGTCATCGTGAACGGGCTGCTTGATTGTCGGAGATTAATACGCACACGTTAGACAAATTTGATTAATCCACATGAATTAGACACATCTCTTAGATATCACCATGAATATAAATTTGTTTAGATAAGCTGTCTAGACTGGCGCTCAGTGGTGATGTTTTATTTTAGATGCATAGTTAATTTTAATCATACGAATTAAACATCGAGGCCGAATTCAATTTACGTTGGCTGTCTAGTAGTCAACCACCCCTGATGATTTAAATAGAAGTATTGCTCTTGTATTCAAGTTAAATCTCAAATATACCCTTTGTTGTTTATCACAATTAATAAGCTGTATTCATTTCATTCCCCATATTGCTGCAAGTTAAGTAGAGCAAATAACTGGTGATACGTAAGTTTTATTAATACGTGATAACATACGTTACAAAATGGCCCAGATCCTGATGATTTAAATAGAAGTATTGCTCTTGTATTCAAGTTAAATCTCAGGGGTGGTTGACTACTAGACAGCCAACGTAAATTGAATTCGGCCTCGATGTTTAATTCGTATGATTAAAATTAACTATGCATCTAAAATAAAACATCACCACTGAGCGCCAGTCTAGACAGCTTATCTAAACAAATTTATATTCATGGTGATATCTAAGAGATGTGTCTAATTCATGTGGATTAATCAAATTTGTCTCACGTGTGCGTATTAATCTCCGACAATCAAGCAGCCCGTTCACGATGACCTTTCCCCACCAGCCACGAAAACCAACTGCCGGCTTCTCTGGAATTCCACGCTCGGCTCTTGAAATCAACGAGTGGCGGCTTGAAATTCTATGGCAACGCGTGTCTAGAAATCTTGTTAAGTGAGCGGACAGTTCCTACCGCTACACAATACTCGATTCTGTGCAAATGTCCGTCTGATTGACAATCCATTGTTAACAGACCGATTGCCATCTCTAATGCACAGACACAATGTGGACATGCTGAGTCTTTGTTCTACAGGTATTTTAATGGAGCCTGCTATAAAGAGCTAGAAGAATTGAACCCCGGTGAATCTCGAGCGGCATGTGTTCTTCCTCCTTTGTATGATCCGGGCTTTTTCAAGATCCGTATTAATAAATCCCCTATATCCTCCACCTTAAGCCGCCTCACAACGCTGCCCAACCGGTGAGGAACTAGCGTCATTGATCCCTTCGGCACCGGTGCGTAGTCGGGATACACGCCAAACGCGCGCCCAACATTTGTACACGGTTGACATTTGTCACGTGAGAACGGGTCGCTTCTACGATTCGTTCTTAAGTTCAACAGCTCGGCTGTGAAACGAACTGCCGGCCTCTGTGTTTCCTCTCTCCTACAACATGGGACTCTACAAGACCCATGTTCACTCCTTCCTCTCCACAAAAAGACCATCCACACAGCATCCCCAAAGATGACATAGGCCCTGAGGGAAATTATTTTCTTCAGGGCCTCCTGTGTGGAGTAAATATAAAAAAAAACCGGTTACCGAAATAGCTCCCCAGCCTTTACGCTGTGCAGACTGTCACATAAAAAAGCGGCGGAACCAATGACAGTTATGCGTTTGATGTGTAGGTAGAAAAAAAGTCGGGGTAAAACTGCATTGTGCGTAGATGCGATTTGCAGTAGTATGGATTAACGATGTTGGCTACGGATATAAATTAATGAAAACATAAAATTAAACTATAAAATTAATGGTAAGCACCAAATTTTATTTTTCTAAGCGATGAATTAGTAACTTCCCGAGGGATCCCTCTAGAAATATTAGAGATTTTAGTAATGGGTTTATCAGAAATACTCGTAATTAAAATAAACCCCACAGAGACATCGATTTTCTAGACCTTCTAGGGCAAAGTCGTCAATATCGGTCATTAATATTGTTTTTACACGACTTCATAACTTATATTGTTAAGATTACCACGTTATTTTAGAGATTTGATATGGCGAATTCTACCTTAGGTCTGTCCAATACACCTTCTTTTGTGCATAACTTCTTCAGTTAGGTCGTTAAGATCTGGTTCTATTTTAGGGTATTGTCTCGTCTTAAAACCAATTCATTTCTACAACTTTCTTCGTCCTGTTCTGGCTGCAATATATTCAATCCTCCACACAGGCTGTGTATAAACTCTATATTTATTGTAAAAAATGGAATTCCTCCCCGAAAACTAAAAAAAGAAAATAATATTACAATGGAATTATAACAGTATCGAGAAGGATTTTTGATCTGACATGAGTGCTGACTGCTCCCAACTGTCTACAGCCAAAGAGACAATGACGTCCACAATTAGGTTATGTTGTGAGGCCGAAGCTAATGAGGAAAGGGAAGGAGATGGGGAAGAGGAAGTAAGTAAGGGTGGGGAAGTGCCTGGCTATTAAGATCTGGTCACTAAAGACGACTAAAGCCATTTCTCGTAACGTTTAAATTCTAAATGGTGGGTCTTATGCCAGGGCGATACTGAGAGTATCTTTCACTCTGGAACATTCCGAAAATATGCCTTATATTATTTAAAAAGATATAAGGCTTAATAATATCATTTCATAATATAATCATAAAAATAACACAAATCAATCTAATTAAATTTACTTGCACACGCTAGAATTTGAACCCGCTACCTCTGGCTTGATTGACCTCCGTCAATCCTACTAAGAACTTCTAAAACATGAAAATTACTGGTAGTTTAAAAAAAATATTTGAAAATAAAAATATTTAAAAATGGTAGGTACTTTAATAATTTAATAAATAGTATTAATCTTCTTTCCAGGAAAATGTGAAAGATGTTTTCAAGGAGGCAATCATGATTGCAATGGATCAACCAAAGTCTATTCCGAAAAAGACATGTTTAATTCTGTGAGAAAAATCAAAGCCTAAACCAAATTATTTGTGTTAAAATGATTTTTTCACTAAAACTTCATTCCCGTGGCACTGCCACTGAGAGCTACATTGTAAACCCTCTTTTTAACATGTTTATGTGGAAGAGGGAGAGATTACGACGGAGCTGTCAGCGGTGCATTTTAAAGAATGTATTTTTTTGTATGCGAAATATATATTTATACTGCCTAAATATTATTATAAAAATGTATGTATTTGAAAAACCTAAATAAATGATTGTGTAACCCAATGGTACCTTATTCATGATTATTGCATTATTCTCATATGAAAATCTCCTAGAAATTTTTCAATTTTCAATAACGTTTGTACACGATGACAATAAGCCGTCTTATCTATTTTTTTATTTATTTTATTTTATTTTATTTTATTAGGAACATTAACAGGTTTATAACATAACATGCATAGAGAGAGAGAAAAAAGAATTAGGTTACAACCCAATAACCAATGTTCACATCATGCAATAAAGTTAAAGAAGGATAAAAAGCAATAAACAAACAAAGAAAACAAAGAAAGGTTAAAAACAAAGAAATGTTAAAAACAAGGAAATAATAAGAGAAAATGTATATATATATATATATATATCTACACGTATAAACACATACATACATATATATACATACACATGCAGATACACATATAAATACATACGTACACACATACATATACATAGTTGCATACATACATACGCATACATACATGCATACATACATACATACACACACGTACATTTGATATTAAATACAAATAATATGTAAGAGTGATAATGAATAAATGATGAATGTAATGTATTAAATTTAGAAAAGGGTTAATTATTACAATACTCTGTTAACAATTTTTTTAAAAGCTCCTAAGGTACACGACAGGATATCAGCATCAAAATAAGTTTTATTATAATGATTGCAAGTTCTTAGTAAGAAAGAATTTTGCCTGAGACTCGTTGAAGCAATTTCGATATGAAACAATGATTTGTCTCTAGTTTTCTTACTTGGGACTCTAATATTGACTGATGACAAAAGGTCTGGACAGTCAATATGACCACTCAAGACTTTGTGTAAGTAAATCATGTCCGCAGTGTCTCTCCTGCTTTTTAATGTTTTAAGTCCGTAGTGCTTGATAGAGCTTTCCATATCGTAATAACGTAATTGTCTCCTGAAGTTCAAGTGATGTACAAACTTTTTTTGAACAGCTTCAATGCGTTTTGTGTGAATGTTATAAAAAGGATTCCATATGGCAGAAGCGTACTCAAGATGACTACGGACGTAGGAGTAATACAAAATTTTGAGTGTATGGATATTGTTGAATTCCTTTCCAATACGGAATAAAAATCCTAACATGCTCAATGATTTCTTGACAATCTTATCCACATGTGCCTTGAATGAAAGTTTGTCGTCAATCAGTACACCGAGGTCTCGAATTTGATTGACTTTTTTGAGTGGTTGACTGTTTGTATTATGGTAATTATATTCAATTTTATTTTTATTTTTTGTAAAGGTTATTACATAACATTTGGCAGTATTCATGTGGAGATAGTTGACAGTACAATAATCATTAAGCCTATTAAGATCTTGTTGCAGTTTATAACATTCAGTAATATAAATATTTTTTTTATAGTGAATACCTCACAAGAGTCCCAACTGCTCCCGTCTGGAGCCAGTGAGACTATGGCATCCCCAATTGGGGGATGTTGTGAGGCTGAAGGTAAGTGGGGAAGGGAAAGAGGAAGGTGGGGAAGTACCTGGCTATTCAGATCTAGTCACTAAACACGGCTAAAGCCATTTGGAGCAACGTTTCAATTCTGAATGGTGGTCTTACACAAGGGCGATACTGGTAGTATCTTCCACTCTGGAACGTGCCGCAAATATACTATATATTATTTTAATTAATTAATTGTGAAATAACACAAATTAATCAAATAAAATTTATTTGCGCACGCCGGGTTCGAACCCGCGACCTTCGGAATGACAGTCCAATGCGTTACCACTGGACTATGCCGGCCGTCAAAATAGAGTTAGTAGAAAGAAATATTTTCATGTCATCAGCAAAAAGTAAAACTTTAGCATGCTTAAAGCATTTTACAATGTCATTGATAAATATAGTAAAAAGCAACGGTCCCAGGTGAGATCCTTGAGGGACACCTGAAGGTACATTGACAATCTCAGAATTGAAACCGTTTACTGCTATTATCTGGGAGCGTCCGTTTAGGTATGAAACTAGCCATCGGTACAAATTACCGTGTATTCCTAAAGCTAAAAGTTTAGACAATAATAGGCTGTGGTCGATTTTATCGAATGCCTTGGAGAAATCTGTATATATAGCATCCACTTGGATTCGTTTGTCCATTGATTTTGAAATATGTTCGGTGAATACTGCAAGATTGGATACAGTTGATCTTTTTTTCATAAAGCCGTGTTGATTATCAGTTATAACAGACTTAACACAGTCATAGAGTTGCTCATGAACAATCTTTTCAAGAATCTTACTGAAGATAGGTAGTTTTGAAATTGGCCGATAGTTCTGGACGTCGTTTTTAGAGCCGGATTTGAATACTGGTGTAATGAGAGCACATTTCCATCGGTCTGGGAAGATGCCTTCTTTCAGTGATGATTGAAAAAGCAGTAGGAGAGGCTTAGATAATTGCTTGCTGCACATTTTTATAAAGTAAGATGGTATTTTGTCATATCCTTCTCCCAACGACCATGAGATATCATTAATTATTTTTTCTATCTGTTCCTTGGAAATTGAAATAGTAGAAATATTTATAGGATTATCAGTTTGGGGATTATTATCGAAAGCCTTTGGAGTAACATTATGATTATAAGTGGATGCAAAATGATTTGAAAACATATTACATATAGCTAAAGGATCGTTAGCAGTTACATTCATTAGTTTCATAGTGTTGGGTAACCCCGTACTATTTCTTTTACTTCTAACATAGGACCAGAAATTCTTTGGGTCATGCGATATTTTGACTTCTGCATTTATTATGAATTGTCTATGACATTCGTTCGAAACTTTTTTTTGTCTCGTTCGCAGAACACAGAATTCATGATAATCTAAAGGATTTGACCATTTTTTCCACTTTTTAAATATTCTGTATTTTTCTTTTGTTAATTTTATTAAAGCCGGGCTATACCAATATGGATATGTGCTGTTATCCTGAACTTTTTTTGATGGAACATTACTGTGAATGATTTCATCCAATATATCGTAAAAACGGTTAATAGCTATATCGGTTGTTAGATTAGAAAATTCAGCATCCCAATCAACATTGTTGAGGACATTGTTTATATTTTCATAATTCGCCTTTTTAAAGAGATTTATTGTTCTTTTCTTATTTACCATGGGGATTTCTATCTCTGTACTGATATCAATAATGATTGATTTATGATATTTACATTCAGGTATAAGATGTTGGGAGGTATGTGACACGATTACAGGGAAAGAGCTAAAAACTAGGTCTAAGAATTTGTGATTGTTGTTCGGAAAAGTACAATATTGTGAAAGCTCATTAAAACTAAGAGTGTCTGAGATTTAAGAAATAATTTCAGATTGATGACTATTTGTAATTTTCATATTATTATCATTACTTATTGACCAGTTCATTAAAGGTAAATTGAAGTCACCCGCTATAAGAAAATTATCATCACGATGAAGCGCTCGCAGTTCACATAATTTATCCATAAAGTCATAAGTGTTACGGGAGTGATTGGCTCCAGGTGGAATATAAACGCAACACAAATTGATCCTTTTGAGATTTTTAGTAATAACTGTCACCCATAAGTCTTCAGCATTCGATTCCCAATCCTTTCGCTCTACAACTGTGAGGTGTTTCTTTAACGCAAGAATCACTCCCCCTCCTCTTTTATTCTCACTAGGATCGCGTCTAAATACTATGTAACGATTATCAAATAGTTCCTCACTGGCGATGCTTTCCACAAGCCAAGATTCAGTTATCATAATAATATCATAATCATTATTGGTAATATTTATGTAAAATGTATTCGTTTTGGAGCGCAGTCCTGTTACATTTTGATAATAAACGTTTAACATTATGAAGTGTAGAAAGCAAAGAAGAGAATTATATTATTGCATCATTAACTAATGCGTTGAGGATGAGTTGTTTGCCGATTGCATTTTGGATGATAGTTTGAGGAGAGAATCTTTGGTTTTTACAAGCACAGAAGCAGACGTATCATCCTTTCTCAAGAATATGCGCCCACTCTTGACCCACACGTACTTGAAGCGAAGGTCTTTAGCGGCGCGCCTGGCAGCCGCGTGTACATCTTTGTTGTGTGGAGATAAGTGCTCACACACATAAATTGGAGAGGAGTCCGGAAATCCAAGATGCTGACGATTCAATTTGTTATCAGCATTCCTGCGATTGAACGCCTTCACTGCTGATAGAAGTTCGTCACGCATACGAGGGCTGGGAAGAGCCAGAATAATATTCTTGGGTCGTGAACCTGAAACGGCGTTTGGATGATGAGGTGTTCGATGGCAGGATCTAATGTCATCTTCCTTTAATGTGTAATTGACAGCGGTACACAATTTTAACACTGTAGCCTTGATTACTTCATCCCTCTTTTCAGGACTATGACGGCCGGCATAGTCCAGTGGTAACGCATTGGACTGCCATTCTGAAGGTCGCGGGTTCGAACCCGGCGTGCGCAAATAAATTTTATTTGATTAATTTGTGTTATTTCACAATTAATTAATTAAAATAATATATAGTATATTTGCGGCACGTTCCAGAGTGGAAGATACTACCATTATCGTCCTGGTGTAAGACCACCATTCAGAATTGAAACGTTGCTCCAAATGGCTTTAGCCGTGTTTAGTGACTAGATCTGAATAGCCAGGTACTTCCCCACCTTCCCTCTTTCCCTTCCCCACTTACCTTCAGCCTCACAACATCCCCCAATTGGGGATGCAATAGTCTCACTGGCTCCAGACGGGAGCAGTTGGGACTCTTGTGAGGTATTCACTATAAAAAAAAAAAAAGGAACCATCTGAATCTCAACATTGCAATTCCTGTTTGACTGCTCTATATCATTCAGTTTAGTGAGAAGTTCCTGTTGGCTCTGCTGAAGATGAGCATTCGCTGCATTAAGTTTTTTGATTTCTGCCTCATTTATGTTGCATATTTTATTTAGTCTGTCATACTCCGCAGAAAAGAATTGAAGTGAAGTTTTGAGTTCATCAAAATCCCCCAGCTTGGTCTTGATGTCCCTCAATTGTTCTACTATTTGTGAGTTGAGGTACACAAATAGCTCACTTTTAAGATTCTTCAACATTTCGTCTAGCCACTTACGGTCTAAATGAGACATCATCTCATCTTCCTCAGAGTCGCCAGATGTCACTTTCTTTTGTGTTTTCTTCTGTCTGTTCATTTTTAAATGGTTCGAATATTGGGTATTAATTTTATAAAAATAAAAATGTTTGGATTATGTAGGGTAAGATCTCAGGTCGTCTACAGCTGCAGTTAGCAACCAAGTCAAGCGCGGTGACCACAACACTACGACAGGCTTGCATGTACCCGTGGAGTTAGCTTAATATATTAGGAAACAAGTCTTCGAGTGATTTAGATAAATATTATATTATTGTTTCCAGTTATGAGATCACTTTTAATAATGTTTATTTAAAACTATCACACAGATCCCAATTGTGAAACACTTTGTGATTATTTAATTATCTCTCGCCAGGGAATTTATAAACAGGGAAATTAAATAAAGTTATTTAAATTCACTTGTTACCATTGAGACAATGGCATTGAACTGTCACTTGATTTCAATTTGTTCTTTTTATCACTTGTTTAATTGATAAATTTGATTAGTAAATAGGATGTTTCACTATATAGATCAACGGTAAAACACCGATATAACTTTTTGTTGCTTCCACAGGTTTTTAGCTATGATTTTTATTTTACTTTTATTTGGAGCGAATAATAACGTGCACTTCTTGTAGGTAAGCTAGAGTACAATGCTATAGAGTACAATATATCTAGCAGCCGATAAAGGAAAACGAAAAATAAAATGATAAAAAATAACCTAACTTATTATTTTATTATGTATGTTTAATAAGGCTTATACAAACCTAAGCCCATGAACCCGGGCACCTCTGTTAAGTCAACCAACGTAGGTAACCACTTTGAGTGACCTATGGCAGGGGTGTTGGTTATCCCATGAATGGTTCTCGGGGCAGCAGTATCCATACCCGCCTCCTAAATAAATAAATTAAAAATATATTAACAACAAATATATTAAAAAAAATATACATTACAAACTACTTTTGAATACGAGTATTACATTGAAAATTTATGAAAAAGAATAAAGAGATAGAATCACTTCCCGAAGTTTGAGCACTTTACCCCCTGACCCCCTGTATATCGGGGGGCACCGATGACTAGAATATTATAGAATCACCTCCCGAAGTATGTACACTTTACCCCCTGTATATCGGTGCGCACCGATGACTAGAATATTATAGAATCACCTCCCGAAGTATGTACACTTTACCCCCTGTATATCGGTGCGCACCGATGACTAGAATATTATAGAATCACCTCCCGAAGTATGTAAACTTTACCCCCTGTATATCGGTGCGCACCGATGACTAGAATATTATAGAATCACCTCCCGAAGTATGTACACTTTACCCCCTGTATATCGGTGCGCACCGATGACTAGAATATTATAGAACCACCTCCCGAAGTATGTACACTTTACCCCCTGTATATCGGTGCGCACCGACGACTAGAATATTAAGGAATCACCTCCCGAAGTATGTACACTTTACCCCCTGTATATCGGTGCGCTCGGATGACTAGAATATTATAAAATCACCTCCCGAAGTATGTACACTTTACCCCCTGTATATCGGTGCGCACCGATGACTAGAATATTATAGAATCACCTCCCAAAGTATGTACACTTTACCCCCTGTATATCGGTGCGCACCGATGACTAGAATATTATAGAATCACCTCCCGAAGTATGTATACTTTACCCCCTGTATATCGGTGCGCACCGACGACTAGAATATTATAGAATCACCTCCCGAAGTATGTACACTTTACCCCCTGTATATCGGTGCGCACCGACGACTAGAATATTATAGAATCACCTACCGAAGTATGTACACTTTACCCCCTGTATATCAATATGTTCGTATTCTTTACCCCCTGTATATCGATGACTAGACTATCAATCAATCACCTCCCGAAGTTTTATTTTACGAATAAAGGAGAGAAAAAAAACTTTTACACTTTCAAACAAATAAATTTAAATTTTTCAATAAGCAGAATAAGAATGTCTACATTATTATTTAAAGCGTAGATAATTTAAAAAGATAAGATAATGCGAGTGCAAATATTCGTTGGTGGGTTATTATAAACATTTATTACAAAAAAAATTCCAGTGAATGATAAACGAACATATTCGATGTCTACAACTGCATAGTTAAGTATGTCCATGATCTCTACACAATGGGTCCTAAAATAAATATGGTTTCTTTCAACTCACAAAAATATAAAAGTTTGTTTATTTCCTAATAATAATATTATGAAGACGATTACATCACCATTATTTATGTGCTTCGAATTTTGTCTATGCTATATTTTCTATTCGTCACACAATCAGAAATATACTGTCTCTGAATTTTGTGGAAAGCGAAGGAAGTGTGCTATGTGCATTAGGCATGTCTGTGTGTCCGAGTTTAGGTCAATTTTTCATTACTGCTGTTGAAATTATTAAATTATATATCGGAAGTATTTTCTTGACCATTATAAATTTTATTGGCCTCTTTATGAATACCGCACATCAGTCCCAACTGCTCCCAACCGTCTGGAGCCAGTGAAACTTCTCCAATTGGGGTATGTTGTGAGGCTGAAGGTAGGGAAGGAGATGGAGAAGAGGAAGGTGGGAAAATAACTGGCTCTTCAGATCTGGCCATTTCAAGCGACGTTTCATTAGTCAATGGTGGTCTTACCCTAGGGCGATTCTGAGAGTATCTTCCACTCTGGAACGTGCCGCAAATATCTCTTATATTATTTAAAATGATTTAATCGTGAAATAATAAAATTGATGGTACATTTTCATACAAATTCACTGCTACGAGTGGTGTTCCCCAGGGGTCACACTTGGGTCCAATCCTGTTTTTATTATTTGTCAATGATTTATTGAATATTTTCAATGATGTTCAAGTGTTAATGTTTGCAGATGACCTGAAATTATTCAAAGTAATCAGAAACATTAACGATTGCCATATATTATCAAATAACTTGTCAAGATTAATTATATGGTGTCGTGATAACCGCTTGCAACACATAAGCAAATGCCAAATTATGAGGTTTCCGATGAAATAATAAAGAATCCAATATTTTTTTATTACTCCATTAACAATATGTTGGTAGTATCTGTCTCGGAAATTGACTTACGCATTTGGTTTGACACGAAACTTAACTTTATCAATCATATTGAAATAATAACCAATAAAACTTTGAAAATTTTGGGATTTATTTTAAGGGTATATAGTGATTTCAATAATGTAAATACTGTAAAAACATTATATATGTCACTAGTAAGGAGTCATGTAGAATACAATTCCATGGTTTGGTACCCAAATTAAGAGGTTCATTCACATGCGATTGAAAGAATCCAAAATAAATTTTTAAGATATGTAAATTTAAAATGGGCATTCCTAGAGAAAACCTAAATTACGATAACGTACTTTGTTCATTAAATTTAATAAAATTATCTGATCGCAGAATTATTTCCGATTTAACCGGTTTGTATAAAATTATTAATTCAATGTTTGATACCCCTGATTTATTAAATGTAATCTCTTTTCATACTCCAAGCAGGTCGGTTACAAGACAGTACCTACCATATTATTCTAGCAATTATATATCAACGTCCCAATATCACACTCCTATGCGACGGATTCAACAGCTAGGAAATAAATACTACGATGTTGTTGATATATTTAGTACATCAATTTCAATATATAAGTATACCCTATTGAAGTGTTTTTCAAGTAGTGGAATATTTTAATAAAGGTATTTAATTTGATTTGACTAACACATAATAATTTTGTCAACTGAAACAGAAAAAAATATTTTGGATTTTTTATGTTTTGTTCCTGCATGCTGTGTAGATCAATTTCATTGATATTTTGACTTTATATTTATTTTTCTGCAATTGTTTTAAAAAGTCGTTTCCTGCACTATTTTCATGTATAATTTCGTAAATATTTTTTATATATAATGTATGTTGTAATGTTTTTCCCCGTCTACCCTAAGATCTTCTTAACGAATTAATATTTTGTTACGTTTGATTTGCAACTTCTCGCGGTTTATCAACCCTTCAATCTTAACGAATTAATATGTCACGTTGTGTAATTTTTTGTTTCGACAGTGATTAATTCATTGAAGGATCCTTTTAATTGGTTGTGGTAACTTTGGTTCTTTTTAGATGAGGCGTGTTACATTCTGTATGGTTTGAAAATAAGACAATGACCGACTACCCTGATTTTAACTACCTTTTCCTACCTTGTTTGCTCGCCCAAACGTTTCATTTTGCTGCAGTCGCTAATGTGATAATATAATGAGACAATTAATTACAAGTACATGAAATTCTCTATAGACAATTCAATTCAATATGCACAAGATTCTAGGTTAATGATTTGACTATGGGTTGTTAGTTTTGTGAGTTATTTCTATGAGTAGGTATTTTCGGGAATAGCTAGAGACAAAACATGTGTTGCTTTCGATTAGTCTCCGTCCAAATCCCATCCATCAACGTGACCAGCTCGAAAGCAGCCAAATTGATGGTCCAATCCCAACACCTCCAGAAATAAATTGAATATCACTCAGCGACAGATGAAATAATGACATGTTTTGCCTCCTGCCGGAGGGTGATGAAGGTGGGATGTGGGTCCTTGTTGGTAAATGATGATGTTGATGATGATGATGATTGAAGAAGATTCATCTTATACCGTTAGGTATAAGGAGCTGCTCCGGTCCGGTGGCATGATAGCCTGGTGTCAGGAACCATTTGGTTCACGTGGGTAGCGCGAGGTTTAGGTCGCGTCAACCTCCCCCAAATCAATGATGAGTTAAGCTTCGCCAGTATGCCGAAAGTTAGGAGTCCACTCTACTAACCTCAAACATAAACATATACTGAAGTGGTTTGCATCAGCAACGTCAGGAGTTCGGGAGTCCCGTGAACACCCCTCTGGTTTACGCTCGTAAGAATAATGATGAATTCAGCTTCAGTTTGTTCGGCTTCGCCTCTGCAGTCACGCTACTCCAAATAGCTCCTGGCTCCAGTCTATACAGCTTCTCGTCCCAGTAGAGGTAATGACACATGTTTACCATATGTGCTATACAGAACATACTTCAAGTCTTTCTTCCACACTCAAAATAGTCATGTCAATATTTAATTTGAATGAGGGCGTCCATCCGACATAACGAATGTTTCCGAGACGGGAGATTTTACCCCACTTCAAAGTCATGGTCATTCGCTCTATCGTTTGTTACCCTCCGTTCGCTTCAAATATCAAAGAATGGTAGAAAATGATATCCTCGACTTCCAGCGCTAAGGATCAGGAATACTGGAATCATCAGGTCGTGAATCTGAAATCATCCGATCTCCGTCAGCTCAAACGGTTTCAGTCGGAGTCAATTTCCAACCTAATTCTGGATGACTTCTCCTCCTATAGTGAGGTAAGTATTTATTGAATTTGACAGGAAGGACGTCAGAAATCGCCGAAACAACTTCATATTTGTCACGATCCCTTCGTTCTGTCAGCGAGAAAATCCTCCCCATACGCCAGACAAGAATAGCATAGCCCTTATCCGCTTTGTTCCTTCGTCTACCAGCTAACTCAAGTAGGAAAGCCCATTAGCAATCTTTGTTCCCTTCGATTTGAACTCCGTGAAAAGCGTCCTCTCACCAGCTGAAAATACTCGAAACAGGGGTCTATTCAGGGTGACTATCTAAGGCTGGTCCGCCAACACCTTCGACAGAAACCGATGCTTTTACGGGAATAACTCAACCACACCTGAGCAGGGGAAAAACCGGCGCTGCTCTACTGAAATAGACTTTTTCTCGGTATCCAGGGTTATCGACTTTGCTAACACAAAAGTCTCTATTAGGCAAGCCAATCACAAATTTCGTTCCCTTCGCTTTTGTCGCTTTGATAAGATAGGACAGCCTACGGAAAATTCGTACACTTCGTCCCCGCCAAACTTATGAAAAATGAAAATCTCACTTGACAGAATAGGAATGCCAGACAGATGCATTCTCTCGGCGGCTAGCTTCAATCCGCTACGTTATCCTGATTCAAAGATGAATGAAAATTATATGCTAACAGAGAAACCCCTGTAATAACTACAATAGACCGTAGCCTTCACAAAGTTCGTAAAACGGACTTGGAAGTAGGTATTAGTGGTACGTAGGTATACGCACGTGGCTCTAATAGTTGAAATAATGGTGCGCTCGCGGCACACGGGTAAGTGAGAATGATGTTTGAATAAGTTATATTTAATTAAATATATTTTATGAATTCCGTGAAGAATAAGTTGAATTCCCAAGGAGGATACGATAACTCATTGTCAAATAACAGGCATTGAAGCATATAATTAACCGTTCCATTCGTTACCACTCCGCCTATAGGTATCTGATTGTTTCGACTAATAACCGTTCGCCGAATTATAAAAACATCGCATAATTACAATGGTTTATATTTTATAAATTTTGACGCTAAATATAACTACTGGAGAATTATTAAATCATTTTAAATTGCAGAAAAATTGTCTAACTCATAACCCAAAATAATGCGCATTGTTCGATAATCTACAGTTGAACTAATCAAGTCCCAGGCGGCCTTAACACAATAGGTGATTGATGGCCCCTCTTGCTAACAGGGTCCGACCTCAATTCTTCTGCTGAAGAATTTTAACATAATTACCTATAGTATTCAGGTTAAATACTCTTACTTCAAAATACAATTGAATTATTTGGTTAACATAAAGGAAAATAAGGGTTAGTAATTAGATTATAATAGACTTACCGATACATCTTAGTGTCAAAAATCCAAATAATTATAAGAAACAACCACACACACATGCAGTAAAATACTCATGCTGTTAGAAAAATCACTCCTTCTACACTAAATGACTTTAGCCGTGTTCGCGTCCCGACGATTAATTCTTGTTGACGCGCTTCCTAGTTTTTACTGACTCGACTATCTTAAAACGCTGACCGATCCTGATTATTCCCGACCGTCTCCCAGACCTTGAAACTCTGACCCCCTTGACTCTATTTGATCGTCTCCCAACGCTTTCAAACTGACTATCTTGAACCGCTTTTTTCACCCTCGACTATCGACTTTCTTCTCCCGTTCTTCAACGCTAACTGTCTCGACCGTCTCTCCGCGCTTTCAAATCCAGACTCCCTTCCTAAACCAACCCCGCCTTTCGCCATATGCGATTTCTAATTTATGTCTCCTGAATTCTTGAAATTTCGTGTATCCAAGGACAGAAACGCACTAAAAGACCCCATCAATTATGAGCTCTAGAACCCGTCACATTAATTTAAATCGTTTAAAAACCAATAAATTGCTACTTCTCAAGTAAACTGTCCAATTCTTTGTTCAAAGGATGAAACTTGACCCTTCCAGTCCAGTGGCGTGTCGACCTACCAGCATTTTAGCCTCTTTTCAAATTACCAACCTAATTCTAGGATGTAGTAAATAATTATGATGTAATAGTTTTATTTTTAAATCTTCTTGCGAGATTTTAATTTAATTAGGCAAATTCCAAACTCGTCCTGTTAAAATGTTATTTACCTCGCTATTCATAATTATAATTCGTCTAAATCCTTAGAAAATTACGTAACTATATTTAACGGCGTATTTCATACTTAGAAAGTCACTTAGTAGCATTGCTCAACCTAGTTGAATTGTTTCTTATTGATCTTGTTAGGGTTTTTTTTCTATCCGCCCCAAACTAAATTCGTCGCTACTCCACTGAATAAAATCTAAGAATTCAAACCACCCCGGAGGTCTCTGACGATACAGTGCATGTTCCAAGTTTTTTTTCCCCACCATAATAAATCTAAGCACTTGTTTTAAAATCAGTTGTCCAACATCTGGTAATTCCCTATGTCGTGAGACCAACTGAAAATTTCTTTCCCACCATAATAAATCAACAATAAAAAAAAATTATCCCAGGGCGAGTCCATCACAATGTGAAAGCCTTAATAGGCGTGAAATAAATAAATATATAAATAACAGTAATTAATAAAATGAAAATCACTTGCGCACGCCGGGATTTGAACCCGCAACTTCCGGAATGTCAGTTAAGAGCCTTACCCCTTGACCTAGGAGTCGAATGGTTTTCTTTCAAATCGGCATAGATTACACACCTACAAATTCAATTCAATTCAGTTTATTCATTTAAAAAAACATTAGAAATTTGTTAATTTTAATGCGTTTTTAAAATACATTTGGTAATAAGAATTCTTACATTAATATAAACAGTGTGTATATCAACTATATCAGTAATAAGTTTGCCTTTAAAAGGCAGCTTCATTGATGTTAAAATATTTTGTCCAGTGTGAATTGTCTGTGTTATTGTGTCCGAATAAAGAAACCAAGCTTTAAAAGGCAGCTTTTTGAAGAAGTTAGTAATTTAATTAGACGGCAAACAAAATAAGTACCAACATAAAATAATTTCAGCACGTATCTGGGCCCTAGGAGACGAAAGGACTTGTCAATTGGTGATATCAATTTTATTTCATTTTGGCGTAGATCACATTTCTAGGGATTTTCTGTTTCGTGTTGAAGAAATTGTTTATTTTTATTTTGCCATTATTGACTTTGCAATGAGTGAAAGTGACCGTCTGAAAAAATATACGCCAAAGATAATAAAAACGAATCATTCCATTTATTATTTGAAGAAGATTGAATGGTCCGTATTGGGGGCGACTTGTTTATCGTTTATTTACAAAGAAATGATAATTTTATGAGCACTGTCTTCTAGGAAAGAAAAGAAAAACTACCAAGAAGAAAAAGTAAAAAAAATCTGCTGGATTTCGAAAATGGAAACAAATATATTAACTTTTGCTTCCTACCGCCATGGCATTTTTCCACAGTACTTACCTTCCTCACCTTACATTAGTACTGATGGAAGGCAATTTTTTTTTTGAAAGCGTTTGGAATATTTTTTTCGCTATGATTCGTTATGTTGTTATTACCCATAATTATTTGTTAGGCATTTAAATCATTAACAACATAAACAGTTATTAATTGTAATCAGAGGAAAATTGAGAAGAAGATCTTCTTTTTGGGAAAAATCCACTTGATCGTGCCCGGGCGTCCTCCACTTCTTGTACCAATCACATTTTTGTCATATATTCTCCACGCACTCTTTTCTTCGTTCATTCGCTCTAAATGGTTAAACCATCTAAGAGTCGTTTTTTTAATCTTACTTATTACGCTTAAATCAGCCTTGCATTCTGATATCCATATTTTTCACATCACCACACATGGTTTTACCACACATACGCCTCAGGGATCTGATTTCTACAGCATTCAGCCTACTTTCATCCTTCCTCTGCCAGTTACATGCCTAACTGCCATACATCAGGGTTGGTACTGCTAGCTGTGAACTGCTAGCTTCGCTTCTTTGGGCAGTTTTTTTGCTAGCGCCAACCGCGTTCAGTCCTTTATTAAAGGAGTTGCCTACAATTACCTTTATTTCAATAACGCTGTCAGCCTTCCCACCTCTCTAGAAAATACTCCCTAAGTACACAAACTCATCCACCTGCTCCAAGTATTCCTCATTTACAACTATATTGCACACTGTTTTCGTACTCTCTCTTTCAAACACCATGACTTTAGACTTATTAGAAGTGTTATAATGGAAAATTTGAAGTCTGCATCAATTGTTAGATTCAAAATGTATTGTAGGAGCAAATATAACAAGAGAAAACATAGTACATAAGTTATAATTTATTAGTAATTTGTAAGCTTAGATATATAAATTACAAAAAAATACACAAATTATTAAATTTGTAGATCATAAATGTGCGGAGTTCCAACATCTCTGCCTACCTTGAGATTATAAAAATTAAAATTGTGGCTGTAAGAAAAAATTGTAAAAAGTTGTAGTTAGTTTTTGCGGCGCCATCGTAGGTTTTAGCGCCTACTGGTGCGTGCGCGTTCGATACAACTCTACCCAGAATCTAATTTGTTCGCTGTCAAACTGCGTTACAGCACACACTCAAATTCAATTACGCGGAAAGAGCCCACCAACTTTGTTCGAATCTTTATTTATCGCCTTATCTGGAGGATGTATCGTATAGTCCCAAAATACCAAGAGATGTTTTGAGAAAATATCACCCTGTTTTCGATGAAAATAATCTGTTTTAAGGAACATACGACCTTGTTTTTAGAAAAAAATATCGAGTTGTTTTGATGGAAATTACTATATCACTCTGTTTTGATGAAAATATCACGATGTTTTCATGACGTTAATATCACAATATTTTGACGAATATGTCACATTGTTTTGAGGAATGTGTCGCTTTGTTTCGAGGAACATATCACCTTCTTTTGATGAGCATATCACATTGTCTTAATGAAAACGTAACATTGTTTTGAGTCAAATCTCACTTTGCTTTGATGCAAATATAATTTTAATTTTAGAAAATATAACATACAAGAGTTAAAAATTATTGGAGTCTGTGGGATTACAGCAACCTTAATGTAGGTTTTACCTATTTTTTCATTGAAGAGAAAATACGGATCTGTACAGAAAGTGTAAAATATTAAATATACCTAATGAAAAGAGAATTCCTCTGCACCGTATGCAATTTCCCACATTTTTTTTGTGAGACAAAAGGAGATGTGGGGGTGATAGCAAGATAGGATATACTTGCCTCATTCGCGTTCATACATCGTCTCACACGTAGGTAGGAATTATTAATTAATTAGGTAATTATTAATTGCCGGAAACCCGGGTGTTTATTGCAATAACATGATTAATATTACAAATATGAAAGTAACCCGCCTCACTAGAAGATTTCTGTTCTGAGGCGGGTACATATATTTGCTTACACATACACATACATTTATACAAATATATATATATATATATCAATATATACATGGAGAATTCCATATATAGTTATATACATATATAGTTACATAAAAACAGGAATTTCATAGGAACTTTAAATTTAAAAAGTGGTAGCGTCTAAATCGTATAATAATAACATATCAAAAAATAGTTTAAACGAGAGTATTAGGTATTGATAAACTAGGCATGCGTAAAACATAAACAGTTTTAATAAGAAAGAGTAAATAAATGTTACACATGTTTGTAAACAAGGAATGAGAATTAGACTAATAAGAGATTGCTAGAAATTTGCTGATGCATGCCCTTTTTTATGTAGTAACTATGTGTTGAAATATTAAGTAAACTGTTTGGGTGTTTATGAGTGTTGCAGTAAGTGATTTCTTTTAGGAAGGTGTTGAAGATGTAAGGTGCTAGGAAGGATTCGTGCTTTTTGGCAAAGGTTGAATTAATTTTTGACACTTGAAGTTGATTCTGTTATTTTGCCTTTGTGTTATGTGGGTGAGTTACGTGGCATGGTGAGGATTTTATGCAGTTTATTTGGATGATCTTTTTAATGAATAGTTTCCTAATATCTAGTATATTATTTGTAATTAGGAGATTTTCCGTTGGATGCATATATGGTTTTTTGAACATAATCCTAATTAATGTTTTATGGGTTGTGTTGAGGGGCTTAAAAAACTTGTCAGCGGCTCCCCCTCAGGCTGGTAAACCGTACGTTAAAAGGCTTTGACAAAGCGTGAAGTAAACATTTTTAAATTGTTTTTGTGACATGATATTTCTTATGGTTTTAAAAATAAATGATAGTTTACGGATTTTCTATATGAGGGAGTTAATGTGAAGTTCCCAGTTCAATTTATGGTCCACTGTTAAGCCTAGATACTTGATGTTGTCAGTATGTTCAATTTTTTCGCAGAGGTGGTATGAAGATTTTGAGGGAGTATATGGGTGCAGGTATAAAGGCGGAAGGGTTTTTGTTCTTCCATTGAACCGACTCTTGATATTTATTTATGAGAAATTTAAAATTGAGATGTTTAAAACGAAAGATCTATTACACATGAAGTAAAAAACTTTCTTATGCTAAAGTTGCTAAGTGAGAAAAGCTAATTAGTGGGTAAAGGGAAGAAGAAGAAGTTTATAGGATAAGGATAGGAGATGCTCCCGTTACATTCCATACTCATGTTTTATTATTTTTGTATGTGAATACCGCACCAGTCCTAATTGCTCCCAACTTGAAACAATTGAGACATCCCTATTTGGGGGATGTTGTGAGACTGAAGGTAGTGGAGGGAGGAAGGAGGTGGGGGAGTATCTGGCTATTCAGATCTGGTCACCAAACACGGCTAAAGCCGTTTCAAGGACCTAACTCAACCTTCAAGTACCTACTCCAAATTAGGCCGATCTTCAAGAAACATACTTTCACAATCATACTTTCACAATCATACTTTCACAATCATACTTCAAGAAACATACTTTCACAATCATACTTTCACAATCATACTTCAAGAAACATACTTCCACAATCATAGTTTCACAATCATACTTCAAGAAACATAGTTTCACAATCATACTTCAAGAAACATACTTTCACAATCATAGTTTCACAATCATACTTCAAGAAACATACTTTCACAATCATACTTCAAGAAACATACTTTCACAATCATACTTCAAGAAACATACTTTCACAATCATAGTTTCACAATCATACTTCAAGAAACATACTTTCACAATCATAGTTTCACAATCATACTTCAAGAAACATACTTTCACAATCATACTTTCACAATCATAATTCAAGAAACATACTTTCACAATCCAAGTGAGCTTTAAGTATCTTTTCAAAAGTAGGTAAATCCTAGCTACATATCCGCACTATGAAAATAAAAATAAAAATAACGAATATCAACTTCAAATTAATTTATTTATAAATCACCAGCTAATAGCAATACGTTTCGCTGATGAAAAAATAGATAAACACAAAGGAATTCAATAAATTTTGCGACTTAAAGAACATTTAATAAAAAAACAGAATCCATCGAAGTATTTCAGCTCTTATGAATTCGAATGTAAACAAAAAAATGTTCAATTAGGGCAGGTTTTCCAATGCAATTTTGTAAACCCAAATCAAAACAGACGAATGAAATATGTAGACCTAGCAATCAATAATGAGATGATAGCTCACAATAGTAAAATTATCAACCAAAACCAAATGTATGTCTATTATGTGTATTGTATATATTAATATTTATATTAGAATGTATCTAAACGGGTTAATCTGTCAATGAATGCGTCATAAACTCTCAACACTCCCTGGTCAGGGATGTATTATCTTAAGCTTACATACATTGCAGATTATTAAAACGCATTTTTACATATATCTTCTTATATACTATTCAAATGGGCAACGTAGAACCCTCGATTACAGCAACCATTTACAATGCCTGCTTGGAGGCGAGGTCTGGCCTAGGAAACTATACTTCACAACAAACCGTGAGTATATGATTGATCTGAAGACGAAACCAGTTTGCTTCAGTAAAAGTAATTACCGGAGGTGAAGGAATCTGGGGGTCTCAGAACTCAAGAAGAAGCTTTACTGACATACATGACACTAAAACTAACAACTTTTTTACATAGGAAAGCTAATAACTCAGAAATGCACTAAATAATTTGCAAGGCAGAAAGAAACATAACACCTTTAAATTTATACGGCGAGAATGCTGAAAATATTTATAAATCTCAACGAGGATTTATTAGATTCCTGGTCAAATAAAACACTTCAAGTATCTCAACCAAACGTATGTTGACAAATTTTTGTCAAACAAATGGTTGAGTATTGGAGAGTTGAGCGCAGAAATAGAAGGATTTATGCTTGCCATTCAGGATAGAGTCAAGAATACTAAAAGTTATAAGAAGCATATAATCAAAGATACAAATAAAATTGATGATTTATTAATTAATTAATAAGTTAATTATTCAATTTTTTAATTAATTTAAAAGAAAGACAAACGTTCTCGGGTTACGAATAACCTGACAATATTTGAAAATCTCCTACTACCACCACAGTAAGCTGAAAATGTTGCTTGTGTTGTGATGGAGGACTTAGCCAGCCGAGGAATTGAACACACTACGCCTGGGTGGGACCCAAACGCGATGTCAACTCGGCCACTGACCGGTCACTCGGCCACCGACATTTTTATGTAGAGAATGTTTGTCTTTTCCGGAAACTGTAGACCATATTATATTGGGATGTTCTGTATTAGAGCCGTCCGAGTATACATTTAGGCACAATCAAGGGTCAAAAATAATTCACCAAAGTTTGGTAATTAAACATAACTTGATTGACTGCCGTAATATAGTACCATATTATGAATACGAACCAAATTCATTTTTAGAAAATGAAGTTTAAAAATATATTATGATAAAACTATACTAACAGACCGAACGATTAGCCATAATAGACCTGATATAGTTTTACAGGACAAAATTAATAAAATAACTTTTATCATTGATGTCGCTATTCCAAATTCCTGTAATATTAAAAAATCTTTTTCTGTAAAAATAAGAAAATACACAGATTTATGAAATGAGATTAAAAGAATTTGGAATTCTCAGACTAAATTTTTTTACCATTTGTTACTTCGGCTACTGGCATTATATCTAGCTCTCTCAATTTAGGCGTATTAGATCTGTCAAAGAATTTATTTATAAAAATGCAAAAATCTGTCATTTTTAATAAAAACCCTGTACATATAGCATTACGAAAGATTTTTAAAATATTTATTGTGAGGGATCAGTAGGATTTATAGGTCCAGTTAGGAGTTCTACCGAGCCGAAACCTTTGATACGAAAATATCTGGAGTCGGTGAATTATTTTCCCATTTGATCTCTGGTGAGTTGACGTGTTGTTCTTGTATTGTTTTGTATTTATTATGATTATATAATGCACTTACATAATTTTTATTGACTAGATGATCATTTCAGTGTGTGGAAGGGTTTAGTTTTTTCTGTGGAGAAGATTTAATCTGGACATAAAGTCGGAAATAAAATTTGAACAAAAATAATTGGATGATTTGTATAGCCCCGTTTTTGTGCAAATTCATCTCGAGGGCGCTGTAGGGCGCATTAAGATAGTAGTTATAGGACTTAGTCGTAAGTCACTGGATGTAAGTATTAGTTATAGTATTAATTATTTAAGAAATATATTTGTACAGCGCCCTTGAGGTAATTTTTCACGAAAATGGCGCTACATAAATTAGCCAAATATTATTATTATTATATTGTTATTGGCGTTTTTATAATATTCACTACGCATGAGCAATATGTATTGACATTTCATAATCATTTTTTTTCGATTAACCTTCCACTTCGGTACCCCTAAAGAAACCTCTGATTCTAAGTAGGTTGTAAATTAATTTCTCGAAAAAAACAGCTGTGTGAAATGAAGTGAGCAATTTGCTAACTTAATTTAAATTATAATTTTTTTTTTTCCTAAATATGTGGCATTTCTTAGATTTTGTTTACTCGTTTTTATTAACTTGTCAGTACGGAACAAGTATCGATCAACGTTTCATGTGATTGAAACCACTGATTTGATGCCAACTTTCGAGGTCAACGGCCCTATAGTGGGATGCTTGGAATGGTTTGGAAAGTGACAAGATTTAAATAACCAGGTGCTTCACAACCCTATTCTTCTCCAGCTCCTTCTCTTACCCACTCTCTTCAGCCTCACAAGATACCCAAATTGTGGATGCCAAAGTCCCAGTGGCTCCGGGCAGTTGAGAACAGTTGTGACTGCAGTGTGGTACACAACTTAAAAAGCACATTTTTTTGATTAGAATTTTTAATTCCCCGAAGTCACTCTATGTACTTTTACGTAACTTCAAATAATATTTCCCGATAATGTTGAATAATTATTAATTTATGTCATAATATTGTGTACTTAGTAAAATGAACAACTGATCACATTTCAGAACATTTCAGAACACCTTCGTAACCTTCACTGGCTCAAATGCCCTGAAAGAATCCAGAACAAATTGTGCTGGATGGTGTTTAAATCCATCAATGAAATGGCCCCACCCTACATCTCTTAACTATGCGTCCCGGAAAACACTGGTCTGAGGCAGTCAACTCTTAGATCAGCAACATTAGCAGCTGTAGACATACTGATGGAACCTAAGCGCGAGCAAATACTTAGTTTGGTGATCGCATTTTTGAAGTATCAGGGCCGAAGGCTTGGAATAAACTCCCCCTAGAACTAAGATCCATAACAAGTCCAACAGAATTCAGGTCTAAACTAAAAACTTACCCTTTTAAGCTGTCATACCCTTAAATTAAATATACCATTCCTGAGAGAATGTCCAGTTATATCCAATTTTTCAATTATGTCCTAAACCCTTTATCTAAATTTCGCTAATAAACAATTAGTTAATGTTAATTATGTGTTAATCTCAAGTGACCTACCAGGTAAGTATTGTACTGTATATTACATCAATATATAGTTAGTAATAACATATATCATTGTAGATATGTATTATAAATTTGTACAGCGTCCCTGAGGTGATTTTGATCCAATAAGGAAGTTGAGTCCATTTTTTTTATTTTTTTTTATCAATGTTCGCATTCAAACTTAAATACTGGTATTTTTTTTTTTTTTAAAGTTTGTTTTCATAATTAAATTAATTCTCAAAGTTTAAATTTTACTAAGCCCGCCAAAACGAGCGAAATCCGAGCGGTAAGAGGCGGGTGTGGGTGTGACGTCATTCGAACTGTGAAAACCACGTCGCTTAAGCATTTTGTATGGAAAAAAATTTAATTCTTCACCAAGGAATTTCAGTAATTTTTTTACCAATGTTAACCGGCTATTAGAATTGATGTTATTAAAAAAAAATAAAATTGATTAAGATTTCATAGTTAAATTAATATTTTAAGTTAAAATATTTGCTTTACCCGCCCGGTACGGTATTCCCGTCGATATTTGTTGAGGTGCCCCGCGCGAATTTAGGACTACCGCGCAGAAAAGTAAAGACCAAAAGTAAAATAACGGTTTACAGCCCAGTTCACTGTGAGACTTTTCTGGGCGGCCGGCGGCCTGAAGTGTATCACATGTTATGTGACATGTATAATAGTAAAAACTTCTAAGTTATGCAATAAACAACATATTATTATAAAGCACTATACGAATATGTATCTTTAGAAATCCATTTCATGTAATAATAATAACAAATACGTACATATATTTGACATACCCAAATAAACAACATTTATTTTGAGGAGTCTATTTGTGATTTGTTTGATGTGATGTGTCCATCTAAGATTATGGTCAATTACGATTCCTAGATACTTTATTTGTTCTGTTTTTTCTAGAGGGGGGCAATCGCAGATGTTGGTGTTTATGCATTCGTGTATTTTTATGGTGTTTGTATTGTTTTTTGGCTATCCTGTGTTGGTTATGCTGTACGTTGTGAATTTTGTTTTAGATATGTTTAGTGTGAGTGTATTTGAGTCCAACCATTTTTTCACTTGCGTGATTCCTAGATTCGCTATGTTATAAACCTTATTCCAATCCTTAGATTTAAATAGTAAAACTGTGTCGTCTGCATAACTAATTATTTCTCCATCTATTTCCATGTTGCAAAGTTCATTTATGTAAATTGTGAAAAGAACGGGCCCTAGTATGCTTCCTTGTGGAACTCCGTGTATAATCGGCAGTGGTTTGCTAGTATAGTTATTAATTTTGACTTGCTGTGTTCTGTCGCTCATGTAACTTTTCAATAGTTGGAGTTCTTTGTCTTTGATACCCATATTTTCTAATTTTTTAAAAAGTGTTTTGTGGCATATTGAATCAAAGGCTTTAGCCAAATCTAGATATATCGCTTTGCATTTAAACCCTTGATCTAAGTTGCTATGTATATAATCTATTGTACTTGCTAAAGCTTCTTTTGTGCTTCTTTTTTCTCTAAATCCATATTGTTTGTCCGAGATTAATTTGTTTTCTTCCAGGTATTTTATTATTTGGTTTTTTAATAGTCTTTCGAAAATCTTTGATAGAGAGTTTAACAAAGTGATTGGTCTATAGTTAGTTATTTCCATTTTATCTCAGGATTTATACATAGGGATTACCAGTCCTTTTTTAAGAGTATTAGGAAAGAAAGAAAACGATATTAAAGGGAATACTCAAAAAACATAAACTAACCGACACAGACCAAATATTTAAAAGCTGTGACATACTTGATATACGCCAATTATATGGTAAAAATAATTCAGAATTCTTTCGACCAATCGTGGAGCGTATACAGTCTATTGCTATTGAATGCTTTTTCAAGAACGTTTAACTAATTCTAAGAATAATAATATAGAAATATATTTATATATTTAGAATCGATATTTTTTGATCTACATGAACATATTTTTTATAAGTCAAAATATTTTTCACTCAACTTCCTTATTATTATTTTTATAATTGATTGATTTTGATCCAATTATATATAATAATTCTAGTTGGAAAACGAAAGATAAACATTATGTAAACAAATTTATTTTTATTTTGGTTTATTTTGAGATGCGTCGAAAAATCGGAATATATATATATCAACTTCGATATCAAATGAATATATTTCTTTTTTCCTACTGAAATGTTAAATGAAAAATTCTCGCTCCCATTTACCCTTACTGATTCACCGATAAAAATAATTACACGATAATGGCGAGCTATTTTCTACAATTTAAACACTTTGAAATCATCTGTTTTGTTGCATTGTTGCATTTTTCCGTACTATGTGTAAATCGTGCCCTATATATATATATAGTCGTATAAAAGCATTTTTATTATAGCGTCTATTTAAACACTGTACATACATACGAAATATGATAGTTAATATATGTGTAGTAAATTGTACTTTCTAGTCCTCTTCACTAGGGTGACCTGTGCTGAGGCGTTATTCATTTCTGTTTTATTAGTTTTGAATGTTTTTTCAGAGTTTCATCAATAATCACTTTCAGCCAGATTTTTATTCTTGATTTGTAATAATTCAAATTTTCTATTCGTTTTATATCAGGGGAAGGATATTGTGGAGTTTCGTCGCAAAATTAATATTAAATATATCGACATCACCTAAGTATTGGTTTCCCATAATGTGAAACCGTTGTATTGGGGAGTTCGCAATCTAATTGCGCTTATGTGTGTTGCAGTGGAATAGTGTATTACAAAACACACACATACCTCTCAAAGAAGTACATTCATACACGATCAAGCTTCTCGAGTACGTTTTATCGCTCATCAAGGACAAAAATCGCCTACAACGCATGTTTCACCGCACGCGCGACGAATATTTCAAGACAGCATACAACTGCCTGCAGAGGGAAATCAAGACCGAAATCGCAGAACTCAAGCGCGAACTTTGGAACAAAAAAGTCGCATCGCTTACGCCAAAGGATAATTCCCTATGGAAAATGGCAAGCGCGCTGAGACATAAAGATTTCACGATCCCACCTCTAGCGAAATTGAACGGCTCAGGGACGGCGCTGTCGCTACAAGAAATAGCAGACACACTCACCGACGGGTTCGAGAGAGCCTACGCCGCTACAGACGGCCTTTCCGACCCGGTTACGGACCGGATCGTAGCCGATTCTCTACGAGACCTGAGCGGATCAGAGCAGACGAACGCTGCCGACATTCATTTTGCTACGCCGAGCGAGATTGAAGTCACAATCAAGCGATTAAGAACGAACAAGGCGCCGGGAAGCGATCAAATACACAATATCCTACTGAAACATCTCCCCCAAAAAGCTATCATCTACACAACAAAACTGTTCAACGCCTGCCTCATGGCCGGGCATTTTCCCCAGATTTGGAAATCGGCGACCGTGCTGCCCTTTGCAAAGCCGAATAAAGACAGAACACAGCCGACAAGTTACCGGCCGATTAGCCTATTATCTACACTGAGCAAGGTATTTGAACAGATTATACTCAACAGGCTTGTCCCAAACCACGACGACAACAAGACTTTGCCAGACGAGAAGTTCGGCTTTAGAAAGAGGCACTCTACGACCCACCAACAAACAAGAGTAGCGGAATTCATCGCAAGAAAATTCAACGAACACCGCTTCACCACCGCTGCGCTCATCGACCTAGAGAAGGCATTCGACACCGTTTGGATAGACAGGCTCGTGCACAAGCTGCGCCGCACTAACACGCCCATATACCTAACGAGGCTAGTACAGGAATACCTAAAGAATAGATCCTTCAGAGTGTTCATAAGGAACGTGCTATCTTCAACAAGTGAGATTCCAAAAGGCGTGCCACAAGGAAGTCTACTGGGACCATTCCTCTTCATCCTGTTCACCTATGACATCCCCCGAGACGAGAGATGCAATCTGTCTATCTACGCAGATGACGTCAAACTTTACGTTCCCTCGCTAAAACCGAATATGGCCGCTATTTATCTACAGAGGGCGCTCGACGCGCTCGTAGAGTACAAAAAAATGGCGCCTGAAATTGAACGAGGTGAAAACCGAAGCCATCATGTTCACGAGAAAACGTCAAAAAACACCTGACTTTAACATCGAAATGGGAGGACACAGCATTGAATGGAAAGATGAAGTGACATATCTGGGCCTGATCATGGACTCGCGCCTCAACTGGAAATCTCACCAAGCCAAGATGCACGCGCGCACGCGACAAGCGATCAGCATGATGAAGCCAATTTTCAATAGACGGAGTCCGCTACTTCCCAAAACCAAACTCCTCATCTACTACTCGCTCATTCGCCCGGTACTGTCTTATGCGATTCCCGTATGGAGCAGAATCTCACACTCAGACCACACAAAACTACAGATACTTCAAAATCTCTGCATTAAAATCACATACAACACGAGACTCAGAACAAACCTTAAGAGATTACACGAACGAGAACAAATTCCAACTTTATACGAATTCACACACAGACTCACTGAACGCTTTTACAAATCACTCAGACATAGTAAAAATCCACTCATACGAGACATAGGACAATACAATGCCCCGAGCGACTTGACATTCAGATACTCACACAGACTACCCAAACACATCCTCATAGACCATGACCACATATGGTACGAACCAGACTAGGACGCGGACGAATAAGCAGCGAGCAGTAGGTATTTCCTAAACTCCCGACTTCCTTCCTAAATATATAATTTTTATATATCTATTTATATATCTATTTATATAATACTTTATAATGTGTATGTATAAGAATGTTTATTCTCTATCTTCCCATAAGTATATATTAACATAAAAACAGACACACACACACACACCACAAAATGCAGGACATCATATACCGATGTTACTGAAGGCCGCATACGTTTCAAGTTCACTATCGGCCGCTCCTTCCTGGGTAAGGTTTACTGCGGTTTCCCTTACTCCAACAGGCAAATGCGGAAATATTCCCATAAAAGGACGCAGCCGAATTTCCCCCCCGATCCCAACACAACACAAACAGACACGTATGTAGTATATGGCCGCCGTTGGTCGCTGGTGATGCTGATGCTGGAAAATACATGCAATTTTAGTAGGGTTTTTAGGTAACAAATTTTTTCCCTACCGAGAAAATACAAGGCCTCTAAGTCTATAAAAGCCAGGTAATATTTGAAACACCCATATGAGGTAAAAATTGTGAGGCGCATATGACGCCGTTCTATTTGTATAAAGAACATTAACTTTAAATTCAGTAAATTTAAATAATTCACCACTTCATGGAATATAAAGAAGTTCGCAACAGTCAAATTTAGAGTTTAGAATCTTGAATAAAAAAGTTAAGTCGTTTATCTTACGCCTGTCTTCCAATGTGTGTATTTTTAGAGTGATTAAATTTAAAGCGAGTGAAATGATATTGTAAGTCTTCTAGTGGGATATTTAATTTAAAATTTATAAAACGCCGAAATTTTTTTGTATCGCTCAATGTTATTAATGTGAATTTTGTAAGAGGGAGACCAAACTACTGAGTTGTATTCAATTATGCTTCTAACTAGAGATATGTATAACAGTTTAATGGCTTGTATGGAGTTAAAGTTTTTAGTTGTTCTTAATACGAAGCCTAGTGTTTTCATGCCTTTGTTTACAATTTGGTGGATATGATTGGCGAAATTTAGTTTTTCATCCAAAATAATTCTGAGATCTCTCATTTCTGTGATTCTTTCTAAAGCTGTATTGTTAATGGAATATTCAAATAAAACATATTAAAAATATATATTAAATATGAGAATGACATAAAACGTAAAAGATTTTTTTATTCATTTTTTCTTAGTTTTTTAAAGAAAATTATAAGTTTTTTAACTTTTTTCGTGATACCTTTGATATGTAGGTTCCATCTAAGATTTTTATCAAATTCTACCCCGAGATATTTTAAGCTTTGTGATTTTTCTATAATTGGTCCTTGACATTTAAAATTATTTCTATGGAATTCGTGAAATTTTAGTTTGAGTGATTTTACTGGTTCGAGTGATTTTACCTGAGTTCATTGAAAATGTTATATATTTAGTTTTGCGTATATTAAGGGTAAGCAGTGGCGGCACTTCTAAGTACGTCATTTGGGCAATGTTAATGGGCAATTTTAACTACCCGATTATTAATTTAGTTTTTATTCATGCGTCCAAATGAGAAGCAATTACATGTTCTAGCGTGAGTCACTATAAATTTTGTCCCAAACCAATCTTCTGAAACTCAAGAGTTGTGAGCGGGAGCCACAAACTTAATAGTTTGATTGCCGAAAGCAATCGTTAGTTCCCTAAAAATTACACCATGCATAAATAAAATTAAAAGTGCAAATTATATGTTACAAATCTAAACATGGAATTATATTCCCACTAACTGACCGATTGACCGACCCACTGAACTTTAATAATACTACCCCTTAAGCTAAGGGTTTTGCCTTTTTGGGGTAGGTAACTAACCATACAGAATTATAACAAATTATATTAAGAAGTTAAGTTCGCAGTGGGTTTGTAATAATGAATGTATACGTATTGATTGAGGAAGTCCCCGGTAATAGCCCAGCTTTAAAGAGAAAATGTGAGTCATTCACAGATTGATGACAAAATATTTTTTGTTTGTTTATAAAATACATGGTATTTAATAGGCATTTACAAAGCATTGATACATTAAATCACCATGCTAGGCAACTGCCTGTTTCATTGTGACCATTTTTTATAGTTATTTCATATAAAGTGTAAACTGTTTAATTTAAGGTTTTAGGCCTTACTAATAAAAGTGTTTCAAACCCTAAACAACTGATAACTTACCATTAATGTAGAGAAATGGTTGTCTTTCAGCTGCGAAAAATACGCCCATTAGTAAGGAAGTAAAGATATAAATATTATGTACATTTGTAGTTTTAAATTAACGTTTTAATTTCTACATAATAACGCTTTTATTCAAAACTAAGAGATAATATTATCTACTAAATAAAATTTAAAAATTTTTTGGTTCTCTTTTTTTAATTCCAATGGTCAAAAATTGATTTTTTAAGTACTAAATAAAATGTAACACGTAACATAACACGTATTTATAAAGATAAAGAAATAATGTGATAAGAACAAGATAAGTTATCAAGCTGGAAAGAAGTGAATACAATAAAATTGTTAATGAAATATAAAGTACACAAAAATGAGGTCAAAACGAAGTACTATCATATCAGTAAAATTTTTGAAATTTTTTATTTAGTACTGAGATAAATATAGTGCTGCAAGTAAACCTTGAATGAAATTATAACTACAAATGTTGTTGCTAGTGAGGAATATTTGTGTGAAAAAAAGAGATGTTAGTGCTTATCGACTCGAGCGATTTTCGGAAAATTATGCCAAGTTTGCAAAACATTTTGAGCGATCGCTGGCCATAATGTGCCAAATTTGTAAAACCTTAAGTGAATTTATTGTCTTTAAGCCACAGTAAGCAGTTTCATATGTTTCCATATTAATATTTTGAGGAATGGCATTAATATGGTAAATGTATATATATATATAATTTGTTACTGATTTTAATATTTTGTTAATTATTAAATCTGAGTTTTTTCAAGTGGTAGATACCATCATTGTCGCCCTGGTGAGATATTCGCATTCCGAATCGAAAGATTTCCTGAAATGAGTATATACTCGGATATATTATTACGCGGGAAACCGAGAAAATTATTAAATTTAAATATAGAATGATTTTCTCGGTTTAGCCGTGTAACGTTGTCGTTCTTAGATTTGGTTTCTGGATTGAACAGACAGGCGAAAACGATCAGTTTGAGACAAAACTCAAGACATAAGGCATCTGAAGATGGACAGGGAGATCTTTGCGAAACGTCAGGAGTTAAAAACGTCCTTTTAATGACTTCTTTATGCGGGTAAACCGAGAAAATTATTCTACACCTTACACCCGTGAAAAACTTAACCATAACTGGTATGGAGTGAAAGTTCAAAACGATGTACTTATTTTAAATCCTATTAAAAATCAAAAACAAACCTTAAACAAAATATTAAAAAAATATATATTTATTTCATACGCCCTTTCCAAAGTAGTTGTCATTATTTCAAATGTCGTATTTAGTTGATAAATTGCGTTCCTGCAAGCAAAGATATTATTGACCGAGCGTAGCGAAGTTCTGTGTAAAATCGACCATTTAGTATTTCGTCTGTCTGTAATGTCTGCTTGAAGAAAGTTGGAAAAAATAATTGAGGTAGTAACGATATTTACTTATTTGAAATTATAAAAGTTACTCATAATTAATAATTAAGTAGTATTGACATACCTACTCCTTATAAACATACTTTTTAAATATATCTATTTGAATTACATTTCTGTTTTAGGTAATGATTGAATGCAAATTTTGGAATCAGAAATTAGCCCACTCCCCGACATTGGATGGAGCTGAAACTCGACAACTTGCTGTCGATGACAATGCAATCTATATTTTGGTGGAAAACAAGTAAACGCACGCGGACATGTACCCATTTCTCTGCAATCGGATGACATTACAGCATTTAACATACGAAATAAATATCGGTCCTACCCGATCAGCATTTGGTGACGTTGGCAGAGTTGTCGAATACAGTTCCTTGTTAGGAAAGTTTAATCCTATGTCAAACCAAAAATACATTTAAAATAGATGCAATATAGAACAAAACGTTTTGTGTTTACGGGTTGATTATTTTTTGGATGCATGAATACGTGTTCCGATATGTTCTAAATGGACTGTCATTTTATTCGGAAATAGATTGCCATCACGTTTTTAACAGAATTTATATAAATAGGCCATACTCATTTTACTCCGTGTACAGTATAATGGATCGTAGCCTGTTGACTCGCAGGCGTCAGACGTGAGTGACTGCATATTAGCCGCATTAACACGTTGAGATCCGGAACAAAACAGTAATACCGTCACGATGGAAGAAAAAGTCGATCCACACCATTATATCCATAAAGCCAACAACGAAATAGCTGAAATGACAAGAAAGAAAGAAACTAATACATCTCTAAAATAATAAACTCTATCATGGAAAACATTTTGCATATGGCGATAGATCTTACAAAACTAAAGGAACAAAAGAAAATGATGAAAGAAATGCTGAAAATAAAAGATGAAAAAGGGACATAAGCGTCAGCTTTAAAATTCAATTACCAAGAAACTGAGATTGCTGAAAAAAACTTCCCTATAATAATACATAACACCTTTAAGTACTAAACAAAATCAAGACCAACTCAAGGAAACTATACAGAATAAAATAAAATATCTGATCTGTGTATCGGAGTAAGCATTATGAATAAAATAACCAACAATCGATTAATTTATAACTTGCCCTAAAAAAGAAGATGCAATTAAACTGAAGAATGAAATCAACAAAATTTCCAAAAACGGACATAAAGGCAGAAGAAATACACAAGAAAAAAAACATGTTTAATATTTAAAGATCTTGAAACAAATTATACTAAAGAAAAATTCCTAGCAGACTTAATTTGCCAAAATGAAGACATCAAAATAACGGCAGAACAAAAAAAAAACAGTGTAATAAAATAATTGTTGAAACAAATGGAATTATGAGAAACTTTCTCATAGGTAAAAAACGTCTAAATTTAGGATTTTTCAGAATAAATGTCAAAGACTGCAAACCTTTAACACAATGCTACCACTGTATAAGATTTGGACACACAGCACATAAATGCCTAAATGAAACAAAAAATCCAAGATGTACCTATGCACTGCACTAAAGACCACCAATACCAGGAATGTAAATCTCTGTACCATCCCCCCAAATGTGCGAACTGCTGGGATTCTTATCGAAATACACAACAAAATTACTCAACCGATCACCCACCAAATAGTACAACATATAAGTTTAGAAATTACATGATAAAATTTTCTAAACTAAAAATTGATTACGATGCAGAATAATTCATATTTTACAAAATCTAGCCACTCACCTCAATTAATTTTAAATGGATGTTTTCATATCTAACCAAATAGAAAATAGTTAAAAAAAAAACCATTGAATACGAATGCACAAGAACTGAAACATGTACTAATCTTTTCCCCAGAAATTTTAACAGTCTATTTATATTTGACAAAAATATTCGATGTACCTAAGAAATTTAAATGAAATTATTATTAAAATCAACATACAATAAGTTTAAAAGTTCAGCCGGACTGCATAGTGTTAACCGAGACATTTACAAATCACGAGTCACCCGCTTATCACCTACCAAACATAAATCGCATTCAGGCAACAATTTTTCAATATTCGCCAGCGAGTGCTATTCGTATACCGAATTATAATTACACATCTTATTCGCTAAATAGAAATAACGATATTGTTGTAACTGTGAGTCACCCTCTATTTACTTACCAGATTACAAATTATGTTTCAACCAAAAAAGACATCAATAAAAACAGTGGACTCGTAATATTTATTTATACACAATAAATTTAGTATTGTCAAAATAACTGAACATCCTAATCATTTATTAAACTGTATAGAAATACAATTTAAACTCGACAAAGCAAAGTACCATATGATTGCAGTTTATAGAACACACGGTTCGAATATTATTTCGTTTATTAATGATTTTAACCACATACTGGTAGAAAACAATCTATGCTTTAATGTAGGAGATTTTATTATTAATATTAATGAAAACGTAATAAATAATAACAAGAAGAATAATAATTGTATGACTGAACATAACTTCACATGGTGACTGGATAACTCATCAAAATGACAATTCAACACACCTACATAAAGTGCTATAAAATCATGAAAAGTGATGAAATAAAAACTGGGTTCATTAGGTTACACATGTAACTATTTAAACTAGTTTTTGTTTCATCACTTTTCATAACTTTATAGCACTTTTATAGGTGTGTTGAATTGTCATTTTGAGGAGTTATCATGGAACCACCGTAATATTATCCAATCCGGGAGACGAACCTCCTTTTATGCCTTCTATTATTTTTAAGATTTCACACTCAGACGTTGTTTCAAACTTTGGATTTTTTTTTGATTCTGTAAATTTAGAACTACTTACTTTTTTGGGTTAATGGGTTTATTAATAATTTTCGCTAGATTTTTTCCAACATTGGCAAAAAAAGAATTAAAAGGTTCCATGATAACTCCTCAAAGTGACAATTCAACGGTGACCGGATAAATCATCAAAATGATAATTCATCACATCTTTAAAAAGTTATAAGTCATGGATAGTGATGAAACAAAAACTTTATTAACTGGATTAAGTAGGTTAGGTTATGTTAGGTTAGGTTATTTTTTTCATAGATTTTAATGACTTTATATCACTTTTTAAAAGTGTGTTGAATAGTCAATGTGTTGAGTTAGCATGGAACCGTATTATAGCTACTAGTAGTACATTTTACTAGTATATTTTTTTTCCTACTTCTTTTGATTCTGCATAAAATACTAATGTAATATCTACAATAATATAATGTACACTCCTCTTCAAACCACAAGCTGATGCTTCTCTGGAAGAGTATTATTAAATATTGTATACAAATCAAATAAAACACTTATAACTATATTTATAAGTTATATTTCACATCCTGATGAAGCTCGACTGTAGCGAAACCGGTAGATGTAATAATAAAAAAGTCGTGGTTAATAAAGAAAGTGTTTTATTTGATTTAATATATAATGTCTAACCACAAAGTGATTGCTTCCTACGAAAAAAAATTAAATATTTTCATTGTAATTGTAAACCTTATTACTTATTTGTTCTTTTTCCTTTACTAAATTGAAAAAATAATTTTTCAAATAACTACAACACTCATACTTGTACAGCATACTCGTCAGAAGATTTTAAGTGGCAATCCCGCATGTGTTGTATAATGTGTGTTGTACAATGTACATAGTGTGTTGTGTATCAATAGACATGTTGTATATAGAGTGTTATTGTGTAGCCTCCCTCGCGAGGATTCATCTTGATGGTGGACTTAATCACCGCTGACAGCTTCCCTCGCAACTGATCTAGTTATGAGCAGATAAAAGGGTTACAAACAGGCGCTTCTCAAACTAAGTCTTAAGGTAATCCCTCTTTTTGAGAGACTTATAATACATCGAAGAAATCTATAATATTAATAATCATTTCAGAAAACTTTCATATAAATTTTCTCCGCCTTTTTTACACGAGTGGTGCTCTCAATAAAGGTTGCAACGCCACATATTTTTATAAAAAAATACAAATATAATGAATCTTAATTATATATTATTCTGATTAATAAAGAATAATTAAAAAAAAAACAAATGAAACGAGAAATACAAAATTATAAAAAAAGGTAACGGTAACAACCGGGAATCAAATCCAGGAACTCTGTCTTACTGGCACAACTCCTTTAACTACTCGGCCATTGCAACCTGGTTATTTCACGTAATTTTTCAAGAGTCCCAACTGCTCCCAACCATTTGGAGACAGTGATACTGCGGCATCCCCAATTGAGGTATGTTGTGAGGATAAAGGTATTGTAGAGGAGAAGGAGATTGAATGGGGATATTCAGATTTGATCACCAAATAGGCTTATGTCATGTCTATTAAAATTTCAATTCTCATTGGTCGAATTTAAACAGAATGACACTGAGAGTATCTCAGAGCGAACATAATATGTGTTATTTTAAATGAATTAACTGTAAACTATATAAATTAATTAAATATAAATTTCTTGTGCAAGAGAGCATTTGAACCCGCGACCTCCGGTTGGGTTACCTCTCGACCACGGTGGTTTTAATGAATCAATTACTTTAATTATATATACCAAGACTAAGAAGCTATACGCTTACAAAATTAGGTAGTCCAATCATTGCAACCTTTTCCTCTATATATTTTCTACGAACCTTGCGTAACTCCTACGTAAAATAATGTACGGTTTAAAAAATCTACGTAATATAATGTACGGTTTACGTGTGAGTAGGTTGGGATTTAGGTAACTACTTACAAATCTTATGATTACAGAGATATTTTGGTTTTGTTTTTTAAATAAGATTACACAATAAACATGCTTTTTTTGGATTCGATGTCCACTATTCACAAAACTAATAGTATAAGATGGTGAAATATTGGCAAATTAAGGGGTTGAAAATAGTCATCTTTGTTTGAGAAATCTTTCGACAGTTCCATAAGAAGAAGGGATTTTAGGCTGCTGCCGAAATATTGCTTGGAAAGGCTGGCGAGGGGGGAAGAGTGGGAAGAGCGAGGGAGACGGCTGCAGCCAAACAGGGATAACAACATTACATAAACAAGATGGATGATATTCACAATCTCTTCAAGTTAAGACCTCTCTAGGGCAGGTGCAGACAATCCAAACAATGTAATTATTATCATGGGAAAGTATTTTATTTATCATTATCTGACGGCCTCCGTGGATGAGTGGCTATGATTTTTGGTTACAAATCCGGAAGTCGTTATTTATAAAAAATATGTAGTGAAAATGTAATAAATAATGATTAATTAAAGCGTATTCCAGAGTGCCTGTTACTTTCAGTATCGCCCTGCTGAACGACTATCATTCAGAACCGAAATGTTTCGGGTTAAATGTTTAACTTTTATTAAATTCAGTTCATGACACCGTATTTGGTGACCAGAACTGAATAACCAGGCGTTTTCTCACCTTTCTCTTCCCCATCTTATTTCCCTCTTCACTATCGCCAGCTTCACAACAATTTCAAACGTCTCCAATTGGGAATGCCATAGTCTCACTGGCTTCAATCGGATGATAGCCGTTGGGACTCTTGTGCGGTACTCACGATTTAAAATAATATTTTTTCCTTTTATTTTATTTATTTAGGTTTTGTTAGGTTAGGTTAGGTTGGATTGGGTTAGAATAAAACAGAGTGAATAGTATTGTTTATATTTTAATGTGATTCCAACATATATCGTTAGTATCCGAAACCAGTGTTACTTCCTAGTGTGCCGCTGAAGAGAATGGAGAGGGAAAGGACGCTGATGTCGGTCGATGTCTAGCTCATCGCAGTCTTGTCATTCTTTCAACAACCCCTATGTCTAGTCCATCGCAGTCCTAGCATTCTTTTAACAAGTCCAATGTCCAGTCCATCGCAGTCCTATAATTCTTTCAACAAGTCCAATATCCAGTCCACCGCAGTCCTATCATTCTTTCAACTAACCCGATGTCCAGTCCATCGCAGTCCTATCATTCTTTCAACTAACCCGATGTCCAGTCCATCGCAGTCCTAGCATTCTTTCAACAAGTCCGATGACCAGCCCGTCGTAGTCCTAGCATTCTTTCAACAAGCCCGATGTCCAATCCATTGCAGTCCTATCATTCTTTCAACAAGTCCAATGTCCAGTCCATCGCAGTCCTATAATTCTTTCAACAAGTCCAATATCCAGTCCATCGCAGTCCTATCATTCTTTCAACAAACCCGATGTCCAGTCCATCGCAGTCCTAGCATTCTCTCAAAAAGCCCGATATCCAGCACATCGCAGTTCTAGCATTCTTTCAACAAGTCCTATGACCAGCCCATCATAGTCCTAGCATTCTTTCAACAAGCCCGATGTTCAATCCATTGCAGTCCTATCATTCTTTCAACAAGTCCAATATCCAGTCCATCGCATTCCTATCATTCTTTCAACAAACCCGATGTCCTGTCCATCGCAGTCCTAGCATTCTCTCAAAAAGCCCGATGTCCAGCACATCGCAGTTCTAGCATTCTTTCAACAAGTCCGATGAACAACCCATCGTAGTCCTGGCATTCTTTCAGCTAGCCCGATGTCCAATCCATCGCAGTCCTATCATTCTTTCAACAAGTCCAATTTCCTTTAATTCTCTATAAGATTTATAAGGGCACACGGTCATACCTAATATCCACAGCATACTGTTTTTTTTTTAAATTAAAATTTAATTTGTTTTAGCATAATAAATTATATATTTCATTTGAGGCCATTTTTAACAAAGTACCAAAACCTTATCAGGAAAGAGGAGTTCTTGTAAGAGCCACGATTCTTACTTTGGTAAGTACCTTGTCTTAATTTTAATTGTAAGAAAATGAAATAATTTATAATAATAACCTCTTTTAATTAATAATAATCTACATGCTTCAAAGCAAATGGCTTCTTCGCCAGGATTATAAAAAAATAAATGAGAGGTGATTAAATACTAATTATTATACAAAATCAATAATTAAATTAAACTATCATAAAATAGTTAATTATTACATTTATAAATGATATATATTTTATATAAATTATCACAATTGTGTATAAATCAAAAACTTTTATAATTCGAAAAAAATAATCAGGGAGTAACTAAATGTATAAAGAACAAAAGTAAAAATAAAATTAACATAGATATCAAAGCGAAAACAAATTTAAGATATATTGTATAAATTTAAAAGATGTTATATGAAATCAAGGCTAGTAAAAATATTTTGTTTATTGATATTATTTAATTAACTTTTAACACTTTTTCATATTTTTTACAAATCTTGAAGTCACTGAAGCTTAGCAAAAGAATAAAATAAAAATAATGGTTTTACATTTGGGTTGTTTTAAAATTAGGTGTTATAATTTGGTTTCCATTTATCATAAGTACTATGCATGATTTTGTTTAGGATTTTTCTCTTAACACATTTAAAAATCGAAACTTAATTGAATATAGTATCATACAAAAGCGATTTTCTTTAAAAGATATGTTTTTTAGTTTTAGCATTTGTGAAAATTTTTTTTAATATAGATTGTTGTTATGGGATTCTTTTCCAACCAATAATATCGTAGATAAGTAAAGAATGAACAACGGCGTAATATACATTTTTGATTATTTTCACACATAAAATATTTGTAAACCTAACGAATTTACAGATATATTTCCTTATTTTTTCTACCAGCTCTGTGATGTGTCTGTTTCAATTTATTGGTTTATGTCTTTAGTGAATGTTATGTAGGTATATTGAATATAAATCTATAAATAAATAAGAAAATTTCCCCACCCACCGCGACGTGCGTAAACCTTAAGATGTGATATTGAATAGAAAAGCCCTTGATCTGTTGTTAACTCGAACCAATAACAACAGATGGCAGGTGGGTTCAACTACTCCCTATTGATCCGCAAGTAATCTCACGCCAATGCAAATGTTTGATCAAGAGGTGATCGAAACGTCTTCAGAGGTAGATCAAGCGGCTCTTGCCATTGTGCTCCTGTGCCTACCTACTTTCTCCTATCTGCTGGTAGCTAGTAGGTGAAACGATACACAGGTATTATATTGTGGTCTGCGTGGGGTGATACTGTGAAACACACCTATTCTTCAATTTTAATAAAATATCTATTTTTAGTAAATAATAGTTATTGTAAAAAAAGTATCAATCTATAAAAAAATATTATAAGCAATAATTAGTCCCCTGAAATATCAATATAAATTGAAAATATCTCCTAAATAAAAATAAATGTCGCCGATGGGAATTGAACCCGCACCTTCTGATGTCCGGTCAGATGCTCTGGACCACTGAGCCACGTTGGCTTGTTGGCTATTTCCAACCCGCCTTGAGGCGGCTAATTATAGCATATAATAATTTGTTATCCTTTGTGCTATGCTAGGCTATATTATAAATCTTGTCTTATTAACATTAGTTTATCATTAAAAAATAATAATAAGCATCAATTTGGTGAAAGTTAATCGTTCAGAATCGAATTGTTGTAGTTGTTTGAAATGGATTTAGTCCATAGATATGTGAGTCAGCAGAAAGGAATCTAAAGGTGAGGCGAACAATCTATGTTGCGAGGTGCGGGAGGTGACGTTGGCTTCACCCTTTCAATGACTGTTCAATAGATTAATCCGTCAGTTTTCAGACACCTTGACTTTTATCATCATCATTGAGACTTTGAAAATAAAATCTGCTTACGAATGACTAGTCCTATTTACAACAGCACGCGAATTGCTAGGAGCAGTAATACACAAAATTGTAAATTCCAAATCCCTCGAATAGATTCCGCATGTTTCCGTGATCGAATATTTTGATATGGTATTTAGTTAGACACTTATACACATAATTTATTTATTCGTATTCTAATGATGTTACAGCAGCGTGGATGAATTTTGGATATGTTTGCAATTTTAAACTCAAATCTTCGATTGAATCTTGAATTTCATAATAATTCAACACAATAAAGATACAGTAAAGACGGACGAAATAGCTGCTCAAAGACTAGGACATCGGGAGAGAAACAAAAATTAGAATTAAAATTAAAAAGAAAACACATTAAATACATAAATTACATGATTGGTCTTTTTGATGATGATTTTAAACAATTGTGCTATGCATAAAAACCTTGTCTTATAAACATTAGTTTATCAAGGCGATGCACTACGTAGTAATACAAAATCATATGTTTTTGGTTTAAAAATTTGGTCGCCTAGAACTGTTTGCAGATGCTTTAATTAAATACTGCGAGTAGAATACACCTTGGCCTTTGAAATAATCGAGTATTTTTTAGATAAATCTTTTTAAGCTCAGAAAAAAATAATGTATAAGGCCTATGAAAACTGCTTTAATGTTCGAAATCTCCTACTTACGAACCCATTTTCGATTATGATTTTATTGTATAGCGAGGCAAATTAAGTTCATTATAAAATAATCGGAAATTTTTTTAATATTTATGCCTGAACATCCACAAAATAAAATAAAAGACAATTTTGGCCATGTTTTTTTCTTGCATAAATCAAAACAGGCGGATGGTGTTAAGCGGGAATTTAAACCTTATCGCCATCTATGTAAGGGGTGTTATTGATAGCGGCTAGATTTAAAATATTACACGGCTACGTCGCCTTAAAAAAATAATAATATTTGACAAGTCAAAATATTTCACCAACAAATGTAGATATAATATGTCTCGACGCCATCTAGTGGGAAATTTAGCACTAACAAAGCCTTTCCTACAAAAATAAAGTTGGTTGTTTACAGGTGAAAAATATAATAAACGGTAATTGTTGATTGAAGTACTAGTACATATTGAATTATTTGGCGGGTTGGAAATAAGCCGACGTGGCTCAGTGCTTCAGAGCGTCTGACCGGACATCATAAGGCGCGGATTCAATTCCTGTCGGCGGAATTTATTTTTTATTTGTATTGATATTACAGGCGACAAGTTATTGCTTATAATAATTTATTAGTTTTTGATAAAACTAAATGAATTATAATAATGAAAAAATATGACCCAAGAAAAGCGAAATGTTCTTAAATCAATTCTCAGAACATTCAATAACTTTTTGCTTGCATGTTTTTTCTATTTCATTTGATTTGATGATTTTTAACAAAGTCTCATTTAATTTTAAGTTTTTTTAGATAATATTGTACTCAGGTGTATGTTCTGTAGTGTTTAACCCTTTGCCTGTGATTAAGGGCTCCCTTAGTTAGGTAAATATTCGTGGCTCATAGTAATTTATGATGGAATGACGCACCTGACAGGAAATAGATTAGAGTACGCGTGTTTGTGAGGGGATACGTAATATAATTATATGGGTGGTATAACTTGTATTCCACGTGGATTAGGTACACTTAATTTGAAATACCCATGCAGATTGTTTCCACGCGTTGGTTTATGATAGAAAGTATCGTAATGTTCATAATTTCCACTATAACCAGGAAATGCCTTAACTTCTTCCATTATCACGATAAAACATATAAAACTATATAATAACTAGTCCCCGGCGTTGACCGGCTTTACGCAAACTTTTAAGAAATCTGATGTAGACAGTGACCTTCGTGGAACTATGAAGCATCTTTCTTGACAAATGTAGTGAGTCTGAATCAAGTGAAGAAAGGAGACGCGAGAAGGAATCTTGATCCAGTCTCACCTAAATTATTTGTTGGAAATATGCGGAAAAACACACATTACGTTATTAAAGAATTAACAAATAATACGGAATAAAGTTATGAAAACGCATTAAGTTCAACCCAGATATCCCCACGAAAAAAACTTTACCAAGAAATAAACTAAAATTGAAAATTGTGCGAATATAACATATGCCTTTCAATCTATAAAATGAACTAATACACACAGAAGCAACATTTTTAAAATCTTCACAAGTACACAAACACTCTATAAGACAACATAATAAATTGTACACACAGTAAAGACGGAAAGTGGTAAAAAAAGCATATGCCACGAGGGTATAAAGTATACGCATAATACTTACATATTCTACCCAATAGCCTCAAAACGGAGAATCGAATAAATATATTTAGGAAAAAAACTGTTCGATCTTAAGCGAACAGAATGTAGAGAGTTTGATAAGATGGATGTCATGTACTATTGTTATATTGTGTGAAATTATGTATTTAGTTAGAAGGTGAAATATTTATATTTCTTTAATGTGTAATAAAAAAATATTTTGGAAATTCCTAGCTATTCTGATCTAGTCACAAAGCATAGCTTAACCCATATCGAGTAACGCTCCAATTACGTTTGTCTGTAACCAGAGCGATACTGAGGGCGCATTCTACTCTTAAACTAGTTGCAAATAATGTTATATATTGTTTTAAGAAAATCAGAAGTGAAATAATTACCAGTGAATAAATAATCTCTGGAAGTGGGATCTATACCAATATGAAAGATAAATAATGTCGGTAGTTTAAATAAGACTTTTTGATCCTCAGTCCGCAGATAGGTGAATGAAATAAGAGAAAAAATCAATGTTTGTGAAATGAATTATACTAGTGTATCGAACGTCATCTTCATCATCATCAATATAACATGCACATCAAATATACTCGTAACAAACACAGCAAAATGCCATCATATTTACCACTGTCAACAACTATGTGAAACCTTCCATAAAAACTATGTTAAACCTTCGATAAAATCTATGTGAAACCTTCCATAAAAAATATGTGAAACCTTCCATAAAAATTAATGTTGATAAACCTGCCCTACAGATACTTAACTAATTTTATTTTTTATTTTTTTTTTTATTGTTTAAATTATAACATTGTTACAGTAATACACATAATATATGGCAAAAACAAAATAGAGAAATAAATTTACAAGGATTCTAGGCCAATTAAGAGAGCAAGCTCTTGAGCTTGGTGTAGGACTTTTCATAATTTTACTACATTTTATTGTACAATGATACTATAAATATAATCTTAAATACTAGGATGTTATAACGTTAAAAAATTATAATATGTCATGAAATTAAGTGATTTGTGATGATATGGTTGTTAATTTTTTAAAATATAATGTGATATTTATTTTAAATGAAACAAAATCTGTTATTTTTTTGTTTCATCGGGAATACTACTGAAATATTTTATGCCTTTGTAAAAATAATTATTGTGAATTTGCTGTGTTGAAAATAGAGGAATATGGATGTTATGCTTATGCCTTAATGATGAGTTAAGTATGAATTTCTTTATTACATTTTCTTTGAAAATTTGTAATATTGAATCTTTTTTATAAAGGTCTTCAATTTTTGGTACGTTGGTTGTTTTTTCAAAATTATTTTAATAATTACTTTTTGTACCACCTTTTCCCCACATTCCTAACCGTGCTTTCAATTATCTAATTTGTGATGTTTTGCCACAGTTCCATTGACTCAATAAGGATTCTTTCGCTGCAATCAAAAGCTAAAACATATTTATATTTCTCACAATCTATCTGTTATAATGTAATAATAGGTATTAAAAAATATTAACTACCATATGTATTCCTCATTGGCAACCAACCAACATCTCTCCCATAGTTCGCTCCAAGTGGTTTGTTACGTTCGGTGATTTAGCAGGGGTGCCCGGGTTCATCGGGTGAGGTGTGTTCAGGATGCGCCTGGCCATCAACTGCGTGACGTGCCAGATCGAGAGAGGCTGGTTTGGGGAGAAAATTTGACCTTTTCAACTGGTCTCTCAACTCATCGCCTTGCGCCGTAGTGGATATATTCATTTGTTCGTCACTCCTGGATACACTGATCCCTAGATTCCTACCCAATAATCATACCTTTTACCATCTCAGAATCTTCTCCCCTTCCTTTCCCTAAAAAAAGACCCTCCACACAGCATTCTAAAAGATGAAAAATCTTATTGATTTTCCTTAGGGCCTCCTATATGGGCTTAATGTAAAAAATATTACTGAGACAGTTTAGTTTTAATAAATATGTACTGTATTAATATACAATTTTTACTATTAACATGTAAAAGCCTCTAAAAAGGGTGTTTATAAAAAGTGAAAAATCAATGTAACTGTACAATAATTATTAATATGTTGATTTGTTGTCACGAGATGACCACAGCAATAATAATGGGGTAAGATTACTAGGAGACCGGGGGACAGGAAGGGTCGGACAGAACACTCGCTGCAGGAATATTAATTGACATAACAATACAACTTCTATGAAATAGAATGCCTGAAGGATAAGATTGTAATACTGTCCCTCGAATACTACGAGGAATAGGAGTCAAATATCACCGCGGTTCTTGAAATTTCCGGACGTAAAAACTTAATTCTAGGTTTTGAATTAAGTTGCTTACTGTCGATGGTGAACTTGCCTAGAAGAGGATAGAGGATTACGCATTCAAGTTAATCCAATTCCGCAAAAGCATTCTTGTTTGATATTAAAATGAGGATATACTTAGATTCTACCAGAATGTCATTTTATCCATTTCCTACCTTTTCCCAATCCCCAAGCATCACCTTGCCGGAAAACTGTTTCAGAATCCCTTAAAACGTTGACAGGTATTGTAGTTGGTGAAATATAATATGAGTTCGTTAAATCATATAATCTACAAACAAGAAATTAAAAGAAAAATTCTCATAATTTTATGAGTGTGTGTTTCATCACCTTTCTAAATCAAGACATAATTTAAAAAGTTCGTAAGTTATTTATTAACATAAAATAAACTATATATTTCACATAAAATCCAACAGCATGGAAGCAATCTAAGGCGCACAACTCACGCCGCTAGGAGGCGCTAGTGTAGCATGCTGCGTTCAAAATGTATGGGGAATGTCAGAAGTTGTAGGGATTATTAATATTATAAGGTGTTTGGTGTATATAATCTCATTTTGAAGTAAAAAGAAGACATTTGACTAACTTGGAAATGCATAATATTGTTTTGGGTACGCATTCATTTTGCTGTGGCAATAATTACATCGAGGTATCGTGATGGAACTCACTATATTGTAATTGTGTTGGGTGCTCCTTTGCAGAGTTACAGTAGTAACTGATCGCTCATCACGTTTTCCTTCCATACCTTGTTCTATCCCACACATTGCAGCACCCAATTCCAGCAATCACCATTTCGTATCGTTTAAAGTTCTTTCAATCCATGACAAGTGCATCTGAAGCAATAATTCGTAAGCAGTTTTGGATGCAACACTTTTAGGCTATGTTAGGTTAGGTTGTGTTCAAACAATACTTGTGAAATAACACAAATTAATCAAATAAAATTTATTTGCGCACGCCGGGTTCGAACCCGCGACCTTCGGAATGGCAGTCCAATGCGTTACCACTGGACTCTGCCGGCCGTCAGATATAATGTGGTTTCAATACCACAAACTAGATGTCGTTGGAGTGTGTAGATTTAAGTAAGGATATTTAGTTTATGTAGTTTTAGGATGTCTCCGTAGTTGGTAATAGTAATACCACACGACAGAGATAATATGTCAGCCGTTTGGGTCTAATACCCGAATATTTACGAGTACTGCCAATACAGGCAGCATCTCAGCATGAGTTCCCTACTGCAACAGAATGCATTGTAAGTATCTCACAATAATAAACATACTCGTAATCTCAGACGAACTGAAGTAATTATTGAAATATCGCGATCATCAAGTGTATTTCAAATTAAGAAGAGAATTAACAGTACTCTACAGTTGTCAAACAATAATTTGGTGCGTATTTATAGGTTTCGTTTACATTAATTTATGAAGTAACCCATTCACGTAAATCCGAATTCGTATAAGCATAACAAATTATTATAGTAAAACGAACAAGCAAACCTTTTAGGTTAGGTTGGTTGGTTGTCCATATCATTATCACTATCAGTATTATAAGAGGAGGTCTGCTTCCCGCCTCTTTGATAAACGACCACTCTTACTGCGACACGACAGGAATGAATGTTGCCATATGAATCCCAAATAAGGAGCTGTCAGTGGTTTCGGGGTTGCCAATGATGAAAATTACACATTGGATATGTTTTTTGGGAAATTTGAAAGGCAAAACACATTGCATGTATTTTTTTTAATATTCTGCGGACATGAAGTATAATTAAGCCAATAAATGTGGGTAAGTACCTGATAACTACACATCTGATAACCAAACATGGCTAAAGCCATTTTAGATTCTGAATGTTCTCACCAGGGCGATATTGAATTGATTACTACCTTCAGCCTCACATACACTTAGAACATCCGGTTAAAAAGAGATTTCCGGCTTTTAACGAATGAATTAACATGCTTCCTGATGAACATTGAGTACCTACATTTCGAATACATTATCACGATGTCAAACACGTGTTCGAATACGTGTTCAAACATGTGTACAATGTGTTCGAAATATAGTAAAAGTTTTTCAGGAAGACTGTTAATTCATTCTCATTAATTCATCTCGTTAATTCAGGCCTGCAATCCCGTTTTTAACTGATTAACAATTATTGAAGAGATTTTTTAATAAATTAGTAATACTTATTTTTCAACATGTACCCATTGGGAATGCCATAGTCTCACTGGCTCCAGACGGTCCCATCTGCGGTACTCACAAAAAATATAAAAAGGTTTCTCAAAATTTCTGTGCGAACTTTGTTGTTCGGAAATAATTGCACAAAATAAAAATAAAACACTAACATGACGCTGCAGCTTTTACAGTTGTGTAGTCCAATTTGCTTTAGGGGTTTCCATATTTGCTATATACAGTAATACAGCCTTAATTTTCCACTGTTTGCCATAGTGTTTATTCATTAGGACCGGTCCGGTCGTCTAGCGGGCGGAACGAACTGTGAAAAGGGACCGGAATTTACTTAAACTGACACGACCAAGCAGAACAGACCTTTCAACAGAGGATGATAAACTAACAAGGTATAATTTTTGGTCAATCAGAGGTTGAAAGCCCGAATCTTGGAAATTCAATGGACTACAATGAAACATATATTATGGTAATAGTATTTTTTTTTAAATACCCAACTAAGCAAATTCCCGTATCAAGGTGGTAACATAAAAAATAAGAACATATACAATGATGTACACAAATGTAGTAATTCCGAGTAAAACTAATAATATAATTAATAAAAATAAAGGATTTGGGTGCCTCAGTGTTCGATAGGCAAATCCAGAGACGTCATGTTGTATATTGGCAGATTATAAATCTGCTTTTCTAGTCCACGTCCAGTCCAGTACAGTCATCAGACCAGTCCTGTCCAGTCCAGTTTACAAATCCGGAGACGTCATGTTGTATAACAGCAGACTCTAAATCTGCTTCTCTAGTCCACGTCCAGACCAGTTCATTCATCAGACCAGTCCTGCCCAGTCCAGTTTATAAATCCGGAGACGTCATGTTGTACAACAGCAGACTCTAAATCTGCTTCTCTAGTCCACGTCCAGTCCAGTTCATTCATTAGACCAGTCCTGTCCAGTCCAGTTTATAAATCCGGAGACGTCATGTTGTACAACAGCAGACTCTAAATCTGCTTCTCTAGTCCACGTCCAGTCCAGTTCATTCATCAGACCAGTCCTGTCCAGTCCAGTTTATAAATCCGGAGACGTCATGTTGCATAACAGCAGACTCTAAATCTGCTTCTCTAGTCCACGTCCAGTCCAGTCCAGTCCAGTCATCAAACCAGTCCTGTCCAGTCCAGTTTACAAATCCGGAGAAGTCATGTTGTATAACAGCAGACTCTATATCTGCTTCTCTAGTCCACGTCCAGTCCAGTCCAGTCATCAGACCAGTCCTGTCCAGTCTAGTTTACAATTCAGCCAGACAATGATTTGAATCTTTCCGATTCTTTTCTTTCTTACTTTCTATCAGCCATACTGTAATTCGTTTTTTAGGAGGGTCTGTTTTATATTGCTGATTATAAACCTTAAGCGCTAGCAATATATGAAAACGTATTATTTTTTTAATGATAAACTAATATTTAGAAGACAAAGTTTGAATAGCACAAAGGATAAAATATTATTTAATCAATAATTAGTCGCCTGAAATATCCATACAAATTGAAAATATTTCCCGAGTAAAAATAAAAGCTGCCGACGGGAATTGAACCCGCACCTTCTGATGCCTGGTCAGGAGCTACGTCGGCTTATTTCCAACACGTCACATTTGTTATATAACAACTTCATCCAAAAGATGCATTCATTTTTGCTACTGTCACTCTTTGTTCTGTTCTTAGTCTTGTCGAGTAACTGTGATCTACAGAACTGTGAATCTTAAGGTTGTTCTATAGTACATTGTAACATTACATTCAACAATTTTTTTTTCAATTAGGCTGTCGATGGATACAAGATTTTTAACCATCACTCTTACTAAAGCTTCTTAATATGGATCTAGAATGGTTTTCGCTCCCTCGCCCCAGTGTAGTATTCCATATCTATTAATCGAATGGCACAATTCATATTATACAACTTTAGATGTTTTCTTGTCAACAATGTTGCGTACATCTTTCAGTAAGAATATTAAAAGATAAATGTGGAGATTTACAAAAAATGTAAGCCTTATGATTAAGGTTAAGAAAGGGACGTTCAAATAGTTTTGGCAAGTTAAGGAGTGTAAGAAGAATATAATATGATGATGTTTCGAAGTGAGTTAGCTAAGAGCTTCACAGATGCACTCATAGAGGGCAATGCAAAGAGCTTGTTTGGAAGTCCGCAAGATGGCAGCTATTAGTCAGTAGTCGCTAGGGCCAGTTAGGCTGCTTCCAACTTGGTGTTTGCAGATCTCATTTAGCCAGCTCCTAGTTAGGTCGACCATCGAAGTCACTCTTGTAATACGCGAAGTATTGAATAAATCCCTGATTTAATATAAATAACTTATTCTCTAAAATCTCCTTCCACGACGAGTTGGAGAATTATTTGTGGGAACACAACAGATGCGAATGTAAATGGTAAAAGTCGGGGACGTCTGAGGAAGACATGGCACGATCAAGTGGACCACATGCTTGAGTCGAGCTATGTCAAGAGACCCAATAACAGAAGAACATATATGAGACGATGCATGTATGTGAGTGAGGCAAAGAATGTGTGCCAAGACCGGTCCGTCCTTTTTGCCTAATCCTGCGGGGAAACGAAATGATGGTTAGTTACTTAATATTATATACACTTCTCATTGAATTGCGTACTAATTATTGTTTTAAAACTTCCCGAAGATACTAAGGCACTTCATCCTCCAGCGAAATCCCAAAGGTAACCGGAGTGATACGCGTTTGTTGAGTACAAATGTAAAAATGAAGGGGGATAAAATAATAATTTCTCTAACAGATATTTCTTGAACTGAATACACCAGAGAATAGTGTTTTTTCATTCTGGCTGCGAAGCATTATAGCAAAAAGCAGTCATATTTCATTTCAGTGTCAGTTTTGTATGATCCCATCTAGCTGTGTTATTACTCTGGTGTTATCTTTGTTTGCTGACTAAATATATAAATAGTTTAACCATAAAGATACAGCAAATCATTGAGTGTAACACGTTAGTTTATCACAAATAACTGATTTGATATTTGAGCCCTATTAAATTTGGTTTTGAAGCATGGAGTCGGTAGAGGAAGTAAGAATGGTGTTGCATAGTATAAGCAACATAATTTACAGCTTTACAAATCTTCAATCGCTTCACCATTTCCAATACACACTAAAATTTAACTAATTAACTAAAGGACGGACCGCCAAACAAGTCGGTCTTGGCGCAAGTCTCATACATACTCTGAATCATTTGGTCCATGTCTTCCTCGGGCGTCCCCGACTTCTGCTACGATTTAAATTTGCATCATATATTCTCCAACATGGAAAAAATGTTATATTTAAATGTATGAAAATTAACCCACGAAAAACAAAGTTTTTACTACAATAAATCTATTTTAAAACATCTTTTAAAACTTTTTTTATTTATTTTTCTGAGGATTGAACCTTCCTACCAAGGAACTGCAGTCGACAACTATACCAACATCGCCAAATGCCAATCGGATAGGACTGACATTTATTTCGTATATTAACTACTCTAACTTCTTCTGATTTCAAAGAAATGCAAATAAGTCCGCGTGTGTGTGCCAGAATGTATGGTCATCAACAACGAGTCTACCTACCAAGTTTCAGCTCGATCGAATGTCGGGAAGTGGGTTAATTTTTGCTTCCAAGATTTGCATTCATCCATTACCAAAAACAAATGTGAAATTCAAATATACTCGTTTAAAATTGATTAAAATTGTAAATTTTATCATCGCTTTAATTTTGAAACGGCAAAATTATTCTAACATTCAAATTCGATTATCGTCCACTTCTTTATTGCTGTCCATTTCTCTCTAATAACAATAAGTAGACGTAAGCAAAACAAAAGGATGTCGGAAGTGTATAAAAATTCACATGTGTTCCCACAAACAGTTCTCCAACTCGTAATGGAAGGAGATTATAAATAATTGGTTCTTTGTGATAAATCAGGGATTTGTTAATACTTCGCGTATTATAATGGTGTCTCAATGGTCGACCTAACTAGAAGCTGGCTAATTGAGATCTGAAACACTAAGTTTGCCTGGAATGATTCTAACTGGTCCTGGCGACTACTGGCTACTAGCTGCCATCTAGCGGAGTTCCATGCAAACTCTATGCACTGCCCTCTATGAGTGCATCTGTAAAGTTCTTACTTCCCAACAATTACACGCAATCTGTTCGCTTCATGCCACTTATAAAACTTTTATTAAAACAAACCATCGAAACTATACGCCATTCGAAATTTATACAATTTACTATATTATATACTATATATATTGAGAAATATATGGAATACATTGACTTTTTAAATTGTGTTAAGAATATCATAAATATTGTTTACCTAAAACTGTAACATAGTTTTCCATTTTGGTAACACATTGATGATGATTGATAAATTTTGATATAGATACGTATGTTTCATCAAAATGTCTGTGTAAAGGAGGGTTGGTTTGCCGCTCTACCGCAGAAAGTGCAATAGCGCTGCTTTCACTACTGGCGGTAAAAAGGAAAATTATATTGAGTTAACTCCAATCCAATCTACCAATTGCCCGTTAATATAAAAATATGTTTGACTTGATAAGCGACAGGAAAATTTGAAGAACCCCGTTTTTGTGGAAAATCACTTTTAGAGATTTATTCTGTAAACGTTGAGAAGAAAGACACACAAAATAACAAGACTTTGATCAGAGGTTCCCAGCGTTATATGGCTCACCGTCCACTTTCCAAAAATATTTTTCTTCAACAAAATTTAACTTTTACGATTTTTTTTTAATGTGACAGTTATATGTTTTGAATATTATCACGAATAGCCCGGCTGTTGTGTTTAATACTTCAACATTGCACACACCACATTTTATAATAAGGGAAGTGGGTGGATTTTCTATATTCTGAAAATCTCTGTAACTCAGAAATGTTGCTTTCTAAATTTAAAAAAAAGGTTTCGTAAAACAATGTTATCGAAATTCGTCAATAATACCTAACAACTAATTAAACTGTTCATATGCAAGATTCTTGGAATAATTTACGACTTATGTGAATTTATTTTATTGGTTAATTCCTCTATTCTTCATTTCACCCTTCACCACCCCTTGAAGTTTTCACCGTCCCCGATTTGCCATAAAGACCATCACCGCCCCCTGAATCTAAATAACGTCCCCAGGGGTAGGGGGCGGTAATAGTAATAGTAAAATAATTTTGTCACTTTCTTGTTACTTGTACTATAATCAATAAAAGCTTCTTCTTACGTTGACAGTATAAAATATATTAAGTAAGGCAGATATATTAAGTATCTCAGATCTACGGATTGGAAGAACGCTTTGAAAAGATCGAAGCTGAAAGACATTTCGGAAGATCAAAGAACATTTGAATGAAAGCGTGAGAGCATCCAGGACTCAGGACTAATATAACAAGTACGTGATCTCAAATCTTTTCACGTTTTCAGGACTCAAATAAGTAAAGACTTGCTCTACGTTTCTATGATTACGAATTGTTTTTTGAGTTACCTGTAATAATATCTTTTAAATGGAACATTGAAATTTTGAGTTATGTTCGTGTAGATTGCTTTTATTTTTATTGGTAAATTTTGGATAGGGCCTGACACGCTTATTACGAATAATTTTTAGAAAAAAACTTTATATTTGCCTTAATTACTATAAAAGAAAACTTTTTGCATTTCGGGCGGCGGAAAATTATGCATTTTGATTTTCAATTGCATAAAACCAAAATTCACTTCGCGAATCGATGTGGCGACAACGCGACGCCATTAGGAACGCACTGTTATGTTGGTATCACTGATGCATTAACAAGAGCTAAATACGACCGTTGCTATCTTCGTGGGATGCCGAGGTTTGTGTAATATGGTTTGTGATACAAAGGAAAGTGCCCCTTAATAACGCCTGCTCGCGTCAAGGCAAGAAAAACATCCCAGTTTTCAACTAGTTTACCGGCTACGCTAGGTTTGTGTAACATGGTTTGTGATACAAATCAATGTATCAGGGATACCAACATAACAGTGACGTACCTAATGGCAGCTGATTGCCGCCGCATCGATTCGCGAAGTGAATTTTGGTTAACGCAATTGAAAATTTAAATTCATAATTTTCCGCCGCCCGAAATGCAAAAAGTTTTCTTTTATAGTAATTAAGGCGAATATAAAGTTTTTTTCTAAAAAATATTCGTAATAAGCGTGTCAGGCCCTATCCAAAAATTACCTTTTTATTATTTAATTTTTTTTAATTCACTTTTTTCTTTAATTTTTATTCAATTTAATAATAATACAACGTTTTTTTTAAGTCATGTTAAAAAAGGTAGTTCAGCAAAGCTACCACACGGCTGCTCGTCTGCCGGTGTTACCTTAACATATTCACTTAATTAATAAGAATTATATTATATGCTTTAACATGAAAAATTATGACATCTGTCAAACAGATACTATATGATTGTCAATACATTTTTTTTAAACTAAGAATAATTATTTACATAATTTTAGTTACTAGTTTTTTGCTTCTTTGATATGATTTGTAATAATCAGTTTCAACTCGGAAAATTAATAATTTTGTTTCAGTTTTGATAATTCATAATTTAGTTTCAGTTTAGAAAATATGTTCACTTCACGCATACAACCAAGCACCGACAGCCAAAATTAGGATGTTTAATATTTTGAAATAAAACACTGTAATACGAATGAAATAAAGAAGAAGAAGAAGGTAGAGCATTCAAATAATTATCTTTGTACATTCAATAATATTCATTCAAACTCCAACATCGGATATTAATACATTTTTGGATTTACTGCCCAAATTTAAAAGTAGCATCATGTTAATAATATTATAAACTGTTCATTGCGCATACATTTACCTATACACGCTCAGATACACACACATACACACACACACATATATATACTATGTATAGACGTCACTCTGTAATTACCAAATATACATACCACATATAAGACTTTACAAGGAAACATATCATTGGTACGCATCTTGAAATGTTTAATATTGTTTCATCACTGTAATGTTTGTTCCTTTAATATTAAATAAATTAATACGTACCTATTTTTTGTATGAAAACGCAAACCGGTTTCGCCACAAGCAAAGTGTTATGAGTACAAGAAACAAACATATAAGTCGAGAGGTGATTAAAGTAGACACAAGGTCGGATCAAGCAGAATATCTCGATAGGTGTAAAAAAATTGGTCAAAGAATCACAGATAATGAATAAATCTTCACCAATAGCGTCTACTATGAAAAAGCAGTCATCTGTCAACACAAACACCTTAAAAATCTTTCAAAATGTATCCAAGGAATTTAAGTTATTATGAAGTGAAGCCTGATATAAATAGTTTCTTTTACCAAAATGTGATTTAGTACAGTATCGCCACAAAATTCAATGTAGAACAAATTCTAGGGCATGGTTTTTATTTTTATTTATTTATTTATTTATGTCTATTCTTGAATACACGTTTTACAAATTATTACAGTGGTATATATTGCAGTACAGAGAAAAAAAAGTACAGAAAAAAGGTATAAAAAATGAAGAAAAAAGGTATAAAAAATGAAGAACATAGGTTGATTTAGGTAAAACTGTGTGTGTGTGTGATATTATATGTAACGTGAGCACCTCACTAGGAGAACCTGTGCTGAGGTGTTAACGTGTTTGTGGTTAAGGGTGACAGGTATTTATGTGTTATGGTAGAAAGTTATTATTATTTTTTTTTTTTTTCACAGACATATATTGAAACATGAAAACACACTTTTATATGTGAGTGTATGAATTTGTGGATAATTCTTGATGAACGTGTATAATATTTAATTTTACTTGTTATATTTTGGTTATGTTTGGTTTGGAATTATAATCTTTTGAATAAAGTGAATATCTTGATTTTTTATCCAGGCTATGATATGTTTTTTGAGAAAGTTTGTAGATGTGTTTGTAGTCAATAATTGTTTCAAAGTAATGGGCATACTGTTAAAAAGTTTGGTTGCGTAGTATTGAAAGTGTCTTTGACCGTGTGTGGTGTGTGTTATTGGAATGTTCAGTGTTTTATTTGTTGAGGACCTGGTTTTTATTATGGCTTTTGCTTGATTTGTAATATGAAGATTATTATGGATGAGGTGTAGGAGAGCAGTTTTGGCGTAAAGTTGTCTTATTGACATGACGTCTAGTGTTTTGAAGATTTTGGTTGAGTCTGTGTAGAATGGTACTTGCAGTATGAGTTTTATTATTGCCTTTTGAACTTTTTGAATTGGGTCAATTGTTGTGTTTGTAGCGCTTCCCCAAGCTAATATTCCATAAGTGGCAATGGATTGACACAGTGCAAAATATATTGATCTGAGTATTGTTAGTGGGAAAATGTTTTTAATGGATTTTATTAGGTGTAAGACTCGTTTTAGTTTATTGGTAATAAAAGTAATGTGGTCAGTCCATTGTAAATATGCATCAATAATAACTCCTAGGTACTTTATTTGTTTAACCCTTTCAATGTGTTCGCATTGGCAATTGGGTGATGTTTGTTTACATTCATGCAAAAACAAGTCCAAGTTAGACGGAGGTTGACCTCTTTGTGTAATACTGTGTGTGATATATTTTGTTTTGACTGTGTTAACGGTAAGAGTATTTCTGTTTAGCCATTTTATGACAATAGACAAACTTTTTTCAGCTGTTATGAATAAATCTTTCCATGTGGCTGCTTGACACAGAAGAACTGTATCATCAGCGAAGGTCACGAGTTTACCATCAATTTCAATGTCACATAATTCGTTTATGTATATGAGGAATATTAATGGACCAAGGACACTCCCCTGTGGGACTCCGTATGTGATTAAGAGTGGTTCACTTGTCTTGTTATCAATTTTAACTTGTTGTGTTCTGTCAGACATGAAACTTTTCATTAATTCAAATTCTACTCCATTTATGCCAATGTTTTTTAGCTTCTTGAAAAGTTTTTTGTGCGAAATTGTATCGAAGGCTTTAGATAAGTCTAAATAGATTGAAATAACTTTTTTTTTTGCATCTAAATTATGTGTAATAAACTCGGTTACAGTGGCAATTGCGTTTTCTGTGTTCCTATTTTTTCTAAAGCCATGTTGGTTAACTGAGAGTATTTGCATGTTTTCCAGATATTGTTGCAGCTGTTCTTTTATTGCTTTTTCAAGAATTTTTGACAATGTGTTTAATAGTGTAATGGGTCGAAAGTTGTTTACATTATTTTTAGGTCCTGATTTATGAATAGGAATAACCAAACCTTTTTTTAGGATGCTCGGAAAAATTCCTTCTTTCAGGCTAAGATTAATAACGTATGTTAGTGGAGTAAGTAGTTGTTGGCTTAGTGTAATTATTGTTTTAGAGTCTATTCCGTCGGGACCTGATGTTGTATTATTCTTTAGGGAATGTATTAATTTGTTGGTGTCTTCCAGAGTTACTCTATGTAATTTGAATAGACTGTCACTATTTTTGTGTGTGCACTGAGTCGGAATTTTTTGAGTTTCTTGATTATCGTTACTAGACGATTTTTGTTTTATATTTTCGGCTAGGCTAGCTCCAATATTTGTGTAATGTCTGTTTATGTAGTTCAGGATAAGTGTAGGATTTTTGTGGAAGTCGACTTCTTCGTCGTTGATAAGTATTTTTTTTATTTCATCATCTTTGTTTTTTTGTGTATTTGTACTTTCCCTCAGAATAGACCAAACGCTTTTCGGGTCAAAGTTAGCAGTTACCAGTTTGTTTCTGTAATATAATTCTTTGGCTTTTCGTATAATTAGAGAGCAAGTATTTCTGTACCTTTTATAGAAAGAGTTCAGAAAAGTATCATTTGGGTTGTGTTTGACTTGTTTGTGCAGTTTGTCCCGTTTTTTAATGCTATTTATTATGCTTTGGGTAATCCATTTTTTTAGTCTTATTTTGCGGTGCGTGAAGGATTTGAATGTTTTTGTGGTGTTTTGAGTGATGAGCGTTTGTAGGTATGTAATAAGGTAATTCCAGGCTTCTTCAGTGTTGTTAATTTTTTTAAGGTGTTCCCACGTTTGGTTTTCTAGGCAATGTTTTAGGTTCACGTAGTCAGTTTCAAATTTTGTGATGTTGTTTTGAGTTGTTGGGTTCAATGCCTGTGTGGTCAGTCCTATCATTGTTGTGTAGTGATCTGTGATTGTGGATTCGAAAACTACGCTACAGAATTTGTTTTTGGATTTGATCATTAAGTGATCTAAACATGATTCCGAGTCTCTGGTAACTCTGGTTGGAGTGTTGATGGCGCTTATTATGCCATGTTCCAGGAGCATCAGTTGGTATTCGATATTCTGGGGATGGCCTTGTGGGAGTATATTTATGTTTAGGTCACCAGTTACGATGATATTTTTGAAGTGGGTAATTTTTTTTATGTGAGAGTCGAGAGCTATTAGAAAGGGTGTAATGTTGTGTGATGAAGGTGATCTGTAAATAGCGAGTATGCACGTATCTGGGTGAGCGATTATTTGTAAACAGTTTGAGTTTTCTAGGGTGAATTCTGAGACAGAGGCGTTAAGATTATCTTTTATGTAAACAACAACTCCATCATTTTGGTTTTTGTATTTTGTTGTGAAATATGAGGAGTAGTTTTTTTTGTATTTTACAGTAAAAAAGGTTGGGATCCAGCATTCTGTTAATATAATAATATTGAAGTCTATTTTAAAGGAGGACAATAGTATGTCTAGTTCGTCGTAGTTTTTGTTTAGGGATCTTATGTTTTGATTTAATATAGTAAGGGTGCCTGGGGTGCTAAATAAAGAATCGCATAGTTTTGTATTATTGGTTGAATAATGTGAGTGAGTGCTAGTTGAGTGGATAGTATTTAGTAATTCTGCCATATTAAATGATTAGCAATACATTTAATTTACTTGGATTCAGGTGGATTAGTCGTCTAAGTTTGTTACCCCATTTTTTTTAGGTCATTTTCGTGTTTTATTTGGATGATTTTATCCCCAGTTGCTTTGCGGACAAGCAATTTATTTGATTTAAACCACACGTATTGGTAGTGGGTTTCTTTAGCCGTCTGCTTAGTTTTCCATAGAAGTTCCTTAAAGTACGGTGACAGCACCTCGCTGATGAAAATGGGAGAATTTGAGTATATGGTTTTGGCCGCGTTTTTTTTTGAGAGCATAGATTCCCTTATATTTTGACTATAGAGGGTGATGTGGAGTTTGTCCGGGGTGTTTTGTCTTCGATCTTGAGTCCTGGTCACCATGCGTATATCTTGTGGTTGTAAGGGCAGTCCCAGTGAGTTGGCTACTCGAAGTACTGCTTCCGAGGCTTGTTCTCCCGGCCGCAATTCCACGCCCGCCATTTCCAAGCTGTCGGAGAGCTTCACTTGCTCTAGATCTGCAAGACGGCTTTCCAAGGATGAGATTCTTGTATTTTTTTTTCATTCTCTTCTTTTAAGAATTTTATACCTTTGAGGCCCTCCTCCAAATCTTTAAAGCGTGTGATCAGGTCATCATACTGGTTGCAAATAAAATTACTGCTTTTCTTAAGATCGCTGATTTCTTCCTCAAACATTTTTTTTATTTCACTTATTTTGTTGTCGAAATGTTTAGTGAGGCGATCAAATAATACATCGGCTTCTGAACCTAATGTTGATGCCGACGGAGCAGGTGAGCTCGGCCGGCTTTTACATTTTGGGCATTTCCATGTTTGTTTATTTTTAGATGCCATTCTTTTAAAGTTGGTATCGGAGATATTTAGGCAGTTATTATGAAAGGCAATATTGCAGATGGCGCACGTAAGTGCATGGTCATTTTTGGAAATGATGTTCAAGCATGCTTCACAGTTCATTGTAGTTCGATTTTTTTTCGAGTTTATTCCGTTCTCTTTCTTGTTAATGATTTCAGTTTACAAGGAAAAAGAAATAAAAATAAAAATCTTTGGCGGCAGTTGGGATCGTTCCGGGGTCCTTCAGATGTCTGTGCGAGTGCAATATATGCCGCTAGCTATCCGAACGCTCTTACCGCTAGACCACGGACCGGTTACGGCTACTCGACAAATAAGAGTAATATTAACTGGCTCACTCTTGTATATTATTATTTGGTGAATCGGATGATGATAATTTTTTTGTTTTGGGCAACAACACTTCTGTCACAACACAATGTATTAAAACACTTAGAATGAGAATAAAACCGAATGATTATAATTCACTAAAGTAGAAAATTCACTTTACTGATTTTTAGGAACACGTTTAACGATGAATTGCATGGATAATTGAGTTTTGTAAGGTTTAATTAAGGTGATTTCTGAAGAGCGAAATTTGACGTGCGGTCTGTTTGTGATCCGATTACTTTCTTTTATGGTGAAACAAATGTTGTGTTTTTTCTGAGAATTTGATGTTGATTAAAAATCTACGAACAATTTGAGCGATATACAGCTGTTTTATGCACATAAAATTACAATCCTTATAAAGAAGGTTGGATGAAAAAGGATTTTTGTTGCAAATAACTTTAAAAATTAATTTGGGAGCAATATTTAGTGGCTCTACATTGGACATACTGTGTTATGAATGTCGGGATTGGACTAAGGTAAAATAGACAGTTTTTTATTTCTATTTGTGCAATGTATGTATTCGTTATAGTATTAACCTTTTAAAATCTAAACAAAAGAAAGACACATTTTATGTACAATTTTAAAATGTATATTATAAGTAGGTACTTTCTCGCTCTCTTGATACATCGGTTACAATTTTTAAAAATTTAAAATTTTTTATAAAAAAATCACACTATTTGAAAATACTCATCACTTGTCTTTATTTTCTTTACACAATCAGTTCAAATTTTTGAAATTACACTGAAATTCAAAACAATCCAAGTTCATTGAACCAGAGTTTTACCATCACTCACAGACATATCCACAGACATACCAGCAACTGACATTATTATTTTTGATTAAATTAATTTCACAAAACAATTTTGTTCTTTTGATTAATCTGATTCTGCAAGATGTATTAATTTATTTAACTATTCCGCAACCATGTGGTAGTACCTAAAATTACTATTTTCCTAATATTAGCTTAAATACTGGACATATCACTTTAGTATGTTACGTAATTCTGTATGTGCATAAGTTACCATTAATAATTGACTGAATAATTAAGATTTCTATAGTTTAAAAGCCTGTAAGACAGAAAAATGCATGGGGTCGTCGGAAGACTCACTTGGTTACGTGCGTTTTGTTTAGCATCTTGGCCTGTCAAGAATTAACGGGTTTAATTATCAGTATTTTGGGAATTAGCTCAAGTAGTAGGTTTTTGTTATCAGAAGTAACCTTTTGTTTGTTAACTGTGGATTGATAATTAAACATAATGTTTTTCATATATTTTAAATAATATTAATGATAACATTCCAACAACGAAATAAAATGTATTATTACATAAATATAAATCAATTCGAAGAAATCATGTACCATGTTATTTATGTAGAATTAAATACGCGATATTCGATGTAAGCCAATTCATTCGGATACATCACAGGTAAAAATATAAATTGGTCCAATTGGGTTCTGGAGTATTCCAAAATAATTGGTATGGATTCTGTACTCAAGTGGTATTAAGTATGATACTTCAAAAAAATCCATTTGTTTTGCTGCATAATACTTGTTTCTTTATTTTATTTTTCATAAATACACTAATATTCCCGGGTAACGAATAATCTGACAACATATAATTTTATATTGCTTATTTGGTTTTTAGGCTTTTCCATGGATTATAAGGACAAAATATGAGCAGAGAGCTGACTAAAATTATACACAAATTTTTTAAAGCTTGAAATATCGTTAAATTGATCAACTAAATACAATTAAATAATAGTTAACGGAAACATAAAATAAAATAGAAACTAGAACAATACTATATATAAGATAAATCACTGAACGTACATTACCAACGCTACTACAGAGTTTTCCAATAAGAGGTTTATTTTGATATTCAATCGTAAAATATCAATGGTTTCGCTTCTTGTGTGGCACGTAGCGCCGTTTTGTTGAAAGTAAACGTTATCCAGATCAATACCATCTAATTTCGGCCATAAAAATTATTAATCATCTCTCGATAGCGCAATCCATTCACCGTAACTGTTGCTCCAGCCTCATTTTCGAAAAAGTAAGGTCCAATGACTCCACCGGACCATAAACCACACCAAACAGTCACAAGTTGAGGATAGAGAGGCTTTTAAACAATAATTCTTGGGTTTTCCGAGCCCCAGATGCGACAATTTTGCTTGTTGACAAAGCCACCAAGGTGGAAATGGGCCTCATCACTCAAGATGACTTGCATTTGATTCACTCAAGTGAATTTTAATAATTTAAATGAGTTGTTGAAGCGTGTATCGTTCCATTTTTATTAATAACGTAGTTTCTACTTATCAAATGTTAAAAAATGACAGCTTCAAAAGTAACATCTACCGAAATAAAGGGCTATTCAAAATAACACCTCTTATTGGAAAACCCTGTATAATTTGGAGGATTCAACAAAGTGCTGGTATAGATTACGCTTAATTCTATAAATGAAGTAAGTAAATATATACCCCCAAACTTGTATGCATCGTATTGGTTAGTGAGTGTGTCTGATAGTTGATTGTGTATGTATTGCAAAAGAATGTTACATTTTGTCCTGTGTTCCTAGTCGGGACATAGAATTTAATAGTAGGGACGATAGCAGGGCTGTAAATTAAGTTGTTAATGACTCTGTATAATAAAACCAGGTTAATAATACATTTTTAATTGCTTTTGCATTGATAGAAGACTTTGCAGCAAGTAGATAATTGAACTTTCAACGCCTGGGTGGAAAATCCACGTTCACTCTGATACTAAATAACAATTTGTACACTAAGATCGTTTTTTTCCTCATGTCGACGATTGTAAAAACAAAAATAAAAATAAAGTTTTTATTGCGTAGTTAGTCGAAAAATGGAGTGCATTAATGATTATTTTAAATAATCTTAAATACCTCATGAAAATTACGTAACAAATTATTGAAAATTATAATGACCCTGAGTTCATGTTTCACTCGGGTTCAATGAACTGTTGAACTGGGATTTGCATTAATTTTAAAAATTGGAATTGATTGCGGAAATACAATACTTTAATTTTAATAATTAATTAGTTATTATATTTGTGTATTCATTTTATTAGAATTATTGACACATTGTAATTTTTCAGGTTAAGGTACTAAAAGTGTTTACAAGTTAAATTTCGGATGAAGAATAATGATGGTAAACTTTTGAAAGACAACGGCCACAAGGCAAATATAATTTATTTATATTTCCTCAGCTTCACCAAGCCTACAATTAACATAACCCGTGATTTTTCACGGGTCTGTGCCAGTATAAAACAGTTGAATAAAATAATGCAAACAACAACAAATTAAAATTAACCAAAAAATGTAAAAAAATCAACACATAAAACACAAAGTTTATTTGCTCTAATACATCAATTTTTATTAGTGGATGTATTTTTTGGATTGTCTGAGGATTGAACCCTCCTCCTCAAGGACTGACTGAAATGAGTGAGCAGCGCTATTACTTTAGTCAAATCCTAAATGGATAATTCCGATATTTATTTCGTAAATTAACTGCTGTAATTTTTATAATGTTATCCAATTTCTGATAAATACGTTTGTGTGCGATACAACGATATATCTGCTTAGTTTCAGCTCAATCGGATTTCGGGAAGTAGTTTAATTTCCACATCCAAGATTCTATTGTATTAATTCATTTATTTATTAATTTTAATCATGCATTCAAGAAAACAAAATCAAAATTAAAATAGATTTATTTAGTAAAACAATTGTTCATACCTGTTATTCAGTCTATGAAAGTCTTAGCAGAAATAAAAATGTTTTGTATATCAACTATGAGAACTTTTCCCACTTTCGTTGTTATAAATATTTTACAAACCAAAAATCTGCGATTGATACGCTGAGGATGTTGGTAGGTCGCTTACGTCGTAAACGTACTAAGGATCTTACCTACAAAACCCAACTGAAAAAAGTCAAATAAACATGACGATGCACAGAAAGTTTCGCGAGGTGTAAACACCCTTTTTGTAATTAAACGAAGCTCTATATATTATGATGAGTTCATTTGGTTGGTTATACGAGTACAAGCGCCAGATATTCTCAATCGCATAATTGGATCGGGATTGGCTGGAAGTTAGCGAGAATTATAAAAGGTTGAAGGGTGTTCCCTCACGGGGATCTCTAACGTTCAGGGACTAGTGTGGAATGATAAGATTACAGTTAGCGGAATCCTTCGGGTTAAGCTGATCGTCAATTTAAGATATCGGCGGGTTATAGCTGGAGGCAGCTAACTACTGTTTAGAAAACTTTGCCTTATTTTTTTTAATGAAACGCTTGTTCATCTTAGCGCTTAAAATAGAAAATGATGACTAAGATAAAAGTACCTACCTATCCCTATTCCGCCCAAAAAACAATTTTTTCTCAATTATGGAGGCATTAATTAACAGCTTAGAACATTATGCTATGTACTAACTCTTATGCAGATCATTTGAAATAACATAGTGTTGTACTATGTTATTTCAAATGATGTACACTTACTGATATTCTTACTTGCTTCTATCAATATTTATTATTTGTTTTCTTCTGTTAATAAAAAAAAAGTTTACATTTCTCACATTTCTTCGTGGTTAACATTGCCCGTTTGGTAAATGGTTTATGTGTAAAAATGATATTTTTATTTCAATAAGAGGAAACGCGGGCGCCGAGAATTTGAACGGTAGGTATATTACAAAACTGTCCCTTGTCCCTCGAATACTGAGGAAAATGTTAAAGTGTCCTCAGTCTGATTATACCTAAATAAAATCTTCGAAATTATTTTTATAATTTTCACTTGTTTTCTTCTCAAAAACTGAACCGAGTGTTAAGATTTTTTTTCGATTATATTAAAAAAAATTTATATGTCTGTGCATTTTGTTTTGTTTTTTAAATACACAGACAAAATTGAATACTGGATGTCTGTTGATGAGAGTCCTAACTCCAACAAAAAATAACTAACAAAAAGAAAAATTCAGAGTTTGTATGAACACAACGCCGCCCGTGTTTACTTTTAAGTGGTAGATACCTATATTACAATAATTTTCCCATTTCTTCCCATATCAACTCCATTCCATCCTATCATGTTCCCGTCCCATGGTCAAATACTATAAAAAAATAATATAGGTTTTTTCGTCGATATCAAAATCACACTATAAACCATCGGATATAATAATAATAATAAAAATATTTCAAATACACGTTGAACATAGTGAACATTGGTTCATAAATTAGATGCGTACATAAAATGAACTACAGAAAATTATATATATACAGTAGGTAAATATATGTGAAGAATGGAAATGCATAGATATAAGTTGAGGTTTTTCATAAACCGCCTGTGTTAAGGTATTATTAATTTTGCAAATTATTTCATGACACTTAACGAATACATAATTGATAAAATATATTCCCAGAATGGTTTGGTTAAATCAATAACTTAAAACATATATAAACGGCGATTGATTCAGTACGGCTCCCACAACTAACAGTCTCATAAATTAGCACGAATCCGCAACTTTCCTTGAACTTCAATCTGCTGATAGACGGACAGACTGTCGGCCGGGTAACGTATGGCTTTTCGCCTTTAAAGGCTGGCTTTTAACAAACCCGAAAGGAATTCATTGAAGAATTTTCTCAATTCCAGTAATACGAGTAAAACCCTTTCTAGTTAAAAAAATATATGTTTTTATTATTGAGTTTTAAAGAGCGCAAGACTTTCATTATCAAATTTATTTTTCATGAGTGCGAGACTTTCATTGTTATATTTAATTTTCATAAGCACGAGAATTTCATTGAATTTTGAATTTTGAATTTCATGAATTTTGCACATTAAAATAATCTTACTTGAAATATAATATATATATTCAAAAAAAAATTGTTATTTTTTATTGTTATAACTGTTGTCATTAAGTAAAATAAGTTTTTACCTTTTTTGATATTTTTTATGTGAAAAGTTCCCATCGACAAACTACTGAAAAGTAGTTTATTGGAACTTTTCTGTTTTTTTCTGTATTTTATTTTATTATTTACTGTAATATTTATTTTTGTCTTGCTTTCTTTAAATAAAAAAGCCATTTTTGGTAACCCGATGTAAATTGTTTCCAAGAGGTAATTCAAGATGGGAGTATAATAAAAAAATCATTTCGAAAATAATGTATTTAATCTCTTAAAAATTCAGCGATGCACTAAGTAGCAATGCAAAATCATGTGTTTTTGGTTTGAAAATTTGGTCGCCTAGAAATGTTGCTTTAAATAAATACCGCGAGTAACTTGGCCTTTGAAATAATCGAGTATTTTTTACATAAGTGTTTTTATAAGCCCAGCAAAAAAAAATATAAAGCCTATGAAACTGCTTTAAAGTTCAAAATTGCTGACGAACCCATTTTCGGTAATGGTTTTATTTTATAATGTGGCAAATGAAGTTATTTATAAAATGATTGGAAAACATTTGGGGATCTGGTTAGGTGGCACCAAATGAAAGAGGTTGTGAAGGTCACAGTGTTTATTTGATGAGTCAGGTAGCCCTGATGAGATGACGTAGGACTGATGTTGAATTCTCCGGAAGCAGGCGGTGATGAGTTGATCAAGCGCGGGTCAGTGAGTCGACGCTGGACGCTGGCGACCGGGACTCGATGACGGTCAGGCACTGGCGAAGAACGTGGGTCTTCAGGTACTCCAGTGCTGACGGGAAGGCCGAAGATACGATGGACCTGTCGGCGGTGAACCGCAGGTGCGTAGACCAGGGAGGATGCTGCGTGTCCTCGTGGTGGTCAAGGTGCATGGATGAAGCGTTGGTCAGATGCGCTGGAACCAGAGCGCTGAGATCCGATGTAGCGCTGGCCAGGGACGGTGGCCGGGGCCAAGGCGCTATGATGATATCCCGATGGAGTCCATGAGCAGAGCCGGGAATATTGTCCTTCACGCGGTGGGGGTGCGCGGGTTATCACTCTTTGAGCCTTGTTAACTGACGGCTGATTGATGACTGACTGACTGCTCGCTGCGTCGGGCTTATTTATACAGTACAGCCGACGGCAACAGTAGGTAGGCGGGATCGCAAGTAAAACGAAGACACTCGCCCAGTCCGGGTCCTACTGAAACTTTCGGTGGTGCTGCTATTACGCATAGGCGATAAGCTAGAGCCTAGCGAGTTGGCGTAATGTGCCAGACCAACTCGTTGCGTTGTTTACGATTAGTTCTCGGTAGTAACTCGCAAGTATATAGGTAGGTCGAGTTGTTTACTATTAATGAGACAATCTGGATTATTATCTCAACGCCACAAACATTTAAATATTTATGCCTGAACATTCAAAATATAAAATAAAAGGGACTTTTTGGCCATGTTTTTTTATCGCCTAAATCAAAACAGCTGGATGGTATTAAGCGGGAATTTAAGCCTTATCGCCATCTACGTAAGGAGTGATATTGATGGCGGCTCGATTCAAAATATTACACGACGCAGTGCATCGTCTTAATTGCAAAATACTCAAATTACGTATGTATATAAGACCATGTGTGTAAAGTTATTAATTCTCCACCTTTTTACTTGAAAATGTATGAATACGACCAAATTTCAATATCATCAGGAAGTTAATGCACTTTTTGGAACATCCTGTATGATGATTACATTAAATTAAACTGAGCTATACAAAATTTTTTGTTATTTTTTTTTAATGATAAAATAATATATAATAATAAAAAGTAATATAAGACAAGGTTTTATGCATAGCATAAAGGATAACAAATAATTAATCGCCTGAAATATCAATATAAATTGAAAATATCTCCCGAATAAAAATAATCCCGTTGGCGGCATTTATTTTTAGTCGGAGATATTTTCAATTTGTATTGATATTTCAGGCTACTAATTATTGCTTATAATTATTTGTTTATATTTTTAGTAACTAAATCAGTTCCGTACAGAAAAGTTAACTGGAAACATTAATTTAATGGCAGTTTATATGCGAGCCAATTAATTTTAACATAATTTTTAAAAATTATTTGGTCAGATGAAAATAATATAAAAGTTATGTTCTTAGCTAACAGAACAGAGCGGTAAAAGAAAATAATTCTTAAAAAAATCATTAAAAATTCAATAAAAACAATAATGCAAGGGTTAAATAATTTTATAAATTATTATTTGAATGAGATTTCAAAAAAATATTTGTTCTTAATCGTTATGAATATGAAATCTAATATAAAAGTCAATCCTAAATTAAAACTGCAAAAAGTAATTTCCATCATGACCAATGGAGCCCTGGAGTTTTAATTTTAGTATAAATAATGAAAAAAACTACACCCTATTGAGGTTCAGGTTAGAAAAAAATTGTCAAGATTTTTCATCCAATAAATGAACGTTTACAAAAAACCACGAAACTAAGTAACTTTTTACTCCATGGTAGTAACTAACTGTCTGTGATCCGATAGCGTGAATAATGCAGCCATTAGCTAGCGATATGGAATATGCGGCAGTTAGCTATCGGCTACTTCCACCGGTCTATTATAATATCGGCGCTAAGTCTCTCCTAACAATGGCGCGATGCGATGATGTATGCGGTTTAATATCGGCAAGAAGTTTACGAGAGATCTAGCTATTCATATCTGGTCACTTAACGTGTCAAAACCATGAACGTTTCGACCGCAGACGGTAACCATTCACAGGAACAATACTTGAGGTATGAGATTTAGAAGAGTTTCGTAGCTTGGGTCAGGATATTATTAAAAAGGTTTTTTTTGCTGCTCTCAACCGTCTTGAGCCAGTGAGACTATGAAATCCTCGATTGGGGTATGTTGTGAGGCAGAAGGTAGTGGGAAGGGGGAAGATATGGGGAAGAGGAATGTGGAAAGTACCTGGCTATATAGATCTGGTCACTACACACATCTGAAGACATTTCAAGCAAAAAAATAATGAATATCTTCCACTCTGGAACGTGATGCAAATATACCGTATTAACACATAATAATCAAATAAAATTTACTTGCGCACACCGGGATTTTAATTCGCGACCTCCGGATTGCCAATCCGGAGACTTACCCCTCGACTATGGAGACCGTCATTAATTCCTTCGTACGCCCTATAGTTTAATCCACATCACACCCCCCCCAACCAGGTGGCGATATAGTTCCCGCGTCTTTACACTACACATATCTATATATCGGATATTCTTGTGAGGTGTCACATATATCACGGAAGGAGATCAAGAAAATATTTTTTTAAATACCAGACCACCGTTTCAATAAAGTACTGGTCTTTCATAGGTCGTTACTGTATAAGCCACTTGGGGACTATTAACAAATTGTTGCCCAACTTTAACAACTAAACTTGCATAACATAAAGTATACGACAAAATTCGAAAGTAGCAACACAAAAAAATGATTGTTAAAGTTATTCTTAAAAAAGCAAGAGATTTTAAAAACAATCAACTTTTTAATAAATTTAAGGTGCTTCCGGTTGAAAAAAACTTTTAATATTATAAAAAAATGCTGTATAAAAAGTTATTAAAGAATCCAAACTGACCTCAACGCGAAGTGTAAGAAGACCTAGAACGTCACGCAATATATATGTACCTAAATCATTGACTAATTACAACCACCAATGACCTAAATACACCACGATACCTACGCCAAAAGAATCTGAACTTTCCTTAACCAAAACATCCTGGTCTAGGACGTTTTCCTCAACGCTAAGTGACCAGAACCTACTATTATTTTTTTATAATGATAAACTAACGTTTATAAGACAAGGTTTTATGCATTGCATACAGGATAACAAATAATTATAAGCAATAATTAGTCATCCGAAATACCAATACAAATTAAAAATATCTCCCGAGTAAAAATAAATGCCGCCAACGGGAATTGAACCCGTGCCTTCTGCTGTCCGGTCAAGAGCACCTGTTTTATGCTGAATTGAATGTGAAACTTATATTTGATATCAAAATACCGTTGTAAAATTGTACCTACTACCTCCTAAATATGAATTGTAAGTTCCTCCTGTCCTTAAATGAGTTCTGTAACTCATCGGGATTGCTCTAGCAAGAAATAAACACAATAAAAAAATAAAATAATAATAATAAGTGTTTTATTATCATTTTTTTGGGTAACAAATAGATATAATGATATCCTCACTGGAATCTCCCGTGCTGAGGATTTCATTTACATATTATGTATAATTTAATTATAAGAAAATTAATATTACATCAAAGATACAAATAAATTTAATTATGAACAAATATCATGCAATATAATTTTTTTTTTTTTTTTTAATAATTTTAAAACAAGTAAGATGTTTTTTGACATATATATATATGAAGTGTTTTTTGGTATTTCGGATGACTAATTATTGCTTAATATTATTTTTTAGAACCTACTATTTCTAAGCAACTGTATTGTACAAGTAAATAATATTTATTTATTTAACGATTGTATAAGTATATATAAGTTCCCCAGTTATTCCGAGAACAGTTCTCTACTAACTGTTTAATAAAGAATGTTATGTAAAATATTATTAACTTTTACCTTTTCTACATAATTTTTTTTTTTTTCAAAGTTGAGGATCAAACAATATAGAGGAGCTTTCACTCAGAGCTCTAACGTTTCTATTAATATATTTTATATTGCCCAAAGTTTCTTGTGAACAAACTTAAAAAGCAATTTGCGAAGGCTTTATTTTTTTAATGAATCTTTCCGAGTAACACCGTTTTGATACATTTCTATAGTTTTTCTTCTTCTCGTTCAATTATAGGAGTATTTCGTGGAAAAATAATAGCAAACCTTTTTATTCTGAGTAAATAAAGGAAGATAACGTTCGGCATTTTAGACGAATCGGGACGCGAATCCCGGGAAATAAAATCTGTTCAATTATCTTCTTATTTCAAAAGGATAACTCAGTAAGGATGGGTTTTATTTGTTCGAGCCCTCAGCGTTCAAGGATGTCATGAAACATTGATGTTTCGGATAATACGTTTAATGAAGTTACATTACATTGAATAAGTGCTCAAGAGCACTTAAAACTTGCATTTGTCAATTGATTTTTATAAAAAAGTGTATTTGTAAATTAATATACATATCGATACGCAGGAATCGAAAACATACAGCAGAGAACCTACTTGAAAAACAGCACCATAAGAATATTTTAAAGAGAACATTATTATAAATACGTAATTTTCTCGTCATGTTTTGTTTTGTCTTGTTTCCTTATTTCTCTCTTTTTCTTTTCCCTGTATTTGTAATTGATTGATTTTTATCTTTTTTATGTGACATGTGAAGATGATTTATTGATCTCGGAGTTTTGTTAAATAGTGAATAGATACAGGAAGGACACAGTAAGGAATTTATTCACGCGGTTTTAGAGAAGAAGTAAAAACAGACGCTTATAGCTCGTTCCACATACGAGCCGACTTACACAAAAATGAGTCAAAGAAACGACCCGTTCTCCAACATCTTCTGTAAACGGGTGTTCTATTCGTGGGGATCAATGCTGCTAGCTCTTTAGAACAAGCTCCATTAAAATACTTATAGAATAGACTCAGCATGATTACATTGCGTCTACATATAGAAATTGGTCTGTTAACAACGGATTGTCAGTCAGACGGACCGCTCTCATGTCGATTTGAAAGTCAATTCGATGTTTAAAAACGCAAGGCACCCCTACACATATTCCGTACAGAAGGCAGTCTAGGCTGTTGGATTTGAATAGCATCCCCGGTATTCACTGTAGTAATATGAAACCATGGAGAGGCAGTGTTCAATTTTGCAGGCTACCGACATCTGTAGTCTAGAAATTTGAAGTTACTACGTTTAACCAAAATGGTGTGAGTCCTTGCTTAGAAAATATTGTCAATTTGGTCGGTATAGCAGGTTTCATTTTTACTGCTAGACATCACGATGACAAGTGGTTTATTTACATGTGGTGGTTTTTGAAGTCTTTAAAAAGGCTCGCATTATGTGTTTTTTCGTTCTTTTCTCAACAATAACTCGATAATAAACAAGCTCATAAGTCAGAGCGATCGTAGCAGTGTTATTCGCACAGTTCTTTATAAATATTATACCTGTTTCAATAGTTTGAAATAAATGTAAAGTTGTGTCAAGAAAACCAGTTTTTATTCAAAAAGGATCATCCCCATTTTTTATCATTTGATCCTTCAACCGGATTACGATCAGGAGATTGTATGTAAAAAAAACAAAGAACCAGCAGCCAAAAGGATACAAAATTGATTGAAACTGGAAATCATTAAGGAAAGTGGACCACATCGCAAATCTGAGATAAGTATTCAGTGCTTTCCTTCCTATCATCCATTTTATGTTTATTCAGGTCTCATGTAATTTAAACGAGATTAATCTTAAATAGAGTCAATATTATAAATAAAATCACTACCCACTTGAAAATAAGAATATAATATTATTGAATAGTTTTCTCAAATAGTATTGTCAAGGTTGTCGTGGTATTCTTTCAAACGGGTGTTTGCTAAAATAAAATAATTGTCAACCGATATTAACAAAATATAATTAAAAATGGAAAATATGAAGTCATTAATAAACAAACGCGGCGTAATCAAAGGAAAACTAACCCGATTCGCGGATTCCTTAAATGCATTGTCGGTAAATGAAATTAAATTAAGATATGAGCGGGTGAAATCATTGTTAGATGAATTCGAAGCAGTTCAACAGAAAATTGAAATGTTACCGGATTCAGACGAAATTGAAAATTATAGTCAACGAGAAGCTTTCGAAAACCAATATTTCTCAGTTTTGGCAACGGCCAAAGGTGCGATCGAATCCGTCGATCAAAGTAAGGTGGAAATTAAACTACCCAACCTCCAATTACGGGAATTTCATGGCGATCAGAAAAATTGGGTTAATTTCGTCGAAACCTTCAAGACTTTAGTCCATAACAATAGTACTTTAAGCAACGTACAAAAATTCTTTTATTTGCAATCAACTTTAAAGGGAAACGCATTAAAGATAATTGCTAATCTAGAAATTTCTGAATTAAATTACATTTCCGCTTGGGAATTATTAAATGAACGTTATGCAAATTTAAGAACTACCGTTCATAAACACATCCAAGCTCTATTTTCATTAAAAGACATGAAACAAGAAGAGCCTGTAGCATTGAAGTATCTAATTGATGAAACAAACGTTAGTTTAAAGGCATTACAAAATATCGGGGTCAAGGTAGATCAATGGGATCCATTGGTTATTTATATAATATCAAATAAATTAGACGCAGCTACCCGAAAAAATTGGGAACAATATACATTACAAGACGAATTACCTACGTTAAAGGAATTCTTAAAATGTTTATCTGCTAGAGCCCAAGTATTGGAACTGATGAACGCTTCTGAGAAAAAATTTTCTAGCTTACATAAAACACAACTAGGCAACAATAATTGCAAAAAAGATTCATCAGTATTTTTAGCGGTAAAGGCTAACAACTGCATTTATTGTAACGAGAAAGGTCACCATATTTATTATTGTAAAAAATTTCTAAAATTCAAATTACATGAGAGGATTGATGCTACGAAATCAATCCAAGCTTGTTTTAAATGTTTAAAGGTGGGTCACCAGGCACAGAGTTGCAAGGCAACCTTTTCTTGCAGGCGTTGTGGCAAAGATAATCACAACACCTTGCTACACAATGAGGTACCTCTGCGGGAGGCCTCCAATATGGATGCTGATAACGAGGTTTCAGTATCGAATTTTTCTGCATCGGATAAAGCAGAAAAAATAATATTATTGTCAACATAGGAGTTGTGGGTAGTAACAATAAAATTTTTAAAGCCCGCATTCTGATTGATTCAGGGGCCCAGTCAAATTTTATGAGAGCAGAATTTGCTAATAAATTAAATTTACCATGTGAATTGATAAACAAACCCGTTTCTGGGATCCATAATAACATCACTCACATAAAAAAGAGAATTTCAGTGGAGATGAATTCGCTTCATACTGATTATAAAAGTGAAATATCATGTCTGATTTTACAGGAGATTACAACAAATTTACCACAAGTGACAATGGCAAAAAAAGACTTCAAGTTACCACGAGGATTGGAGCTAGCTGACCCGAACTTCAATATAGCTGCACCCATCGACATCCTGTTGGGCGCGGAGAGCTTTTGGGAAATCCTAACCAACGATAGATTGAAACTCGAATCGGGACCAACACTTCAACGTACGCAACTGGGATGGATCATATCAGGACCAATCCACATGTACCCAAAGCAAAGGCCTGTATCAGATTGTTGTAATTTATCTATAAATAAAATAAGTCATCAAATAGAAAAATTTTGGAAATTGGAGGAGATTAATCCCACTAAGATTCTAAATCATGAAGAAAAGGCTTGTGAAGCCAGTTTTGCTAGTACTCATACTAGACAAGACGACGGTAGATACGTAGTAAGTTTACCGCGTCGAGCATGCATTGATCAGCTGGGAAGTTCATTGCTCACTGCTGAAAAAAGATTTAAAAATTTAGAAAGAAAATTTGTGTCAAATCCCGAATTGAAGACACAATATATACAATTCATGCGTGAATATGAGGAATTAGGTCATATGGAGGTGTGTGACCAGTCAAAGGGGGATCGTGAATCCTATTTTTTACCTCATCACGCTGTAATAAAAGAATCAAGCACTACTACTAAAGTGAGGGTCGTTTTTGACGGCTCCGCCAAAACTTCAAATGGAATTTCTCTCAATGACGCCTTGATGACAGGACCTGTTATACAAAAGGACTTATACACCCAACTATTGCATTTCAGGAAACATCCAGTAGTACTGACGGCTGACATCGAGAAGATGTACCGCCAGATTAACGTGTGTGAAGCGGACCGTGACCTGCAGAAGATAGTGTGGCGCGAGTCGCCGCAGGAGGTGCTCAAGCATTACCATCTGAAGACAGTCACATATGGTCTGGGGCCTTCCTCTTTCTTAGCCACTAGAAGTCTACGGCAAATTGGTATGGATAACAATATAAATTTTCCTAGAGCTAGTCAGGTCATAGAAAATGACTTCTATATGGATGACTTGTTAACCGGAGGAGATGACATGGAATCCTGTAGAGAGTTAAAAGAGCAATTAATCAACATCTTTTTGTCTGCGGGGATGACCTTGAGGAAATGGAGGTCCAATGTCTTGGAGTTGTCAGCCGAGTCGGGCCAAGCTAAGATTGCCGAATCAGGCAATTCTGAAAAAAATATTACTGACAATCCAAAGACTGAGAAAATATTAGGATTAATATGGAATAATGAATCTGATTATTTTTCTTATGTAATAATGAAACCATCAAGTCGAACCGAGAGTAAAAGACAGATATTATCTTGCATCGCATCAACCTTCGATCCATTAGGTCTTCTAGGACCGATTATAGTTGTAGCCAAATTGATAATGCAGAAGTTATGGCAGTCTAAAGCAGCGTGGGATGATCCATTGCCTAATGAAATATTAGCACCCTGGAGGTCCTACCTTCAAGAATTAATTCAACTAAATGTGTTGAAAATACCAAGAAAAATTATTTGCAGGCAATCTACATATCTACAACTACACGGTTTTTGCGACTCATCTGAGAAAGCTTACGGAGCCTGCGTTTACATGGTGTCAGTGGACCATGTCGGTAAGCGGCATTCACATTTAATAACGTCCAAATCAAGAGTGGCGCCATTGAAGTGTATTTCCCTGCCCAAGTTGGAGCTTTGTAGTGCTGTGCTACTGGCGAAATTAATTAAAAATGTAAAACAAGCGCTAAATATAGTGGAGATCGACACACATTATTGGTGTGACTCCATGATAACGTTGTGCTGGCTGAAAGATCAACCTACGAGATGGGCTACTTTCGTTGCAAACCGAGTAGCTGAAATACAAGAACTTAGTGATCCAGATCTATGGAGACATGTATCATCAGCCGACAATGCAGCAGATATACTTTCAAGAGGAACCACTACAGATAAATTGATAAATTCTGCAATATGGTGGAATGGACCAAGTTGGTTGACCGAGGGAGTCAACGCTTGGCCTATATCAAATATTTCGTGTTCAAACCCTCCGGAACTCAAAGGCAAAAATATTCTATTATCCACAGATATTCAAGAATGGGAGATATTTGAAAAATTCTCATCATTTATTAAATTGAAAAGAGTTACTGCGTATGTATTGCGATTTGTCAATAACTGCAGAAGTGTTAAGGGTAAAATTTCAGACAATTTAAGTGTGGCTGAATTGGAATCAGGCTTGAAATGTCTATTGAGATCAGCTCAAATACACGCCTTTCAAAAGGAATTGAAAGAATTAAAAAACCATGGCATCGTCAACAAGAAAAGTAATTTAAAATCTCTTAATCCCTTCTTACATGATGGTCTAATATATGTAGGCGGTAGGTTGAATTTGGCTACACATTTATCTTACCAACAAAAACACCCAATTATCTTGCCGGCTAAACATAAGCTAACTGAATTGATAATACGTCACTACCATTATGTAAACCTACACGCAGGACCTCAAGCTTTGTTAGCTGAAATACGATTAAAATTTTGGCCCATCTTTGGTAAAAATACTATTAAAAAGATATTACATAAATGTATTGTATGTTTTAGATGTCGTCCCCGAACCGGTCATCAAATCATGGGAAATTTGCCACCCGAAAGAATTACGCCGAGTCGTCCTTTCGCTATCACCGGAATAGATTACGCCGGACCAATTCTAATTAAAAGTGGGACGCTGAGGAAGGCTTCCCTCGTAAAATCGTATTTATGTATCTTTATTTGCTTCTCAACCAAGGCTGTTCACTTGGAATTAGTTTCGGATTTATCTAGCAATGCTTTTTTGAACAGTTTAAAAAGGTTTATATCCCGTAGGGGACAACCTGAAAAGATCTTTTCCGACAATGCTAGTAATTTTAAAGGAGCTAGCAGCAGGCTCAAAGAGCTGTACACCAGCTTGAGGGAAAACAACGACAATATTCAAAATTATTTAGTGAACAGAGGTATTGAGTGGAAGTTCATAACCCCTCGAGCCCCTAATCAGGGAGGTTTGTGGGAAGCAGCAGTAAAATCAGCAAAGTTCCATTTGTATAGAATCACTAACAATTCTTCATTAACATTTGAACTCTTGTATACCTTAATTTGTCAGATTGAGGCCTGTTTGAACTCCCGTCCATTAACTTCCTTATCCGACGACATCCATGATTACCAACCTCTTACCCCAAACCATTTCCTTATAGGCACTGAATCCTGTATCATTCCTGAGAGAGACGTCCGGGCGATACCGGACAACAGACTAACTCAATATCAGAGGATCAGTTCGCTAATTCAATCTTTTTGGTCTAGATGGAAGCAAGATTACCTGATGGAACTACAAAAGAGGACTAAATGGCAGACCAGCACTCAACGGGCACTGCAAAAAGACGATCTGGTGATTTTAAAGGAAGATCATTTACCTCCACCTTTATGGAAAATGGCCCGAATTCTGCATACACACCCTGGAGCGGATGGAGTAATACGAGTTGTTACCCTAAAAACACCTCAAGGAGTCTTTGTGAGGCCCATCACAAAGATATGTCTGATGCCCCTGGATTCAGACACTAAACCTGTAATTGACGTCCCGGACCTTACCAAGGATTGATTATGTACATTACACTATGATGCTTATCTTCTCGACTCCACCTTGGATGGATCAAGCAGAAGACCTGAGAAGAAAGAAGAAAAAAAAGGAACAATAATTGTGTTGTGTTCAGTGTGAACTATATTATTTGTGTTATTGAACTATTTAAATATGTAAAAATTAGTATGCAGACGTGTGTAATTTAGTCATTTTTGAATTTTTTTTGGTTATTTAATAGGATTAATAATTTTCTAGTTATTTTTAGTTAATTAATAGAATAATTCAACAGCATTTATACAGTTAAATTTATAAGTTTACCAGTAGGGCATAAAAAAAGGGGGTTTTATTTTGTTAATTTCTGCTATTTTTAATTATTTTGTTAGTATTTTTGTGGTATATTTAGATTAAGAATTTTTAGTTTATTCTGTTTGTTTTATAGTTTATTTTTAAATAGATTATCATTCAAAAATTTAGTGCAATTTTTGAATCCCGCCCCCTGGCAATATGTTCAATTTTGCAGGCTACCGACATCTGTAGTCTAGAAATTTGAAGTTACTACGTTTAACCAAAATGGTGTGAGTCCTTGCTTAGAAAATATTGTCAATTTGGTCGGTATAGCAGGTTTCATTTTTACTGCTAGACATCACGATGACAAGTGGTTTATTTACATGTGGTGGTTTTTGAAGTCTTTAAAAAGGCTCGCATTATGTGTTTTTTCGTTCTTTTCTCAACAATAACTCGATAATAAACAAGCTCATAAGTCAGAGCGATCGTAGCAGTGTTATTCGCACAGTTCTTTATAAATATTATACCTGTTTCAATAGTTTGAAATAAATGTAAAGTTGTGTCAAGAAAACCAGTTTTTATTCAAAAAGGATCATCCCCATTTTTTATCAGGCAGTACGAGTACCTATTGCATTGTGGGAGTCTAGAAGGCGTCTGTAGCTGTACCTACAAACTCCCGATCTACAGTCCGGCCCAATCCCTATTCCCCATCCCTTAGTCTTCTGTGCTTTGTGAGATTTTCAAATGGATTCTTCAACTCTTCAGTAGGATCTTGTATGGGCGGTTTACACCATCGTTGTGTTCTTAGGTAGCTATGGACCATACTAATAGTAACAAAAATACAACAACAAGTTATTTAAAAAAAAAAATCAGGCCTCTGTCATGTTGACTGTTATATTTCTTAAAGATGCTGTCAGAAATGCGGAAAATTTGTGTGTATTTCCTCTTCTCAATAAAATCCACGACCATTCTAGACCGATATTTTATAAACATTATAGCTGCGACAATTTTTGATGTTTCATAGAAAAATAATTAATAAAAAAATTAATAGACTATCTACAGTCTCTCGTGTCTAGGATGAACGAAGTATGCATGAAGAATGAGTTAATGATGAATGTAAGTAAGTCTAAACTAATGGTGTTTGAAAGAGAGAGTACGAAAAAAGTGTGCAATATAATTGTGAATGAGGAATCTTGGAGCAGGTGGATGAGTTTGTGTATTTAGGAAGTATGTTTAAGAGAGATGGGAAGGCTGACAGAGATATTGAAAGAAGGGTAAATGCAGGTAATTCCGTTAATGTAGGACTGAACGCAGTTGGCGCTAAAAAAAATTGTCCAAAGAAGCGAAGTAAGCAGTCCACAACGGAGTGCTGGTACCTACCCTGATGTATGGAAGTGAGGCATAACTGGCAAAGAAAGGATGAAAGTATATTAAATGCTGTTGAAATGAGATCCATGAGGCGTATGTATGGTAAAACCATGTTTGATCGTGTGAGGAATGTGGAGATCCGCAAAAAGTGCAAGGCTGATGTAAGCGTAATGAGTAAGATTAAGAAAGGGACGCTTAGATTGTTTGGGCATGTAGAGCGAATGAGCGAAGATAAGAGTGTAAGGAGGATATATGATGCAAATGCGAATGGTAGCAGAAGTCGGGGACGCCCGAGGAAGACATGGCACGATCAAGTGAATCAGATACTCGAGTCGGTCCATGTCAAGAGTCAGAATAATAGAAGAGTATGTATGAGACGATATATGAATGTGAATAAGGCAAGAAGTGTGTGCCAAGACCGAGTTGTTTGGCGGTCCGTCCTCTCTGCCTACCCCTGCGGTGAAACGGCGTGATGGTTAGTTAGTTAGTTAGTCACAAAGTATCATAAATTTTTCATAAATTGCGGTTGGAACCTTTGGTTCCATACAGATGTACATTTTAATTATTCTAATGATATGAATTAAGAGATATTATTTGTATGTCCCTTGAAATCTTCAAGGTTTCCGATGAAGATATCAAGAGACTGTTAAGTAGCACCAAATCCCGTATCGTGCTGTGCTAAGCCAATAAATCTATTTTCTCGTGTGGTAGGTATGCATAGCAGATCGTGGCGCCCCCCCTGAAAGTAATGGTTTGGTATTAGTGGTTATAGCGCACAGCAAGGTCAGCCCTGCAATAAATTTGGGGGCCCTTATTGAAAGCTAAAAACATACAGGAAAACCACAAAAACTCAAAAGAATTTTTCTATACTACATTAAATAATTACGGTAGATAACGGCAATTGTAACGGTAGGTTTACAAAAAAAATCGCATAGAACTTTGTAATGTTTCAAAATGGTAGCAGTAAAAAAAAATAGGAAGATTAGTTCAGTATAATATGGCTAATTCTGAGATTAAAACATGTGGTCTACAAAAATGACGTAAAAATCAGATCCCAGCGTTGTCTCGGCAAGACAAAGGTCTTTGGCTCAATTCCTGCGTCCGTTACTTTTTTTTTATTTTCTGCGTCTTTTTCTGTTTCATATTTCGTATAGGTATATTAGTATCATCGTATTTTTCAACGATTAAACGTAACATCGACAGGTATAACCTTAAAAAGTTATTTAAATAAGGTTATTCCAATGATCTTAAATATTTATTTTGCAATCTTAATTACTTGCTTAATCTAAATTGACTTTCCTCAAAGGCTGTTTAAGTTAGAAAAAAAATGGTTGATATTGCAAACACGAACTCTGCATAATTATTTCCATATCACAAAAGTATGCTCTTCGTTCGAAATTATTATTAAAAAAATATTTTAAGATAAATAAAATTCTTTTGAGTTTTATTCCATTCCAACATAATAAAAATTATTATAAGCAATAATTATTCGCGTGAAATATACACACAAATTGAAAATATCTCCCTAGTGCTGCCAACGGGAATACAACCCGCACCTTCTGATGGCCGTTCAGGTGCTCTGAACCACTAAGCTACGTCGGCTTATTCCAAAGCCAAATAATTCAATATGTACTAGTATTTCATTCAACAATTATTGCTTATTATATTTTTTCACCTGCATACAACTTTATTTTTGTAGGAAAAAATTTGTTAGTGCTGAATTTACCACGCGATGGCGTTGATACATATTATATCGAAATTAATCATTTTCAAATATTATAACTTTTAACGGTAAACTAATGTTTATGTTTATAAGACAATGTTTTTTTTATTTGTGGCTCAGCGAATAACAAACTATTATAAGAAATAATTATTCAATTGAAATATAAATAGAAATTAAATATATCTCACTAGTTAATTATTTTGAATTGTGATATGCATAAAAAGTTTGTCTTTTAAAGATCAGTTAATCTTTAATACATTTGAATAAAAATGCTTAAAACCTGTGACACACCACGTCAAAAGCGCGCTATATTATCGTGGCTTTGCCTATTTCAGCATATCGCTCGTCATAAAATCCCAATGGGAATGTATGGCGAGCGATGTGCTGAAATAGGCCAAGCAATGATGTATATAGCGTTATGGAATAGAATCATAAAAAGACGAAAAATTATTTTACCTTTGCCCTGTCTCAAAATACTTCTGTTGTAATCATTATTAATTGAAGTTGAAATGCCACGCATACATAATAAGAGAACCTTTAAGTATTTTTTTCTTTAGGAACATGAATAAAAAAAACATTATGTAAGTACCTAAAAATCCTGCTCCTTATCATCTAGAGCCAGTGAGAATCCATAGTCCCGGAGCATTTTAAACACTCGCTTAAACCTAGATTACATGAAGTTAGTAATATATACGTGGATGTTGTGGATCTACTTAACTGCACGGAATGTAGGTACAAGAAGGCTATAATATCACAAATGTTCAATCAATATTAATATAACCTAAGCCTACTTGCAATTACTTGTATTTCATCATTTTTATATACTTCTAGAGTTTCTGATCTCTTTCATACTTTCGGATGTCATCGTAAATCGTTTATTGTTTATTGTATATTTATACCGTTCATATTAAATAAATACATTTATAACGGGGTATGTTGTGAGGCTGACGGCAGTGTGTGGTAGAAAGAGATATGGGAGAAGATGGGGTACCTGGCTATTCAGATCTGCTCACCAAACACGGCTAAAGCCATTTTAAGCAACATTCTGAATGGTGGTATTTCACCCGGGTGACATTGAAAATATCTTCCACTCTGAATTAGGTATCTATTACATGTAACTTCTTATAAAATAAAAAAATTATTTTGTATAAAACCACGATTTTTTAAAATTATTTATTGACCGACCGATTACGTTTAACTCAAACATCATAAGGGTGCAAATTAATACAGTTAATTTCCTCCCCTATGAAAATGAATAAATAGTTTTTTCCGTAAAAAAACTCAATTCTTTCAAGATAGGCATACAAATACATTCATTGGATTGAATCACCGAAAAACTATTGTATTTGTATGTCTTTCAAAAAAGATTTGGGTTTTTATGCGGACAAAACTATTTATTATAAAAAAAAACAATATATTAACTATTCACACAAACAAATAATTCGTCTAAATTTTTCGAAGCATAACTTGCAAAACGTGTATTTAAGTGAAGTAATTGAATTAGAGCCATCTATGAAAGAGCAGATGATGAATTCTTCAAGATTTATCCTTAAAAAGCATACAAAAAAAAACATTAAAAAATTCCGACGGTAAACACAAGCTTTGGACAAGTACACCACAAATACCAGGCAATAAAAGCATTCAACAATCTTTCACTCTAAATAAAAAGTGAGGGGAGCAAAAAACATTTCAGATTCAAAAGTAAAAGATAAATTAAATAACAAAAAATGCAATATTATAAAAATTTATCTTAAGAGAATTAAACATATTTATAGATAATACACAAAAGTATTACAACACACATACCATTATATTCTACAATACCTTATAATTAAACATATACGTAATACACAAAAGTAATAGATCTGGAATAAACAAGAAAAAAAAAGTTACAATACATAAACAATTATATACTACCATACCTCATAATATTTTTCGATATTTTAAAATTGTATTTTATTTTATTTCATTTATATATTATATATATTAGTTGACATTATATTTTATTGAATATTCTTAAATTGTAAAATGGGGGCCTCAACACGGGTGAAGTACCCAGGGAGGCCCAAATTATTAAATAATCTTTTAAAATATGTAAAGTTTTTGCATAAAAAAAAACCTTGTCAACCAATAACCAACATTATTGATACACGTTCAGGATTGATAATTGTAGACAATTGTACGTGCCGAAATTAATTTTAAACACACATAAACAACGTCATCTTTACCCGTCATCGAAAACTCTCACGACACCCGACACTCAGACACACAGAGAAATCCAATCGTATCACTCGCAATCAAAACATCCCTCGCTCAAAAGCACTTGCCACTTATCGTTTGGGCCAAAACTAAACAACTTCATATGCTTGGAAAAAGGAAAACACAGGAAAATTAGGAAGAAAAGAGAGTGATCTCTTGAAAAACAAAAACTAAAAAAAAATTCAAAAACAAAAAACAGTTACCTTTATATTTTAATCTATTGCATGTTTTCGTAAACAGAACTTCAAAAGTTTTGATCTCAAATATTCTTCCTCTTACAATATCTGTATGTAGGACAAAATTTGTTTTTTTGTTCCACTAACTATTATAATATACAATGCAACCAACAGTTACCAATCTTTATGCCTTAACCCTTTATTATTAAGTACACGTACTATTTATTTTATTATTATAAGTTTGGCAATCTAACATCAACTCTTTTCATTTTAATCTATTTTAGTTTTTGATTCTTTCTTTTCTTTTCTTCCTTTTTTAAATCTTTAGTTGCACAAAATATGTATGTCAAGTTATTTAAATTTTGCCTGTCCTAAAACGGGAATTCCTACTAATTGTACAGACAACACATTTTTCAAATGTATATAATAACCTGTACTAAATAAAATAAAAAAGTATTTTATCGTATCGATATTGCGTTTCGTGCTTGGGCTCCGAAAAAGTGTATTTTAAAAATAAAACTTTCTATGAAATTCTTTTTGCATACAATACAATACAACTTGAGGCGGTAATGCGCATTAGCTTCCCCTTAATGTACATATATGAATGTCAAGTGTTTGAATTTTCCAATGAATAAATCACACGTGTCAATCACACTCGAATTCCATCAATCACCTGCTTTAAAACTTTGGAAGGGAGATGTGTGGAACAATTTTGTAAAAAAAATCCAATATGCATTAAGTATTCATAAAGTTTTTAAAGTGTAATCTTTTTTCACGTCAATTCGAAATTTTTACTTTTTCCCCGACAATTTCAAATTTTTATTATTATTTGAGTTTTTTATATGTATCGAAAATCCGTAACGCTTTTTATTGAAAATATAAATAATTTAGTTATTCATTAAACACGGCTAAAGCCATTTCAAGTAACGTTTCGATTCTGAGTGATGGTTTTTCACCAGGGCGATACTGACAGTATCTAACACTCTGGAAAGTGCCGCAAACACGTGATGCATTATTGCTACCTTAAAATTTTAACTTAAAACACCTAAAAACGATGGAAATTAGAACACCTTGTATGATACAATGTACACAAAAGAGAAAAATGATATCACACACGGGTGAATTACCTAATTCAAGCTTTACCCACGGGTAACATAAATGTTGGACAAACGCATTAGTTTTAATGTTGAATAAACGTTTAAGATTTGGGGTTTCATTAGAAGAAACATTTCACCTAGTTCTTCTGGTACCCACCGCATGCGCAGTACCCTTTCTGCTATCTCATCTAGCAACCAACTTTTAAACTTTTCGAAATACGGAAAATATTTTAGTGTAAAACCGACTATTAAAAGGGAAAATTATTTTATAAAAATAAATTATGAATTTAAACGTATCACGGAAGATACTCTCAGTATCGCCACGGTATTAAGATAAAATAATAAAACTAATAATGTTTTAATTCTAAAACAGATTCAAACTCGAAAACGTAATTTACATACTTGCTATATAGACTACCAAAAGGCTTTCGATAGTGTCCCGCACTCGTGGCTGATCAAAGTATTAAATATATATAAAATTAACCCCATTATTATTAGCTTTTTGGAAAATATTATGTCCTTTTGGAATACCAATTTACTTATCAATTTAAAAGGTAAGAAAATAGTAATACCGGGCATTTCAATTAAAAGAGGAATTTTTCAAGGAGACTCATTGAGTCCTCTTTGGTTTTGTTTAGCATTGAATCCTCTATCTAAAATGTTAATTAAAAGCAAGTTTGTAATAAAAGTTAGGGTAATACAAGGGAGAGTAGTATAATTTCGCATTTATTATATATGGATGACATAAAATTATTTTCGAATTCTGAACAAAATTTAGAGAAAATGATCGAGTTAGTTAAAAACTTTTCAGATGATATCAAAATGACTTTTGGTTTAGATAAATGTAGAACGATCCATATAGAGAAAGGCAAAATTGTAGATGGGGACGAGAGTATATTTAGAAATTTCCAAATTACTAGTATGAAAAGGGATGAGGTTTATAAGTATTTAGGATACCCACAATCAAATAGATTAGATCATAGTAGTATTAAAAATGATATTAGGATTAAATTTCAAACTAGGATCAGGAAAATTTTAAAATGCAATCTATCTGCTAAAAATTTAGTAAAAGCAATAAATACTTGGGCAATACCTCTATTAACGTACTCATTTGGCATAATTAAATGGTCTAATACAGATTTAGATAACTTAGAAAGATTAATTAGAACTACGCTAACAAAGTTTAATTGCCATCATCCAAATTCAGCTATAGAACGAGTTAATTTACCTAGAAATTTAGGAGGTAGAGGTATAGTCAAAATAACTTCTTTGAAACATAATCAGGTAGAAATGCTAAGAACTTTTTTCCATAGGAAAGCTCATAGCTCAGAAATGCACAAAATAATTTGCAAGGCAGATATAAATATTATACCTTTAAATTTATACGATGAGAATGCCAACATTTTTATTAATCCCAACCAGGAATTATTAGATTCCTGGTCAAATAAAATTTTACACGCAAAACACTTCAATTATCTCAACCAAACGTATGTTGACAAAATTTGGTCAAACAAATGGTTGAGTATTGGAGAGTTGAGCGCAGAAATAGAAGGATTTATGCTTGCCATTCAGGATAGAGTCATTAATACTAAAAATTATAGAAAGCATATAATCAAAGATACAAATCAAATTGATGATTTGTGTAAAAAATGTTTGGCTTTTCCGGAAACTATAGAACATATTATATCGGGATGTTCTATATTAGCACCGTCCGAGTATACATTTAGGCACAATCAAGTTTTAAAAATAATTCACCAAAATTTGGTAATTAAACATAACTTGATTGACTGCCGTAATGTAGTACCATATTATGAATACGAACCAAATTCATTTTTAGAAAACGAATTTTATAAAATATATTATGATAAAACTATACTAACAGACCGAGCGATTAGTCATAATAGACCCGATATAGTTTTACATGACAAAATTAAAAAAATAACTTATATCATTGATGTCGCTATTCCAAATTCCTGTAATATTCAAAAATCTGTTAGTGAAAAAATAAGAAAATACACAGATTTAGGAAATGAAATAAAAAGAATTTGGCATTCTCAGACTATAAAAATATTACCATTCGTTATTTTGGCTACTGGCATTATACCTAGCTCTCTAATTAAAAATTTAGGCGTATTAGATCTATCAAAAAAATTATATATAAAGATGCAAAAGTCGGTCATTTTGAATACATGTAGGATAACAAAAGATTTTTTAAATATTTATGTTGAGGGATCAGTAGGATTTATAGGCCCTGTTAGAAGTTCTACCGAGCCGAACCCTCTGATATGAAAATATCTGGAGTCGGTGAATTATTTTCCCATTTGATCTCTGGTGAGTTGACGTGTTGTTCTTGTATTGTTTTGTATTTATTTTGCTTATATAATGCACTTACATAATGTTGATTGACTAGATGATCATTTGTGGAAAAGTGAGTGGAAGGGTTAAGTTTTTCCTTTGGGAAGATTTAACCCGGACAACTAAATCGGAAGTTAAAAAAAAAATTAAAAAAAATATTAATCTTGATTAACTTACCTAGTAAATTAATAAATAAATTTTAATTTTGATTTAAATTAAAATTTAAATTTAAATTTAATTTTTTAATTTTAATTTAAATTTAAATTTTATAAATGCTAAGAACTTTTTCCATAGTAAAGCTAATAGCTCAGAAATGCACAGTATAATTTGCAAAGCAGATAGAAACATTACACCTTTAAATTTATACGACGAGAATGCCAAAATTTTTATAAATCCCAACTATTATTATTAACTATTATTAGAATTATTAAATTCCTGGTCAAATAAAATTTTACACGCAAAAAACTTCATTATCTCAACCAAACGCATGTTGATAATTTTTTTTTTCAACCGAATGGTTGAGTATTGGAGAGTTAAGCACAAAAATAGAAGGATTTGTGTTTGCCATTCAGAATAGAGTCATTAATACTAAAAACTCTAGGAAGCAAATGATCAAAGATACAAATCATATTGATGATTTATGTAGAAAATATTTGGCTTTTACGGAAACTATAGAACATATTATATCGGGATGTTTTAAATTAGCGCCGTCCGAGTATACATTAAGGCATAATCAAGTTTTAAAAAGTAATTCACCAAAGTTTGGTAATTGAACACAACGTGATTGACTGCTGTAATATTTATTTATTTATTTATTTATTGATACATTACTCTACAGTACTTTACATTTCAATTCAGCAACGTTGGCCTCACTGGGTTGTTCACCCGTACTGAGGCCCCCATTTTAAAATATACGAATTTATACATTTAAACAAAAAAAAAAACAAAACAACATTAAAGTAAAGATAAATTTAAATCAAAAATAAAGATTAGAAATCAAAATCCAATTCTCACACCAAAATAAAAACATTAGAAGAGAATGGAAATCGGCACTTACAATGATCTATGTGCTTGTGCGTGCCGCTTGCCTTATACTTTTTTTTTGTGTTGCGTGTATATGTTTTATTCTCTTATAATAATCATAATATTTGGCTAATTTATATAGCGCCGTTTTCGTGAGAAATCACCTCAAGGGCGCTGTACAAATATATTTCTTAAATATTTAATACTAGAACTACTGACTTATCTCTAAGACTTATATCTAGTGACTTACGACTAAGGCCTATAACTACTATCTTAACGACATATACACGAGTATTTACATATTTGGCAACTTACAACTAAAATTAAAATTAACAATTTAATCTTACTAACGCCAGAAGAAGAAGGAAGTTCTATTATATTAGGGTGGATTTATTGTTAGCTGGATATATTATATGTTAAATGAATTAAATTAATGAATAAAATCAATCAATCGCCAATCTTAAACGCATTTAGATGATTCATCTGCCAACAATTAAACCGATTAACTTGTTATGTTCCCGCTGATATTGTCCATTGTCCACTGGTAGGCAAGTCAATAGCAAAATTGAATGAACGGAATCGCTAGATAATGTAACGATTACGGTATAAAAAAATGAAAAAAAAGAAATATTTGGATAGAATGACGGATTTATGGAAATGAGTGTCTGAAAAAGTGAGTTTTTAGTTTGGATCTAAATTCTGTTGGGCTGGTTATACATCTCAATTCCATAGGAAGTTTATTCCAAGCCTTGGGGCCGGATACTCCGAATGCACGATCACCAAAATTAGTGTTCGGATTTCGCTTAGGCTCTTTCAACCTTCCGATTGCAGATGATGTCGCTGATCTAAGAGTTGACTGCCTTAGACCAGTATTTTCCGGAATGCATAGCTCAGTAATATACGGTGGCGCCATTTCGTTGATAGCTTTAAACACCATCCAGCATAGCTTGTACTGGATCCTTTCAGGACACTTCAGCCAGTGAAGATTTCGGAGGTGTTCCGAAATGTGCGAAAACTTGGGTACCCCGGTGATAAGCCTTGCTGCGGCGTTGAACACTGATTGTAGTTTATCAGTTTCGCATTTAGGAAGATTTGCATAAGTGCCGTTGCAATAGTCAAGACGTGATACTATATATGAGTTCACAAGTAATTTAGTTGCCTCTGTTGAAAGGTTTCTACGAACTGACTTAAGTTGTCTAAGGTAGAAGAACCCCGTGCTAACGGTCTTATTTACCTGACTTTTTAAAGAAAGGTCTGAATCCAGATAAACTCCCAGAAGTTTGACGGTTGTTTTAGCAGTTACGTCGTTGCCGGAAATAGCGATTGGTGAGTTTTCTATTAAATGTTGGCGTCTATGTGTGGCTGCCCAGAGAAACTCCGTTTTTGAAGGATTTAGCTTAAGTTTATTTGAGGACATCCAGAGATTGATTGCTTCTAGACACTCAGCTGTGCGAATTTTTAGGCCGTCGATCTCATTTGGTGAGCAGTAAAAGTATATTTGCTGATCGTCAGCATAACAATGAGATAAAAGGCCAAATGACTCGATAATTTTTGCGACGTCATTTGTAAAAAGAGTGAAGAGAAGTGGACCCAAAACGGATCCCTGGGGTACCCCTGAAGAGAGTTTTGAGAAGTTGGACTGTTTATTTCCAACCTTTACTGCTTGCGAGCGATTGGATAGATAGGATTCTAGCCAATATTTGATGTTAGAATGTAAGCCAAACGTTACTTCTAGTCTCTTAATGAGAAAGTCGTAGTCAATGGTATCAAATGCAGCGCTCATATCCAAAAGTGAAATAAGTGCTAACTTACCTGACTCTATGGCAAGGGTTATATCTGACAGGACACGAAGTAATCCGGTTTCTGTTGAGTGGAACCTCCTATATGCAGATTGATGATTTGTGATTAATTTATTAAGATTTAAGTGGGAGATTATTTGAGAAGCCACAATTTTTTCTAGTAGTTTAGCTACGAAAGGCAGATTTGATACAGGTCGATAATTACCCAGGTTGTCGGCATCAAGCTGTGGTTTTTTAATAATTGGGGTAACTACAGCAGACTTAAGTGGCTCCGGGAAGTCACCTGTGCTTAGGGACTTATTAAACACGTGAACCAGGAAAGGGGATAACACGTTGCAACATTTCTTGAGAAGCCACGTTGGGATAGGGTCAAGAGTACATTGTTTGTTTGGCGAACTAAGGATCAACTTTCCTACTTCTTCCAGCGTTGTAGGTTCAAAAGATGACAGTATCCTTGTGGAATTGGCTGTAAATCTTGGCGGAGGGGCAGAAGATGTGGAGGCGCGTATGGTTTCTATTTTTTCACAGAAAAACTTAGAAAAGGCCTGCAGTGTAATTTCTGTAGCAGTTGGAACAGTATTACCAGCGATGATAGTTTTGACCGAGTTCCAGAGACGTCGTGGATTTTTCCGCTCAGAGTCAATTTTATTGATCCAATAATCGGATCTTTTGGCACTTATTTTGCTTCTGTACTCATTTTGAGCATTTATCCACTGATCTCGTGTAGTAACATCTGGGTTTCTTTTATATGACCTCTCTAGTTTCCTCATTCGCCTTTTCTGGCTTCGGCACTCTTCGTCGAACCAGCCGTCAGACTTTCGAACTTTCCGCGTTTTCGAGGTGGTTGGAGCATATTTTATTAATAAGTTTGAAAGAGTGGTGTTATACTCCTCGATTAGATCTGTCGTCGTCTTAATTTCCCAGTTGCTTTCTATGCATAGAGAAGAATTTTTGAGATCTTCAAGGAAATTTTCGAAATTAAATTTACGCCATTCCCTCGATTCTATTGTTTTATAGGACACTTTTGGCGGGTTGAAATGAATTTCGGTGCGGACAAGTCGATGATCTGATAAGCCTATATCACAGACTTTAGCGGTCAGTGGTGGGCTACTACACATGGATACAAAAATGTCTATAATTCCACCAGCATCATGAGTTGGTTCGTTGACCCATTGCCGGAGTCCAAAACTATCCAGTAGGTCAATGAATTTGATATATTTTGGAAATATTGTCTTTTTGTTCTTTAATCCATTTTTTTATTTTGTGTTTGAATTTATTTTTATTTTCCTCAATTTTTGTTTCAAGTGGAAGACTGTTGAATGCTTTAATAGCGTGGTATTTATGGTGTCTTTGTCCAAAGGTAGTGTTTACCGTCGGAGTTTTTATGTTTTTTTTATACGCTTTTCTGATCGGTCTATTAGTGATATTTTGTGTTTGTTGGGGTTTGTTTTTTTGGTCGAAAATGTAGTTTAGTAGAGTTTTAACATATAATTGGCGTATATCAAGTATGTCACAGCTTTTAAATATTTGGTCTGTGTCGGTTAGTTTATGTTTTTTGAGTATTACCTTTAATATCGTTTTTTGTGCGATTTCTATTTGAGCGATAGCTGCGTTTGTTGCTCCTCCCCAAGCAATTATTCCATATTCTATTATTGATTGGCATAGTGCATAATATATTGTTTTCAATTGTTTTATTTTATATATGTTTCTTATATTTAGGAAAATGTGTATTGTTCTGAGGAGTCTATTTGTGATTTGTTTGATGTGATGTGTCCATCTAAGATTATGGTCAATTACGATTCCTAGATACTTTATTTGTTCTGTTTTTTCTAGAGGGGGGCAATCGCAGATGTTGGTGTTTATGCATTCGTGTATTTTTATGGTGTTTGTATTGTTTTTTGGCTGTCCTGTGTTGGTTATGCTGTACGTTGTGAATTTTGTTTTCGGTATGTTTAGTGTGAGTGTATTTGAGTCCAACCATTTTTTCACTTGGGTGATTCCTAGATTCGCTATGTTATAAACCTTATTTCAATCCTTAGATTTAAATAGTAAAACTGTGTCGTCTGCGTAACTAATTATTTCTCCATCTATTTCCATGCTGCAAAGTTCATTTATGTAAATTGTGAAAAGAACGGGCCCTAGTATGCTTCCTTGTGGAACTCCGTGTGTAATCGGAGAAAATATAATTATAGAACCATATAATGAATAAGAACCAAATTCAATTTTAGAAAACTAATTTTATAAAATATATTATGATAAAACAATAGAAACAGATAGAACGATTAGTCATTGTGGACCCGATATTGTTTTTCATGAAAAAATTAAAATAATAACTTATATCATTGATGTAGCCATTCCAAATTCCTTTTATATTCAAAAATCTTCTTCTGAAAAAATAAAAAAATACACAGATTTAGGAAATGAAATTAAAAGATTTGGCATTCTCAGACTATAAAAATATCACTTTTTGTTATTTCGGCTACTGGCATTATACCTAGCTCTCTCATTCAAAATTTAGGCGTATTAGATCTGTAAAAGAATTTATACATAAAAATGCAAAAATCAGTCATTTTAAATAGATGAAGGATAACGAAAGATTTTTTGAATATTTATATTGAGGGGATCAGTAAGATTTATAGGTCCAATTAGAAGTTCTACCAAGTAAAACCCTCTGATATGAAAATATCTGGAGTCGGTGAATTATTTTCCCATTTGATATCTTGTGATTGTTTTGTATTTATTATTTTTATATAATCCACTTGCATAATGTGGATTGATTAGATGATCTTGTGGAAAAGTGTTTGGAAGGGTTTAGTTTTTTCTGTGGGGAAGATTTAACCCGAACATAAAGTCGGAAAAAAAGAAGATATTTTGTATTATCTTTTCTGGTGTGGTGAAACCCTTGAAGCGACAAAATGAACACTTGACAGTAGACGAAAAAAAACAAATATTAACGGATTTCTGTTTTTGATATTGACAATTCGTGGTGGAATCCAATTATAATAATATGATAAAAGGTTTAAAAACTTTTTCCTTTATATTTTATTTTTAACTGTAACTGTAGACTGGCCTGAAGATCACCTTAAAAAACTGAAACTGGTTATGATCAAAAATAAATTACAGTGGAAAGAAGTTTTATAACCTTTTATCATATCTTGAATTTCTATAAAAGCATTAATTTATTTTTCAAAAATTATAAACTTTTTCTATGGTTTTCTAGAAATAACCTAAAAAAGAACCATACAAATTCAGTTTTTAGTTTGAAAATTAATTGATCATGTTAAATTTTTAAATCTATTCTTTATGAAACCACTGAAAAGTTTAATTTTGAAAGGTTGTGGCCTGAAGGGTTTTACCAAAACAAAATCGATTTAAAATATAATATGCTCCTGTCTGTCTATACCACGGGCTGAAATGTAGTTCAATCTAATCTAATGTTTTCAAATTCAGCGAACCGTATCTAATTGACCAGTCGGTGGCTGAGTTGACATCGCGTTTAAGTCCCACCCAGGCATCGAGAGTTCAATTTCTTGGCTCAAAGTCCTCCATCACAACACAAGCAACATTTTTCCTCTAACAGTGGTGGAAGTAGGAGATTTTCAAATATTGTGAGGTTATTCGTAACACGAGAATGTTTACTTAAAAAAAAAAACTTAATCTTCTGCAAGGAAAAAAATGGAATGTCATAAAAATTCATATGATAATCAAATTATAATATGCTGTAGGTACTTATCTTAAGAGACTACAGAAATTTTCATAAATAAACTTCACCCACAGAGCGAATTATTTTTGTAAAACAATGAAAAGTTTTGGCACCCCACTACTTAACACGGATGATCTCATTTCATGGGCAGTGGAAAAAGTAATGTTTTAATACAAACTAGCAATGTTATAGTAGGTATAAAACATTTTTTACACAAAAAAATGTGACGAAAGTTTGAAATCTATGTTAGAAATTAGTCCGTTTGCATTTAAAAAGAAAAAAAAATGTACGTATTTTTCGTTGTAACATTTTTCCACTACTGCGACACCCCCTTCATATCGGGGAGTTGGATTACTAGGTTGTTACGGTAAAACGGCACAGCAGCCGTGGGCCATTATCGCGACTCATATGGCCGATGTAATAATTATTTCCATACAAATAATATGAACCCGGAGACATCAACGCGGTGTAATTACAGTGTTGTTTTAATGTTGTGTGACCACGTTTTAAAGGGAAAATGTTTACTTCTTCAACAATCGCAAATTCACTTTTTGGAGTCATTTTAATTTAATGAAAATAAATTACTTTGTGCACACCACTATTAAATAAATAAGTGACATAACTAATAGTGCAGAGAAAATAAAAACCGATTGCGCCGTAATCGGGTAGCTTTTTTTAAAAACCAAAGTGATGAAAAGTAATGCACACATGCATGTAGAGCGTCAAAGAAATGACCTTCCGAAGCACGCCATGTGGCAAGTGGAAGTAACATTCCCCCTCAATACGCATGCGCAGGTTTTAGGACGTTGCATTCGTTCAGTGTATTTCAAGAAGAGGAAGTAAGGAGATGTATAGTGTTATGTCAACGTGAGTTAAACAGCGAGCGATTATCTGGAATGAGGGTTAATGGTAAATTCTTCTCGGTATAGACTCTAAAACACCTTCGACGTCCAGTTTAGTTTGTCGTTTGTCTCGTCCACACACCTCACGCGTAACTGAAGAGGCTCTGCGAAACCCGAAGTTTGAACCGATTCCACACCATCTTTATTCCCACAATCTTGCGCCATGCGATTTTTATTTTTTCCTTTACTCAAGAGCAGGCGTAGCCGATGCCTTAAATGTTTGGTGGTTCACGGGGAAATTCCTCAAAAACTTAATATATTTGTACAAAAGTTTAAAAACTACGAGAGAAAGGAAACCCTGGTTAGGATGACTGCGAAGAAAATTGAATTTATACTTATATTATATTTTATACCTACATCATGAACAAATTTCGCAAATGCAACTAGTAAAAAAAGTATAAGTGTGAGTATCTTACCTATTTATAGAGAAGATCAATTCTTAGACCCTTTTATTATTGAGTCAATCCTTTAAAAGATTATTATTATTATATGGCTCCCTTCGTGGCAGCCGGATGCGTCCTCTAACCGCTTTGTGTTTTTTTTGTATTTTTAAAATCAATCAATCAACAATTTAACTTAAATAAAAATAAAGTAAACAACCAGTTATTAGAACTTTATAATATGTGATTTGAGTGCAGTATGTTAAAAGTGAATATTAAAATATTTGACAGTCGAAACGAACGTCGATCGGTAAATGCACCCCAGATGTTTTCATCGGAATTCTCGGAAACTCTGAAGGCCCTAGCAAGTGTTTTGCTAAGCTCAGGGTAATTTATTATCCCGACCGTCGCTTTATATTCCGGGCAGAATGCACCACTTCAACAATCACCAGGAACAGGATTATATGGAGATGAATGATGGACTTGCCGAACTTCACAGCAGTGCTGCCAGGGTCTCTTATCTATGTGAGGTGTCAGCCCTTTATTAGCAGCAGACACATACCTGGACGCTGTTGGTGGACGCGGTGGACTCTCTCGCTGCATCAGCTGGTCCAATTTCTTCACCACCTAGGATTCTTGCTGCAGAGTCTCCATCTTCTATCTTCGTGTCATATGTTCCTGTATTTCATTATACTTAACTTAACTTCACTTTATTTTTGTAATATTTATATTTTTTGTAATACCAGCATCAACTGTAAAGCGCCTCTGAGGTGATATCTCAAATAAATTGTCCAATAAATAAATATGAAGAGATTGTTATTTTTTATATTAGAATAGTAATACCAGAATAATTATATATAGCAGATCTGATAATAACACAACGAGTGACAAAAAAAAAACATGTAAACAAAAGGTTACTTTTTAAATGTAAAACAAACAAAAAAAACTAATAAAGTCAATGCAAATAGGTTCCCTAACCCAAGGACTGTATTACAAGATAATATTACAAGAGATACATAGCTGACCCGTTGACTCATGATTGCATTTTATAAGAGAAATATTATTACTATCTTGTTCAAACCGTAGGTCAAGAATACTTGCTTTGCTGCAGCCCTTTCTTCGGAAATCTTCGGACACTTTCGTTTCTCTTCGTGTCATCTTCACGCCGAACTAAAGAAATTTTTTCGATACAATCTGTGTGATATGAAGGTTTAATGATGTATGTATGCTAGGAGCTTACAAAATGCCCATTCCCAAGCGAGGCGTTTATCTATATCGCCCGGAATGGTGTGTACTTCGATTTGTAGCCGTCATAACTAGCGTGCGGGAAGCAAAGCTTGTGTCCGCAATAGATTATTCTCAACCAAATTAATATCTTTAGATAGATTTCAATTTTATTTTTAACATATTTATAAAGATTGCGTGTAATTTTATAATTAAACATATTGGTTGATGATCTGGCGTGTAGATAGCACAGATCATCCAGGGAATATTATATTTCCCTATGAAAATAAATTGTTGATTAATAAATTTATCTCTGCAGGGAGAAAAATAACAAACCAGTCACCAAAATACAAATGAACTGAAAAACTCACCCAAAACAATGGCACTCGCAATTTGAGGTCTTTCACTTCGTCATCAGATTCAGTGGCAGGCAGCAATCAGCAATCACTTTGCATTTGCACTATATAAGGTTATAAGCACAACCAGCTCACAAGAGAGAAGAATTATTAATGTTTGAGATGAATCAGCACATTCATTGTAATAATACACACTGCCGATTTTGTGACATTTTATTTTGTCAAAAAATATATTTTAATTATTTTTATCTTAAATAGACCTCTTTTGACGAAATATCACAATCTCAGATGAATCTACTGAACAGATGTAAAAGGTGACCGCAATTTGCTTATCATTCACCTGCAGAGAAAATACTATCCGAAATTGACAAGAGATGTCTCTTTTTGTCCATTCTATATCTTAAAAATTAATTAATTAATTTATGTTTATATATTAAAAATTAGTTCACACTAATTTTAAATTAAGTTTTAAATCGAATGCTTCTCCACATATTATGTAAGAATATGATGAGCTGAAAAATGTTGTTCTATTTTGTTGGCAGTTCAGCGCACGAGTGAACCTGCTGAAGAGAGATCTCAAGGGTAATCATTACACCTCGGACGATGAGGTGAAGGCAGCTGTCAAGTCCCTTGATTCAAGAAGGTTACATTACTTTTCAGTTGCAGTCAATTATTCATAATTATATCGTTCGAACTTTGAATATGTTTCAAAAATAATATTTGATCCATTTAATTGGTATCCATGGTCACCTTAGTTTAAACCCCACCAGCCCTCCTGATGTGGTGCTAAAAACAAATTCTGCAGTTCTGTAATGGTGTAGGGAATCTTTTCGTTTTATCTTAACACACAAAGCGCCGCCGGCGCCCTGAGAAGGTGTTACGCTACAGCATCTAGTTTCAGCCATTTCATTTATTACGTCTAATGAGTGTGAAATGTGTTGACTAACCGAAACTTGCACATAACACTGTTTGGTAGTAATTCGTATGGGGTGAGCAATGAGCAAATTAATTAGTGCTATACTGTAATATATCAAAACTTGTGTTTCATGATTACCATACATTTGTTTGAAACCATTTTTTTAATAATTATTGCTTTACCGATTTCAGAAGGCCGTTTTAATATTCCTCTGATGAAGAAAGGTCCCCTCAGAAACCGATATGGCATTAATAATTAAAATAAAGTGGTTCCAAACAAAATTGTTTATAAATACTAAATTTTTAAATTTAATTATTATTTTTTTTAAATTTAATTAAAATCAAATTTAATAATACAATCATTAAGTTCTGCAAGTATTTTTAAGGTTTTTGTTATTGTTACAGCTGTTTCGGCTTTCAAGGACATTTTAAAACTGTTTGAATATGGCCTTGAAAGTCGAAACTGCTTTAACAATAATAAAAAACATTAAATTCCTACTTACAGAACTTAATAAATATATTATTAAATTTGATTATAATTAAATTTAAAAAAATAATAATTGGAGTTCTCCGAATTAAACACAAAAACAATAAAAAAAATCTATTTATTTAAATACCGCACAAGAGCCCCAACTACTCACCAACGGCCTGAGCCAGTGAGACTTTAGGTAAATGGGGAGGGGAAGGAGATAGGGGAAGAGAAAGGTACTTGGCTATTCAAGTCTAGTCACCAAACACGGCTAAAGCCATTTCACGCAACGTTTCATGAATGGTGGTCTTATACCTGGTATCGTCCACACCGGAACGTACCGCGAGTATACTTTACATTATTTTAAATTAATTAACAATGAAAAACACAAATTCATCAATAAAATTTACTTGCGCACGCCGGAATTTGAAACCGTGACCTTTGGATTGCTAGCCGAGAGCCTTACCCCTCAACCGTGGAAGCCATCAACCTATAGTCAATTCTATGTTCACATATTCTTCTTCCACTACTCTTTCCTCTCCCCACACTCTTCATACTCACAGTGTACCCCGATTGGGTATGTCATAATTTCACTAGCGTTTAAGAAAAGTAATGACAAATTGCTCAAATACTTGCATCAGTATTTGAGCAATTTGTATATATTAGGATTTTTGTACAGTGTTTTCTTAATTTTTTTGATTTAAGCAACTATTAAACATTGTACATACGAAATATGATATTAAATACATGTATAGTAAATTGTATTTCCTTGTCCTCTTCACTAGAGTGACCTGTATTGAGGCGGACTAAATATATTAATTTCTGTTTTATTAATTTTCTATGTTGTATTAAATGTTGTTTTCAGAGTTTTTTTATTATTAAATTGTAATCCTTTAAATTTTCTATTCGCTTTATATCAGAGGGAAGGATGTTATGGAGTTTCTTCAAAAAATAAATATAATTTCTTTGTCCGAATGTGGTTTTATGACATGGAATATTTTTTATGTCATTGTGATTTTGGTTAAATACACGATACATGAATTATCACAAGTTTTCCTCGTTTCAGTGTAGTCCTGCCCTGATGTGAACCTATTACAGAAGTAGTTATGCATTAAGGCGATGCCATACGTAGTATTGCAAAATCACGTGTTTTTGGTTTGAAAATTTGGTCGCCTAGAAATGTTTCAGATGTTTTAATTAAATACTGCGAGTAGAGTACATCTTGGCCTTTGAAATCGAGTATTTTTTAGTCTTTTTATAAGCCCAGAAAAAAATAATATATAAGGCCTATGAAAATTGTGGAAAATTAAGTCATCTATAAAATGATCGAAAACAAATTAAATATTTATGCCTGAACATCCACAAAAAAAATAAAAGGCACTTTTTGGCCATGTTTTTTTCTTGCATAAATCAAAACAGGCGGATGGTGTTAAGCGGTAATTTAAACATTATCGCCATCTACGTAAGGGTTGTTATTGATAGCGGCTCACTTTAAAATATTACACGACGTAGTGCATCGCCTTAATCTAATTATCAATTAAGAGCAATAAATATTTCAATATTGTCCACAATGCATTATATTATATTTTAATTAAGGCAACACAAGACTGTAATAACGGGGGTTCGTTCGAGGCTCACATTAAAATTAATTTAAATACCAACATCTGCTATTGCCCTCCTCTAGTATCTAGGAATCGTAATTGACTATAATTTAAGATGGATACCTCACATCAAATAAACTCCTCAAAACAATACACATTTTCCTAAACATAAGAAATATCTATAAAATGAAACAATTGAAAACAATATATTTTGCACTTTGCCAATCAATTATAGAATATGGAATTATTGCTTGGGAAGGAGCAACGAACTAGGCTATAGATTCCATAGAAATCCACAAAAAACGATCTTAAAGGTAATACTAAAAAAACATAGACTGACTGATACAGACCAAACATTTAAGAATTGTGACGTATTATATATACTCCAATTATACGTTAAAACACTAACTAATAAACTACATTTTTGACCAATGAAACAAATTTCAACATGAACAAAATATCACTAACAGACCAGTTAGATAAGCGTACAACGAAAACATAAAAACTCCGACAGTAAATACAAGCTTTGAACAAAGACACTATCAATAACATGCTATAAAAGCATTCAACAGTCTAACACTTGAAAATAAAATTGAGGAAAAGAAAATTAAATTCAGATACAAAATTACAAAATGGATTAAAGAACAAAAAAGACAATATTACAAACACACAAGATTATATATTACGACATTCCTTCTCTCCCTAATTTGAAATGATGGCCTAGAACGTCTCTGAAGCGTGAAAAAAAATTAATGTTAACAATTTTTTAACCTTTTATTTTCTTTTACCTTTGAAGGTTATACCCATCAGTAAAAAATACAGAGTTTATTTATAAACAAGTTCTGTCGTAATCATTATTACGCGTGACAGCTGTTTCACCTTCTGAAGGCATTATCAAACTGTGGTGAATCCACATGTATACGATCTATTTCTTGTACTTCTATAAGTAGGTACTAAAAGTAATTGTTTACTTAAAGTAAATTGTTTTTATTTTCTTATTTAATAAATATTTACACGATGATGCAGTACATTTTTTGACTATCACACTAGGCTAATTGCACGTGTTGTCGTAGTCATACATAAAATACTTCATTAATAAAATATAATAATAAGCAGATAAAAAGTAATATTATGAAAATCTAAGATAAAATAAATGGGAATAAATAAAACTAAAAGCAAAAATAGAAATTAAAAGTAAGGGAGAAATAAAGAAAAATAAATTTATTTATTTATTTCACGCCTATCAAGGCTTTTTTGATGGAGATAGAATTGAAAGTTGAAATAAAAATTGTAGGTATTGTACTACTTACTACTGCTTATAAGCAATAAGGAGGTATTTCCCCACCTCTTACCCATGCCTTCCCCCACCCCACTACATTTAGCCATTTTCAAATAGATCATGAGTTTGTTACGTTATTTTACTTGTCAAATAGATATTTACAGGTGAGGCAGGTTATGCACAACTTAAAATATAGTATATTATGCCATATCTTTATAACACTTATACATAGTATCATTGTTCAATAAAATGTAGTAAAATTATGAAAAAACTCCTACACCAAGCTCAAGAGCCTCTCTGAATTGGCGTAGAATCCTTGTATTTCACTATTTTGCTTTTGCCATATATTATGTTTATTGCTGTAAAAATGTTATAATTTAAACAATGTGTTGACTCGACCTCCTAATTGTCCTAACTCGCTTGAATGAGGTTTTTATACCTCTTTATCCCCAGCGTTCAGTTCGCTTTTGCAAAATGATATCGTGCTGAGCCTAGCTAACTCTGAACATCCCCCGCCCCTGCAATATTGCACACAGTAAAATAAGGCCTTCGCTTTGGGGTTGATCTACAATAAATCCCTTAACTTCACGTTGTGTGATTTGTTAATTCGAAGCCCACCGTTATGGGGTGGTAGGTATTTAATGTCTCCTTTCCATGGTAACTCCCGGTTCTTTTTAGCCAAAGTGTGGGGAAAACGTCCATCCGCCCTCAGCGAGTACTACAAGAAACGAGTACGTGTCTCACCTAACTTTCGAATACTGGACCCTATTGCTAATTGACCTAGTAGTTTCTATCATATCTCTACAATTTCCTTGTATCCCCGCCCTTACCTAATGTCCCCGTGTTTATAATTCTAGATTGTGACATAGAACCGTACCCCCCCCCCCCCTCCCTTTGTGTACGTGCTACTAAACCCTTCGTTGAGTGGGGTGTTGTTTCCGCATAAGTACTGGGACTCCCTCGTCGACCTCTGTAATGGTGTACTGAAACTAGATAGATGGATTTAGCTGTGGTTAGTAAACTTTGGGTGTTGCGAATGGAAAGTGGAAACGAGAGAGAAAAGGAGATGGGAACGGATTGAATGACGAGAAAAGGTTTTTTTTGCAAACTGGGTCGGCACCTCACTGCCCCAAATGAAATGGTCGCTATTCTTCCAAATGCACAACCCCAAGAACCAATACGTGTCTGGCTTTCCCCGAGGTCTGGTCTAACTTCTTCTTATAGTCGCCTTGACACCTCCGGACCGCTCACGTCAGAGGGAGAGGTAATGCACCTGTTGGAATATCCGAAATCACCCCGCCCCGCTTCCTCCGACGGACTACTTTACTGACTGTAAAAGGGGAATTTTCATTGCTTCCCTTGTCATGATGCTAAACGCGTGCATGTTTCAAATAGGTTTGTTCTGGTGAGGCTTTCAACGTCCACTAGCCGCCAGGCCTACTATCCACCTCACGAAGGTTGCTGCAAAGGATCTCGAGGGTTTTCCAGTCGAGTTGCATCAACCTCCGGGTAAACCCCGCTTTAGTATGTGTTCGTCCTCCGATTTTGAACCCTCGTTCATCACGCCGACGTCCCCTCCACGCGATTTTGAAAGACTTGGAGCCCGTTCAATTAAACGCCTTCGCAGCGAACCAAGGCCCAAACATTCCAACTTGACATTAATTTTCATACTGCCTCTCGTGTCCTCTCATCCGACCCGGTTCCGCGAAAAGGGATGACCTTCCGAACTCTTCGTGATTCTCCATACAACGTTGACGCCCCGAAATCGCGTGATGAGGAAAGTAGAAAATCTTCTGAGCCGAGGAAGTTGTGTGCTTTCCCAAGACAGCTTACGGACAACATACTCCAACGGTGAGTTCTAAGCCGAGGCCAAAGGTATTTAGGAATTTGTTAGTGAACATATAAGGTTATACAAATATTATTAATTTTATTTTTTTATTTGTTTTGAGCATGAGTTGGTTGCAGCTAGTCGCTTCCATGTTGATTTGAGGTGCCTCTGCGCGGCCGCCAACTCGGTAGAGTGTACGACTTTTGTCGTCAGGCACGGACGTCGAGTGATTTATGGGGTCCCTTTTCTTCCTTTTGGGTCGTGTGTCGCCACTAACTGCTTACAAATAAGTAGGTCATTGGCCTCGTGCTAAACACAGCTGTTAGAAGCAAGCAAACAGTTCTAAATGTGATACTATTTTATCAGTTGCAGCCCCATCTTCGTCGCAATTTTAACGTTCTGGAAATATATATTCATGCAAGATCACTCACCCAAAATCGTTATATTACCAGTCCAGTCGGGATATCGACGACATGTACATTAATCCGCGTCCAGGAACTGTAGGTATGAGTAGAAGCCCCTAAGCCGTTAAAGGTTCGTATTAAATTCGAAATCGGTTCTCTATGTCACCCGTCTACTCGCCGGTAGAAACTATAACCATATTGTATCTAATTTTTCTAGCTAAAATTTCTACTTTCATACGCCGCTCCGTAGATAGCACATAAATTACCTGATACTAGAATTCGGAATGTTTAAGCGGATCATTTCTTTCAATAGAATGATCTCTTCCTCCCTAACCGTAAATTGATAGTTGACATGCATCGGTATCTGTTGGCCTCCACTGTACCTAATCTAGATATCTCCCCCTAACGACTATTTTAGAGCATCTAAGTAAGCATCTGCCGAGATCTACCCAAACTCCCTCCCCCTCCCTAGAACCTTTCATATATTATTTGCCACGTTCACTTCGATTTTTTCACTAAATTCTTATATCGTGTAAACCGTTAAAATCATTCCCGTGCTCGCAAGGAAAACACTGTCTCTTCAATTTCACAATAAATTTAGAACTTTGTCTTAGCCGTTTTCGTCAGGTCATTTGATAATTATTATGGTTCTCTATTTTTTCCTCCTCTAATGGCACACGCGTTATTATTAAACATTACTGCAGTTGAGTTTCATCGTTCTATATTAGTCCAAACCAAGAGACTCCAACCCGTGAATTTGGTATTGTCTAATTATGAGTTTACCCTTTCTTTGGTTGAATCTAATTAAATTTTAAAACACTTCAATTATTTCAATTAATATTAAAAGCACTCTAACTTCATGAAAATACCTCGATTTTCTAAACTCACAACTTCACTACATTTAAAACTCTATCAGTTTAGTTTAAAAATCGCACGCCAAAACTGTCGCGACGCCAAAGATCTCGAAGACCGACTCCAACCAAGTTAGAACGAAAAAAGGCCCCGATTTCCTCCAAACAACGCTATTTAGTAATGTTTTTTCGAATAAATCGACTTAAAATTTGTGCGACTTTCGCCTTTATGCATTCGAGGTTTCACTTCCTGTTAAGTTTAGAATTGCATAATCCCGTTTCAGGGTTTTTTGTTCCCACCTCCCGATTTTGAGGTAAACACCTCCCGAACTGCCGAGACGGGTACAGGCCCGCACTCGGTGACCTGACTTTCGGGCGCCCTCCCGTAAATGATATACGGCGATGTAGATTATTGCGTAAAATTATTTGATTATTTTTTCTCGTACACGTGTTGTGTCCGTAATATTGGTTGATTTCCGGCCTTTAGACTAGGTGTAGCTCATTTCTATATCGTTGTTTTTGAAATCTTTCCGAGAAATTCGCTATTGATATGGATAATATAATCAATAAATTATCCCAACTAACGGAAGCTTTTCACCTATTATGTCCAGCGCTTGCGCAATACAGTATCCTTCCTTGTGTGCTGCCTTCTAGCATTTGATTGGTGTCTACACGATCCGTGGGTGATCCCAGGACACATATACCTCCCCCTCGGTGATGACATACGTAGGCATTCGTTCCAAAATTTGGTTCGACACGTTTTTTGTAATTTTGCCTACCTGTTTTAACTTTTTTCGTGATATCCGCCGCATATCTTCTGGTAATCTTTCGTAACTCAACGCTGTCCACTACCCGAGTCGTTGAAACCCCTTCCATCATGAGCTAAACTACTTTTCGGGTTTCTTTTCGATTTCCGGTCCTTTCTTTTCAGCGATCTACGCCCAGTACATCCCTGTTTTTACAGTTTTTTTGCGTCTAGTTTTAGCCCAACCCATATACTCTTTTCTCGCTTCATCCAGGAATTTCAATATATTATCCTCGTAACTTTGTTTACGCGCAAAAAAGGTCGTAAAATTTTGATCTTTAATCAAAGACTTCGTGACCCATTAACTTTTATGTCTTTTCTTAATTACCCAACTTGCATCTCCCCCGTGTTAATATAATTAGGCAATTTCGGCCAAACATCCCATCTTAAGTTAAAATTCGTGTCCATTGTCAACACTTGAAATAGCACTCAGAACCTCAGCGAACGTAAACAATTCTCTCTATGAGGATCACCTCGTAATATGTCTTATGGTCCAAAACATTCTAAAACACCCTCTTCTTTCACCAGACCGTCACCCCCTTTTTTCGTTATCGATGGTTGGGTATCGCTACGTTTCTGCCTTAGAATGCAAATTTATCGTCGAATTCCAAGTGCCTTTACACGCATCGTGAGACCGGATCCCAAGGTTAGCTCAACAGTAAATCAACCTCGAGTGTATCGTGTCTTAGACCGCCCTTAATCTCCGTGATTGGCGAAAAATTATTTAATTGATTTTGGGAATGATCTGATTCGTTGAGCTCCATCACGCCTCTTTTCAATTATTACGTGGTTAACACCTATTACCGACGTAGGTTTCTATAATAAAGCTTCTAGTATGTCCCAAAGATGTCCATAGTCTGTTCGTTTCTCCCTATTCTCTGAACGTATTTTAATTTATGAAAAAAAAATTCTTTACGTTCTCTTACCCCAAACAGGTCCATTACAGCCTCCCTTTAGTAAGGATTACAGCGGATAAACACGTTTTGGTGTTTAGTTGGTGAAATCATTACTAACAATAGTTTTAGATTACTCATTTTCCTTCCTTTCCAAAATTTTTTTTTTCGTACTCCAAAGGTTGCGTACCCCTTACCTCCCTAAGAGGAGATGTTCCTATTTTCCCTAAATGCAAAATAAATTCTAGAATGGGACTTTTCCTTTTTTTTTCTTTCCAATCTTCCGTTAATTTTTGGCTTATCTGCTTCTCACGAAGTTCGCCCCTGTACGTGTCTTAACTCAAATGCCTTTAAACAAAACGTAAGGCACAATGCCATTCATAAATCTGCCGCCTCCTACCACTCGTGATTTCATTAAGACGAAACACGGTTTCATTTGTCACAAAACTCGTAACTTTGCTTTATATTCTAGGCGCTTCGTCAGTAAACGTGTTTCCTCTTAACTACACATTTATGGCTAAGTTTTTGTTGCACCCCCAAAGGGTCGAAGCAAAGTTCTATGGGTACCTGACTGAAGTCCCGGTTGTATGTTTTTTTTTTCCATGATGATATGCACGCAACATGAATCTATTTAAAACGCGTAGCTATTTTGCATGTGGTTTTTTTTTCTGTTTTTTTTTTTTTCTCGCGTGACTTCATTCATTTTCTTTAATAAATAATAATCCGTATGTGTGGCCGGTTATCAATAAGCCTTGATAAAACTTGAATTGGATTATATCTGGTTTATTGAATTGAACACGCAACCTCCCTAAAACTGCACTTACGTGTCCTAGATGTTCATCGAAATTTCCGCACAAATATATGACTAAGTCATCCAAGTAGTAGCTTTGCGAGACTACCTATCTTTTGTTTTAATATTCGTATTGTACCGAACGTGTTTTGTTTACTTGTTGAACTAATTGAAATGGATTTATTTATTCTTATTCACAGAATTTAGTCACTATTTCACGCTGTAGTTTTCTCATAATATCACTGTTTTCACTTTATTCAAATATTAAGTTAGATTATATCCAATGGTTGTAACTATTCACTTCACAAGAACACTGCATTTATTTCACCGAAAAACATGTAATAGTAATCACCGGTAATGTTCACTGTAGGTTCAATGAACTCGTCGTGGTACGCAAACGTATTGTATCCCTGCTTGTACTCACTACGTTTAGTTTAAACCTTTACGAAAACATAACAAAATAATTATTATCTTCCCTCTCTCACAATCCCGGCTGTCCCGATTCGCAACCAAGTCAAATCTCACTAGTCTACCCCAACCTACGTCGTACAAAAAGCGCATACAATATCTGTTATCTGCTATCACCACCCATTGCAAAGTTTAACTCTATATTAAGAGGATAGACGGATCCCTTTTGTATGAAAGCTTGTATTTTCGAAGCCGTTTCCTTCAAAATGTTCACCGGTTAGGTTTCCCCTTAATATCGCTCTATCCAAAGATAACAAACCGTTTTTTCCTACTACAAGTCATCTCGCAAATGCTCAGTGGATATTTTTTTCTTTCTAAGATTTATGGCCCGACCGTTGTAAATCATGAAAAGGTCTATTAGTTCCTTTTAGTTTGCAATAATTTTCAAGTGACATGAGTCAATGAGTCTCTTCAAAACGACAGACAGATATTAGTACGGTTTTTACCCACTTTCGTAAGGCATTTAAAATGTTTGAATAATATTCATTTCATATTATTTTTTTTAAAAGCGGTCTACAAAATACTAGTCAGATGCTTTACGTTTCACCATCTAAATGCGAGCCCTGCTCAAATTATGATCATTTAACTGATTTGTATATTTTTTTCTTATCGAAGGTTGGCGTACATTTCGCAATATCAACTAATACAAATCTCCACTCAAATAAAGATTCCGTAATTAACTTGTCTATTTATTTATTTTCTCTTTTTTTTTTCTCATGAAATGTTGATTAACATCAGCTTACGTTTTTTTTTTTTTTCATTTAACTGTGTAACCTTTCCCTTTTATTATTAGTCTCGTGAAAGTACTCAATTTATATTATTCATTACTAACTACCGTATTGTGTATTAATTCTCTTTATTCATTTGTACGGCGCGCCTGAGGCGACTTTACCCAAAACGGCGCCACACGAGTCCCAACAAACAGCCGACCGACATCCCTGCCGTGTTCAGAGCGATAAATCTACCACCGGCTGTAGATACGTTAGAGTAGGTAACCTTTTTTTTTTCCACTATTGTCCGGCGCCTCGCCGTCTCCATCGTAAGTAATTAAATCATAAATGACACTAGAGTCTAACAGTGCGTCCAGTTTAATTTTTGTTCACCTGTCTAGACTATTTTACAACTGACCCACATTCGTTTCGACCTATTTTTTTTTCTATTCGCTCCTGACATGTTTTTTTTTTCTTGAGACACCATACTCGTACCTCTATCGCTTATAAGGTCAATGAAGCCACCCCAACTTGTAAAACTCTCGGCTCCTGGTTCTCAAGGCACCAAATGTGTTGACTCGACCTCCTAATTGTCCTAACTCGCTTGAATGAGGTTTTTATACCTCTTTATCCCCAGCGTTCAGTTCGCTTTTGCAAAATGATATCGTGCTGAGCCTAGCTAACTCTGAACATCCCCCGCCCCTGCAATATTGCACACAGTAAAATAAGGCCTTCGCTTTGGGGTTGATCTACAATAAATCCCTTAACTTCACGTTGTGTGATTTGTTAATTCGAAGCCCACCGTTATGGGGTGGTAGGTATTTAATGTCTCCTTTCCATGGTAACTCCCGGTTCTTTTTAGCCAAAGTGTGGGGAAAACGTCCATCCGCCCTCAGCGAGTACTACAAGAAACGAGTACGTGTCTCACCTAACTTTCGAATACTGGACCCTATTGCTAATTGACCTAGTAGTTTCTATCATATCTCTACAATTTCCTTGTATCCCCGCCCTTACCTAATGTCCCCGTGTTTATAATTCTAGATTGTGACATAGAACCGTACCCCCCCCCCTCCCTTTGTGTACGTGCTACTAAACCCTTCGTTGAGTGGGGTGTTGTTTCCGCATAAGTACTGGGACTCCCTCGTCGACCTCTGTAATGGTGTACTGAAACTAGATAGATGGATTTAGCTGTGGTTAGTAAACTTTGGGTGTTGCGAATGGAAAGTGGAAACGAGAGAGAAAAGGAGATGGGAACGGATTGAATGACGAGAAAAGGTTTTTTTTGCAAACTGGGTCGGCACCTCACTGCCCCAAATGAAATGGTCGCTATTCTTCCAAATGCACAACCCCAAGAACCAATACGTGTCTGGCTTTCCCCGAGGTCTGGTCTAACTTCTTCTTATAGTCGCCTTGACACCTCCGGACCGCTCACGTCAGAGGGAGAGGTAATGCACCTGTTGGAATATCCCAAATCACCCCGCCCCGCTTCCTCCGACGGACTACTTTACTGACTGTAAAAGGGGAATTTTCATTGCTTCCCTTGTCATGATGCTAAACGCGTGCATGTTTCAAATAGGTTTGTTCTGGTGAGGCTTTCAACGTCCACTAGCCGCCAGGCCTACTATCCACCTCACGAAGGTTGCTGCAAAGGATCTCGAGGGTTTTCCAGTCGAGTTGCATCAACCTCCGGGTAAACCCCGCTTTAGTATGTGTTCGTCCTCCGATTTTGAACCCTCGTTCATCACGCCGACGTCCCCTCCACGCGATTTTGAAAGACTTGGAGCCCGTTCAATTAAACGCCTTCGCAGCGAACCAAGGCCCAAACATTCCAACTTGACATTAATTTTCATACTGCCTCTCGTGTCCTCTCATCCGACCCGGTTCCGCGAAAAGGGATGACCTTCCGAACTCTTCGTGATTCTCCATACAACGTTGACGCCCCGAAATCGCGTGATGAGGAAAGTAGAAAATCTTCTGAGCCGAGGAAGTTGTGTGCTTTCCCAAGACAGCTTACGGACAACATACTCCAACGGTGAGTTCTAAGCCGAGGCCAAAGGTATTTAGGAATTTGTTAGTGAACATATAAGGTTATACAAATATTATTAATTTTATTTTTTTATTTGTTTTGAGCATGAGTTGGTTGCAGCTAGTCGCTTCCATGTTGATTTGAGGTGCCTCTGCGCGGCCGCCAACTCGGTAGAGTGTACGACTTTTGTCGTCAGGCACGGACGTCGAGTGATTTATGGGGTCCCTTTTCTTCCTTTTGGGTCGTGTGTCGCCACTAACTGCTTACAAATAAGTAGGTCATTGGCCTCGTGCTAAACACAGCTGTTAGAAGCAAGCAAACAGTTCTAAATGTGATACTATTTTATCAGTTGCAGCCCCATCTTCGTCGCAATTTTAACGTTCTGGAAATATATATTCATGCAAGATCACTCACCCAAAATCGTTATATTACCAGTCCAGTCGGGATATCGACGACATGTACATTAATCCGCGTCCAGGAACTGTAGGTATGAGTAGAAGCCCCTAAGCCGTTAAAGGTTCGTATTAAATTCGAAATCGGTTCTCTATGTCACCCGTCTACTCGCCGGTAGAAACTATAACCATATTGTATCTAATTTTTCTAGCTAAAATTTCTACTTTCATACGCCGCTCCGTAGATAGCACATAAATTACCTGATACTAGAATTCGGAATGTTTAAGCGGATCATTTCTTTCAATAGAATGATCTCTTCCTCCCTAACCGTAAATTGATAGTTGACATGCATCGGTATCTGTTGGCCTCCACTGTACCTAATCTAGATATCTCCCCCTAACGACTATTTTAGAGCATCTAAGTAAGCATCTGCCGAGATCTACCCAAACTCCCTCCCCCTCCCTAGAACCTTTCATATATTATTTGCCACGTTCACTTCGATTTTTTCACTAAATTCTTATATCGTGTAAACCGTTAAAATCATTCCCGTGCTCGCAAGGAAAACACTGTCTCTTCAATTTCACAATAAATTTAGAACTTTGTCTTAGCCGTTTTCGTCAGGTCATTTGATAATTATTATGGTTCTCTATTTTTTCCTCCTCTAATGGCACACGCGTTATTATTAAACATTACTGCAGTTGAGTTTCATCGTTCTATATTAGTCCAAACCAAGAGACTCCAACCCGTGAATTTGGTATTGTCTAATTATGAGTTTACCCTTTCTTTGGTTGAATCTAATTAAATTTTAAAACACTTCAATTATTTCAATTAATATTAAAAGCACTCTAACTTCATGAAAATACCTCGATTTTCTAAACTCACAACTTCACTACATTTAAAACTCTATCAGTTTAGTTTAAAAATCGCACGCCAAAACTGTCGCGACGCCAAAGATCTCGAAGACCGACTCCAACCAAGTTAGAACGAAAAAAGGCCCCGATTTCCTCCAAACAACGCTATTAAGTAATGTTTTTTCGAATAAATCGACTTAAAATTTGTGCGACTTTCGCCTTTATGCATTCGAGGTTTCACTTCCTGTTAAGTTTAGAATTGCATAATCCCGTTTCAGGGTTTTTTGTTCCCACCTCCCGATTTTGAGGTAAACACCTCCCGAACTGCCGAGACGGGTACAGGCCCGCACTCGGTGACCTGACTTTCGGGCGCCCTCCCGTAAATGATATACGGCGATGTAGATTATTGCGTAAAATTATTTGATTATTTTTTCTCGTACACGTGTTGTGTCCGTAATATTGGTTGATTTCCGGCCTTTAGACTAGGTGTAGCTCATTTCTATATCGTTGTTTTTGAAATCTTTCCGAGAAATTCGCTATTGATATGGATAATATAATCAATAAATTATCCCAACTAACGGAAGCTTTTCACCTATTATGTCCAGCGCTTGCGCAATACAGTATCCTTCCTTGTGTGCTGCCTTCTAGCATTTGATTGGTGTCTACACGATCCGTGGGTGATCCCAGGACACATATACCTCCCCCTCGGTGATGACATACGTAGGCATTCGTTCCAAAATTTGGTTCGACACGTTTTTTGTAATTTTGCCTACCTGTTTTAACTCTTTTCGTGATATCCGCCGCATATCTTCTGGTAATCTTTCGTAACTCAACGCTGTCCACTACCCGAGTCGTTGAAACCCCTTCCATCATGAGCTAAACTACTTTTCGGGTTTCTTTTCGATTTCCGGTCCTTTCTTTTCAGCGATCTACGCCCAGTACATCCCTGTTTTTACAGTTTTTTTGCGTCTAGTTTTAGCCCAACCCATATACTCTTTTCTCGCTTCATCCAGGAATTTCAATATATTATCCTCGTAACTTTGTTTACGCGCAAAAAAGGTCGTAAAATTTTGATCTTTAATCAAAGACTTCGTGACCCATTAACTTTTATGTCTTTTCTTAATTACCCAACTTGCATCTCCCCCGTGTTAATATAATTAGGCAATTTCGGCCAAACATCCCATCTTAAGTTAAAATTCGTGTCCATTGTCAACACTTGAAATAGCACTCAGAACCTCAGCGAACGTAAACAATTCTCTCTATGAGGATCACCTCGTAATATGTCTTATGGTCCAAAACATTCTAAAACACCCTCTTCTTTCACCAGACCGTCACCCCCTTTTTTCGTTATCGATGGTTGGGTATCGCTACGTTTCTGCCTTAGAATGCAAATTTATCGTCGAATTCCAAGTGCCTTTACACGCATCGTGAGACCGGATCCCAAGGTTAGCTCAACAGTAAATCAACCTCGAGTGTATCGTGTCTTAGACCGCCCTTAATCTCCGTGATTGGCGAAAAATTATTTAATTGATTTTGGGAATGATCTGATTCGTTGAGCTCCATCACGCCTCTTTTCAATTATTACGTGGTTAACACCTATTACCGACGTAGGTTTCTATAATAAAGCTTCTAGTATGTCCCAAAGATGTCCATAGTCTGTTCGTTTCTCCCTATTCTCTGAACGTATTTTAATTTATGAAAAAAAAATTCTTTACGTTCTCTTACCCCAAACAGGTCCATTACAACAATAAAAAAATGTTACTTTTTCTTCTATTAGAAACTGTTCTATTATTGTAACATTAGTTTTTCAACTATGTAATTGTTACTAACTTACATATAGGTATTTTACTTACTAATGATATTTTATATATTCTGTAATTTTTTTGATTACATAAATAAATTTAAATTAAATCATGAGTTTGTTACGTTATTTTACTTGTATTGAGATTATGAGTTTGTTACGTTATTTTACTTGTCAATAGATTATAAGTTTTTACATAATGTTTGATTTTGATTTGATAATATTATACAGAATCAGAGACCACTAAAAAAAATAACTTTTAAACGACCCCATTCACACACTGCACGAACTCGTTTTTGTTGGGTAGTTACCTACGATCAATAAATCAAATAATCATTCAAATTATTTGTGAATTTATTCAATTACTCACGGATCAAACTCAAAGACCGCCTGCCAATGCAAGTATAAAGGGTCCCTTACACGGAAGGCGTGAAGTAGTTAGATAGGGACCTACAACTACGTCTATATAATAGCCGAAAGTAGTGTAGCTGTAAGGTGAATGGGCCGCATTATGTCACCGTCCTACTTTGTGAGGTATTCATGACTGTATGAAATTGGTTTCCAGCACTGAATAAAAATACTTGTGGAATATTTTGGATAGCGACTCCCATTGAAATGCGTGGGTGATTATTTTTGGGGTAAGATTTAATAATAATCAACAGGTAACATTTGCAGAAGTCAGTACCTACCTACATCTATAGGCGTTTTACTAGAAGAAATATTTTTTTTATAGATTACTAGACTAACTCTAAAACACAAAATGTTCGAGAGAGCCGAAAAACTATATAATTATAGATAATTGAAAGAAAAACCATATTTCTTTGAATTACCTATAAAAATATTTGTGGAATTTTGCTAAAAGACGATACTTTTTGGCTATTCCGAACATTTTGTTAAAATAAGATAATTTTCGGCTCTCCAGCACATTTTGTTAAAAAAAGATAGTTTTCGGCTTTCCGGAACATTTTGCTAAAAGAAGATAGTTTTCGGCTTTCCGGAAAAATTTGTGTTTTGGAGTTGCATTCGTATGCTTCCCGGGTACAGAATTATTTTGAATATTTTTTGATAAACTTGTGAAAATAATATTTAGATAATTTATATAACGCCGTTTTCATGAAAAAACACCTCGAGACCAATTATCATTCATCTTCATTTTTCATGAACCGGAAGATTTAAAAAATATATTTATTTGGTTGATAATACAATACAATTCGGAAAGAAGATTATTGTATTTTTTATAGTTTGGTAAATATAATATTTTCGCATTTGTGTACTTTTAAAATTATTTGTAATAAATTGATTTCCGTTTCTCATGAGCTTGAGGTATTCGCGATTTTAATCAAATTTTTCCTTTACGCATTATGAAAATGGATGCATGCTTCAATATTTTTTCAACATTTGGTACTGCAAATAGTTTAAAAGGGATTTTGTTGGAAGGTGTATTTTTAAGTATAAACTTTAAATAGTTTAGATTGTTTTTGTAAGATACCTCCCAACCTAAAATGCCTAAAAGCTTACTGTATATTATATATATTTTAATTTTACTAAAAGTCGAAAAACTGTTAGTTAGAAACATTTGATATAGAAGCAATGCACATGTCGTTGATACATGTGCATTGCTTGTATATTTAAGGATTTTTAAAAAGGTGTGTGAAGCAACTTATTTTTTATCTATGGTTTCAGTGTGTGGCACCTCCAGTATTTACTCACAAGCCAACCCTCGAATTTGTTGGGATTCATCACCTGAAATCGGATGACAAAACCTGAGGTGAAAATCGAAAGGGCTTCTGCAGGGGGGTAAAACTCCGATCAAAAATTGGAACCGAAAAATTGTGGAATCATATGATTGCTAAACTATATCCACCAATGAAAAACACTGAAAGTTTATGAAATAAACTAACTTTTTTTTTCATTGGTATAAAGTATAGTAAGTAGGCTCCGAATGAGAATTTTACAGTCTATGTATTGGCATATCTATGTTTGTAGGTTCAATTTGTTTCATACAAAAGCCCGAAGATGTCGATCTAGTGAGTGGTTTATTTATGGGCTTCTGCTTCTCATTCCTTAATAAACAGCCCAGAGCAGTGGGCAATGCCCAATTGATAGTTTAAAATGTGACCGCATGATCATTTCTCAGTAAAATATTATTAATTCGTAATAAATCTGAACACGTGTTCACGCATGTGCCCTTACGAGATGTGAAGCTATTATTATTTTGAAGAACGCACGTCCCCACTTATAACACATTCGTGCTTTATTGATAGTTTGTTATGAAATTGGTTAAATCATTCATTAAAGGGCTCCAGTCCCATTTTTAACAGAATAATGACTGATTTAACGAGATTTTTAATAAATTAACAATATTTTATATTAGTAAGTTTTCTTCGCGTAAGCAAGCCCCTTTTGCCAGACAGTGCAAATTTAATTGAATATAATTCTAAAATGCTTAACTCTTTCTTTCTGTATTAAAAAACCCATCATTTACAGAGCTTTATTTAAGTATTTTATAAATCAATTTATTTAATTGATGCCATCTCATTCAGCGGTAACATCTTGTTGAAGTAGTGCGGTCACCTCCAGTTTCTAAAAGCAGTCTACGCCACGTTTACTTTGTACAGAAAACATAATTTTCTAGCTCAATGTTCTGCAAATCAAAACTCAATACATTTCTGTTGGAACATTTCTCTTTCAGTTTTCAGGGATTTCAGGAACTGGTGAAAATATCAGGATTTAGGAAAAAGTGTTTAAAAAAAGCTTTGACTTTCTTTCGTTCTATTGGTTCAAACGGTTTACTGATGTATGTATGTGAACGAATGTATAAATTAATAACAATATTATTAATCAACTTTAGTGTGGTTAAGTACGAAGTCACTTGAAGTTTTCATCAGTTCTTTGGTCACCATTTTATAAATTATACATTAAATAAATCGAATCAATTCAAAGCAATTTATTGAAATATATTTGTTACGGCTAATTTGTAAGATTTAATACGCAGAGGCATTTTCATACTTTAAAAATGATTGATTGGGTATACGAAGGCATCACAGGGATGCATTATTATTATATTAATTAAATATGCCATGCCCGGAGTTGCAACAAAAGATTCAGTATAATGTACCTGCGCGCTCCGCAAGCCATTCTATTCTATTAAATAAATTCTTGCTTGAACAAACCAAATAATAATTATTAAAATAAAATATTAAACGCTGATATCTTCATTTGCAGTTGAATAACTTTGTTTTTCTTAAAATTTTGCAGTAACTTTTCTATTATTATTTATTTAATTCTGTTATGAATTTAATTTATTTTATCTCCTTGTCTTCTTATTACTGTTTTCGTTTTTGTTTTATATAAATTTGTTCTTATAATTATTATTATAGTTGGTTGGATATTTGGTACAGTTAATGATAAGTGTCCAAAAATGATATTTCTTGCACAAGGAGGGATCTATAGTTGGTTGGATATTTGGTACAATGAATGTTAAGTGTCCAAAAATGTTATTTCTTGTCACAAGGAGGATATCTATAATTGGTTTATTTTTGATACAATGAATGATAACTGTCCAAAGATTAATAAATAAATAACCGACCGGTCGGTGGCTGAGTTGACATCGCGTTTGGGTCCCACCCAGGCGTAGTGTGTTCAGTTCCTCGCCTGGCTCCTCTAGTCCTCCATCACAACACAAGCAATATTTTCCGCTTAGTGTGGGTGTGTAGTAGGAGATTTTCAAATATTTTCATGTAATCCGTAACCCGGGAATGTTTGTCTTTCTTTAAAAAAAATATATAGATATCGAAGAGGAAAATAGGAAAGCAAATCCCCGCCTCCCAAATTGAATATATCTGAATACCCAGGTAATTCCCCAACTTTTTTTCCCTCCCATCACTTTCGGTCTCACAACATGCCTTAATTGGGGTGCTATAGTCTAACTGGCTTCAGACGGTTGAGAGCAGTTGGAACTCTTGTGCGGTACTCACATAAAACACAGTTAGAGTCATTTCAAGTAACGTTTCACTCCTGAATGGCGATACTAAGAGTGTCATCAACTTTGAATTGAAGAGTATAATGAGGTGACCGACGCGTAAAAGTGATTATACCAGAGATATTGCTTAGATATTAATTCTCTCTGCCTACCTCAACGGAGAAACTGCCTGACGATAAGTACGTACACTTGCCTAAAGTACAATTAATTTAAATATTGTGCAAGCAGCCGTTCCATTACCAAAAACAATAGATGACTTGTTTTCGTCACAATGGTGCCCTGTAAAAACGGTAAGAGGAAAGTCATGTGCTCACTACAACAGCCTTTGTTTCCTAAATAACCCCACGTCTCCGTTACAAATTGAAACCATTTATTCTGTTTGAGAGAATCAAATTGAGAAAGCGCCCGCTCTCAATCCGCGTTGATATTACCGGGGAAACGGTGAGGGTAGGGAAAGGGGAGCTTGATTATAAAGGGTTAAGGTAAATTGTTGCTGCCGAATACATCATAATTTAAAACAATTTTTTTATCGCATATATTAAAAAAAAGGGTGTTGACGCAACTACACGCATTTCCCTCTAACATATGTAACAACATTCCCCCACCCAATTTGTTACCCAATTACCCATCCTAGTCTGATAGTGTGGAGTACCCACATGCAATGATATTGCAGCAATTTATTCATATCTGACCAGTCTGTTAAGAAAACCGATACAGTGAACATGTTCCCTCAGTGCTTTTAATTCGAATCAATTAAGGCGCTTCTGCAGTGATGACGGCCAGACTAAAAACTAAACGTCAACTCCATGCATATTTTCCACCAATGTAGTTTAAATATCCCAATATCCATAAATATCCGTGCATTTCCATACATACAACATTATCTAATCAAAACAAACCTAACCTAACCCCTAACCCATATATTAGTTAATCATTTTCATAAAAGATTGAAAACCGAGATTTTTTCGTATTATTTTGTTCAATAAGTTCCTCGTAATTTGTTTTCCACTCAATTACCATCCTAGAAACAGAGATTAATTCAATTTATTAACCATTAAGTGGATTATTTGGCGTTCAAAGATTGTTTGTTATTTGTCAAGCATTAACACTCCGAGATATTTCACATAAATAGAAAACTAGTTATTGATACCATTAAATTTATGGCGTAAATACACAAACGATATAATATGTACACAAAAATAATTAAAAAAAACACGAAATAAACAAGAAGTTTCACATTGTTGCCATACGCCACGGTAAATCTTTTTAAACGGTTTTTCTTATAATTAATGGTGGACAACTTTTATGGGTTTGTAAAGGTTAAATGATGAAGGCGATGGTGTCTTCATAGCTAGACGTTAAATTGTCTGCAACTTGCAACATTAACAGCTTGTCGTTTGAAAGCTATTATTCCATGACTGACTTCAAAACTGTTATAACTCCCAAAGTACAATTTTTATTAAAATACTTACGTAGCACACAGAAGTACACACATTTTTTACGGTTGTGGTCGTGTGTTCAAATCCTGGTTTGATTGGTTTGTGGCACGTTAAAAAGTGCAAGATACTCTCGGTTTCGTCCTTGTGTAAGACCACCATTCAATATTGAAATGTTGCTTGAAATGGCTTAGGCCGTATTTGGTAACGAGATTAATAGTCAGGTACTTCGCCGCCTTCCTCTTCACCATCTACTTCCCCTCCCCACTACTGAGCAGTTGGAACTCTTGTGCTAAATCACATAAAATAAGCTTTATTTTCAAGCGCCCTCGAGAGCTGAATAAAATAAGTATATTTTTATTTATTTATTTTCTCTTTCTATATGTCCATGGGGCTTTTACATTGGGTACATTCAAATATTTACAATTTTGTACATAAGGGTTATAAACATTGTTTAAAAAAAACTATTTCTTGCATTAGATAAAATAAATAAAAAAATATTACGACATCATTGATATTTGCAAATTATGTAGGCGAGGAATTGACGAGTTTGCTACATAATTCGTTTCTGAATGGTGACTTTGAAATGAGTCCTTATGCCTAGTGTGTCGAGTAGGTACTCTTAAATTGACCAGACTATTGAGCAAAGGTCGCTTATTCTAAGCTGATCCTCAAGTGTATGTATTAAAAATATCTAGTCAAAGGAGTTAGACAAAAAATAAATGCAACAGGACTTCGCTATGCTCAGTGAGCTAAATAATTTTCTTTTTACAGCCTTACTAATAAACGTTTATAAAAGTTTAAAAACCGATAAACAATCGTGTACCATACATAAATAGTGATATAACAGATGTGTAAAAACTAAAACGCGTTTATTGGCAAAGGGATTAGTGTTTAGAAGTCTGCATTACTCTAAATAATACTACTGTCAATCGAATTTTGGCTGAAGTTATTTAAATGCGAATTCTGACTTATAATAGTTATGAACTCAGTCATAGATTTGTGTCAGCTGTTCTGTAGTGTCGTAATGTTATGAGCTGTCAAAAATGTGTCCGAAATTTGGCTATGAAATCACTTTGGGCTAGTTTTATAAGTGGAAACACAATATAAGATTTTAATTTTATGGTTACAACCTAGATCATCATCACATCAGTGAAATCTTAATTTAGAGCTAGCCTAGTGTCACGTATTCACATCTCGACAAGTAAACAAAATAAGGCGTATATTTTTGAAAATGTATATTCATATAATCTTATTTACTATAAGGCATTCTGTAATGGGAATGTTACTAAATAAGTTAATAATATTAATAAATTTGCGTTTCTCGAATTCATCGGTCCAATATCCATAAAAATAGCAAAATAAATAAAAAATGCGGTCTAAATATAGCTTTCAAAACCAATAATAACATAGGAACAAACCTTAAAAACTCTAAAAGTAGAAATCCTAAACTTAATAATTGTGGCATATATGAATTAAAATGTTACCACGCCGACTGCGACGCTACTTATATCGGACAGACAGGAAGGGCTTTCTCAACTAGATTCAAAGAAAATATAAGATGTTATAATAATAAAAGCAATTTTTCAAAATTCGCAGAACATCTCTTAGTAAATAATCACGTCCCGCTTGACAACAATGAATTCAAACCCTTACATATAGAAAGAAAGGGCCTTAGATTAAATTTACTTGAACATTTAGAAATCAATATTAAAAAGAGACAGACAGTCGCCTAGTGTGGTGATTTAATGTATCACATGTAAGAAAATGTATTATTGTATGATCATGTATTCTATAAATAAATAAATAAATAAATATAAAAACCAATGATCCTAATATAACATCAATTAATAAAGTAAGGAAAATTATTTATTCCTCGCTTCTAAGTATGTTCACAAAACCTAAAAAAAAAATAAAATAATAACTGGTACATCATTATTAAACAATTAAGATAAATTAACAGACAGGGAAAACAGACTACAAAATACCCCCACAGAATATGAAATCTATTGTCACAATTATTTTATCAGTAAATTGGTTTAACCGGTAATAAATCATTTTAAATTGGGAGGACGTAAAATAGAATTATATTAATAAGTCGTCTAAACGTCGTTAAAACCATAGCTTGAAAATGGCCTTGAAAGCCGAGACAGTTGTAACAATAACAAAAAAAAAATACTTGCAGAACTTAATAATTATATTTGATTTTAATTAAATTAAAGAAAAAAAATGGAGTTCTATGAATTAAACACCAAAACAATAAAAATGTTAAGAGTCCATTATTGCAATTATTATTTGTTTAAATTCTTCTCTTTATTTTATTTAAAACAACAACAGTGTAACAAAAGGCTTTATAATATAAGCCTTTTAACCTTTATCTTTATCATCTCCTTTCTATTTTACAGTCTCACAATATTTCACAAATTACGGATGCCATCCCCGGATAGTTGAACCTCTAGTGCTAAAGAGGCAAAGATGTAAATAAAAAATTTCTTATCACAATTCTCATTAAAAATAAAATAAAATTGCAATATAAACAAAAGTCGCACATGAAAAATATTGAAATAATATCAGATAAATTCTACTGAAATAGCTATTTAGTCATTGCTATTTTAGCCCTGGAATTATAATAATATTGTCGTTGGTAATCTGTGGTAGGAAACAGAGCTTTGTCTACCAACCCTCACCCCAACTGGTGGTCGGGACTTGGGAGGCGATGGGGGTGAAATGATTTTCAAATTGCGTGTTATGTTAACCATCGAAGGGTTGGTTTGGTTTTGAAGCCTTTTTCAGTTTTGTTACTAATGTTTTGTCAAAAAATACGTACCACGAATATAGACAGAATTTTTTTTCCTCACTCAAAACCTTTCTCTCCCCATCTCCCAATTCAGTTAAGCCTCAGAAAATACCCCAATTATGCATGCTATAGTCTCAATGTTTCTGGGCAGTTGTGACTCTTGAAATAATCTACATTTGAAATAAGGTTCAGATCTTATGGTAATTCATTTTTGGGGTATTATGCCGTGTTGCGCTAACTCATTTTTTCGATAATGTTTCGGAAAGCATTACAGTGTCCATCATCAGGGCAGATCTGTGTGTTTTTTCATACTTAATACCCTCATTCAATATTGTGAAAGATATTTCAAATGTCGGCATCTTTTTAAAAAATTAAAAAAGTTAAAACGCTCAAGAGTCCCAACTGCTCTCAACCGCGTGGAGCTAGTGAGAAAATAGCATTTCCAATTTTGTATGTCGTGAGGCTAAGGTAAGTGGAGAGGGGAAGTAGATGGGGGAGAGGAAAGTAGGGAAGTACTTGGCTATTCAGATCTGGTCACGAAACACGTCCAAAGCCATTTCAAGTAATGTTTCAACTATAAATAGTGGTCTTACACCAGGGCGAGAATTAGTATATTCCACTCTGAAACGTGCCGCAAGTATACTACATATGTATTATTAATTTTTTTTTTTGGTAAACTAATGTTTAAGACAAGATTTTTTATGCATAGCACAAAGGGTAACAGTTATTTTATAAGCAATAATTATTAGCCTGAAACACTCATCCACATTGAAAAATCTCCTGATAAAAGATACATGACGCCAACGGGACTTGAACCCGTGTCATTTCGATTTCCGGTCGACAGCTCTGACCACTGAGCTATGGCGGCTTATCTCTTATCCGCGAAATAATTCAATATATACTAGTGTTTCATTCAACAATTACTGATTGTTACATTTTTCACCTGAAACAACCAACTTTATTTTATATGAGAAAGGCATTGAAAGTGCTAACTCTCTCACTAGATGGCGTCGAGACAAATTGTCTACATTTTCTGGTGAAGATACTAGAACTTGTCAAATATTAATTATTATTTATAATTATTTTTTTAATTGTATATATTGAATTATTTTGCGGATAAGAGATAAGCGGCCATAGCTCAGTGGTCAGAGCTGTCGATCGAAAATCGAAAGGACACGGGTTCAAGTCCCGTTGGCGTCATGTATCTTTTATCAGGAGACTTTACAATGTGGATGAGTGTTTCAGGCTAATAATTATTGTTTATAAAATAATTGTTACATATTATTCATTTAAATGAATAAATTGTAAAATAACACAAATTAATTAAATAAAATTTACTTGCGCACGCCTGGATTTGAACCCGCAACATCCAACTTGGCAGTCGAGAGTTTTACCCCTCGACTACGGAGGCCGTCAAAAAGTATCTCTTGAGTTACAATGAGGCACAAATTCGTAATTATAATACGGATGTTTAATTTAGGGGTTTCGCTTGTAATCATTGTTAAAATGCTTAAAATAACGCTATTTTCAAAAGAGAACCATTAACGTAATCTAAGGTATTAAGTGCCAGAACTAACTACCATTTTCCCTGACTAATTGTTATTGCACTTTCAAAATATAAAATACCCTTTCTTCTCGACTCTGCTCAAATAACAACACATAAAACTCACATTCCAAAAGGGTTACGGCCAGTGGCGTACGGTTTTCATTGTTTTACAGAAACAAATGTTCCTGCTTAACAAATATGCAGTTTTTATGTGTTAACGAGATGCCATTGTGTCTGCAGTACGTAGAATTTCTAGCAATAGAATGTTGTGTGGCTGATGTAAGAAGGGGAGTGGAAGGAAAAGATAAGAAAGGTTGTTGAAAGATACTAGCTGTTCAGAAATAGTCGCCAAATATGGATATGGAGATGCTTCGACTCTGAATGCGGGCATCTACCATTGTGAAGTACGGCGCAAATGTATTATTTTATGCAAAAAAAATACACGATAGGTGTCGAGTCAGTGACTTCGTCCGGAGACAAAGAGTTTACTGCTCTGCCACTGACGTCGTATTTTTTTCATTGATAACATATAGTCAGTTTTATAACTGATGCTTATGTTCCCACACGCCCGCAACAAATTTTCTGTTTTCCACCAAATAAATATGTTTTCTATGAATGTATATTTAATTATTTTATTTTGATTTATTTTTTACTAAACGCTGTAGAAATGAGATCCCTGAGGCGTACTTGTGGTAAAACCATGTATGATCGTGTGAGAAATGTGGAGATCCGCAAAGAGTGCAAGGCTGATGTAAGCCTAATGAGTAAGATCAAGAAAGGGACGCTTAGATGGTTTGAGCATGTAGAGCGAATGAGTGCAGGAAGTAGTGTAACGAGAATATACGATGAAAGTGTGAATGGTAGCAGAAGTCGGAGACGCCCGAGGAATATATGGCACGACCAAGTGAATCAGATATATGAGTCGGGTCATGTCAAGAGTCAGAATAATAGAAGAGTATGTATAAGACGATGTATGAATGTGAATGAGGCAAGGAGTGTGTGCCAAGACCGAGTTGTTTGGCGGTCCGTCTTCTCTGCCTACCCCTCTGGAAACGGCGTGATGGTTAGTTATTAGTATAGTTATTTTTTGAATTTAAAAAAAGTGTATTAAAATACACGTTCTTTTTAGAATAAATATTTTTTTATATTTTTTTTATAGTGAATACCTCACAAGAGTCCCAACTGCTCCCGTCTGGAGCCAGTGAGACTATGGCATCCCCAATTGGGGGATGTTGTGAGGCTGAAGGTAAGTGGGGAAGGGAAAGAGGAAGGTGGGGAAGTACCTGGCTATTCAGATCTAGTCACTAAACACGGCTAAAGCCATTTGGAGCAACGTTTCAATTCTGAATGGTGGTCTTACACCAGGGCGATACTGGTAGTATCTTCCACTCTGGAACGTGCCGCAAATATACTATATATTAAAATACAATTAATAATAATTTGAGATTAATTTGTAGATCTTCAGTTTAATCATTGATTTTTGTTTCATTATATATTCACTTTATTTATAATTAAAGGAGTTTAGATACAAATATGTTCTTCTGCGTAATTATTACTATAGGTGTACCTTCCAAAGTTTTTATCAAAATGTAGTGAAGCCACTTTCAAACGATCTGTTTATAATACTTCCATATAGGTATTTGTAATGAAAAGTAATTAATTTTATTATAAATGGTTATTAATTAACCCCGTAAAGTTTTCCCCTTTTTTAATATTTAAATGAGACTAAAGGTCATAACATCTAAAGGACACTTTGGATGAGTCTTTCTATGCCTAAATAAATTTGTTTATAAATGAACTATTTTTTTATAAATTAAATAATAATATAAATGAATACATTTTTAAATTTAAAATAAAATATAAAAGTATTTTTTTAAATCAATGCACGTCACTGTTAGGTAGCAAAGATGAAAGAAGAGCATCCATTAATTATTTTCAAGATTCTTTTGTAAAATTGAGATTTTTTGAAGTAGGAAAGTACAAGAGGGAACCTTTTAAAGGATATGACATCAATCACGTTTAATCTCTACAACCCTTAAATTATTCATATATAGTATACAGCGCTATGTACAGCGATCACAAAGTACCTACCTATGCAAATCTAAGGGAAACACTTACAGGGAAATTGAATAAGTACAACCTACTTAAATTCCCAGTTAAAATGCTCACCATTGTTAAATAAGTTGTTAGTTTTTTTACTATCTTCCAATTAGTCTTTTTTAAATTAGTGTACTTTGTGGTTTTATGGTAGACTGTAATTAATATTTGTCACAACCTGGCTTAATTCGACAATGCGAAGTTATCGCTGAAGAAAAAGAAATAAACATACTGAGGCAACACTAACGTTTACCGGTTTTCTTAACAGACTAACGATGTTTAAATAAATTGTTGGAATGTCACTCAATGTAAGTACTCCACACCGTCAGACAGGGATAGGTGATAGGGTAACAGGTTGGGTGGGGGAATGAAGGAACATACGTTAGAGGGAGATGCATATAGTTGCGTCAATAATTAGTTTGATGAGTTTTTGTTATTATTTTAGAAATAAACGGTACGTAGATGAAATGAACGGTAAACAGTTTTATAAGTAATTACAAAATCGGTACCAATGACGTCATGGCTCTATGAAATATCTGGTGAGTGATTTATACATTTCATAAGGCAGTACGTGGTAAAGTATATCGTTCCAGTAGCGCGGTAACAGATGAGAGAGAGGGCTTATCATGTGAAAAAAATTATTATCGGACGCCAAATTTACATTAAATTTTTTTCTAAATATTTCAGCCCTCCTTCAGTTTTGTTTTTCACACGCACTACATTTCTTTCTTCTATAAAATATTATTACACAAAGAACGTTTTTCTTCAGCTCCGGAAAGAAAAAACTTTGTGGACATTCCTACAAAAACAGTGTGGCCAAGTTACAATGTTTTGTGTAATTGTTTAAAAAACCTGGAGACCTGCCTTTAGAATGTAGGTTCATGGCTGTTTTAATAAATTAATTGGCATATTAAGATTTCCTTCATTGGCTAAATATGAATGAGCTCGGTAATATTTTAAGAGTAGATTTTTAGCAGACCTCTCAACTACACAGATAAGTTATATATTCTACAGTGGTTTGTTGTAGTCAGGGCAGGTGATCCCCTGTAATCAGTAATATGTGGATAATTTGTATTTTCGAAAATAATCTTAAGGGTTAGGTTAGGAATTATCAGCGCATTATAATATACCCGAATGTGCTCGGCCGGCCCTGGTTGCAGTATACTTGTTCTGTGAGGATCTTGAAAATTTCTGCCAGGAGGTCGCTGTAAAAAGGGGCGCTATTACAAGAGCTACCATTAAAGTCATTTTTAAGTTACAGACGTTGTTAAGTTGGGGCTGTATTTTATTGAGTACTGCGCGCATCTCTTCCTGAAAGCAATTGGATTTTATACAAAATAATAAATTATGTTTACTACATACCGCGATCACAATTTTGATATATTTTTTCTTCTTCTTCACGATTTTTATGGTGTCCTGATTTAGTCAAGGCCTCCCTTAAATGTTTTTTGTGGCATCGTGGCATCCGACGAATTTGACAATATTTTAGGTTTGAACCCAATTTGACTTCTGGAACCAGTGAAAAAATGGCATCTCCAATTAGATTGTGTTATGAATCTGAAAATAGTTGGGAGGAGAAGGATATGGAGAAGAGAAAGGTGGAGAAAGTACCTGGTCTGGTCCAAAAATACGTCTAAACCATTTCAACCAAAGTTTCGATTTTGAATGTTTTGTTTTTCTTATATATGTGTTTACTTTGTCGATTCTTGCTAGCTCTCATCCATCCAAAGCCGGTAGTTATTTTCAGTTTGTCTGTTCATGTGTCCATCCTAACGGTGGACGACATCTACATTAGGGTGGATCGCCATTGTATGGAATTTTTTATTTTTTATATATCAGTTTTTGCGGGGTGCGGAATAGATGCTCTAGGTACATACAATTAAGCATACAAAATTTCAATTTGAAATTTTGACAACAAGTACTGCCCCAAAGCAGTTGAATTATTTAAAATCTGGTAAAAAATTGTCCCTTTATAAAACAGTTTTTTGTCAATAAGGATACCTTAATATTTACTTTTACATTTAAAAAATGTGATAATATTTATTTTCGCGCGAAAATTTGACAAATTGCTGAGACCACTTTCGCGCCTCGCTCGCACACCGCGCATCCTTAGATCAACCGTCCACATCTCGCAGTACAGTTTCGAGTTTTACTAACGTTGATCTTCCAACTGACCAACAATACTTTGCTTCATCTACTTCTTCTTCTTATGTAATAAATCCAACAGACAGTGGACTATCTGTTGTATCATATCAGGTGCTGCCATCGTCTGCGCTACATTGCGAGATATTGGATTAGTGACAACAGATAATCTAACAAACATGATCGATCGTAATAAGATTTGACGTGCTCGTGCCAAAACTAGGACCACACTGACTGCCATCAGTCAGCACCATTTTGATTTGTGCATTTGCATATCGTTTGACGGTCAAAGGATAAAACATTAATCATGGAGGATGGACGCAGAAAAATTGTGAAAGTCTTTTGAAAGAACCTGGCTCACAATACATTGGCCACATAGGAGTTAAGTTTGGCGATGCTGAAACAATAGCTCACAAATTTTTTACATATTTTGTGGCAAAATCCATTGATTTAGCGTGCATCGTGGCTATTGGATGTGACGGAACAGCAGTTAATATTATGTCTGGCATTATTCGACTTCTTGAAGGAAAGCTCTATCGTCCACTTCAATGGTTGATCTGTCAGCTACATGCTAACGAGTTAAGTTTGAGTCACCTTTTCGAATACCTTGATGGAACGACAACAGGTCCTAGAAGCTTTAGCGGCCAAATAGGAAAGTTACTCAAGAACTGTGTACATCTTCCTGTGATAAAATTTCAAGCAATAGAATGCAACTTACCGGACATTGCAAAATCCCGTGACGACCTAAGCACAGACCAGCTTTATTTATTGGAAAAATGTGCCGAGCAATCGCCGAAGCAAAAAGAAACCCGGGTAAAATCTGTCATTCTCGTTGGTTAACAACAGCCAATACTATTCTCCGACTTTACAATTCAACTAAGAATGCGACAGAAAATCAGGTGATATTGACTGAATTTGTGCTAAGAGTGTATGCTCCGATGTGGTTTAAAATAAAAACACAAACTATATTATCAAATTTAATCTAAATTAAATTTATAAAAAAAAAAAAAAAAAAAAAAAAAAAAAAAAAAAAAAAAAAAAAAAAAAAAAAAAAAAAAAAAAAAAAAAAAAAAAAAAAAACAAACTTCATGGGTTTACTGGGCGAGACATCTCCACAAAACCATAAAATTGTCTCGTTACCTTCCAGAGCATTTGAAAAGGTTGTAAATTCCGTAATTCAACGCAACGGGTATTTTGGCCACAGCAAAAATATACTAATTAGTATTTTAAACGACGAACGAAGACAGATTAAAAAGTTGGCTCTGAGACCGATTCTAAGTATCCGAGAACGTACGTCAGGGTTCTCTCCAATAAGAGTATTTAAGCTACCTACTTTTAATTTCAACGCAGCAGACTATATTGACTTGATCTACTAGGAAGAACAATCAGAAAAACCTCTTACAAAACTGATATCTAGCGAGAAAATAATTGATGCCATTGCAGACCAAGAAATTATCGAATCCAACATTTTGTGTAGGTTCCGATTGATACCCTGTTACACGCAAGCCACGGAAAAATGCATCAAAGTGGTAACGGCATCATGCTCTGCTGTTTGCGGCCCTAAAAGACGTGAAGGGTGGATACAAAACAAGCTAGAATCTTGTCGTATAATGCCAGTATTCAATTTGAAGAAGCACTATAAAAAACAATAACTTTTATGATTTTTTACTTTATTTTCTAACATTGTTTGTGATTTTTTGTAAAGCAATGGTACTTTTATTGTTTATTGATTAGTAGATAATATTATTAGTAAATGAAAAGTAATTTTTTCATATTTTAATTACTTTATTGAGCAAAGATTGAACCCTTTTTTTCTAGTTTATCGATGATTTTTAAAATTTTGAATTGACTTGGGGCAGTACTTGCACTCGAAATGTCTTAATGTTGTCATAATGACTTTTAAAAGTATCCCCATAGAGCATCCATTCCACACCCCGCTGCTAAGAAAAACAAAAAAACAAAAAATCGATCCACCCTAATCTACATCTCCTTCCCAAAGAAGGGCACCATTTTATAATAAAATTTTCCAGAAAATCCAATCAAATTTTTATTTATGTCTGATGTGAGTACCACACAAGAGACACAAATTTATATATATTTTATTATTCGATTATCAGGTCACATGGAAATCTTTTCCGTGCAGGTTGCCCCGAAAAAACTCAGCGGAACTGCATTCGTACCAGTCTTTAGGTATCAAAGCTATGTCGATCTCCGTCTGCCATCAATCTCCATCTGAATTATCAATAGGATAATATTTTATTTATCGTTTCTCATAATGCAAATACATACACCCATCTTTAAATTACTTTCACATGTGTTATGAAATTCTTTTTTGTATTTTAAAGGTGACTTATAAGCTAACATGAAAGTACACGTAATAAAACTTGGATATCTGAAAAACAATATGGGTGGTTTTACTTGTGGTTACGTTTTCTCATTTTTAGTTTATGTCAACATAATACTAAGGCTGTAAAAAAATTGTAGTGCGTAGAAAAATACGTTTTGAGTTCATTTAAAAACTTGTTCCAACAAAAGAGGCATCATTGTGCGAAAAAAAAAATCTTCGTGAAAATCTAAAGGGATTAGAATTTATTGCATTCTCTTCAAAGAAACTAAAGTTGGTTAAATAAATCTTGTGTGGTTCTAAGTGAATATCTTTTACCCGTAGGGAAACTTTATAAATATTAAAGAAAATGGGAATGAAACCCGCGTTAGAAAATTACTTTATGACCTTCAGCACTTATATGTCCTACATGTTGCTAGGAAACAGAATAACATATGAGCTATAAAGGTGAATCGTATGATGTAGCTACATAAACGAAGCGTGGTAAAAATGATAATAGGGTCGGATTAGCTCAGTTGCAGAGCAGCGCCACGGCATGGCGAAGGTCCTGGGTTCAATTTCTAGATGCGACAGTAACTTTTTCGGTTTGAGAATTGCTACCATTGTTTTCAATGTTTAAATATTAAAATTTGAGTTATTTAAAAAAAAGATTCATCAATTGTTATCTCCAAAAACGAAAGGTTGCTTGAAATGACGGGCTCCGTGAAAAAATCTCCTGCTCTGCTTTCAACCTTCACCTAAATCCATTCTTCTTCTTCTTTGGTCTTAGAAGGAGGGAGCATTCACATATCACCGACTCTCTAAGGCCCTAACTGTGCATCATGTAGCTACAGCAACTGTGGGAGGACCACATCCTATTGATGGCGGACCATAGTTTACGAGGCACTGAGAATTCAGGCTCTCAGTGGGATCGTGCCCGAGATGGGCATTTCTCAAGGGCCGATTGCCACTCAAGTTTCTACATCTATCTTCTGGATCTCACTCCATGATGGTATTCTGAGGAATCTCCTTCCTTCCATCCAGAAGCGTTTTCGGGACATCAAACGGTTAACAGGGTGAGAGACGATATTATCGTGGAAAGGTATTGTACTTTTTTGCAGCGCCTTCTTGTATTGCTCAGTATTGCAATATCTCGCCTGATATTTGGTGGGATTATATTTGCATTATGGGAAGCCAATGGAAATGTATAGATTTTGAAGTCCCGATGATGGTTCGTATTATGGCATTAAGTTGAACATCGACCATGAAAGTATGGACCAAATAATGTGATTGTAATAGGCGAATCAAGAGTGGACTGCAAAATATTAATTGTGAACTTTGAAGTTGACACAACTATGGTTGGAGATGGTGAAGATGGAGTAAGGAAGGAATCCGTCTTACCCCTTTGATGTTTTTCAAAGATGTTATGGTTTGTTTCACTCACAGGAGATATGATTTATTTCACGCACAAGCTTCCATAATATCCAAGTTGGATGCGAAAGACACTGAGGAAACCGAATATGTTCACTGCACAGGCCTTCTACCCTGAGTTGATATTAATAACAGCACTGATCACAAATAGGTGTTCATCAAACAGGTTCCATCAATAAACAGGGCAGTAGATGCCATTCTTAGAGTATTGGCGTCGCAATCTCAGCTAGTTCCAACTGACTAAGTTGAGCCTTGTCGTGGTTTCAGAATGAAAGACCACCATACGAAATTAAAACGTTGCTTGACTTTCCACCTTCTCTTCCTCATCTACCTTCAACTTCGAAACTTACTCACGTTTTTGCTCTCACTTTTTCCAGCCTTAGAACTTACCGCAATTAGGGATGCCTTACCACAACAGGATCCGGACAGTTAGGAATTTAGTGAGGTATTTAAATTAATATATTTTACTGAAAATAATAATTTATTAGCCGATGGTCCTTCAAAACTTGGGATTATCATTTCATCTTATAATTTCTTTATAAACTAAATTTAATATTAAAAAATATATATTACTCTTCAACTAAGAAATCGACTGACGTTGCGCTTTTAAAACGCCAATTCATCTCTATTTCTTTTCGACTTCCACTACTCCTACATTCTCGTAAATATATATTTTTTTCTTTCATTAGGAATAAATCAAAACTGAATACCATCTTCAATTCAAAATTGAATACGTCACAAATGCTTTAATTTATTATTATTATCCACATATTATGAACATAGTTTGCTTTTATTTATTTAATTTTAATTCTTTTAATGTGAATCCAGTATCGCCCTGATGTAAGACTACCATTCAGTACTGAAAAATTGCTTTAAATGGTATGATTTGAGATTTTCACGGCCAAAAGTATTATAGTGATTTGTTTTTGGGGTATTATGCCGTGTTGGGCTACCTCCTTCTTTAGCCAACGCTTTGGACAGCATTGCAGTGTCCATCATTAGGGCAGATGTGTAATTTAGCATCTGCCCTGATGCTGCCAAATTACACATGTGCCCTGTTGACGGACCCTCGGGCATAATACCCAAAAATAATTCGCTATAAGTTGCTTGAAATGGAGAAAGCCTATATGGTGATCAGATCTGAATAGACAGTCACTACCTCCTCTCCATCTCCTTCCCCTCCCCACTACCAGCCTCACGACCAGACGGTTGGGAGCTGTTGAAACTCGGCTGGGACAGTACAATCTCTTGAAACGTATTCTAAATGCTCATAGTTTCATAATGGTCTTCGTTAATAGATACAAATTTTAAAAGCATGTTTTCAAATGATCGTAAGTATAAATTTTATTAAATTATTTTTTAAAAGTTCTCAAAAATTACATTTAATTTTTGTTGAATGCGAACCCAAGAAAAGTGTATGAAAAAAATTCCATAGTAAAAAAAATCAATATTTGTTGTATGCTAAGTCAGAAATGATAAGGCTTCTGTTAAGTCCTTTTGTTGGTCCCTGGAGTTTTCAGCAATTTAGTTCTAGAAAGGGCTTTTTGTATTTACAACTTATTTTCAGGCGGTCCATTTGTAAATAATGAGGGTGATTTATAAATCTATTACCTTCCTAAAAGCTTAGACGCTCTGAAAGCATCCGTAATGCCACGTATATTTTAATATTAATGGTGTTATATGGCTTTTGTGTTCACGGAAGACGTAAATTGAAAACATAAAAAAATTGTCGAATTTTTACCATTTTTTAATATTTTTGCTACGAAATAAAGGTTTCATCACTAAACTGATTTGAAAGAAAAGTAATGTCACCCATTTAATATCAATAAGATCTCTTGCCTCCTAGGCCTCATCAAGCCAGTTAAATTGAATAGTTGTTTGATAGGGAATTTCATACCTTGAAAATGTTGTTCAACTCATAATTATTTATTTTTAATTTCTTGCAATATTTTAATGAGTAAAACCTCAAACTGCAATATTTTCACTATTGAAGACAAATTAAATAATAGAAAAAGAATAAAAGGATTCGCTCGCATCTAAAAAAGGACTTCAGCCTTGCCAGGCTTTGTTCTACCACTAAGGTAATCCAAACCTATACTATTCAGTCATATTTAACTGAATCATACTTCGACTAAGAACTACCAGCATAGTTTTCATTTTCTTAACGTATATTTATATTGGCTGCTATCTTTATGCACGATTGCAAGATTCTTTCCGAAATAAAGGCAATAGTAAGTATATAAATCGACCATTATATATATATATATATATATATATATATATATATATATATATATATATATTGTCCTCTTCCCGTATTATGTTGATCCAGTAAGAAGTTGTTAGACTAAGTTGATCCACCTTTAACACCATATAACTTGGCTATTATGGAATACATCTGAATGAATTGACAACAGTGGTACAATAATTATCAATGTTGCCAGTTTGCCAGAAAAACCATTTGATATACTGTTAGTAAAATTTTCAAAATTTGTATGGAAATCGGATGCATAATTTATGTTGATCTACCCAAATTGGCATACTTATGTTGATCTCATATATATTGATCTATTCCCGTAGTATGTTGATCTACCCAAATTGGCATACTTATGTTGATCTCATATATATTGATCTATTCCCGTTGTATGTTGATCCAGGTAAGAAGTTATTAGACAAAGTTGATCTGTGTCCCTATATATGGTTTTACTAAATGAACCAATCAAGGGGCAATCGGTGGACTGTTCATCACAAGGTTTTATGTGATTCCGTAATATTTTGTGATATTGAACTCAAAGTATTAGTCTCTAGAGTCGAATATCGCATGAAATGACTGTGAAATGGTACCGTTTCAAATCAAAATGACGTGTGTTGCTTGAATTGTTTATAAGAAATGTATGCGTATTTAGATCGAAACGAAAATTTCGCAAAAACAAATCCATAAAAAATCATAACTTAGCAGGGGTACACGGGTTCATAGGGTGAGGTTTGTCTAGGTCCTGGTGGCGGATGCGTTTTCCCATCTACTGCGTGGCGGGCCGGATCGAAATAAACTGGTTGAGGGATACCTTTCGACCATAAAAATCCAAAATGGCGGCATAAGGAATAATGTTATGTAGGAAATTTTGAACCTGTATCTTTTACCATCTCTCCTGATTACGCTTCGTGACTTAGTAGGGGAGGCCGGGTTCTTGGTTATAATGGGTAATTAATGGATGATTGGACGCGGTTGGAGCTAACTAAAAACTGTCCAAAGAAGCGAAGCTAGCAGTCCACAATGGAGTGCTGGTACCTACCCTAATATATGTTGCTTGAATTGTTTATAAGAAATGTATGCGTATTCAGATTGAAACGAAACTTTCGCAAAAATCAAATCAATAAAAAATACCTACTGCGTGGCGGGCCGGATCGAAAGAGACTGGTTGAGGGATACCTTTTGACCATCAAAATCCAAAATGGCGGCAAAAGGCATAATGTTATATGGGAAATTTTGAACTTGCATCTATTACCATCTCTCCTGATTACGCTTCGTGACTTAGTAGGGGTGGCCGGGTTCTTGGTTATAATGGGTAATTAGTGGATGATTGGACGAGGTTGGAGCTAACAAAAAACTGTCCAAAGAAGCGAAGCTAGCAGTCCACAATGGAGTGCTGGTACCTACCCTAATATATGGAAGTGAGGCATGGAACTGGCAGAAGAAGGCTGAAAGTAGACTGAATACTGTAGAAATGAGATCCCTGAGGCATATGTACGGTAAAATAAGTTGATGGTATATCTGGTGCAATATCGCACCAGAGTCCCAACTGCTACCGTCTGGAGCCAGTGAGACTATGGCATCCCCAATTGGGGTTGTTGTGAGACTGAAGATATTGTGAACCTCGAAGGAGATGACGGGGAGAAAGTTGGGAGAGTACCTGGCTATTCAGATCTGGTTGCCAAACACTAATTGTAAAATAGTACAAATTTATTTTAGTAAAATTTATTTGAGCCCGCGACCTTCGGATTGCTAGTCGATAGCCTTACCCCTCGATAACGGAGGCCGTCATTTAGGTACGTTTTAAATTATGTTTTACATTTGAAAGTAGAAGTTTATCACAATTTGGGAGGAGGGTATGTGTACCGCCGCCCCGGGAACCATTTATTTGATAACCCACACTTCTGCCATAGGTCTCCCCAAGTTGTTTGATATGTTTGGTGACTTATCAGGAGTGCCCGAGTTTATGGGGTGAGGTATGTGAGGGGCTTGGCGGCGGATGCGCCTGCCTAATAACTGCGTGGTGGGCCGGATCGATTAGTCCTCTTTCAACGCATCGCCTTGCAACGCAGTAGGAGAGTTAGATTCTTATGTAAATCACTCGAACACACTGAACCCCAGATTACTACCCACCCATCAAACCTATTTAGTTCCCAGAACTCACTCTCCTTCGTTTCCTTCAAAATTCCCCCAGCACAGCATTCACAAAGATGACATAGGCCCTGAGGGTTACGATTTTCCTCAGGGCCTCCTGTGTGGATATGATGTAAAAAATATAAGAAATAAACAACAATCTCGCTAAACGTTGGCGGTGACCTATGGTAGGGGTTTTGGTTATCTAATAAATGGTTCCCGGGGCGGCGGTACACATAATTGTAATAGTTCTCGAGGGCTCTGATGTACAGACATTATGGCTCCTGTTGATTGACGAACATATACTAAAACATCGTTGGTTGGAATCGTAGCTTGAAATGACTTTAGCCATGTTTAGTAATAAACAAATTAGAATAAATTTTTTAACAATCATAATTTAAAATTTGAAAAATTTAATTCTCACCAATCTAATCGCCGCAATTTTAATAGGCACATATTATGGATATTACGCTTTGTTTCAACTTAATCATTACAAGAAACTTACGTCGGGAGAAATGATAAAAGAGACATTAAAATAAAATTTTATTCAATCAATGTTCAAAATTTCTCTTATAAAATGACTTAGACAAATCTCACCCCATGAACCCGGGCACCCCTGCTAAGTCACGAAACGTAGTAAATGATGCATTAAAGTTACATTTTTGTTTAATCAAGTTCAAAAGATTTTGTTGATCTCATATATATTGATCTATTCCCGTAGTATGTTGATCCAGGTTATTAGACAAAGTTGATCTGTGTCCCTATATATGGTTTTACTAAATGAACCAATCAAGGGGCAATCGGTGGACTGTTCATCACAAGGTTTTATGTGATTCCGTAATCTTTTGTGATATTGAACTCAAAGTATTAGTCTCTAGAGTCGAATATCGCATGAAATGACTGTGAGATGGTACCGTTTCAAATCAAAATGACGTGTGTTTTTTGAATTGTTTATAAGAAATATATGCGTATTTAGATTGAAACGAAAATTTCGCAAAAACAAATCCATAAAAAAATCATAACTTAGCAGGGGTACACGGGTTCATAGGGTGAGGTTTGTCTAAGTCCTGGCGGCGGATGCGTTTTCCCATCTACTGCGTGGCGGGCCGGATCGAAAGAAACTGGTTGAGGGATACCTTTCGACCATAAAAATCCAAAATGGCGGCAAAAGGAATAATGTTATGTAGGAAATTTTGAACCTGTATCTTTTACCATCTCTCCTGATTACGCTTCGTGACTTAGTAGGGGAGGCCGGGTTCTTGGTTATAATGGGTAATTAATGGATGATTGGACGCGGTTGGAGCTAACTAAAAACTGTCCAAAGAAGCGAAGCTAGCAGTCCACAATGTAGTGCTGGTACCTACCCTAATATATGGAAATGAGGCATGGAATTGGCAGAAGAAGGCTGAAAGTAGACAGAATACTGTAGAAATGAAATCCCTGAGGCATATGTGCAGTAAAATCATGTATGACGAAATGTGCGTATGCTGTGTCTATTCTACAGGTATTTTATAAGAGCCTGTTAAAAGAAGCTAGCAGCATTGATCCCCGGTGCACCGTGCACGTGCGTGATACTCGACGGACACGAGCGGAACACAGGTTCACAGTAAAGTTGATGTTATCTATGTATGAACGGGTCGTTTCTCCGACTCGTTTTACCGTAAGTCGGCTCGCATGTGGAACGAGCTATCAGCATCTATTTTTCCTCGTCCATATAATTCGCGCCTCTTTAAGACCAGCATTAATAAATTCATTCCAACAGCCCCTACCTTAACCCGCCTCATAACGCTGCCCAACCGGTTGGCGACATAGTTTCTATGTATTTAACGTGTAAAGACAGGGGCGCTCTAGTGAGAGGTGTCACATAAAAAAATCATACCGCCGAATTTGAATATGGAGACTTACAAAAACTTCCGTCTGGAGCCAGTGAGACTATGGCATCCTCAAAGGAGACCTCAAAGGAGATGACGAGGAGGAAGGTGGGAGAGTACCTGGCTATTCAGATATAACCAAACACTAATTGTAAAATAGTGCAAATTAATTTTAATAAAATTTATTTGAACCCGCGACCTTCGGATTGCTAGTCGAGAGCCACCTCAAGTAGTTTGATATGTTTGGTGACTTAGCAGGAGTGCCCGGGTTTATGGGGTGAGGTTTGTTCGGTTCTTGGCGGCGGATGCGCTTGCCTATCAAATGCGTGGTGGGCCGGATCGATTAATCCTCTTTCAACGCATCGCCTTGCAACGCAGTAGGAGAGTTGGAATCTTATGTTTATCACTCGAACACACTGACCCCCAGAATACTACCCACCCATCCATACCTATTTCCTTCCCAGAACTCACTGACCTTCCTTTCTTTCAAAATACCCCCAACACAGCATTCACAAAGATGACATAGGCCTTGAGGGTTACGATTTTCCTTAGGGCCTCCTGTGTGGAGACGATGTAAAAAAATTCAAAAAATAAACAACTATCTCGCTAAATCGTTGGCGGTGACTAATGGTAGGTGTATTGGTTATCTAATAAATGGCTCCCGGGGCAGCGGTACACATAATTGTAATAATTCTCGAGGGCTCTGATGTACAGACATTATGGCTCCTGTTGATTGACGAACATATACTAAAACATCGTTGGTTGGAATCGGTGCTTGAAATGACTTTAGCCATGTTTAGTAAAAAACAAATTGGAATAAATTTTTCAGCAATTTCAATTTAAAATTTGAAAAATTAAATTCTCACCAATCTAATCACCGCAATTTTAATAGGCACATATTATGGATATTACGCTTTGTTTCAACTTAATCATTACAAGAAACTTACGTCGGGAGAGATGGTAAAAGATACATTAAAATAAAATTTTATTCAATCAATGTTCAAAATTTCTCTTATAAAATGACTTAGACAAATCTCACCCCATGAACCCGGGCACCCCTGCTAAGTCACGAAAAGTAGTAAATGATGCATTGAAGTTACTTTTTTGTTTAATCAAGTTCAAAAGATTTTTTAAGCATGGATTTGACGTTTTTGAAAGTTCCATTTCAATATAAATACGCGTGAGGCAGTCTATCCTCTTTAAGTACGAGTCATTTTCATAGAATATGGATGTTCTAACGGAATCTAAAAAGTACCACAACGCGCGCGAAATTGGCGGTTACAAGTTACAACACATGCAAGCGGTCAAGTTTGTCAGAAATATATAGATCAACAAAATAAATCGTGTAAAATGTATATGCGACCGAAAAATGGGCGTGGCTTACAGCAAAATCTCGATGACACAAGTTGATCTGTAGGGATTTACATATGTATGCCAGCTTGGGTAGTGGATCAACATATCCGGGGTGGATCAACAAATGCAAACGGATCAACATATACCTGGCGTACCGTCGCGCGAGATCAACATAGTACGAGAGGGGATAAATATATAGTAAAACCTTAAGCTGCAATATGTTAACTATAGACAGTAGCTATTAGCGACGCTAAAACTAAAAAAAATAATTTCAAAGGAAAAATACAGTTTTGAGAGAATACGATGGTTTCAAAGCAATAGGATAGTTTCGAGAAAATAACACACTTTCGAAAGAATAATTTATTCAAGGGAAAAAGATAGTTTCAAGGGAATAAGATAATTTCGAGAGAATAAGAAAGTTTCAAGAGAATAAGTAGTCTCGAGAGGATAAAATAGTTTCAAAGGAACTAGATAGTTTCAAGAAACTAGAAAGTATCAAGGGAATAAAATAGTTTCAGGGGAATAAATAATCTTGAGAGGGTAAGATAGTTTCAAAGGAACTAGATAGTTTTAAAGGAACTAGATAGTATCAAGGGAATAAGTAGTCTTGAGATGATAAGATAGTTTCAAAGGAACAAGATAGTATCAAGGGAATAAGATAGTTTCGTGAGAATAGGATAGTTTTAGATAGTCTCAGGGTAATAAGATAGTTTCGAGGGAATACGATAGTTTTAAGGGAATCAGATAGATTGAAGGGAATATATACTTATATTTCATGAAGAAGCTTCGCTATTGAAACTAACAAAAAATAGTTTCACGGGAAAAAGATAGTGACTTTCTGTATAGCCAAATAATCTTGCACATCTCGACACAGGAATGCCCTGGTGAGATGTGCAGATTATGTTTTTATGTTAAAAACTATCTTTTGAAAAAAATAAATAAATCAGTTTGATTATTGAAGATTTAATTTTTTTTTTTTTTTGAATTTATTAAATTTTATTTTAAAGAAAGACCCATTCCGCAAACTTCCAGATAAATTTTGAATTTCCTATACTGTAGCATTAACTTGGTCAATGATAGAGGGCTTATAAGGACGTAAGTGATAATTGAATAAGCAACGCCTGGATGGGTTGATTTCCAATATTTGAAAATTTTGCGCCCCCATGTGTCCAAACTGAAATTTTTTTTGAGGGGTACACAATAAATTAAGACCTTGTATAAGAAAATTTTAAGTTCTTCAAAATAAATGTTAATTTTGGAGATTATTTTTTATCTTTTTTTTTTATTTAAATTTAGTATAAATCAAATTTAATAATATTATTATTAAGTTCTGCAAGTATTTAGGTTTTTATTATTGTAACAGCTGTTTCAAATACTTGCAGAACTTAATAATAATATTATTAGATTAAAAACAATTCAGGAGTTTTACGAATTCAACACAAAAACAATTAATAGAGAGGCTGCCTGAATGTCAGAGTATTCATGTATATTTCTGCTTTGACGTATCCAAAAACTAAAAACTGTTTTTGAAAGGTGATGAAATAAGCTTTCCATCTTTTAATGTCAGAAGTAAACATTTATATTCAAAATGTTAATATTTTTTTAATGCAAACATAAAAAATTTTGAAAACCAACATTATGTCTCTAGACTAATGAACTAAAATTATGCTAACGAAAAAAAAACAATGGAATAAAAATTGTGTTTTATTAAAGTTTCTGTCACTTCACGTTTTGTGGTTTTGTATATAAATATGTTTATTTTTATTTATTTATTTATCAAAAGAAAAGACATATTACATATTGGATGCTTTGCCTGTCCAACTAGGAAAGTTTCCCGTTCTAGGACAGACAAATTGACATGTTTAGTTCATATTATTACTGAAATGTACATAATTACATAACAAAAACCAAAAAATTTTTTCATTTTATATATATGTATTTATAAGTTTTTTTTCTCAAATTGCGGTCGGAACCTTTGGTTTCATAGAAGTGCACATTTTAATTCTTCTGAAGTTAATTTCAAGATATCAATATAAAGTGTTGTGTTTTTTTCTTTCTAACATCGTTTAGATCACACTTCTCACTACGACAGTAAAGGAGACACAACGATTTCTTTGAGACTATATTACGAGCTGTTCCGAAAAGCGAACAGATTGACTCTACTGGTAATAGCTGTTTGTTCCCGAAACCGAACAAATTAACCTGAGGAGTTAAATTTGTTCACAACAGTTGCTAAGGCCCGTTTTAATATTAGCGCACTCCCTCTATCATTTGTACTTACATCTCTCCCTTTCAAACCATCTTCAGTAATCTTCTTCTTCTTTATGAAAGCTTACAAGGGAGACTTAAATAAATAATTTGTCATCATCTCTATACTTGGAATAGGATATAATAATATCAGGTGCTAGTTTTGCGAAAATTAAATCTCCTCTTACCTTCCTTTCATAGCTCTTACCAGAATCTCTTTAATCAAACATCTCACTGCAGTGGAACCAAGCAACTTTAACCACCGATGAGGTGCATCAATAGAATGATGTTATGGACGTGTCCGTGCATATAAAAACCAAAATAATTCAAATTAAAAACATCTTTCGCAAAAATGCCGCCTTGTGCACCCCCACCACTAATAAGCATTTTTTTTAATGTTAACTAGCACAAGAGTCCCAACTACTCCCAACCATCTGCAGGCAGTGACACTATGGCATACCTAATTGGGGTATGTTGTGAGGCTTGGGATAATGGGGAGGGGAAGGAGAAGAGGGTGGGGAAGTATCTGTCTATTCAGATCACTAAAACACGAAAAAAACCATTTCAAGGTTTCAACTCTGAGTGGTGGTTTTACACCAGGGCGATACTGAGTGTCTGGAACGTGCTCCAAATATACTATATAAATGAGTAAATTGTGAAAGATCACTAATTTATCAAATAAAATTTACTTGTACACGCCGGGATTTTAGCGAGACCTCTGGCTTGCTAGTCGAGGCCGTTACCTCTCGACCATAGAGGCCGTCAATGAGGCCGTCGGAGCATGTAGAGACAGCGGTAGAAGACGGCTCCATTTTCGGCCTCTCAGGAGAGCACAAAATGACATCTGATTAAAACAGTTCATACATCATTTTAATTAGTATCGTTATAAAAAATAAATAATACTTACATTTTAAATATATACATATCAATAATTTTTTTTTAAATTTAATTAAAATCAAATTTAATAATATAATTATTAAGTTCTGCAAGTATTTTTTGGTTTTTGTTATTGTTACAGTTAAAAAAATGCGGTATAAATATAGCTTTCAAAACCAATAATAACATATGAACAAACCTTAAAAACTCTAAAAGTAGAAATCCTAAACTTAATAATATGTAGTGGCATATATGAATTAAAATGTGACCACGCCGATTGCAACGATACTTATATCGGACAGACGGGAAGGGCTTTCTCAACTAAATTCAAAGAACATATAAGATGTTATAATAATTAAAGCACTTCTTCAAAATTCGCAGAACATCTCTTAGTAAATAATCACGTCCCGCTTGACAACAATGAACTTAAACCCTTGCACATAGAAAAAAAGGCCTTAGATTAAATTTACTTGAACAATTAGAAATCAATAAAAGAACCAATGACCCTAATATAACATTAATTAATAAAGTACGGAAAATTATTTATTCCCCGCTTCTAAGTATGTTCGCAAAACCTAAACAATATAACACATTTAAATAAATTAATAACGGCTACATCATTATTGAACAATTAAGAAAACATTAATGTGGGGAAAACAGATTTCAAAATACCCCCACAGAATATGAAATCTATTGTCACAATTATTTTTATCAGTAAATTGGTTTAAACGGTAATAAATCATTTTAAATTTGGGAGGGGGTAAAATAGAATTATATTAATAAGTCGTCTAAACGTGGCTAAACCACAGTTTGAAAATGGCCTTGAAAAAATACTTGCAGAACTCAATAATTATATTATTAAATTTGATTTTAATTAAAAAAAAATTTAAAAAAAATTAAAGGGAGTTCTACGAATTAAACACAAAAACAATAAATATATCAATAATGACTAAAACAGTTAATTAATGGAATTTTGTATTCATCGAGAGGCTGAGGCGGCATCCCACCGGGTGCCGCTGACCCAAAGCATTCTACACGTCAGTTGCATAATATACAAAACGTATTCCTGTAAGATTATCAATTTCAAAGGCCTGTCTGTGGCGAAAGTCTTACTTAAACTTGCGACATAATTTTTCTTACAAATCTGTATAAAATTCTTTGTAATTCCTACTCAGTGGCTTCGACACATCGCTTCACCAGCAATGGAATCACAGCTTCTCTTATAATTTCACTTTCTGACTTCCTTCGTCCTTCATTTCCTTCATCTTCTGTGAAATGCACTTCTTTTCACCGCCAATATATTAAATAATATACCAATGCGCTCGGTTGGAAATTCAATTTCAAAGATAAAATTATACTGATGGAAGTGTATTATTTATTTCATTACGAATATCGGACAAATCGTCTGTACGCTAATTTTCAATATATTTATATTTCTTAAAATATTTTACTTGCTTACTGCGGTTCAAAGTCACTTAGATTTCACCGTTTTTCCTATATTTTTGGGTTGTACAAATTTGGCGTATTATGGCAGAGGATCACTCGAAAAGTTTTGACAAACTTGGCAAAATATGCCAAAAATAACTCGATACGTAAAACGGGCACGGTGCCCACAACTTACACACGTGAATGTTTAAATATTAACAATATAAAATCATTTATATTTTTAGATAATTTATTTATGCAAAACTTAAATAAACATACTTTATGACAGAGTACATAATTCATATTGAATTATGGAATTTTCTAAAATATCTTTCTAAATGAAGTAGAGTGGTTTAGGAATAGAGCGTTTAAATTCTGACCTAAAATTATTTAAATGTGAGTTTTGGTCATAAAAATGATTTCTTAAAAATTATTTCAATTATTACTTTTTGCGCAATGCAAACATGTTGTGTACGACCATTAAAGCACCACCCCATCTTAATAATACCATATTGAATTATGGATTGATATTAGGTGATTAACTTCATTAGGTGATTCTACATGATATAAGAAGTAAAAAAGATAAATAACTTTCTTAGAAATCCTCATGTTTATTTTCCCAAATGCCAAACAAGTTAATTGGGTAAAAAGTAGAATAAAGGAATTTTTCAATGGTTGAATTTAAAAAAAAAAATTTCAATCGGATCATTAAAAATCTATACTTCATTATTTAAGCAGCGTACCGAATATTATCAGTAGGACTATGGCATCCAAATTAGTATATCTTATGAGGCTGAAGGGAGCGGGTAGGTAAAAAGATGTGCAAGAGGAAGGTTAGGAAGTATCTAGATATTCCGATCTGGTCACCAGATACAACTAAAGCAATTTCAAACAAAATTTCGATTCCGAATGTTAGTCTTTCTCCAGGACCTCGATTCTCGACGAAGGTTCTCGGTTGGACCTCTCGTTGTTCGAGTGGAATGACTTTTGAAATTTGGCGTATGTAAGTATGTACCTTCGACAAGACTCAGAAATAAGAACATCGACCAAGGAATGCACTTTAGACAGCGATTGCGAGCATTGGAGAATCGATACCCAGTTCTATGCTGAGTGAATCTACGTACAACTCTGTCACTAGATCCGAGAAAAAGAACTAAGCTACAAAATACAACTTCTAAGTAAATAAATTCTTCAGATAATTCGCACGTTAAGTCACGTCTTAAATAATGTACTCCTTTATAGTCTGTGCGCAAACGATAAGATTCCGAGGAAATACGCGTTAAATACTTAATACTAAATGGGAAGTATTCGCTGAAAGCGGGTTCCTTTCATGAATATTTCGCAAGAGTTTCATTTATATAGAAATATTCCAGCTTTAGTTCAGTAGAGGAATATTTCGTGCAGGTTTGGTTTGGTTTGCAAATTTAAAGCCAGGATTTCAAACAATCTGTCATAGTTCAGGTGTTTTGTGTATTTTGATTTTTCTCACAAAGAAAGTGCCTGAAAAGTACCTGAAAGATTTTTTCATGTACCTACTTTCAAAAGATTTTTTTTTCATAATAATTATTGTAAATATACTACCAAATAACTTGCTTCTATGGCGCTGTTTTAGATGATAAATCATCACACGGACGCTTTACAAATTAAATTATTTTAAATAGAACTAACAACTAACAGCCACGACAATAACCATTTTTTTCTTGTATTTTTTATAATAAGCATGTATTACTGATATTTAATATTTCGACAAATAGAAAAATGAAGCAATGGTTATAAAACTGGTCCTGCATATTTCGTTTTAGTTCAGTTCACCGGGATATTTGGGTTTAAATTCTCAGAGATTGGACCCGCAGTGCATCATAGCTGCAAACCCGCCCCCTTGCTTCATGGCCCCCCTCCCAACCAGTGCCCCCTACGACCCCCCCAAGGCAAGGCCACCCTCTGCCAACATCCAAACTCAACAATTTCCGACTAAGCACTGGTGTGGGGATCTACATGCAGAATTACGGCCGAATTACCATGAAAATTTTAGATTTTAATATTATTTTGATATCTTGCTGATACATTAAATAGTATGTTTTTAATTGATTTTACTGAAAAAATTGTGGCATTGAATATTTTTTATACATTTTGTCTATTGTGGGTACATTGAATATTGAAAAGAGAATTTCCATGGAAAATGTAGATGGTTTTTTCAAGATTACCTTAATTATCAATCTTTTAACTATTTTAATTGGATATAAAATATTTTAATATGTTCCTCCCCAGCTAATAATACCATATTGTAATGTAGATTGAACAATTGCATAGGACACTTTTTTAAGGTTTTCTAGTCTAAGAATATTAAGGACGGGTTGTTTCGGAGAATTTGAACAATTCATCAAACTTCAACGTTCATTTTCGGGTTCTGTGAAAGACTTAGTCAAGTTCTGTTTTTATATCATTGTAGGCTAGTTGCTTGAAAAAACTGAAATAAAAACAGAACTTGAAAAAATCTTTCACAGAACTTGAAAATGAACGTTGAAATTTGATGAATTGTTCAGATTCTCCGAAACAACCCGTCCTAAGTCTTACAAAAATATTGAATTGAGTTGAAAAGTTTATTTCTATGAATGGATTTAGATTTAGATTTGGAAGTCTAGGTTTTGGTGAACGGACCCATAGATGAATTTTATTGATGTTATGTCTCTGCTTTACTTGCAGATTACTGTGTTGGGAACTTTTTAATAAAGTAAAAGGATCAACTTATAATTGCGTTTATTACGTTAAAATAAATAGGTCTGGATTTAGCTACACTGTTCATTACCCGAGGGTTGGTAATTCTCTGTTTCTAGAAGCTTGTTACGTGTCAATAATATCCTACAGGCAATTGCTACACTCTAGCAACATCTGTCGAACTCTGGAGTAAGCTTTATGACTAGTGCCATCTATCGCTTGAATATTCAACTTATTACCATACATCACAATTGATAATATATTGTGTAGAAGAATTGCGATGTTCATTGCAATACCTTGCTATTCATATCTTTTCAGAAAATATAGTTAAAGCCTTTTAACGCAAAAAAAAATTGCATATTGTAAACAATTTAAACTGACGTATAAAAAAATAAATTATTGGTTCCCTATATCAACCTCTATATTAAATATAATAAATGTAGGATTAAGGAACATTCGTCGTAAGGATTTGTTTATGAATTCGGCCGTAACGCGAAGGTGAATAAATTCAATAGAGAATTTTAGCATCTCTTCGCAAGTAAAGTAAGTTTTACCTGAAACATCTTAAACTTAAATTCAGTTAAAACGAAGCTCGCAGGAGAGCTTTACAGTTTTACAGTCTCAAACGAATACCTAACTAAACATTTATTCAAAACTAGAGCGACATCGTATACAAATAATCATAACATTTTAATAACAACTGTGAAAGCACCACCAATAAGGTTATTTCACACTTTTCATAATATCTACTAGTGATCAATAAAAACCTTCAGAGTAAAATTTACAATGGTGTTAAAATGTTATATACGATAAAAAATAGAGTTTTGTTTAAGACAGTATTGTTAAAACTGTTAGATATATATTTATGTTTTGCCACTGAACAGAGATTCCCAAGAAGTGTGATCCATACTGATTGATTTAACATTTTTTATTATGAATATTAAAATACATCGTGTAGTAGTTTATTTGCAGTGCTCCTCTATAGGGATTCCTATTTTGAGGCGGTCAGTTTTGTTTGATAGTTGTGTTGACGTGACATCGTGATTTAGTTATCTTCTCATCATACTTGTGGACTTCTTCATTTTAAAGTTTGAGGATTTCCTTATACTCAAATTTGTTGATTTTTTCACCTTTATGTTTCCCCATTTTCATGTTTGTTGGTTGCCTCATCTTCACGTTGGTTGATTTCTTCATCTTCGCGATTACTGATTTCCTCATCTTCATATTTGTTGAATGTGGGTTGTTTTATTGTCACTTCAATTTTTTTATTATTTCCTCATCTTCATGTTTGTTGATTTAACTATCTTTATGTCTATTGTGACAATGTTTGTTGATTTCCGCACCTCATTAGTTGACTATGTTTGTTGACTACGTTCGTTGATTTTCTCATCTTCATTTTTGTTGATTTCTTCATCTTCATGTTTGTTGATTGATCTTTATATGTTTCGACTATATTTGTAGATTTCCTCACGTTAATTTATTTAGACTATGATGTTTGTTGACTACGTTTGTTGACCACATTTTTTTTACCACGTTTGTTGATTTCCTCGTCTTCATATTTGTCGACTATGTTGGTTGATTTCCTTAGGTTAGTTTTTGTTGACTATGTTTCTTGGATATGTTTGTGAACTAAGTTTATGACTACGTTTGTTGACTACGTTTGTTAATTTCGTCATCTTCATGATAATTGATTTCCTGATCTTGTTTTCAAAGTCATATTTTGATGTTGTCTAACTTGCACGAGATTACCTATTTACGCGAGATCTTTCAACTCCGAGGTTCCAGACAGGTTGAAATTGTTTTACTGCTCAAGAAAAAAAATTGATTTTTGTTAATGTTTGATAAATTGCAGTCGAAAAAAACTCATTTAAACATTTTAAAGAGAGTAAATTTGAAAACTTGACTTTTCTATTCCATCATATGTATATCGTAAAAAATACTAAAATGTCTAATATTTTATACGCCGTCTTGAAATAATTTACGCAACGTATTCCCCAAGTTAAGAAAATTAAATAATCATTTCCTTTCTTAAGAAAATCATGTGCGTAATATTTTCATAAAACCTAAATAAAATTATCCCACCTCGAAGATCCTAAAGCTAGCGTGTCGTATAAATTTCTGTGATTCTTTTTCAATCATTTCCCACGGGACACGTGTCGAAACTTGGTCGTGCCTCATCGCTCCAAGATTTGCACGTGCGAAATATAGATTTGTGACTTTTATTATTTAGAAAGGATACCAAATATTTTCGTCTCGTCCTTTACGATTCCCCAGGGAGCAGCGGTAGCAAGGATGAATTTAAAATTCAGAAAAAACGCCACCAGCAGATGAGAGAAATTCCAAGACGAAATTTAAGTTAAGACTTGGGAGATTAGTGGTTTTTTATGTTAATGAACTGAAAACGAAAAAGGTTTTTATATCGAGACCTCATTTCTTTGCAAGGACGCTGATGTTATATTTTTTTGTAGCAATGTGAATAATTAATATATAATTGCTCTGGGTAGAGTAGGTTTAGTTCGACGGTAATTGTATGAATAAATCAAGTAATAAAGTGGAAAATTTTTCATTTCTGTAGCAACACCGATTGGAACATAATATATTTTATTCGGATATAAGGTTGGGTTAAGTTAGATAAGCTTATTTCGATTTTACATCCAATAAATCATTTCTTTAAAATGTACATTTTAAAAATACTGCGAGAAAAATAACATTTTCAAGGTCCGGTCGGTGGCCGAGTTGACATCGCGCTTGGGTCTCACTCGGGCGTAGTGTGTTCAATTCCTCGGCTGGCTAAGTCCTCCATCACAACACAAGCAACATTTTCAGCTTACTGTGGTCGTAGTAGGAGATTTTCAAATATTGTCAGGTTATTCGTAACCCGGGAATGTTTGTCTTTCGTTTAAAAAAAAAAAATTATCTACCAATACAAACTTTGAAAAACAACAAGTTCCATGACTATTTTTAACATTAACCCCACACAGTGGGCTCTGAGGACTTGTGTCATCTTTGTGCATGCTCTGTGCAGAGCCTTCTTAAGAAAATGTAGGATTGGAGGATTTGGGAAGGAAATGTATGTCCAGGAGTGAAGCATGAATCCATCCCCCCCACTGCGATGCAATTTGATAAGACGACAGAGTCGGACACCCCGGGCACCCTCGTTAAATCACCAAAAGTAGAGATCCTCTAAAGGTAACCCATGGCAGAGGTGTTGGTTATCCAATTAATATTGTGTAGATTCGTAATTAATAATAATAATACCACTAATTTCCGAACACCGTCTACATCCACGAGACTTATACTTAAAAGAGTCTACGGCATCCACAATCAGGGTATGTTGTGGGGCTGTATGTAGTGGGGAGAGGAAGGAGATGGGGAAGAAGATGGGGGAGTTCTTGGCTTTAAAGAATGTAGCCACCAAACACGACCAAAGCCATTTCAAGAAACATTTCTATTTTGAATGATGGCCCTACACGAGGGCGATAGTGAGGGTATCTTCCACCCTGGAACGTGCCGCAAATTCAATTAAATTTAATTATTGATTCATTTAATTTTAAAATGACTTTCAATAAGTAATTTGTGTAATAGCACAAATTTATCAAATAAAATTGACGCGGGCACGCTGGGATTTGAACCCGCAACAAATTTTAATTCAATTTTACAAATGAGTAATTTGTGAATATATATAATAATAATAACTCATCAAGAGCCTCATCCATCGACCACGGGGCCATCAGAAAAACGTTTTCCTTAATTTTTTGTATTTATTATCATGAATAACCAACCCCCTGAAGTTTTGCTGAACAAGCTGGTGAAAGATTTAATCTTTTTTTTCAGACACATAAATGTATCCATAACCTATCTTCTCCCACAGCAAGATTCCTAATTAAATCATTCTATTCTCCAATCTCACACCACTGTCACAGCTTTCTGCTGATAAATTAGTTAGGTATGTTCAATTAATTCTGAATTTGGGCAGATGGTCTCACAGCCTATGGCCTAAAACAATCCCACTCAACACGGAAATGATATAAAAAGGCTGTAATACGAGATAAATTCGAGACCTTTTCTTTTTTTGGAAATTCTGAAAGTTTTTGGAATAGGGTTGACAGATTTGCTTTTTTAAAATTTTGATATGAAACAAGAATATCTAACGCTGAAATAAGACATCTACAAGTTTCATTTTAACCTATAATCAGAATACGATTACCAAGAATAAAAAATAATTCTAGAATAAATTATGAACTAAAAAATATTTTCTGTAAATTGTTTTTAAGATCTTGCGATGCTATCGGTTATGAAAATATTGTTACGAGAAATAATAATACCGCTACCCAAAAATGAGATTCGAGACCTTGGCGTGATTTTCGAAGAAAATCTGTTTTTCAAATCTTACATATTGGATTTGTTCTTCGTAATGAGATATCGTTTACTAACAAAATCTCAATACGAAGAACATGAACTCTTTGTTCGCCGTATCCTAAAATATATGTGAAAGAATTACCTACTATCCATTCCTTTATCCATCCTTGTTCTTAAAAGTAATGCTGGATTTCAACACCTTAGAAACACATTGAAAATTATTTTTAGGAAATGTTTTTTTCACGTAATCTCTGGAACTATAGTTAATCCACTTATATTGAAAGAGGTTAACTTATATGCACTTAACAAGTATACTCGTGGGATATCCCAGGCAGTTTAACAATTATCTTTTGACGTATGTCACAAAGTAGTGAAACTGACCTTTTTATGTGTTTTGCTATACTTTTTGTCTAATTTGTAATCTTCTCCATAATGTATTGGTGAATAACCGTTTTACGGAGAACATGAAAAATAAATAAATAAATAATATTGCAACTCCAGAGACTGTGACAGGTTAGAGTGGTTAGTTTGTCAACTGCGATGTAAGTTTATCCTAAACTAAACAACAATAACCAACCGAATTCCAGAATTATTATTGCACTTCGGTATGTCACTGGCAGGGAAATTTGACTATTGGTATGTCTAATTCGGTATGTCACTGGCAGGGAAATCAGTGGTAACGCATTGGACTGCCATTCCGAAGGTCGCGGGTTCGAACCCGGCGTGCGCAAATAAATTTTATTTGATTGATTTGTGTTATTTCACAATTAATTAATTAAAATAATATATAGTATATTTGCGGCACGTTCCAGAGTGGAAGATACTATCAGTATCGCCCTGGTGTAAGACCATCATTCAGAATTGAAACGTTGCTCCAAATGGCTTTAGCCGTGTTTAGTGACTAGATCTGAATAGCCAGGTACTTCCCCACCTTCCTCTTTCCCTTCCCCACTTACCTTCAGCCTCACAACATCCCCCAATTGGAGATGCCATAGTCTCACTGGCTCCAGACGGGAGCAGTTGGGACTCTTGTGAGGTCTTTACTATAAAAAAAAAAAAATTATGTTTGATTTAAGCGTCAATTTCCTGTGAATTGCCAATTAAATGAATGTGTTTGGTTTCAGAATTATCGCATGAATGTTATTTTTCGAACCGAAAACAAAGAAGTCAATGTATTCTGAAAAAAATAACTATAATTTACTCTTTTTAGTGAATTATCGGAATACGAATATTCTCCAGTGGTACAGAGCACCTGACCGGACATCAGAAGGTGCGGGTTCAACTCCCGTCGCCAGAATTTACTTTTACTCGGGAAATATTTTCAATTTGTATGGATATTTCAGGCGACTAATTATTGCTTACAACCATTTGTTAGCCTGACAAGATTTGAATTCCTCCTACTTTAATTATTATAAGCGGAAAATGTGGCTTGTTTAATGAAGGAAGAGTTAGCTATCATATAATTTAATCAACGACGCCTTTGTTCACCCAACTACTAATCGGTCATCCTTGTTTCAGTTTTTATACGAGCTTAAAAAAATATCCACACAAGAACATTGAAAAATGGTTTAACTCAGGGCATTTTCATTTTTTGGAGATGCTGTCTGGAGTGTTTTTGAGGAGAAAAACGAATGAACAATGGTCTTGAAGAGAAAATTAAAAAATAAGCAGTATCTGGAATAATGAGAGGTTTGATTTCAAAACACTGCAGATCAAGAATCATCCTTTGTAAATTTTTAGCAGGTAGAAAAGTTTTTCAAATTTAACCATGTTAGAGTTGCCAAATTGGGGGGTTTTATGTGGTTCAGGTAAACACGTTCATGTTTTGGATTCATTCTTAAAGTTTGAGAGAAATTTTAATTAGAAAACTGTTTTTTTTCTCGATACGTGATAATTAAGTTTTTATAATATATTACTTATATTAACTAAGGAGGATAGAGCGCCCATTTATCTTCAAAATCACTTCCGTTTCCCGCTGAGCAACTAACTACGAATACATAATTAATTTCTTAAGTTCTATTTGCTGAATATTGGATACAGATGTTAAAGCGATAACCTCACAAGTTAATTGCAAATCATGAATACATTAGTTTGTGATTAATGGGAAATGCTTCTTTTTTGTGAATTAATTATTAGTAGATTTGCGATCTGGAATACCGATAGAATGATAATGTTTGCCTGCAAGCGATTTATTGTTGGCTTTGATCTGTCACTCAGTAAATATTATTGAAATAAAATTAGCCACATCAAAATTTTGAATGTCATTTTTTTAGCATGGCGTCTAGGTGTCTAAGTTTTATATATCGACGTAAGTATTTTCAATTCTCAAAGTGATCATCACGTGTAGCGTCATGTGCTGTGGAGCTCTGAAATGACATGTAATGATAAAAAAATAAGAGCAGGCTTAATTATTTTAAAAATGAAGGAAATATTTCGAAAAAACGTGTGAAAACCCGGGCAGAGCTGGGGAGATATACCTTTTTAGATTTATAAATATAAAACATAATAATAAATTTTTAACGGAAAACTAGAAACGATTTTTTTTTACTGGTTTTATGAATTTTGTGATAAATGCAAATATCTTAACTTTCAATGGCAAAAAAATTAAATTTCAGCTCTCATATTTTTATGCTGAATACCGTTACATTTCCCAGTAATATTAGATAGCCGTCTGAAATAAGGTATTATCGTTATAATTTTATATCATAACTAACTGAAGTCCCCGGCGTTACTCCGGCTTTATGCAGAGTTTTGCGAAGTTAGATGTAAACAGTAGCTAATTTATCTCTTATTTTGAACGTCAAGCGTGCAGAATTTTTGTATTTCTTTGGCATTCACTATGTAACAATTTCTAGACATTTTTTTGTTTTTAATGAGTTTTATTATTCACAATGTACATTTGTTACGTATAAATTTTATTAATTAGCGACCGGTTTCGACACGTCCGTGTCATTAACTAGCTATTTTAAAACTAAATTTTTAAGTGCAGAAATATGGGGTTTTATTTACCGTGCCGAAACCGGTCGCTAATTAATAAAATTTATACGTAACAAATGTACATTGTGAATAGTAAATCTCATTAAAAGAAGTGCAAAATTTTATCTAGAAGTATTTAAATTCTGTTTTAAGGGGTTAGCTTTTCAAAATATAATGCAGAGGTTTATCTTCCTCATGATTTATAGGTCAAGTATGCAAAAAATCATTAATCTGAGAATAAAACTGTAGATTTCACTAAATAAACAAAGCCAGGCCGTTAGACAGCCCGCCACAGGCACTTTTCTGTATTTATTGTAATCTAAAAGTCCCTGTAAGAACTAGCACTTACTAAATATTAACATCATATCAATTCAAGAATTCTATTCTCAAACAATACTCTTTCATATTAATAAATACAAAACAAAAGAAAAAAAACAACTATCCTGTATATTAGAAACATTAGATTTCAAGGTCAAAAATATATCCAAATACAACATTTGGGCAAAAACCTTCCTGTACTGTGGTTCTAAACTGTACAATAAAATTCCACTCTCATTAAAAACTCAAAACAATATTATTACAAATAATTATAAGCAATAATTAGTCATCCGAAATACTAAAACAAATTGAAAATATCTCCCGAGTAAAAATAAATGCTGCCAACGGGAATTGAACCCGTGCCTTCTGATGTCCGGTCAGGTGCTCTGTATCCACTGAGCTATGTCGGCTTATTTCCAACCAGCCAAATGATTCAATATGTACTAGTACCTCAATCAACAATTACTGCTTATTATATTTTTTCACCTGAAAACAACCAACTTTATTTTTGTAGGAAAGGCTTTGTTAGTGTCAAATTTCTCACTAGATGGCGTCGAGAAATATGATATCTTCATTTATTGGTGAAATATTTTTGACTTGTCAAATTTTATTATTTTTTATTGATAAACTAACGTTTATAAGACAAGGTTTTATGCATAGCATAAAGGATAAGAAATAATTATAAGCAATAATTAGTCATCCGAAATACTAATACAAATAGAAAATATCTCCCGAGTAAAAATAAATGCCGCCAACGGGATATTTTTACTCGGGAGATATTTTCAATTTGTATTAGTATTTCGGATGACTAATTATTGCTTATAATTATTTCTTATCCTTTATGCTATGCATAAAACCTTGTCTTATAAACGTTAGTTTATCAATAAAACATAAGAATATTGTTACATTCACAAATAAATATTTAAAAAATAAAGAAATAATTATACTTGACAATTAAAAAAAAACATAATATAAAAAACTGTACAATAAACTATTCCACCTTGAAAATTTATAATAAAATTAAATACTCAGGAATAATAATAAACAAAAACCTAAACTGGAAATATCAAATCAACCAAACCGTCAACAAAATAAGAAAATTAATTTATATATTTTTGAAAATTTGAAATTTTCTCTTATTGGAAATTATAACATCAGTCTATCATGCTTTAGTGTAATCAAATCTCCAATACGCTGTAATCAGCTGGGGAGCTGAATAAAAAACAAATCTACTCCCTGTTGAAATTGTACAACGAATAATTATAAAAATAATATTGAAAAAACCAAGAAATTATCCAACACACCTAATTTTTGTAGAATATAAAGTATTAAAATTTAATGATCTTGTCCAAAAAAACATAATAACTCAAATAATAAAAGAAAAACAAAATCACAGCTTTTTAACTGAAAGTCGTACTCGTCAAAAACATATATTTCCAGCACAAAAATGTAACATTACTTTTGCTCAACATCATAACATATATCTAGTGAAAAAATACTTCAACAGCCTACCCGAAAATATCAGAACAATAGAAAACGATAAACACCTACTAAAAGCAATTAATGAGAAGTTCAGTGTAAAAATACCAAAATGATGGGTTTTTCTTTTTAATTAATTATAAATTTTAATATTCGTAATTTCAAAACACTAAATATTCTTCATCTTGATGCTCACCACTCTTCTAGACACAAGCACCAGCTTCTATACAAGAGGAAAATTAAAAAATCAAAAGCAGTGAAAACTAATTGTATGAATTATTTTTGCTAACATTATTGATTATACTATGTAAATTGATTAATTATTTAATAATAAAAAAATAATGACTTAATTTTATATAAACTACTAAATTTTAATAAAATGTAATTTGTAATGTACTATTTAATTATCTTCTTAGTTAGAATACACTTAAAATCGGTTGTATTCAATAAATTCTTTGGAATGTCAAAAATAACGATATCTTTATTATCGTAAGAAAATTACAATGAATATCTTGCAGGAAGTACGTCCGTTCTATTTGAGACCATGAGTGATTCTAACGAGGGAAACAACTCTAAGTGAGCTACCTACCCAGGAATCGGCTAGCATCGGCTGTACTAGTAACCATTTGGTACGGCCAACATGCTGTCTCTGTCATATGGCGTAAGTACCGCCATCTATGGAGATACGATAAGAATGCATAAACAGGATCAAAACTACAACAAAATAGCAAGACTACATTAATAAAATCCCCAGCACGGGAGATCTCCGTGAAAAAAATACGGTAAAACATATTTTTTTACTGTGTCAATCAATATAATATAAATCGTATTAAATACAAGACGCCCTATATTTTTCGCAAATCTCCATACATTCTATACTCCTTCCGTCCATTATGCAAATAATTTTATTTCGAAATCATTGGATTTCACGTTAAGCCCATTTAGCAGACGAAAATTGCCCAACGTTTACATTTTAATAGACGTTTTATACAATCCCTACGGTTCAACCAGTCATTTCATTCAATACTCATCGTAACATTAAACTTTTTATTACAACATCGAACATGTAAAGGCTTACCTTGCCCAGTTAAATTTTTATTGGCTTAAGTGCGCACGAGTTTATATTATTATATGTGGCTTAAGCAGGAAACACATCAGAACAAATGATCCGTAATGATATGCTACATTATAATATTATTTGATATTTATGTGAGATACCTTGAGTAATAATGATGAATCGGTTCCATGATAACACAATGACATTTCAATACACCTTTAAAAGTGCTATAAAGTCATTTAAAGTGATGAAAAAAAAAACCTATAAACCTAACCTACAAACGTAACCTAATGACCCCAGTTTTTGTTTAAGACGAGACCATACCCCAAAACATAGACGGAATCTTAACGACAAATAGATTCGCTGTTTTCTGCTTGTTTACTCACACTTGTGAATTTTTCGTTCAAACAGACGTTCAGCATGGAACCTAACGCAACGATTTCGCTGAGTTCAATTTACAAATTATACATAGATTGGTGCGAGTTATATGTTCGCGCGAAGAACCTTTTAAATATTATGGTCTTTTTAAAATTAACACATTTCAAACGGGCGAAAATAGGGTTCCGTTCGAGAAATTGGTTTTGCTTCAAGCCGCTATATCTTTGAAAATAATAAACATATTTGAATGAATTCTTTTTAAATAGTAGTCACTACACCCCAACGTAGTTTATACGTATTTTTTATTACAATACATTTTTTTTCACTTTTTCGCATCTCCAGTGCCATAAGCGCAAGGATTTATTACCCATTCTAAAGGCTTAGTATAGATTCCTTTTATCATTATTTATTTAAATGATCGACTAATCTTTATAAGACAAGGTTTTTTATGCATAGCACAAAGGATAACAAATTTTTATAAGCAATAATTAGTCGCTTGAAATATCCATACAAATTGAAAATATCTTCCGAGTAAAAATAAATGCCGCCGACGGGAATTGAACACGCACCTTCTGATGTACGGTCAGGTGCTCTGGACCACTGAGCTACGTCGTTATTTTTACTCGGGAGGTATTTTAAATTTGTATGTATATTTCAGGCGACTAATATTGCTTATAATAATTTAGATTCTTTTTGATTAAATATCCATCCACACAAGGGAAGAAAAGAGACCTGTATCACATTTTTTATACCTCTTTTGTTGGGACCCTTACTAAAAGATTGGTATACAATATTCATAAGGAATTATCGGACATTGAAGACTTTATAGTCATTCGAGTAGGATAGTTTAATAGTTTCGTAGGCTGTAAACCCGTAGCACCGTTTTTGTAAAAAATAATCTCAAGGGCAATGTGTTAGGTGTTAGGTAGGTTCCATGATAACTCAACACAGTGACAATTCAACACACCTTTAAAAAGTGATATAAAGTCATTAGAAACGATGAATTTTTTTAAACCTAACCTAACTTAACCTAACCTAACTTAATCTAACCTAACTTAACCTAACCTAACCTACTTAACCCAGTTAATAAAGTTTTTATTTCATCACTTTCCATGACTATATATAACTTTTTAAAGATGTGATGAATTATCATTGTGATAATTTATCCGCTCACCGTTAGGTAATAGCGTCTTGGCAATTTGGCGCCCGGAGCGGACTACTCCAATTGCCGGCCCTGGGTAAGTATGTCCACGAATCATATATAGGTACCTATAAGACTTCCATCAGTTAGCTCGTTCATTCTTCTTTTATCACTAATTATTTTTACTAATTATTTCTCTTTTTACACATGTTTACTGTTAATTAAAAGCATATAATCACGCTGTTATTATGTAAAAGCCCCATTGTCAGTGACAGGGTATCCGGGGGTAAAGTGCACAAACTTCGGAAAGTGATTCTACTTTATGGAACACGAAAAAACCTAAGTAACTTTTTTTGGAAATTCCGTTGTTTTTTCCCATTAAGAGGAATCCCGGTAATTCAGAAACTTATTTAATAGGTATTTAGCCCAATTATTGCTATTCCGCTCTGTGCTACGGTCAGTCATCGTGCTGTAGATGTGTGAGTGTGCGAAGCTCTTATGCGCGTTGGTGGCGCACTCCGCCGAGAAAGCCCGCCAAATAATTATTCCTTTGCCACTTCGCTTTGTGGTATCATATTACATCGATGTTTGCCGGCCGGCGCGGCTAGTCGCAAGTCACAAGTCGCTACAGGACTATCTGCATGTGTGTGGAGACAAGAATAACAATCAATTTCTTGTGACGGGACGTTCCATCCTTAGCCACCTAAATAAGCTATTATATACATATTGTCTTTGCACATCACTTTGGCATCGCGTTTGGGTCCCACCCGGGCGTCCCATGTTCGATTCCTCGGCTGGCTAAATTCTCCATCACAACACAAGCAATATCTTCCGATTAGTGTGGTGGTACATAGTAGGAGTTTTTCAAATGTTAAGTTATTCGTAACCCGGGAATGTTTGTCTTTCTTTTAAAAATTATAAGAAATATATCTTACTACCCATATAGGTACACATACTAAAATATGTAGGTGCGTACATTTGAACTGCCTCCGTGGTTGAAGGGTAAGGCTCTTGGCTACGAATCCGCAGGTCGTGGCGTGCGCAAGTAAATTTTACTAAATTAATTTGTGTCGTTTTGCTAAATTAATCAATTAAAAATAGTATAAAATACTTGTTTGGACAGATAGTTATCTTTTTTGTTTATCAAAACTTAACTAAACCATTCAAGTTGTTTAAGACAGGGAAAAGTATTGATATAAAATATTTTTTTTATTTTAGTAAACTTCCTGAAATCAACAGGTTTTAATTCCCTTGCGATGTTTATTTGGTAAAAATGACCAATTTTTACCACATAAACATCGCAAGTGACCAATTTTCGATATAATATTGCAATTTTTTGTTCACCATTTTGTTTTACGAATCTTATTATTGTGTTTTGTTAATAGAGCCAACGCCAATGCCATTCGTTGAAATTTTGAAAATGACATGAAAGCCATAACACCCTTGCCAATCACCACACTGCAAATCGGGTGGTGTGGAGGAAACCTCCATTTTTTCCCACTCTACCTCCAGACATGTCGGGGTTCTGAAAATCTGATTATGAATAAAAATGAACTAGTATTTAAATATCCATGTAACTCGAAAATAATAGAAAATGTCATGACTAAACGGCGCAACTTTCCCTACTGTGTTTTATTATAACAGATCACCACGCAAATGGCATCTTTTTAAATATATATATTTTAAAAAAAATAGTGGCGAACCACTTGGGGTGACCTATGACAGAGGTTATCCAATAAATGGTTCCTGGGGCGGTGGTACCCATAACCACCTCCCAAATTGAAAATTACTATAGTACTTGACGTATACAAATTGAATTTGGTCCAATTTTAGTAAGATCGGCAAGTATGGTATACTCGAAATAAGTCACTAAACCAAAAAAAAATAATAAAATATATCAATAACTCGGGAAAAGACAACACTAGTGCACCGACACAATTCGATATACTACGCTACATCACTTTGCTGTATATTTATTTGTCGAAATAGAAGTTAAATAAATAAAATAACAATATACATTATAGGTTATTGAAGAATTATAATATTATGCTAGTTACCCAAAAGTTATTTTAAAAAAAATTATCCATTTGAGTGTTTTGTATCCATATTGGCAATACGGAACGAAATCACCTCGGAGTCGGTCTGGCCGTAACGGATGTTTTTTTTACAGATATTATTCTACGTAAACATATGAAATTAAAGTAAAAATATCGGAATACTTCACCAAACAAACACAAAAGTAACAAAACGGAAAAAATAATAAAAAAACATCGATTACTCGGGACAACACAACACTGGAATATCGAATATCGATTTATGACTACGTGACATCACTTCGCACAAATACATACGTATTTATCTAAACCCTGTCCCCCCGACCCATACCTCCCGAATACTGAGCGAAAGGGACACATGCAGCTTGCTCTATTAATACCTAAATGAAATCTTCAAAATCGAAGTTTTGTATTCCCCATTTTTCTCCTCCAAAAGTTAACCATTTTTCAATTTTTTTTTACCAACTACATAAAAAGAAACTATTCTATGTTGGACCGTTTTGTTTTTTTCAAAATATATTGTCTAGTTTGTAGACTGAACGTCTTTTGACTGCGTTTAAATCAGGCAATTTTATTGATTTTTGGAAGGTCATAACTTCTATAAGAAGCAATTTATCAAAAAAAAACAAAACGTACCGACACGCAGGTCGCCAATATCTATTTTATATTAAAAAAATATTTGCTTTGGGGTTAAAATCCAGAAAGATAAATGGGAACTACGTTTGTATGGAAAAATCAACGCCCGGTTAGGTATTAAAAAATATTTTTCCAACAAAGAAGATTATTGGCTTCAATAAAACAATTCAACTTTTGTACCTGAAATTACCTTAAAATGTTGAAATATTTGAAAAATTTGTATCAATTTACTCATATAAATAGATATATAATTTTTTATTATTAAAGATTTCGAAAATAAAAATATTGGTTAGTGCCTTAAATCAGAGTAATGACGGTTTGATGGCTGCCAATAAAATCCAGCGACCTTCGCTCGTTTTTCTTTCCGCAAGATTGCTTTTATGTAACTCTAAAAAGATTTATAAAATTGCACAAACATGCATTACTTTCAGTTTTAATTAAACAGGAATTTTATTGAAATAAACTTATAAATTAAAATGATTTTTGCTAAATAAAACATAGAAACTCGCAACATTTATATCCAGGTACTTAACTTCAGACTACTGCACTTTCCCCGCTCGTTGACCCCCGCCCTTTCCCCGCTCGTTGACTTTCCTCGACCGGTCACCCCCCACTATAATTTTATTTATGTACAGGGTTTTCTAATAAGAGGTGTTATTTTGAATATTAATTAAGGAATTAATGATTTTTTATGGCCGGAATTGGATGGTATTGATCTGGACAACGTTTACTTTTACGGGAAAAGTTTTCGGACAGTGTTATCTCTCGAAGAGGTGATCACAATTGGCCACCGAGATCTTGTGATTTAACACCTTGCGACTTCTTCCTTTGGGGCCACGTGAAAGATAAGGTCTACGCCAACAGCCCAGCATCGATTCAAGATCTCAAAGATGGAATTCGTGAAGCTATCGAGGACATAAGGCAGCCACTTTGCGATTTGGTTATGGAAAATTTCATGAAAAAGATATGGTCCTGTAGGCGAAGTCGTGGTAGTCATTTGACTGATGTTATATTTCACTATTAACGGCATACCTTCCTCTTTATAATAAAATAAACATTTAATCATTTATATTAAAAAATTGCATTTTTCTTTGAATATCAAAATTACACCTCTTATTGGAAAACCCTTTATTCAAACGCCATAATTACTATACGGTGATAATCGAATTACAAGCGTACAGGATAATAATAGATAATAATGTGTACACAAAAACACTACAGCAAGTGATGCAGTTATAGATATAAGTGCAGTAAGACAATACATAGTTCAAAAGAAATATATACCAGTGTAACAATATTTGAACTACTTTATACTAGGTTTGTATAAGACCTGTCATAAGTCGAAGATTGAGGTGTCTATGATAATAGTCAGTAGTCAGTTTATTGTTACCTACAAAATTAATTGTACTTGGAATATCTGAGTAGGCATCGCAACTTGGCATTAACAATTCAGGGCTGTCAGCGATTCAATGATACTTGAATGGATAAGAAATAATAATTTTTAATAAAATAAAACATATGTTAGCTAACACTATAATATATCTGAAGTAAATAGTTTAGATGAAGTAAAATATGATATAGGAGCCGTGCAAAAGAACATTATCATTCGTGAAATTGATTATTGTGTTTGAGGCATGTTATTATAGCCTTCTTATAACTATCTTCCGTGCAGTTGAACACATCTACTACTTCTGAGAAAACATTGCCATTTTGCTAGCTACACTGGTTTTATGCTCATTCGGAAATATCAATGCCGCTTCTACTCAATTATAGTTCCATGGTCGAGAGAGTCCGGCAGAGAAAAGGTGAAAGTCAACCGGCCTTTTTCAATCCTAATGGGCCTAGGAGTTGAAAAGTCTTATGTAAATTGAGAGCATCGGTTTTCTTTCAAATCGGTATAGAGAAAAGATCACAAAAGTTTAACGAACCTCGGACAAAAATGATTTTTCTGTTGCCATGTAAAGGACAAAGTAAACGTGAACTAGTATTTCTGTGAATAGTAGACGTCTCGTCCAAAAAGGATGTTTCAAAATTTCAATTATTAAATAAATTGAAACCAACATTTCCTAAGAAATCATAAGATTATCAAGTAAGTACATAAATACCCAAACATATTTTTAATGTATGTTTTTAGGTGAATACCCTCACAAGAGTTCTAACTGCTTCGGGGTATGTTGTGAGGATGAATATAGTGGGGAGAGGAAGGAGATGAAGATGAAGATGAGGAAGGTGGGAAAGTAGCTGGCAATTAAGATCTGGTCACTAAAAACGGCTGAACTCATTTCAAGTAACGTTTCATTTATCTTTTCAATTATCGTCTCATCACACATTATTTTTAAATAAATAAGTTTTAAAATAACACAAATGAATAAAAAAAAATACAAACCTAAAAATATGAACCCGCGATCTTCGGATTGCTAGTCAAGATTTCATTTAACGAATTCAACAATTTATCCAAAGAAACGTTACTATATCAATAATAATGATTATTATTTAAAACTTTAGTAAGGCAGGGAGAGACCATAATTTTGATGATCCGCTTTCATGCAAAATCTGGCGGTATGAAAATGTATTATCGAACACGGCTATCACCTAGAATCCGAAACGGAGCGTTCGAAAAAAAATACAGACCGACGAAATTCAAAACGGTCTAGTTAAAACAGGACTTTGATAAGCTCAGTCAGTTATTTTTATCCATTGGATTTGAATTAATGTTTGCCCTCGTCGAGAATTTTGGTAAAATTTATCTGGAATTTCAATAGCATTGAAACTGTCTCTACGTGGAACAGAAGTTCAGCTCGTCGCAGATAGATGGCGTTAAATTATCTAGCACTAGAAACTGAAAACGTTTTTAACAAGAAGTTTTCCGATAGTTTCTCGACTTTAGCTCTACTCCATACTATGCAGCTCGGAAACTGTACTTTGAGTACTGAAATGAATAATAAGTATTATGAGTGAAATAAACTGTTTTTTTTTTGTTTTTATGTTTCGAGGTATTTTCATAAAAATAAAAATTTGCGTACCTACACTGAGGTTTGACCCACCGACCACTAAATTCGTAGCCAAGGGTCTCAACCAATCGATCACGAAGGTCATTTTAGAATTTGAAAATTTTTAACCCTTAAAGCCTCAAGCACAATTATCACAAACCATTCGTTAGAGCCTCTTAAGGACAAATCTGACCGGGGAGTTTATACGTCATTAAAGTAATATTATGTTTTTTCCTATAATGCGAAGATACGTGATTTGTTCGTTGTTGGAAAGAGTAATAATTATGCTTCTAGTCTCTAATATTAATTTATTCTTGATTCCAAAAAACCTAAAAATTATCAAAGTGTATGATTACAGATAAGTGGAATTTTTTCTTTGACAGTTGATCGTTGGTAAAATTATTAATATTTTTTTATTGTATAAACACAAAAGAAATGTGTTTTCTAAATATCGATTTATTTCAAAATTTTGCTTCCCGAGCCAAAATATAAATGGTTAATATTAAAATTTTATTATGACAACGTTTATTATAAATCCAAAAATTAATTTAGGTAGGTTTTTAAATGGTGTTTGTTATAATGACAACTTCAAAATTAGGACACAAATAGCACATTTTGCTATTCGATGAGAAATTTCACCGTCTTTGGGACTTGTAAGTAGAAATATTTCAAAGCCTGAAGGCTTAAACATGTTTCTTGTATATTTAGTTACTAGTTACTCGTGCAAATAATTTTTAAAATGCAATAGAAACTGTAGTGTTGATAGATAGTTGTAATTTCAATACCGCTCAAGAGACGACGTTAGAGTGCGTAGATTTAAATTATTGAAATTTTTTTGAAGAAAATAATACTACCAAACCTATACGAAACATAAAACAGAACAAGACACATAAAATAATGAGATTACGGCTGTGACTACTGCAACAACTAGTTATGAAAGTTATATTTTTATTTTTGTGTTTGTTTGTAATATATTCGTTTTCGATGATATATTTGGTGGTTAAAACCTTCAAAAAATTTAAAGAAAAAAACGTTTCTGAATATAATAATACAGCTATGGGTTGGTTCAGATCTTACCTTAGTGATAGAACACAGCAAGTAGAAATAAATAAAATGTTAAGCGATAATAAATCTATCTCATTTGGAGTACCACAAGGTAGCGTACTCGGGCCAATATTATTTTTTATTTATATAAACGATTTATGCAGTCTAAAAATTCCAGGTAACATTGTTAGTTTTGAAGATGACACTGCCTTAATATTTGAGGGTGTAAATTGGAGTGAAATTTTTGAAAAATGTGATACAGGTTTAGAAGTAGTTAATAATTATCTGAGTTATAATATTTTAACTTTAAATACACAAAAAACCAAATACATCACTTTTAGCATTTCTTATAAAAGTCAGCCATCTACCTCTCATAATTTGATTATTCACAATTGTGTGCAAACGTGTAACTGCAACCCCTTGGAAAGTGTAGACAGCCTCAAATACCTGGGGGTAAAAATTGATAAATTTTTGAGGTGGAATGATCATGTCGAAATGTTAGTAAATAAAGTTAGGAGACTTATCTATATTTTTAAAGATCTCAGACATGTACTAGACAAGGAAAAATTAAAAACAGTGTATTTTGCTATAATTCAGTGCCTACTTTCATATAATATAGTGTGCTGGGGTTCCTGCCTGAAGACTGTAATAGAACCACTTAATATTGCCCAAAAACTGATTCTCAAAACAAGAAAAAATTTACATATCCCACACAGTTACTTTATAAGGAATGTAATATCATGAATTTAAAACAACTATTTATCCTACAAACGTTATGCAGATTTTTTAACAATATTAGTTCTGCGAAAAGAACGCAACAAATTCGTCCTACAAGAATTGGCTCTGGTCTGAACTTTATGGCAATTCACCCTAAATCCTCATTTGGGCAGAGACATTATTTGTACCAGGCTCCACTTCTATTTAACAGCCTTCCAGATCACATTAAATCGTCAAATTCCTTGTGTACATTTAAAAAGAATGTTAAATTATTTCTGCCATCCGAGGATTTCCAACATATTCTTTCATCTTTGCCCTTATAAATTGTGGCATAATATTTTGAATAAGTTAATTTTTTCATCCTTTTCTTTTTTTAATGTAATTTTTTTTTCTCTCTTTCTTTCTTCTCTGTTTTAAAAAAAAAAAAAGTTTATTTCATTTTTATTGCAATTAAATATCATGGTCACCCTACATGTTTACAGCATTATATTGTAATGAATAGGCTGATAGGTACCATGTAGGTATCCAATTCGCAGAAACTTCAATGTAACAATATTGTTATCTTAATATTTGAATTATTTTTTTTAATATTTGTACTATTTTAAATCTCTTATACTATTTTTTTAATATTTTGTAAATTTATTAACCTCAAAACAGGCTTGTTCTAGTGTGTTTAAAAATTAAAACTTAAAAAAAAGATACAATGTAAAGAAACGATAAATAAATAAATAAAATAAATATTGATATTTAGTTTTCAGATGCCTCCGTGGGTGGCAAAGATAACGTGTCGGCTATCCCCGAATGGATACTGCTAACCAATTATCTGGCAAGCATCTGAGTAGAAGTTAGTTCCTGCAGAACAGATGTCCAGTTAGATATTCATAATTCACCTTAATTAACTTACTCGTAATCTCAGACAAACCGAAGTAATTATTGAATATCTCCCGATTTTCAAGTGCATTGCAAATTAAAAATCAACAGTACGCTACAGAAACTCAACCCAGCTAGTGAAATTATCGAATGAAGAGTAAAATGCAAACATTAGTAAGTTACAGGAAAATATATCTACCAAAGAATTGCTTCCACATATTCGCAGTATGAAATTTTATTGCAAACGCATATTTAAATACAATTTTTCATTTCCATAAAATATAGGTGAGGCCGGAGTTATGGGGCCGGCAGATGTCGCTGCTGGAATTTATACCGGCGCACGCGGCGCGAGGAGGAATGGAGGTTTAACCCAAGCTTATATAGGTGGTGGACGCAGCGCTAACATGATAAAAAAATAACAGACAAACTGAACACAGTGAAGATTCACGGTGACGGTCCCGAATGATGAACGTAAAATAAAATACACGGTGTCTAGACATTCGTAAAACAAGCGGGAAACTGGTGAATCTACATCACATAGAGAAATAGACACTTATTATTTCGATCAAGTATTTTGTATTTAACTTTTTTCGGAAACTAAAGGATCAAAAAAACTATTGGAGCCCAGTCTACGCTTCGACGCACGTTAAATGACATTAATACATACATAACCTGAACACAATTCAAAAAGGAATCATAAATACCAAATTACCTAAAACTACAGACGGCACTTTGCGGGGATGGATTTTTGGTAGGGGTGATTTTGTCAAACTTTATCGGATGATGAGCCAATTGGATTGGCATGAACTTTCTAAATTCGATACCGTTAATGAGGCGCTACACCATTTTTATTCATGTATATATAATGTATTTGACGCTTGCTTCCCTAGGAAACCTCCCAACAGAGGTGGACGTAGATATCCGAAGTGGTTCACTAGAGATACCATCAGGAGCATTGAGAAAAAACATGCTCACCATAAAAAATGGAAAGCTACTGGTGACCAAAATGAGTATGAAATGTTCAGTAATCTCAGAGCAGTTGTTAGAAGAAATGTTCATATAGCATTCCGAACGTATGTCGACTCAATAGAGAGTGATATCAAGCATGATCCCAAGGCATTTTGGGACTACGTAAAATCACTGCGCAAGGATGGTGGATAACAGACATCATGATGCATGGTGATCGGGAAGTTAGAGGAGCGGATGTAGCCAATGCATTTGCAACCCATTTCCAATCAGTGTACAGTAATGAGCCTCCATTACTAAATCCCATTTCTGCTTCCAAGTCGAATGTGAAGGGAGCCCAAAACATTGATATAAGTCATATAGACGAATCAGATGTTAAATTTTCAATTAATAACATGAAACATACACATTCACTTGGGCCAGACTTTCTTCCAGTATTTTTTTTAAAAGGATGTGTTGAATTTTTAAAAATGCCACTAAGTTTTATATTCAACCTATCTTTAGATACTGGTATATTTCCTGATTCCTGGAAAGTCTCAAAAATTTGTCCCATTTTCAAAAGTGGATCAAAGACATCTGTCGAAAATTTCAGGCCAGTGGCAATACTTTCCGCCCCGGCTAAGTTATTCGAATCGATAATTCATAAACATGTGCTGTTTCAAGTAGAGCCTTTCTTAATATCGGAACAGCATGGGTTTAGAAAAGGTCGATCAACAGATACTAACCTACTGGTACTCACAGATTATATTTCCAAATCTTTAGATAAGGGCTACCAAGTAGATTGCTCATATAATGATTTCTCGAAGGCATTTGATACCGTAAACCATGACATATTATTAAATAAATTGTCAACTATAGGTTTTTCTTTACGGTTTCTCATATTCTTTGCAAGCTATTTTACTGGAAGAAAGCAATTTGTATCTCATGGAATATTCTTGTCAAAATTATTCCTTGTGCTGTCAGGCGTTCCACAGGGCTCTAATTTAGGACCACTCCTCTTTCTGATTTTTATTAACGATATTACAGAAAATATTCAGCATTCCAGGTCACTTCTTTTTGCTGATGACCTAAAACTATTCTTGGAAATTAAAACTTTAGAAGACTGCATTCGACTCCAATCGGACATTAATAGAATTGTTGACTGGAGTAAACGGAATCGGATTGAATTCAATGTTTCTAAATGTTTCATTCTTTCTTTCACACGGGCACGTCATACTTGGTTTTACCGGTATACCATGAATGCCCGAAGTTTAAAACGTGTCTCCACTATGAAAGATCTTGGCATCATGTTTGATAGTAGGCTGACATTTCATACTCATATCGAAATGACGTGTAGTGCTTCACTGAAAATGCTGGGCTTCGTCCTACGCACTGCGAGGAATTTTAGAGACACCCGGGTTCTCCAAGTGCTATACATTGCGTTGGTTAGGAGTAGGTTTGAGAGTGGGTCGGTGGTTTGGAGCCCACATCAGGTGAAGTATTCCCTTATGTTGGAGAGAGTGCAGAAGAAATTTCTGAGATTCCTCTACCTGAGGGAGTATGGCTACTACCCGTGGCTCTATCCTACTGACTTTCTCTTGGGCATGCTCGGTATGAACCATCTACGGGTCAGAAGAGATGTGCATATTGTATCACACTTCTTCAAACTGATTCGTGGATGGTTTGAAAATCCGACTATCATGGAGAGTATTAGTCTCTATGTTCCTGATGGTTATCTCCGTCATCGACAGCATAGACTGTTTTATCTCCCGGCCTGCAGGACCAACTTGCCAATGGTCATGCCGGTGGGGAGAGCAGTCTTGCTGTTGAACAGAATTAATTCGGATATCGACATATTTAGCATCGGTGAAGCTGCCTTTAAAAGGCAAGCTCTATTGATGCTGGTATAGTTTATACACCGCTAACTATTATGTAATACCATTTTACAAATATACTTAAAAACGAAATAAAATGTAATTTTGTAATGTTTTTAAAGGAATAAACAAATTGAATTGAATTGAATTGAATTGAATAAAGACCATTCTGAAAAAAGTAGCCTTCGATTGAAATTTTCAATAGTTTTGATGTTCAACAAATATATGCTTTAAATAAAAAACTATTCAAAAATGCTGAATCCTCTACAATACCGTATATTCATCAAACAAGGTCAAATCACAATGGCATAAAAATATTCCAGGTCATAAAACCACATTCGGACAAAGAATTTTTTTTTTCTTGTGACGAAACTCCACAAAATCCTTCCCCCTGATATAAAACGAATAGAAGATTTGAATGATAACAAATCGAGAAGAAAACTCTGGTTGCTTTCATAAAATCTCTTTAGATTAATGAAAAAACTCATTGAAAAATAGATTAAAAACTAATAAAATAGAAATTAAAAACTTTAGTCCTCCCCAGCACAAGTCACCCTAGAGAGGAGTACTAAGAATTATAATTTAATATACATTTATTTTATAACATATTTTGTATGAACAATGCTTAAATAGTCGGTATAATAATAAACATGACAGCGGATAGTAACTCCTTAGCGGCCGATATTCATCTCGTTTGATCTAAAATATTCCAACTTCGGACACGATTTACTTGAAAACGAAACGTCACATCAAAAAAATTATGCCTAAAATAAAAATAAAAAATAGTTTCGTTTTGGTTGGCTTATATTTAAATTACAAACGACTGGTATGATTTGAATTTTTAACGGCGAAAAGTATTATAGCGATTTATGCCAATTCCAGAATGAACCTACACCTATACCTATTGTGAATAATTTAGTCATAACATTATCAAAAAATAATATTTTTTCCCCATATCTGCAAACAAGTGAAATCCCAAATAAAATAATTGATCTAACAGCTTGGTATTTTATAAACAAAATGTCCTTTAAAGATGTCTCGAATTCTAGGATTAAAAATTATATCTCATTGTTATACGTTAAGTTCAAATGTCATTACATTCAGCTCTAAAGAAAGTGTCTTTAAAACTTTATGGCCCACTGAGGGTGTAATAATTGGAAGGATACTTTTAACTAAGGTAGCTCTAATATTGACCCATAGTAAAAAAAAAACTAAATAAAAATTGCAAATTTCAAATGCATTTCTAGGATACACTGCAAATATATTTCTTTTGTACATGTCACGGCCCTTTGAAATTAATGTTAGTTTAAGAAAAATGTATTTCACACGCCAACCAAGGCGTGGGAGAAAATAGCATCAGTAAGGGCAACATTGATATTTTCGTACCAAGAGAGCAGAAACAATTTATTTTAGGATATTATACTGTGTTGCGCTACCTTCTACCTTAGCTAACGTTTCGGACAGCATTACAATATCCATCATTAGGGCAAATGAGTAATCAACATGAAATCAACAAACTACTCATCTACCCTGATGATGATGTAATTTATTGATAACACATCTGCCACGATGATAAACGCAATAATGCTGTCCAAAACATTGGATAAAAAGGAGGTAACAAGACGGCACAATACCCCAAAAATAAATCACTAAAATACAAACGACTGATTTAAGCTGCAACACAAATTTGAATCGTATAAAAAAAACATTTTACTGTTACCGCATTTTTACGGTATTTTTTTTAATTTTATTTCATATTCCACTATTTTATCATTACAGTGCAGGATTAAATTTTAACAATTACTATTAAGTCACAAAAATTCCAAAGCCCGTGATGAAAGAACTTAAGAGGAACGGTTGCGCGGCGGTCAATTGGTGTTTTCAAAATGTTAAGTATGTACCATGAGAGTATTCGATTTTTCATGATTTCACTGGCAACTTTTAATTTTTAAAACATATTCCGTTTGGTTGATTGACCGCCGTGCAACCGTTCCTCTTAAGTTCTTTCATCACGGGCTAACCTACAGCTCACTACTTACTTACCGTATTATATAAGTTTTGAGGTTATGGCGATATTCTACATATTTACACTAGGGTGAAGAATACGAGGGAATGGTGAACTGCGGGTTGTGAGGTCTGTTGACATTGCCAGGCTGGGTGACTGCGATAAGAGTAGCGTTTTTCAAAACTTTACGCTTTTCAAAGATTAAAACAAGGTTTATTAACTGTGTGACTTAACCCTATTAAAAAACGAACTAATTATATTGTATTAAGGATTGGAGCGATATAACCTACTTTGTTTTGTTTTTTTTTTGCCAACCTGACGCAATGTAGGAATGCCGAGTCTGTTCTACGGGTATTTCAATGGAGTCTACTTGAAAGAGATACCATCTTTGATCTATTGTGCACCGGTGCACGTACGCGAAACTCGGATAGAAACCCGTTCACAGTTCTTCATGAGAATGGGTCGTTTATACGACAAAGTTTTTTGTAAGTCGGCTTGTGTGTTGTTGAACAAGCTACCTTTTCTTAAATCATATAATCAGGGCCTCTTCAAGACCCGCATTAATAAACCAGTTGCCAATATTATATTGTTTACATGTGCTATTGTGAGATTTAGACTGAACATTTCAAACACAAGCTTGTACCTAGATTACATGAAATTAGTAATAGGTACGCAGATGTATCGGATCTGTTTAACTGCACAGAAGCTAGGTACAAAAAGGCTTTAATATCATATCTTTTAAATCATGACCAATGAAATGTAAGTCTACTCATACTTACGTAAAAAGTCAAATAAATATGTATATAAAATGAACTGCCTGGGGGAACTGAGGAAACTTGAGTCAATAATAATAGTCAATACGGCGAACCAACAGCTTGATTGGCACTTACCTACTTTCAACCAAAACCTGAAAATAAATGCATACATTTCAACTATTGTAATATATTATATCATGCATCTATACTATCATATATTTCAATCAATACTAATCTAACCTAGTCTACCTATAAGTTTTGCATGTACTTGTATCTTTAAGTTTTTATATCCATCTCGAGTTGCTGTTAATTGTATATTTTCTGATGTCTTTGTTTATAATTTATTGTATATGGTATATTTTATACCGTTGATATTAAAAAAAAAAAAAAATAAGTAACTATCATAAAATAAAAAAAAAACTCCGCGGCTAAGCGGTTAAGATCCTTATTCCACAGATCGCGGGTTCGAAACCCGGCATACACAAATAAATGATTTAATACCTGAAAAATACTTTGAGACAAGGTTCAAACTTAAAATGCATGTTTAAATTGTACGAGAAGGATTTTTTTATAATGTTCGCTATGCCACTGTTATTGCAATTTATAGTTCTGGGATTATTGCTATAGTAATAGTATATAATATTTGTATAGCGCCGTTTTTGTGCAAAATCACCTCAAGGCCGCTTTATAAATATATAATTCATTTCTACAATGATCTATGATATCACTAATTATATACGGAGATAATATACAATACCATACTTACCTGGTAGGTCACTTAAGATTAATACTTAATTAACACTAACTAATTGTTTATTAGCGAAATTTCGACACCTGATTTAGGACACAATTGGATAATTGGACTTTTTTCAGGAATGGTATATTTAATTTATGGGTATGACAGCTTAAAAAGGTAAGTTTTTAGTTAAGACCTGAATTTTGTTGGACTTGTTTTGGATCTTAGTTCCTGAGGGAGTTTATCCCAAGCCTTCGGCCCAGATGCTCTGAAAGTGCGATCACCTAACTTAGTATTTGGTTTGCGCTTAGGTTCCATCAGTCTGCCTACAGCTGATGAAGTTGCTGATTTAAGAGTTAACTGCCTCAGAACAGTGTTTTCCGGGACGCATAGTTCAGAGATGTAGGTGGGGCCATTTCATTGATGGATTTAAACACAATCGAGCACAATTTATACTGGAGTCTTTCAAGGCACTTGAGCCTGTGTAGGTTACGAAGGTGTTTTGAAATATTCGAATATTTAGGAACCCTGGAAATGAGCCGTGCTGCTGCATTCAACACTGATTGAAGTTTGTCAATTTGATATTTACTCTGTGTTAGATTAGTTTCGTTTAATGCTTAACCGAGTAAAGAGATTACGGTTGCTTCCTAGTTGCGAGCTGGGACGAGAAAGAGAGATGTCGCTAATAAATGGGATTTTATACTATTAGTCTGTCCCGCTCTACACTGACGAAGTGAAAAATTTGACTTTATTGTCACACAGATTTAAAACCTGCAATCTCTGAGACTGGAGACAGTCGGAGTCTTGGAGAGGAGTGGAGAGGAAAATGAGCTGCGGAAGAGAAAGGTTGGCTATTCAGACTTGGTTACCAAATAAGGATAAAGCAATTCGATTACTAATTCAACTAATTGCATATTTTCTTGGTTGGTTAAAAAATATCAATCTTATCTGCGGTCGTTGACTTTTTTTATTACATTTTGATTAATGACACCAAGAGATATTTTTTGTCCATCAAACAAAACCATTCACTTTTAGGCTCAATTAATCTATCTTTCTTTGCTTTAATCAAAAGACTATTAAGATTAGCATTGGGTTATAAATTATATATTTTGTTGAGGCTTGAAGCAAAATCAACAATATTTATAATTTGTTTATGATTCGGTGGTTGAAAATAAATTTGATTAATGTTTGAGGACTTAGGAATGATTAATTAAGAAGACAGTCTTATGATGATATCGCTGTATTCTATTAAGTTTGTTTACTTCTTGTTAAAAAAAATAAATTATATTTTTTATTCACCCTTCAGGGTGACATAAATTATTCAAAGTAATGATGGATACTGTAAAGTTATCCGAAACGTTGGCTAAATAAAGAGGAAGTACAATACGGCATAGAAACACACCAAATAATCACGATAGTACCTAATTTTAATTATAAATTGATTAAATTTTAAATCACATTTCACGAGGAAAATAATTAACGCATTTTTCAATAATTATTGCAAAATTATTATAGAGTCATTCCAAATTAAATAGTAATAACAACAGGGTTATTTTGATTTCATTAATAAATTAATTATTTACAATGATTCAATGATATATGATCCTCCGACATTTGACCCCCCGACAGTTGGCCCCCTTACAGTTGATTCCTCTGAAATTTGATCCCTCGAAAACCTCTTTAATGCATGCATACCCATTACGAGACTTTCAATTATACCTCTTAGAATTTACGTAAGCAGGTACCTATGGCGTACTTGCTGTAATTATTTTGTTATTTGCCATTACATTCTCACTGCGTACACCTTTGGGGACACGGCATTATTGTTGTAAAAATATATATTTAGAGGGGTTTTCCACTCGAGACGCGAGTAGATATATATAATATATAATCTTACATTTAATATATAATCTTATATAATTCTGGCATATAAACTTCTTCTTATCTTCCACGGAAGAGTAGTAAGTTCTACTTTCTACTAGAATTTTCATTAAACTAATGAAAATTTTGCATGTTTGATTAAAAAAATATTTTTCAGTGCAAAAAAAAAAAAAACATAGTAACTGGAGGATTTTTAGGTTTTCGTTATTTTAGATATAATGCTTGCTATAAATTTTTTTCTGAATAAAATTGACATTATAATAATTGGAATCTTCAATTGAAATTTGTTAATTGAATCGAAGACTTTAGTTTTTTTGGATTGAAAATGTTGAGAATTTCGATTCTTAGGTAAGTTAGGTAGTTTGAGGGGTATATAATTTTTTTTTCGTTTAACCTCACAAGATTCCCAAATGCTATCAACCGTGTAGAGGAAGTGAAACTATGGCATCCCAAATTGGGGAATGTTGTCAAGCTGAAGGTAGTGGGAAGGGAAAGGAGATGGAGAAGAGGAAGGTGTTGGAGTACCTGGCCATTCAGATCTGGTCACCAATACGGCTAAATCCATTTCAAGTATGGTTTGAATTCTAAATGTCTTAAACCCCTCGACCACAGAGGCCGTCAAGAAATAATGTCGAAATTTGAAAGAGGTTTGATCGATTTCTTCGAAAGTAAGGAAAATTTTAACTACTTTTGGGCTCCCGTACATGCCCACAGCAAACTTATTTTGAATTTCTATTTGAATGGTCGAAGTGTATCGATAATTTGAAATCAATATTTATTACAAAATAATATATCATTTTAAATTATAACAATATGCAATAATTTTTTTTTTACCCAATTATGCTAATAGAACAAAAGAAAATAATGCTTAAAAGGCGATGTGTAAACAATATTCAAAGACTTATTTAATAAATACATACAAATTAACACAATTCAATATTTAAATTAACTTGAAACGTAATTCAATATACACAATTTTAGAGAATTAGTTTAAGAAAAATATAAGACTATCCAAAGTTTTTGAAATGTTAGATAGTAGATTATGTGAACCTATATTAAGGGTAGAATTTATCATTGACCAATTTCAGAGAGTTTATTTTCTTTTGAATTTTTCATATTTTATAGTTTTGGTTACATTAATTTTGTGTTTGGACAATAATATATTGTATCATCTCTCACACCTAAATACAAGTATTGATGCTGAGCCGTGGTCGTTCTTAGCATTGGGATAGCTATTAGGTCATTTGTTTGGAATCTATTGCTTATGCTATCTAAGGGGTGAATTTTATTCTTGAAATATTCTTTATAATTTTGATATTTATTTATTTAAACGCCCATTGGGCTTTTACATACATTGTTATTAGTGTTATTACATTAACTATGTGACATTAAAAAGTTTACGTACATATATAAATAAAATAGTTATTATATCTGTAGTACATAAATGTTTTACAAATAATACAGAATACCATTATGGAGAACAGTTTTTTTTTTCTTTTTTTACTTACTTAGAAAAATAAATGGATAAGGTAAGGTGTTCCTTTTATACGATTCTGTGATAGTTGGTACATTAATCGACCGGTCGGTGGCCGAGTTGACATCGCGCTTGGGTCTCACTCGGGCGTAGTGTGTTCAATTCCTCGGCTGGCTAAGTCCTCCATCACAACACAACCAACATTTTCAGCTTACTGTGGTGGTAGTAGGAGATTTTCAAATATTGTCAGGTTATTCATAACACGGGAATGTTTGTCTTTCTTAAAAAAAAAAAGTTTTCGAAATTCGATAATATAACAATTTTAAGCCAAAATTACTAAATATAAACATTAACCATTATGTTTTTATGTCATTACAGGTTTCCAGATTAAAATATGAAAATATTTACGACAAAATAAATATTTTTGGTGTATTCTCTGAAACGTAAAAAGCATCAAATCAAACGCAATGTAAAAGCAACCGGTTAAAATTATTTCAAATGATTCTATTATCATTTCGAAATCAACTCAATTTCACCAAAAAGGGAATCCACCTTTGAAAAAAGCTCAGAAGTTTCTACTTGAAAAGAGCCAACGAAGCCACTCTAAACAAATTATTGAATTGACTGGAAACAGAAGTGTATTCACGTTTCAATTGATGAAAATAATTAGTCCTGGCCTTTTATTTAAGTGTGGAATTTTGCAGAACTCTTTTACTTTAATATTTCTCAACTTATGAATGTAAATTATTAAATTATTGTATGTTTTGAATAGAGATTTTAAAATAAACTTTTAATATCTAGAATAGATAAAAAATACTATTATTGTTGTTGTGTGTAATTCGTAGAACTCCTTTTAAATTTCATTAAATTAAGTTTTAATTTATTTTTTATTGTGACCTCTATTTCGGCGTTTAAGGCTTTGTTAATCAATTTTTATTGTTATCAAATTTAATTGTTAATCGATTTGGGAGGAGGGTGCGGGTACCGCCGTCCCGGGAATCTATTGGATAGTCTCCCCAACTGGTTCGTTACGTTTGGTGACTAAACAGGGATGTCCAACTGCGTGACAGGCCAATTCGCGAGAGAGTAAAGGAGACCTTTTGACCACTCCAGCAGGACTCACTCTGTATCACACAGTATCCCCAAAGACGACAAGGTCCCTGAGAAGAATTATTTGTGGTACTAATACACTTATTTACTCATACTCAATTGTTATTTGTGTGATGTTAAGTGATTTCTAATGTGTGAGACACTCATCGTCAAAATTTTTCCATAATGATAAAATAATGGATATGTTGAAATTAAATTAAGTTAAAGTGTAGATTTATAACACTGGACAGATAAACTGGTAGAATCTGAAGATAACGGACGTGTCCGTGTGCCTTTCTCAATTTTCCTTACTTCTGGTGAAATCAATAAAATCTTTTCAAACACCGAATTTTTTTCCTGGAATAGATTTTCTTGGGCCTTGGAGCCAGAAGGTGTGCTGTAAACTGGCTACATCTGTTTTATTTTACATTTATATACATCACACAGTGATTCTGGTATTTAAACTATTTTTGATAATTCTCATTTTTTCCATTGTCAACAATCTAAGTTCTTCCTGTCATCTGAAGATTTATATGATGAAAAATCACGTGATATTATAATTGTAAGTGTAAAAAAATTATCTAGTAAACGTAAAGAAAAAAATAAACACTTGTAAATAATGAACAATATTTTAATTTTATTTTTATATCTAAATAACTTTGTACATACTACCAATTGTTCATTTTACAATATAAGAAATATTTATGCACAAATAAAATAATTTTGGTACCTATTTTATCGCTAGTCTAATGTGTACTGTTTATAATAATCAGTTCCAATTTTGAAAATTAAATTACGTTGAACATAAATAGTTTTAGGCACTACGCAGGAATAAACATCACTTCACGCATGCGCCCAAAATTAGCACATAATGTTGGATGACGCATTGCATAATTATACAGGTATATATATATGTGTTGTCTAATGTGTAATTATTAATCGGAGACATTGAATTAATCAATCATCTGATATGGCTGTCATCTTGTGTCGGTTGCACTAAATGTCTTACAGATGGCGCCATATGCAATGACCACTAAGTTCAAATATGGAACATCATCAATCAAATAATTACATTACGTCGTATATTAAAAATATCATTATATTTTTGAATTTCATATACCCACGAGAGCTACTCGTTCTAAAATTTTGTTTAAATGCAACAATATCATTCTATATTAGAGTATTCTAAACACTCGCTTGTACCTAGGTTGCATGAAGTTAGTAATAGATACGCAGATGTGGCAGATCTATTTAACTGCACGCAAGGTAGGTACAAGAGGGCTATGCTATCAAATCTTTTCAATCAATATTAATTTAATCTAATTCTACCTTATTTGCACTATACAAACTTATGTACTTGTATCTCTTGTTTACTTACTTACCTACTTACTCTCTAATGTCATTTCACAATCAAATGCCACATATATTTGTAATTCTTTTTTTTAAATATTTTAACTGTGACATGTTATCATTGTTTATGGTATATTTATACCGTTGATATTAAAAAAATAAGTAATAAATACTCGCCTGAAATATCCATACAAATTGAAAATGTCTCCCGAGTAAAAATAAATGCCGCCGACGGGAATTGAGCCGCACCTTTTGGGGTCCCGTCAGGTGCTCTGGACCACTGAGCTACGTCGGATTTTCCCAGTTAGACAGAGATCTTGGGTTCGTTTCCCAGTTGAGACCATTTTATTTTAATTTTATGTGTCTTGTTCTGTTTCACGTTTCGTTTAGATTTATTTACATTATAATAAACATAGTTTATACAATTTAGTAATTGTGCCAGGATAAAAAATAAAATCTTGTAGGTACACATGAATGAAAAAAAAATTACATATCGAAGCCAGAAAGGCAAAAAGACGTAAGCGACAATTTTGTCAAAACTTTGTTAATTATACAGTGATGATTAGATTCTTTGTTTGATCAAAACTGTATATTCAATTCTGCTTTGGAATAAATTGTCGCTTACACCTTTTTAACTTTCCTATATATGACGCATATGGGAAAGGTAGCAGAAGTCGGGGACGCCCGAGGAATATATGGCATGATCAAGTGAATCATATACTTTAGTCGGGCCATGTCAAGAGTCAGAATAATAGAAGAGTACATATGAGACGATGTATGAATGTGAATGAGGCAAGGAGTGTATGCCAAGACCGAGTTATTTGGCGGTCCTTCCTCTCTGCCTACCCTTGTGGTTAGTTAGTTAGTTAGTAACTTCAGTTAGTTAGTAAAATCAGGTTGCATTTTAGTGAACTTCAATCGCAAATTGATTAACTCAAAATAAAATTCGGCGATTTTAATGTTTGCGTGCGTGTACCCCTCAAACAAGTCCACTTACCCGGGACACTGATTAGGAACCTCTGCTCTAAATGAAATACAAATACGAAATTTCCATTGGGGATTTCATCCCTTTCCCGCTGGTTTTGACAGGTGAGATTTTAATCCCCGCGATGGGATTTGAGATTGCGGACTGGTGTGTATAATGGTCCGAGGCGATCTGCATTTGTTGTGGTCTCTGGAGGATAATAATTCATTACGCTTTTTGTGTCCAGCTATTAGTGATTACGCCGTTAGGGTCATAAGGGTTCGTGATATGCGAAAATAAATTCCACATACCAGAACTCCGCAAGCCGAAATGCGAATGTTATTATATTATTTTTTCAACGTGATTAATGCCGGGTTCACACGAGGACAGGACAATATTAAGTTGTTTCATTGTCCTAGTATGAACTGTAGTTCAGAGGAAGGACAATGAACCAAGATATTGTCTGGGCCGGCCTTGTGCCAAACCGCGTGTTAGGAATGTTAGGTTAATATCAGCGTCTTGTCACCTTGGAAATTAATCGCCGGAGCGGACTGCTCCAATTGCGACCACAGAGGGCCGGCCTTGGATATTGTCCCAGAGATGGACAGTCAAGCTATCTTTGCAGAACAGTGTATTAAAGTACGGATACATAAGCGAAGCGAAACGCGACCAGCCTCGCCTCGAATTATAGGAAAAGAACAAAGTAACCGCAAGCGGCGTTTCGCTCCGTTTTTTTCCTACAATTCGTGGCTCGGCTCGCGTTTCAGTTCGCAAATGTATACACAGCATTATTCCTAACACAGCGCCCGGTTGCGTTGCCCGCGTGCACTTGGACACGACAGAAGGACAATAGACAGTCGCTCCGAGCGTATCTCCGCTCTCGGCGCTCGGATCTCGTAATTCGGCTTAGAAACGGAACACTACAATAATATATTTTGTTAATCAAGATTTAATATTAGATAGATCGTAACGCGCGTTGTCATGTATCCATTTAAGAAGCGTTCTGCGTTTAAACTACTATTTAATTATTGTGTTATTCCATTGTCCTATTCTGCGCGGTCGAGGCTATTCACGGAGCTTGGATAGGACAGCACTATATTTTCTACTGTATTGCTCTCGTGTAAGCTCGGTATTAGAGCCGTTAATACTTTTTACGTGAATAACGCAGTGTAGTTTTTACTGTCAGCAGCTAGCCATAGCTTTGCAATCGGAGTATTTTGTGACGTTGAATGGAGTGGGGAGGGAAAAGAGAAAATTATGAAATTGGGAAGCATCCAGCCATTTAACGCAATGCGCAATGTTTCAATTTTGAGTAGTTTTTTTTTACTATTTATTACTATGTGATTAAACATCTTGAAGATATCTGGTAACACAAGTTGCCAGCTTGGGTAAGAGAAGGTTTAAACCTAACAAAAATAGCGTCAAATCCATGATGGAAAATTAATAAGTAAATTTTGTGAACGAATTTAATTTGAATGTAGATTATTTATTAATAATTATTTATTAATGATCGCCTCCATGGTTGAGTGGTTACGATTCGTGGCTAAGAATTCGGTGGTCGCTGGATCGAATCCTCGCGAGTGCAAGTAAATTTTATTTGATTAGTTTGTATTATTTGACAATTATTTCCTCATTTATCTGGACATTACAGTTGCCCTGACATCCAACAAATCTTCAGTACTAACAAAAATTGTGTGCTTGGATACAAAAAAAATTGTATCCAATCCTAGGAAACACTTCCTTGCAAATAACCAAGCAAAACATGTCATCGATTCTACTAAAATAGAGGAGTAGAAGCATACAACAAACTTCCACAACATGTCATCGATTCTTCTAACATAGAGTAGTGGAAGCATGGAACAAACTTCCACAACATGTCATCAATTCTACTAACATATATACACTGTGTTCCATACAATAACTCTATTGAATCTCGAGATACGTCTATATACACTGTGTTCCATACAATAACTCTATTCAATCTCGGGATACGTTTATATACACTGTGTTCCATACAATAACTCTATTCAATCTCGGGATACATCTATATACACTGTGTTCTATACAATAACTCTATTCAATCTCGGGATACGTCTATATACACTGTGTTCCATACAATAACTCTATTCAATCTCGGGATACGTTTATATACACTGTGTTCCATACAATAACTCTATTGAATCTCGAGATACGTCTATATACACTGTGTTCCATACAATAACTCTATTCAATCTCGGGATACGTTTATATACACTGTGTTCCATACAATAACTCTATTCAATCTCGGGATACATCTATATACACTGTGTTCTATACAATAACTCTATTCAATCTCGGGATACGTCTATATACACTGTGTTCCATACAATAACATTTATTATTATCATTTCTCTGCGCTCGCTCACCTCTTCTTGATTTTGTAATGACTGTATTGATTTTGTATTAAAAATATTTAATAGGTTTATCTTTTAAACAATAATCGGAACATGTTTCAAATTTAATAACCGCTGTTTCGAACCGATGTAAACCGATTTCCCAAAAGTAAGTTAAAATTATTTTAATTAGATGGAATACTTTACAAAAAATATTTGATAATAAGGGCCTCAATGGGTGCTTAACCCGTGGTGCGACTCCCATTTAACAATAAAATAATATTTCATAAAAAAAAACATTAGGCAACACAATTTAATTTTTTTGTGATTAGAACGGTTTCTTTTATTAATAATAATGATTGGATTATTTTTATAGCGCCGTTTTCGTAAGAAAATTACCAGAACATTATCTTGAATCACCTTCCAAAGTTTCGCGGTTTGAGCGTGGAACAGAGTGTATAAATACTCCAGTCGAGGAGTAGACAGTTCTTCAATTGGCGACCTTATGTTTTTACATTTTGGTCATAGTCTCACTTCATCACACTTAAAGGCATTATCTGTTCAACTACTGTTATTAATATTAATCGCACTTTTACCATAAATAAAAATTATAATTATTCTGTACGTGATATCATAAACACACATTTAACGATCCCAGCCATTTGGAATTAGCGCGTTATTTCTGCATATTTTGCCATTGTTTATGCATTCACATAATTGCAATTATCTTCTGCGTCAATAACAGTTCGCCGCGATTAAATTAGAGTGGGAGAGTTAAGCTGTAGAAAACGTAGAACTGCTGTGAAAATAATTATGAAAAAATCAACCCATAAAAACAATCTATTTTTATTAAAATAAGTAATTTTTGTTGGTTTGACTGACGATTGAACCTTCCTCCACAATGACTAACATTAAACTACTTTGAACTTTTAAAGCTTAAAAATGTGGTTATTGTATTTTATTATAGTATTTTATAAATAAATTAATTACTTCACCTAAGACGTGATCAATTGATTCCGTTTCAGCTTCAAGAAGCAAGTCTTCTTGGTAATGGCTAATGACCTCGTGTAATAATTAACTCCCTTTTTAGTGTAACAAGGTAAGGTTAGTACTTTCAAATTTTACGTAGCTGTCTGACGTTTAGGAATGTCATTTCACAAAGCAATGCACCGGTGTTTGCCAGCGAATATCGATTTATGATTTTTGCGTTATCAATAACGGACTCGGTATCAATAGTGCGACCGTGCTTGGGAAATCGGTATAAAATCGTAGGTAGTTACGCCTAGCAATCTCATATTGTAAAGTTATCGTTTCCACCGTTCCGGACCCCCGAGGGACGTTTTCGAGAGTGCGGCCAGAGAGAGTATTTGCGGAGGAGGCCAAATCCCACCCATGATGGTGATAGAGCATCACAACGTGAATAATTTGGAAACTGCGTCGGAGGTCATAAGACATTCGTAGTAGTTTAACACATTCTTAAAAGTTATTTTGAATTTGAAATTTTCCTATTTCAGTCGATAATGCAAATTTCTGTAGATATTCATTTTCATGTTCGATGATTTTTGTGGTTTTGATGTTAACGCATCGTTTGAGGTGCAGACAAATGGAAAACGATGCTGATTTTAAATTCGAAACGTTGATTAACATCGATCTAATGATGCAGAAAAAATATTGATTCATTTTGTTATGATTAGATAACGGTTGATTATCAATTTTCAAAATATCAGAAATGACTGCAGAGGCTATTTAATGATTTTATTCATAATGAAAATAATCAGATAGTTTTGAAGGTTATTATATACTGGTACAAACTCGTGAAAAACCACGGATATCACATTTTTCAAAATGTATTGTAGATGAATATAAAAAATACTACTATTTGACTTTCAGATTATTTTTATTTCTTTTTTATTTTACACACTTTACAAATATAAGGCGAAAAACTTCCCGATAAACAACTTTTTAGCAGTTTGTCTAACGGGTTCTTTTCATTATAAATCTTACTATAGTGATTGTACAGTTAAATTTTTACAATTATATAAAAAACATAAAAAATTTACAGAAATATAGCAAAAGAAAATTATGAAAACATAAATAACAATTTTAAAAGCCTTTTGAATAATATATCATTATAAGCTAATACAAATTAATTCTGAAAGAATTGCTGAAAGCAAGCCAAGTCTTCAGTAAGTTCACCAATTGATTGTTTTGGGCACAGTTTTTAATTTCAGCAGGTAACATACTAAAACATCTGGGAATCATATAGTTTAACGTTCTTTGTCCATATTTATTTGTATGCTTAGGTACAATTAAGTCCTTCATTAAAGTTGAAACTAGTTTAATGATTGTGTTCTAGCCTGTTTATATATAAGGAGTTATTTATGTGCTGAAATATAATTTTGTACTACAGAATTGCTCTCACTAAATTTATTATTTTTTTGATTGGAAATTAACCCACTTTCCTATATCCGATCGAGCTGAAACTCGGTACATATACTCACTGTCGATGAAAATGCATTAAATAAACTTTTGGATGGCAGTTTCATTTTTATGTCTTTTATATGTATAATGTTGTTATTTTTTTCAGTACTTTTTTTCTCTCCTTATTGCTTTGAATGTGAGTACTGTATTTTACGTTTTATTTTATTTTATCAACTGTATAAGGAATACTGTAAAAGTAAGTCAAGAACATAACTACTGAATGAAAATAATTATATAGTATATGTGGTACATGAAGTGAAATGAAATAAAACTGCTTATTAAATAGGTGTTCTAATTAATAGAATATTTGCTTTCTTTATTGAACGCATAAACCCAGAAGTGAACATCGGCGATAATCAGTTGTTTTCAATGGAGCTATTCAACTGCATGAATAATATTGTTCGTGCTTTACTAAATAGCTCAAAATAGACAAAATGCCATGGATAATGTTGCCTAATTTTGCAAAATATTTGCTGTGGTGTTTGAACAAATGGGGAATATCTGTTGTACCGATTCTCCGAAACGAATTCGACGTTTAAATACAAATTTCACGTAAATCTTTCAGCATTGTATTTCAAAAGCATGGGGTTGTGAAATAGGGGTGTTCGATGTTCGTGCGCACTAGTGTAGGTACTCGTACAATGCAGTGAAATGTGTTCAAAGGCTGAAAATATGTCTAATTATAAAAAACATACTTTTTTAGTTAATGTACAGCAGAATCATTAAGAGATTCTTCCTGGGTAGTGGGGTACTCTATCGCAGTGGCGGCTCGTATCTTTTGGGTGTACTAGAGTGCCAATATTACAAAAAATAACATTAGTGACGTTGCAGTGCTTTAAACGATTTTTAATTTTTTTCGAAATACCGATTTTTAAATGAAAATTTTCAGGAAATTTCAGTTTGGCCGTGGGCTGAACGGATTTCCTGAAAATAATTTTCGAAAAAAAATAAAAATCATTTTCAGCCATAACAACATCGATAATGCCTTTTTTTGTAATATTATCACTCTAGTGCACTCAAAAGTCACGAGCCGCCACTTTAAATATTTAAATATTTTTTAGGTTCATAGTGTACAATTATTTCAGTTTTATCATCAAAATTTTACCCTTTAACCCCATTTAGTTGGATAAATACTTTAAAAAAACACGTTTAACGAAACTAAAATATTGATAAATAAAATAAAAATGTATGCATTTTTCCAACCACCCACTTCGCTATATTCTTATGCCATCTCCATTCCTTACCTTATCATTACCACAGTTGGAATTGCCACAGTGCCACTAGCTCCGGTCAGTTGAATGTTTCAATCAAATATCGTTTAACAAAAGAAGAACACAACTTTAAAAAAATTCTGTCTAAATTTTCTGGCATTGAGCGGACACTAAATTATTTATTTTGAATTAATGGCATAATTGGCATTAAAATACTTTTAGACAGTGATGGTGTAAAATATAGAAAGAAAAGAAACAAAATTATACGATTGATTAAATAAGTAAGCAAAACAAAAGAAAAAAAATACAACAGAGCAAAGTAAATTAAATTACATTTAGAAGAAAAACAAAACATCTATAATGCAGTGGCCTCTCTATTTTATATTAGTTTACAAATGTCTAATTTATTATATTTTACACATACATTATTTCATTTTCTTTTGATTAATATGGCTCCTGCAATCCAGTTTGAATCTATCAATTGGTGCAGAATTTATAGTTTCTGGTAGCACATTGTACTATGGCATTCTTTTGAATAGTAAACTATTTTGTGTATAAACTTCTTTTGTACAGTAAACTCTTTTGTGTATTGACTTTGTACTTTTTTGGATCGCCTAATTTCTTGCTTTCAGAACGTGTTATAGCTGTGAATGTCCTGATTATATATATTTTTGTTCAAAAAGTATTTTATTAATAGGTTGTTTATTATTTTATGCATAAATATCATCGTTTTCTAAGTCAGCATCTGGTGCACTGATAAAATATGCACTGCTAAAGTGTTTCATAAGAACAGCTTTAAACTTCAATAGAGGCATATTAAAAGCATAAGGTGTGTATTATTGTAACAATTATATAATATAGGGATTACTACGATTTCAGGCTACAGTTCAGTTGTAGACTATACACCGCTAGTGATAATTGTAACAAATATAAAATGTAGGGAATTACTACGATTTCCGGCTACAGTTAAGTTAAAGACTACACACCGCTGGTGATAATTGTAACAATTATAAAATGTAGGGGATTACTACGATTTCAGGCTAAAATTTAGTTATAGACTACACACCGCTGATGATAACTACTACGATTTCCGGCTACAATTCAGTTATAGTCTACACACCGCTGGTGATAATTGTAACAATTATAAAATGTAGGGGATTACTACGATTTCAGGCTAAAATTTAGTTATAGACTACACACCGCTGATGATAATTGTAACAATTATAAAAAGTAGGGGAAGTGAAATTTGATATTCCTTCGCAAGGCAAAATATAGTTATGCTACGTACTGGTATCTGAATCGAACACGATATTTTAATTAATATATTGTAAAATGTTTTACAAAATATTTTCTTGTATTTGCAACCCTTGTCAGTTGAACACATTTCCATGGTGGAGCAATTGCTTTGTGTTTAATGTTTTGTATTCTGCAAACGAGTCGTGTTGATGTATTTTGTATGGAAACTGTTCAGGGAAACATGAAAGGGATGGCATGCAATATTTCATATGACGTTTTCAGTGTAAAGCGCTGAAGTATAATATATTGTATTGCGTGGAATAGTATTAAAATTTTAATAAATATTCTAATTAGAGATTGTTTCAATTTTTTGTTTGAATCTGCCATTGCTCAAGTAGAATAATAGCGATCTTTATTCCAGAATGTAAGGAAGTAAGTGCTATCCCACACATCCTATAGAGAGTTATAATAAGGAGGTTTTTTTTCACGTGATTCAACAGAGTCCTAACTACAAAAAGCCAGTGGCACTAACAAATGTTAAAAAATCCATCAAGTCTACAGGGGTTTCATGTATTTTAAACTATTTCTCACAGATTAATGTCAAGAGGTGGAAAGAAGCGGGAGTATAAGAACAGTTGGATGTAGCTGTATAGGCTGTATCTCCAGGGGGGATTCTAAAAGAACCTACCCCTCAAAGCATACCTACGTTTACGCCCTTAGCTATTTATACTAACCTCTTGGGCATAGACAAAATACTTGAGATTCGAAGATGGATTCGCTATTTTGAACGTATTCCAAAATTAAATTTAATTTCAAATGGGTTCGCTATTTTGAAAGTATTCCAAAATTAAATACTTTTCTTGAAAGAAAATGAAATACTTGATCAGTTTTTTGATTAAAAACGCAACATATACGACATATGAAATTAAAAATATTAAAATCTTAATTATAAGCAAATTTCTTACCGATGGACATATTAAATAGATCATCGTTATTTCAATTTTATTCACAAATTTTTTGTAGTATTTTTTCAAGTGATACGGGAGGATTTTAAATCGACTTTAAACGAAAAAATAAACGTTTTTTTTCATTCTAAATCTGTTTATATTATATGTCTGACCATTATTGGAAAGGAGATTGAACGAGTTTTAGGTGACATATATAGCCATTGTTTAGAACGCAACGTTAATGTTTTAAACCTTTTTCTTGATTAGGAAATTTTGCTTAGTTTGGCTTAGTTAATAATGAAATATCGATAGAATCTTGGTTTGCTTGAAAAAACTTTCATACGAGCCTTCTGGCATCAAGTTTTGGCCAGAGTCCTCCCTCAAGTAAGTTTTTCTTTGTTTTATTTTTCAGAGGCCCCGAGTAAAATAATTTCCCTATTTGACAATTTGCCTATGTCGTCTTTGGGGCTGCTGTGCGGAGGGTATTTTCAGGGAAGTTCAGGGGGAGAAAAGGGTATGATGGGTGGTGATGATCTGGATTGTAAGCCACACAGACCATCAGGGAATAATTGATTCCCTATGAAAAATAATGGGTTGATTACAAAATTCACTCTGCAGGAAAAGTAACAAATCATAATCCAGCCACCAAATATATAAAAACAGAAGACTCACCGAATCTATCACTCGCATTGAGTTTTGCAGCGATTCCTTAATCTTCAAATTCAGCAGCGGACGGCAATCGGCACAATAACACTTGCATTCGCACAATGAAATTATAATCTGTCACGACCAGCTCTCAAGAGAGTAGAATTTAGAATCAAAAAGAATTAACACATTGTACTTCTAAAGTACTGTCACTTTGTTGAGACAAATTTTTTTTAAATCCTTTTGTCTTAAATCGACCAAACAGGAATAGTGGTGCCCTCTTTTGTAAAATAATATAATGCATAGATGACTGTAATTCATTATCACTTTACCTGCAGACAAAAAATCTATGCAAAAATTCCCAGAGAGGTCTATAGTATCACTATTTTTAATTTTAAATTTTTACTTTAAGTTGAAAATTTTATTTCAAAGTAATTTTAAGTCTACTGCTTCTCCAATGGGTCTGTAGGAACCTGGGGATCAGTGGGTCCAGCAGTGACGGACCTATAAATCAATTCCCCCCATTGCGGTACAAGTCGATTGGGTCGAGAGAGTCCTGCTAGAGAGGTCAAATGGTCTCTCTCAACCAGTCTTTTCTGATCCGCCTACCCATGCGCTAAGGGAGTAGACGGATCCGACGCCAATACTTCTCATTAGAAAAACCTCATCACTAGGGGCGACCAATGGAAGAGGTATTGGTTATCCAATGAATGCCCCGCCTCCCAAATTGAAATTGAAGTTAAGCGGTACTTTTCAGATTATCTCTCTTCTTCTACATATTTCCCATCAAATGAAGCCATCAATACAAATACGTGAAGGAAATTTCAGAAAATCAAACACATTAAAAATTCATTAATTTTCTTTGTTAATATAATGCCGAATTAGAAACGGTTTCGTTAATAAAAAGGCAGTAAACAATACGTTGAATAATCCATTCTTCACATACAGATACGACGATATTCAAATCAGTATTAGCGTGGCTACTTTGCATTGTCAAATTGCGTTATTTGCAAACCGCCAAGTCAACCGCAGAATTAGGGACACTTTTGCATATTCATAAGCACAAAGCTTCCGAAACTCCGGATTAACACTAAACGGAGCCATTTTTAAATCACAATACGAATATTATGCAATATGAAAATACGGCATTAATTTAATTTTTTTTAACAGGTGTCTTTTTATTACTACTATCTGACGTGTTCCCAGCTTTGCTTGGAGGTAAGAATGGTTTGGAGAAACGTTTTGACCAAACACATTTTACATAAGTATTTATTTATTTATTTAAACGCCATAAAATGGCTTTTACAATTGAGTGATTACAGAAAAAATAATGTGTACACAAAAATATTATTGCAAGTGATACAGTTGTTAATAGAATTGCAGTTAAACAATACATAATTAAAAGAAATATCTACTTAATAGTTGAATGAATACTAAGTTTGTATAAGACCTGACATCAATCGAGGTATGAGGTGTTTATGGTAACGAATATAAAATAATTAATATAAAATAAATTCTATTAAGGCCAAGAATGTTATAATAAAAGAGAATATTTAATTTGAACAGAATATTAACATGTTTAAAAAAAGTGATAGAGTAATTAGTATTGAATTTATTGTTGACTTAAAAAATAATTCTATTTGTTTCACTTTGTCATGCCATACCATTCTCGTTCGTCCACAATATCTTCTACCATTCTTTTCCACATCGTAGATTCTACTTACACATCTTTCTTTGTTCATGACATACACCTCATTCTACCACAATAATTATTTGACACTTGTCTTCCTCGGGGTTTGCTACTTTTTTTACCACTCACCGGTGTACATATACCACATTGTTACTTTAGAAAAACTACGTTGTATCGACTTTAATTCGTCTCCTTATCTCATTTCTATGCAGAGATAATGCTAAAGTATTGCTCGGCGATTATATTTTGGAAAATATGTTGGTAAATATTGCTACTTTGGATTAGCAGAAACCTGAATATTTGTAACAGCCACCCCTTCTGACCGTATATAGAACACTTTCAACACAGTGAAAGAATAAAAATAAATGGTTTTAACTTTGTTTACTGTCAACATTTTCAATGAACTCCCTAAATGTTAAAGAAGCCAAAAGTTTTGCAGTTTTTCGTGGGTTATGTTTCAATGTTGTGAAGTAAAAATTATTAGTACGTAGGTAATAGAATTTGTTTATAGTATTTTTAGAATTAGTACACTAGATATAAAACGTGTAATTTTATAACTAAAAATAATATTTTTTTTTCTATTCGTTTCTCTTCCCTATTGACTTCGTTAAAAAATGTTAAACCCATTTTTTAAGCATAACTTCCATTGAAAAGGGTGTAATTTGGTCCCCGCTGTGGATGTTCTACTCTCTCCACCCGACCGCTTCTGCTTCTTTTCACTTTTCTTTCACCTCAGAAATTCCTCAGATTAGCACGAACATTTCACTGACTCCATTTAAAGTTTTATTTTTTTATTTTTTTGATTAACCCCTCACAAGAGGCCTTGAGGAAAATTATTTTCCTCGTAGCCTATGTCATCTTTAAGGAGAGAAAGAAGAGGAAGTTTTGGGAAGGCAAAAGGTATGAGGTTGGGTAGGAATCTAGGGATCAGTATATCAAGGAGTGTCGGACATATAGATATATCCCTCCCACTGCGGCGCTAGGCGATAGGTCGAGAAACCAGTTGGAGAGATCATCTCTTCCCAAACAAGTCTCTCTCGATCTGGCACGCCACGCAGATGGTGGGTAGGCGCATCCTGAACACACCTCACCCGTTGAACCCGGGCACCTCTGCTAAATCACCGAACATATCAAACCACTTGGGGTGACCTGCAGAGGTGTTGGTTATCCAATACATGGTTCCCGTGGCGGTGGTACCCAACATGTCTCCCAAATTGAAACGAAGTATTTGTAACGACGAAGTTTTGTTATACCAATCTTTCATGCAAGATAAAACTTAAATCCCTTAATTTGTTCATCAAACATAAGTCCTTAGTTGAATCCGATCCTAATGCCTCATTAGTCTGAAATGTTTAGAACCAAATGTTATAATCGCAATATGAAGCTAGAAATCAGTGCCGTACTCGGATAATAGAACTATGTAACTCTACCACTCGTATCTACCTGGCACGTGTATGTCGGCTTACTGCCTAATTACTGGGCCGTGTTCTTAAACCCACACACATTCACTATATATCAGGACCGGATTTATCGCAAGGCAGAGTAGGCTTCGGCTTGTGCGCTCAATTCCTCTGAGGAATATGACAGAATGTATAAAAACTGACAGTACCTAATAGTTATGGCCAAATGGCTTTCCCCGAGGAATTAGACCAAGAAAGAGGTGGACAGACTGCGTGGGAGAGGATTGAAGCAGAATGGGGTGGACTGAGATGTGATTGGATAGGCACCGCAGCCAGCGGAGAGCATTTGTGGAGGAGGCTAACTTCTCAGGCCTCATGCCTAATCTGTCATAAGGACGGGGTATTTTCGCTTTGCGATAACATCCAAATATATTAAATTTTTTTTTGAAAGGTGGTTAAATATACTTTCAAAGTTTACTTTTCGAAATAAACTTACATTTTTCGATATGTTTAAACCTTCAATGCAAATAAAAAAATGTAACTAAAATACACGAAGAAACACTGATTTTATTAGAAAAAAAAATTATAAACGTTATTTTAACATAAATTTTTGTTGTTTCATATAAAGATTATGTCGAACGTGAAGCATGATATTTAATAAAATGAATTATTTGAAATATCAACTAGATGATCAACTCGTCATCGATATCGCACACCTGCGAGTTCGAAGACCCTATTTTCCAAAACGAAATCATAATATTGACAAAGGGAAAGGCGATTCAAGCTACAAGAGTGAACCGAAATAATATTGGTACAGCTAAATACCTGCTTTGAAAACTGTAAACACGTTTTTGCAAGCTGACGCTGATGTCACACGACCACCTATAACAGATATTATAAATTCCTCACTAACAAAATATGTATTAATTTAAATATTTAGAACTGGTCGAAGTAACACCTAAAAACGCGAACATTACAGTAGTGGGGCGTCTCCGTGTGCCCGCACTTATAATAAAATGACCACTGGCTACCGACTGCTGGCCACCGATTTTTACAACCTAAAGGCTGTCCACTTCCTGCTGAAAAAAAGGAAGTTTGTAACAGGCTCCAAAAATCTCTGTTTTTTTTAAATAATAAATGTGAGAAGTTCAGTGCCAGATACAGACGTAACGTGTCGTCTCAGTCGAGGCCGGACTTCCGCATAGGCACCAAGAGCTCCCGGCCTAGAGCCAAAATTATGGGGGTGGGGGGGGGCCCTTTCAGATATTTATTGGTCTGCGCTTCGACCTACAGCAATTTTCGCCTGCGCTTTTTTCTTGTCTTTGTGAATGTTATAATTCATATTCCAATCCCTTCAACTACACCACATACCTACCCATATTGGGAAAACCATGGAAAAAACGGCACTTTTTCCGTAAAGCTAGTGAAATATAATAACTCATATTCCACTAACCTTTCTTACATCACATACCTATCCTAAAGGGAAAAACTTTCACCTTCGGCGCTGTTTCCGTGTCTTTATGAATGTTATACACCTATTCTTATTAGGAATAAAAAAATAAAATAATTATTCATATTTCACTAATGTCATTCCCACCATATACCTACCTAGGGGACATAAAATATTTTAAAAAACGCTTTACCGTTTCTTCGTAAAAGTTGTAGGTAATTTTCCACCCCCTTCACCCTTGTCACTTACTCTACTCGGGGATATCATACTACTACAGGGCTGCGAGATCATTGAAGAATTGTGGCATTCGCAAGTCTTTTTATATCTATGGATACATTTTTTTGGGATCTTTCACGACCTAAAACGGCCTTGTTCATAAACCCAAGCAACGCCGGGTACACTTAAGCTTGTATTTCAGACATTTATAGTTTGTTCTGTTTACTTCTTTGTTCCTTCCCTGTAAGCTCTATAAAAATAAATAATCGTCTTCTTCCCAGCTTGGAGTCTGGTGACGCACCTGGGTAGATAGACTGCGTTGAAGAGGATTGGAGTAAGGCAGGAACGACGGAGGACTGTTGTAGTAGGCGAATATAGAACCATATTACATGCCTAATAACAAAAAAAATATAGCATCGAATTTGCTAATCGATCGTGCTCTTCGTACCTTCAATAATGTTTACCTAAACTCTGACATCGACATTTTTCGGACTTATTTATAAAAATAGGACACCACCACATCTCCTACTTACAAACACACTCACACGAACACACACACACTTTACAATATATATTTCACCCGGTAATTACACAATGTATCTAACTACCAAAAATAAGAAATAACGTTAATATATTTTATTGGTACCCATTACGAAATATTTAATATTTTTAATATTGTGACCTTCGTAAATGTTTTGTTTTCGTAATATAAATAAAATATATTGATTAATAAAAAACATGTTTTTAATGCCATTACTACACATCTATTGTTATAAGTACATGTATTTAAAAATATTTATAACTATTTCTTTTGTTTGACGGAGGATTGAACTTTCCTCCCCAGAGACTGGAGTCAACCACTCTAACAACTGAGTCAAATCCCATTTGGGAACGACCGACATGTATTTTGTATATAAACTGTTGTGGAGTAATCCAGTTTTCAAAAGTTGATAGAATGCATGGTCATTGACAACGAGTCTATCTGTCGAGTTTCAGCTCTATCGAATGTCGGGAAGTGGGTTAATTTCCACTTTCACGATCCCGCTTCATTCATACGTTCATTCAAGAAATCAAAAGTGACATGCAAATAGATGTTTATTTATTAAAGACAATATTAGCGATTTTTGAAACAAAAACAGATACGGTTGCATCTAGGACTTCAACCCAGAACCTTCGCCTTGCCGGGGCACCGCTCTACCAACTGAGCAAATGGGACCCTATCGTCTTCGGTCATTTTAACTGCATCATACTTCGAATAAGATCTACCAACATTATCTTCATTTTCTCACCGCACATCTTTATTGGGATATATCGTCGTGATGATGATCAGAAAAGGCTTCAGGGCTTAATCCAACACTGCATACGATACAATAATATGCACTATCTGCCACCTACCGTTGTTTACCGCTGTTTAGAATTATCTAGTACTATCTAGCTAGCTCGTGCTGTATGCAGTCTGGCCCTGTTTGACTGAGTAATTATTACACGAGTTAGTGCTTTAATGCGATACATGATGAATCATTACCCATTCGGGAAACTATGCTTGGCTTTATTTGACTTGACGGGGCTAATAGAGATATTAAGGTAGGTGGAGCATCCTCTCTTGTCGAAGATTCGTATTTTTAAACTGATGAATAGGTCATGACTCCCAATTGCAATCCGGAGCCATTAGAACCGTGACTTCTCCGATTTGGGGTATGTGTGAGGCTGAAGGAATGGTAAGTGGAAGAAGATGAGAAAGGGTATTGTTGGGAAGTACCCGGGAGTTCAGATTGCGTCGCTTATCACTGCTAAAGCCAGGTAAGTAACGATCACTCTAGAACGAGTGATACACGCTTTATTTTATAGTACACTAGTTGACGTTTACCTGGCGTTGCTCTAGGTTATGAATGTTTTGGAGTTGTGAATTCTAGATATAATATTATAGTAATAGTTGAGTTGATCGTGCTGTGTCTTCCTTGAGTGTCCCCAACTTTGTCTACCATTCACTAATGTATACCACGTTGACCATACCGAAATAATTATACCAAGTCAGTGGATATCTTTAATTGATCGTTTAAATACAATAGATTGTTACTGAGGCAGTTTAGTTATGTATAGTAAATGTATATACTGACCGACTTTATGTCCGGGTCAAATCTTATCCATAGGAAAAACCACACCCTTCTACACACTTTTGCACAAATAATTATCTAGTCAATCCACATTATGCAAGTGCATTATTTAAGCAAAATAAATACAAAACAATACAAGAACAACACGTCAACTCACCAGAGATCAAATGGGAAAATAATTCACCGACTCCAGATATTTTCATATCAGAGGGTTCGGCTCGGTAGAACTCCTAACAGGGCCTATTGCATTTTTATATATAAATTTTTTGATACATCTTATACGCTTAATTTTTTAATGAGAGAGCTAGGTATAATGCCAGTAGCCGAAATAATAAATGGTAATATTTGTATTAATATATAGTTTTTATTATTCATATGTAAAAGCCCCTAAAAAAGACGTAAATAAAATAATAAACGAACAATTTGTACTGACGATGATTATCAAAATATTGATCTAGAATAATGTGTTATTGAGAGAATAATTCTCGCATCTGCAGAGCGTCGTAAATCAAAATAGCAGATTGCCTCATTGCTGAGTGACGGATCACCAGCTGGTGCTATGATGCACCTAGCACTTGGCACTGCCCGCTTTGTGATGAACTTGGCCAGCAGTCCGCGTGCCATTGGAGCAACAAGGTTCTGTCTGCCATTTCATGAAATTAAGATATGGAAGTTCAACGTTTAAATACGAATAAAATAATAAAAAATTGGAATTTTGAAAAAAGTGAATATAAAGAACGTAATGTTATTTTATTTTATTTGACATGGATTTAAAGAACAAAATAGGTATACCTAGCGAACTATCGAATATTAAACACAAAGTTTTCAAAACATTAAATAACGTTAAAATGATAAACTTAACATGAAACAATAATACTAAAACAGATACTAATAAATAAAATATTTTTTTTTTTTTAGTCATTTTAAATACATGTAGGATTACGAATGATTTTTTAAATATTTATATTGAGGGATCAGTAGGATTTATAGGCCCAATTAGAAGTTCTACCGAGCCAAACCCTTTGATATGAAAATATTTTTATTCGGTGAACTATTTTCCCATTCGATCTCTGGTGATTTGACGTGTTGTTTTTGTATTGTTTTGTATTTATTATACTTATATAATGCACTTGCATAATGTGGATTGACTAGATAATCATTTGGTGAAAAGTGTGTGGAAGGGTTTTTTTTTCCTGTGGGGAAGATTTAACCCGGACATAAAGTCGGAAATAATAAAAAAATATAAACTAAAACAATACTATATTTAAGAAAAATCACTAAACCTACATTGCCAACGCTACTATAATTTGTAGGATTTAACAAAATGCTGGTATAGATTACACTTAATTCTAAGTCAGTAAATATGTCAATAGTACCTACCCCTTAACTTGTTGCCCAGATCATGCATCCAATTGGTTTGTGAGAATGTCTGATAGTTGGTTGTGTACCTATATATATTGCAGAAGAATGTTACATTTTGTCTTGTGTTCCTAGTTCACATATGAAATTTAATAGTGACTTAACTACTACTACTGCTACTGAATTTGTAACAATACCAGGTCTGACAAAATTTACCTGTAATTGAACTTTTTTTATGTTTCATAACATGGCACGCAAAAAAACATTTAACTACTTAGCCAAAATAAATAGATCTTTGTTGCTTTAGAAATCAGCCAAACAAGCTGCTAAATTCCATGTTTTTTAGTTTTGCGTCGATTAAATAATTAAATAAAAATATTTCCTGTGTATTCAATTTTTCATAGATGTATTTTTTTTCTTTGTTCCATTTGCCAAAAAATGGAACCAAGAATTGGAAATGGAACCAAATTGCCAAGAAATGGAACCATGTTGCTCCAAACATAGGGTTTGAAAAAAAAACAAAAACGTAAGATTTTTATGTTAAAAGTCAATTCTGACTCAAAAGTCCAATTGTTCAAGGGGTACGGTCAAGCGATATTCAGAAATCAGCTTATTTTCTAACTATTTACATTGTAATAAGCGTGTTCAAAATTGAATTCCGTTGAATTGCGTTGAAAATTGGAGTATTGAATAATGAACACACTAAGCATTTTAAAATTATTATTATTACTCTTCCTCTCACTACTTTCTTCAGCCTTTGTGCGGAAACACAGGAAAAAAATCATCCACAATAATAGTGGTGGGTTTAAAAATGGTGATGAAAACTCGGTGTTTTTTATTGAATCATTTAACTATTACTTATTTTTACCTGAACCTTACCTAAATTAAACTAATCTAACCTAGTCCAACCCAACTGAATATAACCTAACCTAACCGTACCAACCGGTCGATCTTTATACTGTGAATAAATTATTATGACGAAGATCTTATAAATGTAATTGTAAATCTTTTCTGCAGATAATTAATTGGCACGTGTGAAATATGAACACCGTGTGTGCGTAGCAATATTTAATACAGTTTTTACTTTGCTTTAAAAGATGGGAAATGGGAAGGGAGATTTTTCAAAATCTTATGTAGATAGTAATCTACCTCTTATTTCGAACATCAAGTGTGCAAATTAACAGATACTCTTATTTTTTTAAATATATAACACGCGCACATTTTAAACATAACATCACAAAACAAATGCAGTGTCTAATTCGACAATTAATCGTGAACTTCATTCTCTGAATAATATTTGTCTAAACTATCGACATTATTTATTTACTTACGGACCATGTCCAATTACAACACATTAAATATTACACGAAGTCAATACAATGAAAAATATTACAATACATAATAATTTTAAAAAAATACTGCTATGGCAAAAATAAGGCACGTAAACATTAAAGATAATTTCAATAAAGGAACAAGGTTTTTAAGGAGTTCACGACTTCTGCCACAACAATATAAAATATTGCTTGACCGTAAATCATTAAGGCTTA